>NC_056688.1:79969752-80586252 GCF_018350215.1 Panthera leo
AATATTTTTATGGAATGGTTCCACAGTAGCCTTACTATAATAGACACAGAAGAGAACAGCAACAAAAGACCTTTACCTTGGAAAAATTAGTCTAATACCACACACTTATTCATACAACTAAAGTCGTTTTCTGAGAAATGTTTAAAAGAAATGTCCAAAAATGAATATCTTCCATTTGTGATATTCTAATAAAATATGATTACTCATCTCCCCATTTTTAATTGACCATATTTTCCTCCAGAAAAATCCAGCTATAACCAACCTATTCAGGAACTCAATTTTCTGACGCTAAATATAAGGTTTTTCAAACAAAAGTCCATTCTGATTTTTATGTATTTTATTTTATTTTTCCCAACAAGTGCCCTCCTCAATGCCCATCACCCATTTTTCCCTCTCCCCTGTCACCCCACCCCCATCAACCCTCAGTTTGTTTTCTTATGGTTTGCCTCCCTCTCTGTTTGAAATTATTTTCTCCTCCCCTTCCCCCATGGTCTTCTGTTAAATTTCTCAAGTTCCACATATAAGTGAAAACATATGATATCTGTCTTTCTCTGACTGACTTATTTCACTTAACATAATACCCTCCAGTTCCATCCACGTTGCAAATGGCAGGATTTTATTCTTTCTCATTGCCAAGTAGTATTCCATTGTATATATAAACCACATCTTCTTTATCCATTCATCAGTTGGTGAACATTCGGGCTCTTTCAGTAATTTGGCTATTGTTGTTGGTGGGACAATTTATATTGTTGCTATAAACATTGGGGTACAAGTGCCTCTATGAATCAGCACTTCATATTTGCAAATGATATATCAAATAAAGGGTTAGTATACAAAATCTATAAGAACTTGCCAAACTCAACACCCAAAAAACAAATAATCCAGTGAAGAAATGGGAAGAAGACATAAATAAACCTTCATATTTTTGAAGTAAGCTCTATGCCCAACGTGTGGCTTGAGCTCACAACCCCAAGATCAAGAGTTGTGTGTTCTACCGACTGATCTGGTCAGGCACCACAAAATCCCATTCTTCTTGATTTGGGAGGAATCAGTCTTTATTGCAGCACTATGTATCCTTTTATGTTTCACCAATTGCATCTTCTTTTTTTTCTGTTGTCATCTCTATAGAGCTGTTTTCCCTTTTTTAGTGAATATATACAAATAAATGGATTCTGCTATATGAAGTGCTGTACATGGGTTTTGATTCTAAATTTAATCACCTGCAAATAGTATTTTCCTCTCTGCTGCTCTAGTACAAAAATTACCTCTTTTTTTAAATTTTTTAAATGTTTATTTACTTTTGAGAGAGAGAGAGAGAGAAAGAGAATGAGCGGGTGAGGGTAAGAGAGAGAGGGAGACACAGAATTTGAAACAAGCTCCAGGTTCTGAACTGTCAGCACAGAGCCTGACATGGGGCTTGAACTCACGAATCATGAGATCATGACCTGAGCCACAGTCAGATGCTTAACCAACTGAGCTACCCACATGCCCCTACAACCATTATCTCTTGAGAATATGAATACTTCGAATTCTTTGAAGCCTTGCGTATCTTTATGATATATTAGGGCCCTCTGAATAAATAATTTCTCTTGGGGTCTAATTTAATAACTTTTAAAATTATTTTGTTACTTGGACTCTACCATCTACAACTGATGAAATATGTAAGGGGCATATAATCATGTATAGCCAAAAGAATAATTCAGAAAGCTATTAAATTAAAATTGCTATAGCCATCTTATAATTATTTGGGAATATTCTGAAAACAGTAAGCAGAAGGATGAAAAATTACTGGACCCTGATGCCATGCCTGGATTACAGAATTAACCAACCTCAGAACTTCACTATATTAGGATTCCTTTATGTGAAATAATAACCCTTAGTGTTTAGGCTGTTCTTAGTGGGAGGTTATATAACTTGCAACTGAATGATTTCTAACTGATGGAGTTTTCAGTATAGTTAAAGAGAAAGATAATTAAGCATTTTAGAAATGAAAATGACATATTTCAATGAAAACAAAAAGTCTTTGGGAAGGACAGAATGTGAAAAAAAACTGTGATTTTCCAAGAGAGAATTTGAAAGGATTCATTAGTGCAGGTTATATACTCCAAGAGTGTTTCAAGGGTAAGTGGGAATTTATCAGGAAAAGGATTTGGGAGAAGTAGAACCAAGCATGAGCAGAGGAACAGTCAGGAAGGGACGGTTAACGAATAATGCAAGACCTAAAAACACTGTGCAGCTCCCCTGTGTATGCATACGTGTTCACACACATGTGATTGAGAGAGGAAGGAGAAAGAGGGAGTGTTTGATATATTGAGTATTGACAGTGATCACTATAACCAGGTAACAGGGAAGTATAGAAAGAAAGGTTGGAGAGCGGTTTTGAAGGAGCTTCTGTTTTCATACCCAGGAATTTTTATGTTAACATGAATGTAAAAGTGAGTCAACAGAGGAAGATCAACATGATCCATATCAGCTTTGTCTTTCATCACATTGCTCTGTCAGGATTTTGTAAGATGCGGTATAGGGAGACATAGGGCATCTGCGTGAGGTCAGTTGGGGAAGAAAGCTGTAACTATATAAAATGTGGATGCCTCTGGGGGTAAAGCTAAAAGCCAAAGTTGGGAAAGAGAATCAGGCAGACATTAACGAGACATCCATGGCTACCACTCCAACTGGATCTTTCATCACTCCTCATCTTTCCTCGGGCATACTGCTTTCTTTTGGTTCCTTAAAGTTAGAGAGTTTACGTATTCCCAAGAAGAATCCCATACCTATTCTTCTCCCTCATTTGGAAGGTTCTGCCTGGCCTCTTCACCTGGGGAACTGCTCATCCTTCAGGCCTCGTTTTCAATGCCACTTCTTCAGGAAAACTTACCCGACCCTCCAGATGGATCAGCTCACTCTATTGTGTGCAGTGCTCTCAAAGTTGTATGTAAGCAATGAATCATGGGAATCTACCCCCGAAAGCAAGAGCACACTGTAGACAATGTATGTTAGCTAACTTGACAATAAATTATATTAAAAAATTTTTAAAAATCTTTCATAGTAGTTATACAACTTGTACTTAATTAAATTTTTGTGAAATTACTTGTTTTATATGCAGTTCTTCTAGCAGACTGGCTGCTCCTTGAGCATAGAGATTGCATCTGTTTTGTAGTCTGCCACATTCTGGGCACATCTAGGTCACCCAGCAAGTAGTTTTGAAAGAATGAACAAATAAATGAATGGCATACTTCTTCCTACCCTAAAGAGCAAGGGAGTGTACAAGGAGTTTGAGTTGGGGCAAAAATAAGGGAATGTACTTTAAATCACTTGTCCTCAGTCATTTGAGATTTTGCAGACTCACTCTACTATTGTTGTAAAAGCAATGGACTCTCTCCACAAAAAATAATACCTATAATTTAATATCAGTTGACCTCAGTTTAAGAAGTCCCATTTTGTTCAGCAAAACTAAAAGGCAACTGATGGAATAGGAGAAGATATTTGCAAACGACATATCAGATAAAGGGTTGGTATCCAAAATCTATAAAGAACTTATCAAACTCAACACTCAAAAAACAAATAATCCAGTGAAGAAATGGACAAAAGACATGAATAGACACTTATCCAAAGAAGACATCCAGATGTCCAACTGACATGTGAAAAAATGCTCAACCTCACTCATCATCAGGGAAATACAAATCAAAACCACAATGAGATACAACCTCACACCTGTCGGAATGGCTAACATGAACAACTCAGGCAACAACAGATGTTGGCGAGTATGCAGAGAAAGAGGATCTCTTTGGCGTTGTTGGTGGGAATGCAAGCTGGTGCAGCCATCATGGAAAGCAGTATGCAGATTCCTCAAAAAATTAAAAAAGAACTACCCTACGACCCAGCAATTGCACTACGAGGTGTTTATCCAAGGGATACAGGTATGCTGTTTCGAAGGGACACATGCACCCCAATGTTTATAGCAGTACTATCAACAGTAGCCAAAGTATGGAAAGAGCCCAAATGTCCATCGATAGATGAATGGATAAAGAAGATGTGGTGTGTGTATGTATATATATATATATATATATATATATATATATATATACACAATGGAATATTACTCGGCAATCAAAAAGAATGAAATCTTGCCATTTGCAACTATGTGGATGGAACTAGAGGGTATTATGCTAAGCAAAAAAGTTAGAGAAAGACAAAAAACATATGACTTCACTCATATGAGGACTTTAAGATACAAAACAGATGAACATAAGGGAAGCTAAAATAATATAAAAACAGGGAGGGGGACAAAACATAAGAGACTCTTAAATACAGAGAACAAACAGAGGGTTACTGGAGGGGTGGTGGGAGGGGGGTATGGGCTAAATGGGTAAGGGGCATTAAGGAATCTACTCCTGAAATCATTGTTGTGCTATATGCTAACTAACTTGAATGTAAATTTAAAAAAGATAAATTAAATAAAAATGTCCTTGTTTTGCCCTAACTCTTAAAAAAAAAGAAGTCCTATTTTATTTTAAGTTTATTTATTTCTTTTGAGAAAGAGGCAAAGAGAGAGAGAGAGAGAGAGAGAGAGTGAGAGCACAAGAGGGGGAGGGGCAGAGAGAAGGAGAGACAGAATCCCAAGCAGGCTGTGCACCATCAATACAGAGCCTGATGCAGGACTTGAACTCATGAACTGTGAGATCATGCATGACCTGAAAAGAGATCAAGACTCACCACTTAACCGACCGAACCACCCAGGCGCCCCTAAGAAGCCCAATTTTAAAGTTTATTGTTTGAAAGTCACAACATTGAATTTAGACTGGGACTTTGAAAGTTATCTGGGCATTCTATGTTTCTAAGGAAATACTACTGAACAGTACCTTTTTAGCTTCTCTGTATTTCTATTAAAATGAGATTAAAGGGAATATATTTGAAAATTTAATAGTAAAGATTCAGACTATGCACTGGAATTGATTTATTAAAGTTTCATAATTACAAACCATTGACCTCTGGAGATGAATTGTTGTTACATTGTGAATATTGCTTACATTGTGAATATTGTCACATTGCAAAATGCTCTATTTGGGTAGTGGCATATAAACAATGTAGGCAAAACCAAAGGAAGCTTATTGACTTAAAATGTCAGTTTTTTTCCCCGATTAAATTTTATAATGGTCCCATATTAGGATTCACTGTGATTAAAGAGTGAATATTTGAGTAGGCTCTATGCTTTTTCTACCTGTCGAATCTGGGCAAATTTCTTAAAGCCTGAATTGAGTTTCCTCATTTTAAATGATTAGGGGCATCTGGGTGGCTCAGTATGTCAAGCCTCTGACTCTTGGTTTCTGCTCAGGTCTTGATCTCAGGGTCTGTGAGTGCGAGCACCACATCAGGCTCTGCGCTGTCAGCACAGAGCTTGCTTGGGATTCTGTCTCTCTCCCTCTCTCTCTCTGCCCCTCCCCAGCTTGGGTGCAGGCTCTCTCTCTGTCTCTCTCTCTCTCTCTCTCTCTCTCTCTCTTTCTCTCTCTCTCTCTCTCAAAATAAGTAAACTTAAAATAAATTTATTAAAAATAATAAAAAATCATAAAAGGTAGCATGATTAGTTGCTGAGATACAAGCACATATGAACTTACACTTTTCTGGAATATGGAAGGGACTCTATAAATAGAAACTCTTACGTTATCTCTCCTACCCCAACAAAAAGAAAAAGATAAATAAGCAAACTCAGGATCTTTAAAATTATTTTAGTTATTTCAGTTTTTTAAACCAGTAAAATCTTTACTCCCACTTTAATTAACCTTACTGTTTTGAGGGGTTTTATTTATTTATTTTTTAACATTTATTTATTATTGAGAGACAGAGAGAGACAGAGCATGAGCAGGGGAGGGGCCGAGAGACTGGGAGACACAGAATGTGAAGCAGGCTCCAGGCTCTGAGCTGTCAGTACAGAGCCTGACCCGGGGCTCGAACTCACAAACGGGGGGAATCATGACCTGAGTGGAAGTCGGACGCTTAACCGATGGACCCAGCCACCCAGGAGCCCCTGTTTTGAGTTTTAATCAAACATATCCCTGAACTCTTCTAATCCATTAGCATATGGGCCACACACATCCATATATATAATATCAAACAGGTTACTGAGTTATTCTCGGATCTTAAAATTATCAGCAATACCACAGGACATAAGAAATGTATTTTCTAAGTATTCCTAGGCAATTATTAGTATAGGAGAACAAATTACTGTTAAATGATTCTTTCTGATATAAATAAGGATTTACATCCTTTTGAAATATTAATAAACATTACTGATAGAGTAATTAGTCATTCCGTTTAGTACAGCAAGTTTCATATTCAAAACACCTTGGAAACACTCATATTCTATTTCTCATAGTTGATTTGGAATAATTCTTCTCTTGAATAAATAATGAAGCTATTATTTATATTATTATGACTTCATTTTTTTTTTTACTAATTTCATATTACTTGGTAATGAAGTTTAGAAATACCCATGAAGACTTCTTTCTTTTTCAATCTTCATAGCTGCTGTTGCTTTTTTAAAATATATATGAAATGTTAACTGGATTGTGTAACAAGGACTGATGTTACAAGCACCAATTCTATGAGTAATTATGTCTAACGCTTGTTGAGATATGAAAAAATTGTTTAGATACCATCTAAGTTCTTCATTACCTAGTGGACACAGTCTAAATTCCTCAGTCTGGAAGTCAGATCTATCAACTACTTGATATAACATATTTTCCACTAATGAAACTTTTTCCTTGGGGCATGTTCATGTACTATTTTTTAATTCCCACAGACTCCACTCTAGAACTGTCTTCATTTGACCTTTGCTGAAATCTGACTCCTTTTCCCAAATTCATCTTTCCTCATATCAAACTCCAATCCTGTAAGACAGGGCTTGAGTCTAATATCTAGCCTTGATTTTTCCATCATATAACTGAAAAAAATTTTTGACTAGAATTAATCTTTCTCTTACATGCAGTATTTTATAACTTTATCTTTTTTTTCTTATAGAAAAAGTCTATGCTATTTCATGAAAAAAACAAAGCAGAAACACATACATACATACATACAGCATAAAACAATCCCATAATAGCCCCAGCTAGGAAAAAAAAAATGCCTCACATACTTTCTCTCACAAACTCTGTTTTGTACATATCATGCAAACTTTTATATATTTTTGCACAAAAGTTTACGACACTGTGGATACCAATTTGTGAACTATTTTTTAACAAAGTATGAACAATTTCTATGTCGACAGATCTGTTTTTTAACTGGAATAGCATTTAATTATTTTATGTTTTCATCTAAATTGTGTACATAGTAATAAACACGCATAAGTCCACCAACCAACATAAAAACAGGATTGGAGCATAATCAGAATACTGACATTAGCTGTGTATTTTTTTTAAATGTTTATTTATTTATTTTTGAGAGGGAGAGAGAAAGAGAGCACAAGCAGGGAAGGGGCAGAGAGAGGGGTGGGGGGAGAGAGAGAGAATTCCAAGCAGGCTCTGTGCTCTCAGCATGGGGCTTGAACTCATGGACCATGAGATCATGATCTGAGCTGAAGTCAGATGCTTAACTGACTGAGGCACCCAGATGCCCCAGCTGTCTATTTTAAAGCAAAAATTTTGCTGATTTAGTATAAAATGATAGCTCCCTTAAGTCTCAATTTGCATTTTCTTGATTGCTAATGAGATAGAGATATCTTGTCTTAATGTAACACAAAATTTGTTTTACCCATTATGAAGCATGACTATATCTTTTCTCTTTACTTAAGTTTTGTCTATTACTTTTTTATTTATAGGGATCCTTTATACATCTGAATATCATTCCTTTTATTTGTAAATAACTATTCTTAATTCCTGTGTGTGCTTTTTTCTTTTTTGACTTTGTTTTTGATGTCTTTTAATAAAAAGGACTAAATTTCCATGTAGTCAAGTCAACCTATCAATCTACTTTATGATTAGTCCTTATTGCTCTTTTTATTTAAAAAAAAAGTTTCCCGCCCTGAAGTCGTAAAACTGTTCTTCTGTATTTCTTCCAAATATTTTACAGATTATTTTTACTGTATTACTGAATCTACATAGAATTATTCTAGTGTGGTTTAGATATGCAAATTAAATGTTAATCTGTACCATTGATTTTCTCAATAATTACTAAAGAGTGCACATTTTTCCAGTAACTTGCAATTCACTATATTACTAGTTTCCTCATTTTTATTTCAGTAAGTTTTGCAAAGTTATATTTTTCTAGAAATTTGCCAATTTTATATGTGGTTTATAATAGATTGGCTTTAAAGTATTTGTGGTTTTATTGCTAGGTCTTTTAAAATTTTGCTGTAAATATAGTTATACCAACTTTTTCATTCCAAATAGTTTATTTGTGCCTATCAATATTTCTTCAAAGTTGTCTATTAATATTAATATTTCTTAAAGAATTATTTTTTTCTGCTTAAGTTTTCTAGTCTCGTTTTGCTTTCTAGTTCTACAATTTTTCCTCCTCTCTTTATTGTCAGCATTTTCTTCCTGTATTTGGGTAATTTTCAGACTTCTTAAGAGTTTTATCCTTTTCTCTTTTTTTGATGTAAGTATTTTAGAATTATACATTTTCCTACAAAGGGTTTACTTTGGCTACATCCAAAAATTTAAAATATAGCATTTTGAAGGCTACATTATGATTTCCTCTTAGATGTATGAATTATTTATAATATATTTTTTTAATTTAGAAATAGATTGTGGATTTTGTTAGATTATATGGCAAATGAGAACTAAGATTGCTGACAGAAATGAAGTTTCCAATTAGCTGATCTTAAAATAGGGAGACTAACCTGGATTATTTGTGTGTGCCCAAAGTAAAACAGGACACCTTAAAAGTGGGCAAAGAAGCAGGGCACCTGGGCGGCTCAGTCAGCTAAGCATCAGACTCCTGATTTCAACTTAGGTCGCGATCTCACCACTGGCAATATTGAGCCCCACGTCACGCTCTGCACTGACAGTGTGGAAGCTGTTTGGGATTCTCTCTCTTCCTCTCTCTCTGTCCCTACCCTGTGCTTGCTTGCTCTCTCTCTGTCTCTCAAAATATATAAATAAATGTTTTTTTTTTAAAGTGGGCAAGAAGAGCAAAAATGGGGAGTTGTGGCTACGAAAGACACGGGTGATAAAGATCTGTGGAGTTTGAAGACAAAGGATGAGAGATACAGCTAAAGGACCTGAGTAGGCTATCGCAACTGGAAAAAGAGAATTGTGTTCTTCTCTAGAGCCTCCAGAAGATAACATAGTCCTGCTGAAACCTTGATTTTAATTCATTGAGACCATGTCAAACATCTGACCAACAGAACTTTAAGATAATAAATTGCCTTGCTTTACTCCAATCAGTGTGTTGTGATTTGTTATAGCAGTACTAGGAAATTAATGCAATGGTATTGGACCAAATTTCATAACATTATGACTTTGGACAATGATTTAATCATCATCTGAGTTTTAATTTTCTTTTCTGCAAAAATAGGGATTCTGATACATCTTTTTTCTTCCTCATAGTTTAACACGTTGACGTGCAGATTTATCATAAAATTGCCATATAACTTTATTCTAATATCTCCTCTCCTGGGAATGTTATTAAGTGTCATTACATCTTTTTTTGCTCCCTTGGAACCACAGAGCAATCCCTTAGAATCCCTTATCATACCTGCCTCAGTCTTTAGAAGTTATTTGTGAAAGGAGTGACTTACGGCTGAGCCACCCAGGTGCCCTAAGAACAAGAATCTTAAGCAGGCTCCACGCTCAGCTCCAAACCGGCTTCGGGGCTCAATCCCATGACCTTGGGATCATGACCTGAGTCGTAATCAAGAGTCAGTTGCTCAACTGACTGAGCCTCCCAGGCACCGCAAACTCAATAATTTTGGTAATCGGGATAGTGCTTACTTCTAGAATTTATCACAGAAAACTTCTGCTCACATTTAGACTGAAATTTGAGCAAACTCCAAGATTTGTTTTTGTTAAGAATCCAGTCAGCTCTGTTAGTTTTTTAGGGAATGATTTGTTGACTCTTATTTAGAGATAACTCTATTATACAGAATCCCACAAGAGGGTTTGTGTTCCCTCTTAGCAATCATCTAACTTTGGTAAACCATCTGAGACTGAAGAACTAGAGAGAAATAAAAGTCTGGAAGTTTGGGCTTTCAAGTTAAAGCTGTCATTCAGGAAATACCATAAGAATGGAAATAAGAGGTAACCAAGGACAAGGATGTGTGTTTTCTGCTGTAGAGAAGCAGAAGGACTTTAGTGGAATTGCAAGCACAGAACTAGAAGGGCATTAACTGAACTCTGAAAATGATATATTAGCTAATGACAAATTTTATTTGGATTGTAGCGTATTATTTTACCTTGTGGATAGACATGGAGGTGGAACAAGGAGAAGCTTTGTTCTTTCACCTTTTTTTTTTCTTTTTATAACTTCTGAATCATCTCTCTAAAAATTGTTTCAATTATCACCACATGCAGTTTTTCTGGTCACTGTCTTTGCCTCATTTTATATATGTGAGCTAAAGTTTAAAAAGGGATGGTTCTGGGAAAATTATGGGTGGATGACATTCATACCACCTTGCCTTATGACTTTCATTTATCAACAACCTATAAAAACTATCAGAAATTTTTATTAGATCAAACTTAATGAGTATACAGAAAAATAATGTATTTGGCAAATTTAATTTAATAAATATATATGGGTATTTATATTCTTCAAATAGAGTGTAATTTTATGTCCACTAATTTTTTTTTTTTTTGAGCAATTACTTGAACCCAAGGCAAGCTTTAATGAAGTTAAAGTACAATGTAGCAACTAGACACTACAGAAAGAGTACTCTGTAAAGGCCCCCTCCTTTTCATCTATCGCACATAATACAGAAACTAGATGCTTGGGGAAAGTCATTACATAACTTGAGGTTGAAGAGAGGACATACAGTAAATGGTTATGAATCCTGTCAACCATTATCTCTAGTAGGGAGGTATTAAGATGGAGTTGGAGATACAAAGAAATTGGAATATGACAGCTTGGGTTAATCACTAGTTCTGTCATCCCAAAGCTGTTTGATGTGGGTGACTCAGTGAACCTCTCAAAGTCTGTTTCCTTGCCTAGAAGATGGAGCTAATAATAGCTGCCTCACAGAGTTCAGGTGAGTTACAAGATGAAGAGTTCTGTGATGTTTCTATTCTTTGTCCATCTTGATGCTATTTGTGAAGAGTTGTGGAGATAAAAGAGGCATTGTCTTTGCCTTTACAAAGTTCATGATCTCATTTTTCTGTTAAGACCCTGGGAACTAAATTAGGTCAACAAAGCAATTCCAGTCTCTTCACTCATCTTCATCGTCCTCATCACAGGAAAGATAGGGGCCATGGTTTGGTCTTGAGAGGCCACTGCATGTGTAGGCTTTGGCAGAATTCATTCCTAACAGTATTAGTCTTGGTGCCCATCATTTCTGCTTCAGTTCTTCAATACCCTTCTCTTGGTCTGTAGTTGCCCATGATACAGGCCCTGTGCATTTCAATTGTGTCTTGTCTTTAAGGTACCACTGCCCCTCGTTATCTGCTGTCAGTTTTCTTCATACCATCGTTTCCTCTTTTTTCCAGTCCCCCCCCCCCCATTTTTTCAGGTAGGAAAGTAAATATAAACACTGTTACTGAATATTGGTTAGAAATGAAATCTATCCCATTTTATCTTAAGACCATTAAGTGTTATATTAAAGTGCTTACTGCTGCGTCTGGGTGGCTCAGTCACTTGAGCGTCTGACTTCGGCTGAGGTCATGATCTCGTGGTCTGTGAGTTCGAGCCCTGTATCAGGCTCTGTGCTGACAGCTCAGAGTCTGGATCCTGCTTCAGATTCTGTGTCTCCCTCTCTCTCTGCCCCTCCCCCGCTCATGCTGTCTCTCTCTCTCTCTGTCAAAAATAAATACACATTAAAAAAATAAAGTGCTTACTAGTTGAAAGAAATATATTGTGATATAAATATTATATATAGTTTTATATATATGTATATGTGTATATATATATACATAATTTATATATGTATATACACATATACATAATTTATCATCACCATGATGATACTATTTGTGAGCCCAGAATCAAAGCTGTTTTTCCATGTCATTCACCTTCACACTCCCTGATTATTTTTCTGGAAGCTTCCACTGCTAAGGAAAGAATTTCACATATCACCTATTCCAGTTTCCTCATGTGCTATGTTAAAAAAATATGTACACACTACATAAAAATCAAGTTAAATTAGAGAAAAGCCACATGTGTAATATATATGCTACGGTTTCTCCAACAGAATATAGAAATGACTAAGATTTGCCATTTATTCTAGAATTCTTTCTTGACAAGTATACTGTCAGGGATTCTCATTTTATTTATTTAAAAAAAAAAACAGTTTCTCTAATAGAAATTTTCATGTTTAAGACGGGTTGTCGGTACTATCTGAAAGGTTTGGGCTTTGGGATTTTTCCTCAGAAAAGACAAGAAAACCTTGGATATACTATTAAGGACATTTAAAATTGTTTTGCCTTCTATAGAATGATGGAACATATTCAAGTGCTAGGAAAATGAGTAAGACATTTCTAAATTACTGGAAGGGGTAGTTGTTTAGTTTCCTGTAGTTACCAGAAAGATGATAGCTTAAAATAACAGAAATTTATTCTCTCACATGTTTGGAGACTAGAAGTCTGAATCTGGCAGTACTATACTCTCTCTGGGAGTTTTAGGGGAAAATGTGCTTGCTGCCTCCTTCAATTTCTGGTGCCTTTGTGAACATTCTCAACTTCTGGTGCCTTTGTGAACATTCCGAGGCTCGTGACTGTATCCTTCTTGCCTCTATTCTCATCTGCCATTACCTTGTGTTCTGTGTGTCTTTATGAAATCTCCCTCTGTCTTATATGGGCACTTAGGAGGGTATTTAGGGCCCATCCGTATAATCCAGGGTGGTACAGACTGAATTGTACCCCCCTAAAACTCCCATGTTGGAGCTTTAACTATATTTGGAGAAGGCGCCCTTAAGGAAGTTATTAAGTAATTAAGGTCATAAGGTTACAGCCTTAATCTGGTAGAATTATAAGAAGAGATACCAGAGAGCTTGCTCTTTCTCTCTCTCTCTCTCTCTCTGCCATGTGAGAACAACTTAGAAGGCATCAGTGTCCAAGTAAAGAAGAAAACCTTCACCAACAGCAAACCCTGCTAGGTATTGATCTGGGAATTTTCAGACTCAGGAACTGTGAGAAAATAAATGTTCTGTTATTTAAGCCACCCAGTCTGTGGTATTTTGTTATGGCAGCCTGATTGAACAAGACTCTGAATAATTTCCTCTTCTCAAAGACCTTAATTTCATCACATCCTTTGCCATATAAAATAACATTTACTCTTTTATCATAGGACATATATATATTTTTGTGGGCCCACTATTGTACACCATATAACCTACTAAGTACACAATCTGTTATTTTTTTTTCCTAAGGAAAGTTTATTTTCAACCTGTAATTCAAAAATTCACAACATTAAAGATTATGATTACAAAATAAATATAATTTCAGTGATATGCCACTATCCAGATTTCTCCTTTTACCCATTCCCCTTTGGATTTTTTCATTTTTTTATTGAGATATAATTGATGTATAACATTATATTAGTTTCAGGTATACAACATAATGATTTGATATTTGTATATATTGCAAAAGGATCATCACAATAATTTCTAGTTGAAGTCCATCACCGTACATCATTATAAAATTATTTTTTCTTAGGATGAGAACTTTGAAGATCTACTCTCTTAGCAACTTACAAATTATGCATTATAGTATTATTAACAATAGCCACCATGCTGTACATTAAATCCTCATAACTTACTTATTTTATAACTGAAAATGTATACCTTTTAACCCCCTTCACCCATTTCTCCCACCACCCAGTCGCTACCTCAGGCAATCACGAATAGGTTCTCTATATTTTTGAGCTTGTTTCTTGGTTTTTGCTTTTTTTGTTTTTAATGAGATCATAGTATTTGTCATTTTCTGTGTGACGTATTTTACTTAATATTCCCAAGGTCCAACCATGTTGTTACAAGTAACAAAATTTCATTTTATTTATGGCTGAATAATATTGTGTGTGTCTGTGTGTGTGTATATTTCTTCATCCATTCGTCCATAGATGGACACATAGATTGTTTCTATGCCTTGGCTATTGTAAATAATGCTGCAATGAACATGGGGGTGCATATATCTTTTCAAGTTAGTGTTTTTGTTTTCTTCAGAAAATACCCAAAAGTAGAATTGCTGGATCATATAATAGTTCTATTTTTAAGTTTTTTGAGAAAAATCCGTACTGTTTTTCCTAATGACTACACCAACTTACATTCCTACCAACAGTGCAAGGGAATCCCCTTTTCTCCACATCCTCACCAACAGTTGCTATTTCTTACCATTTTCATAATAGCCATTCTAAGAGGTATGAGGTGATAGCTCATTGTGCTTTTAATTTGCATTTCCCTGATGATTAGTGATGTTTAACATCTTTTCAAGTACTGTTGGCCATCTGTATGTCTTCTTTGGAAAAAAAATGTCTATTCAGATATTTTCATTTTTTAATTGTATGGTTTTTTGTTTTGTTATTTATTTTTATTTGTTTATTTATTTACTATTGACTTGTATGAGCTCTTTATGTATTTTGGTTATTTATCCCTTATCAGATGTATGATTTCAAAAATATATATATTTTCCCATTCAGTGTATTGCCTTTTCATTTTGGTAATGGTTCCTTTTGCCGTGAAGAAGCTTTTTAGTTTGATGTAATCTCACTTATTTAATTTTGCTAGTGTTGCCTTTGCTTTTCATGTCCGATCATCTCCAAGACCTATGTCAAGGAGCTTACCACCTACATTTTCTTCTAGGAATTTTATAGTCTCATGTCTTAACATTCAAGATTTTAATCCATTTTGAGTTAATTTTTGTGCATGGTATAAGATAACAGTCCAGTTTCATTCTTTTGCATGTGACTGTCTAATTTTCCCACCATCATTTATTGAAGAGATTGTCTTTTCTTCATTGTATATTCTTGGTATTTGTATCATAAATTAATTGAACATATATGTGAGGTATTTTTCTGAGCTCTCTGTTCTATTCCATTGATCCATATGTCTCTGTTTTTATACCAATACCATACGTTTTGGATTACTGTAGTTCTATAAACTATATAGTTTGAAATTGGGAAGCCTGATGCCTTCACCTTTGTTCTTTCTCAAGATTGCTTTGGCTATATGGGGTCTTTTGTGATTCTACATGAATTTTAGGATTATTTGACCTATTTCTGTGAAAAATTTCATTAGAATTTTGTTAAGGATTGCACTGGATCTTTAGATTTCTTTGGGTAGTAGCATGGGCATTTTAACAATATTAATTCTTCCAGTTCATGAGCATGGAATATTTCTCCATGTATTTGTGCTTTCTGCAATTATTTAATTAATGTCTTGCAGTTTTCAGTGCACAGGTCTTTCATCTCCTTGTTTAAGTTTATTCCTAGGAGTTTTATACTTTTTAATGCTATTGTAACAGATTATTTTCTTAATTTCTCTTTCTGATAATTTATTATTAGTATATAGAAACACAATAGATTTTTGTGTATTGCTTTTATATACTACACCTTTAATGGATTCATTTATTAGTTCTAACAGGTTTTTGGAGTAGTCTTTAGGGTTTTCTATATATAATATGTCATGTGTGAAAAGCAGCAAGTTTACTTCTTTTTTTCCATTTGGACATCTTTATTTATTCTTTCTTGCCTACTTGCTCTGGCTAGAATTTCCAATACTATGGTGAATAAAAATGACAAGCATGGATAGTCTTGTCTTGTTCCTAATCTTAGAGGAAAAGCTTTTAGGTTTTCACCATTGACTGTTTTAGCTGTGGGCCTGTCATATATGACCTTCATTGTGTTTAAGTATGTTTCCTCTATACCCATTTTGTTGAGAGTAAATGGATGTTGAATTGTAACAAATGCTTTTTCTGAATCTATTGAGAAGATTCTATGGTTTTATCTTTCATGTTGTTAATGTGATGAACCACACTGACGATTTGCAGATACTGAAGCGTCCTTCATCAATAGAATAAATCCCACTTGATGATGGTATAGGATCTTTTTAATGTAGTTTTGAATTTGATTTGTAATATTTTGTTGAGAATTTTTGCATCTACGTTTATCAGGGATATTGTCCTGCAACTTTCTTTTTCTTGCAGCGTATTTGTCTGACTTTGGTATTAGGGTGATGTTGGCCTCATGAAATGAGTTTGCAAGCATTCACTTTTCTGTTTTTAGCAAGAGTTTGAGTAGGATCTGTATTAATTATTCATTAAGTTTTTGCTAGAAATCACCACTGAAGTCATCTGGTCCTAGACTGTGGTAAATCCAGGCAATGGAATATGAATCCACACCAAAAATAAATGAGCTATATTAAGCCATGAAAAGACATGGAGGAAACATAAATGCATATTACTAAATGAAAGAAGCCAATCTGAAATAGATACATAGTGTATGATTTCAACTATAGAACATTCTGGAAAAGACAAAACTATGGAAAATATTAAAAGGACAGTGGTTTCCAGGGTTGAGGAAGGTAGGGATGAATAGGCAGAACACAGAGAATTTTTAGATCCATGAAAAATACTCTGATAATGTAATGAGGGATATATGTTATTCTACATTAGTCCAAACTAAAGAGTGAACCCTAATGAAAACTATGGACACTAGATGATTATGATGTGCTGCAGGTTTATCTTTCATAACATTTGTATCACTCTGGCATGTGATGTTGATAATGGGGAGGGCTCCGCATGTGTGTGACAGGGACTATGTGAAAATATCTCTGTACCTCTCAATTTTGTTGTGAACCTAAAATTGCTCTAAAAATACAAAGTAAAAAAAAATGACAACAACCAAAAGGAAAAACATACTTCACTTTAGGTGTTCTTGACTTAATTTAGCAAGGCAATGGAGTACGGAGACCCTTCAATATTATATAAGTTTTCCAAGTCCTCAATTTATTTGTGTGCTAGTCCAGAATCTGAGTCCTCATTTTTTAACTCCAAAAACACATTATCTTCCCTGAAAGTCAGTTCCCATTCTGTATTAATTCATGAGACTCAACAAGGCTTCTTTCCACCAGGAGCATCTCACTGACATCAAAAGCCTATTTTAAGGAATGCATGTTATTATGTTTAAATGTAAGCAGTTCATCAATTAAATACTACATTTTTGTATTTAAAGCATTTTAACTTTTTATACTTTGTTACTCACACTGTTGAAGCAATGTATCATTTCCTCCAGTTGTTAAAAGTAATTAATATACACAATATACAAGTCTTTCCCTGCAGCAAAATTGAGATAACTTTAGTATTGATAAAGAAGTGGCCAAACCAGACACCCCAATTTTTTTATGTATTTTTAATTTTTAAAATATTTTTTTTTTATTTTTGAGAGAGAGAAAGAGAGTGCATGCAAGCAGGGGAGGGGTAGAGAGAGAGGGAGGGAGAGGGCCCAAAGCTGGCTCTGCACTGACAGCAGAGATCTCAATGCAGGGCTTGAACTCATGAGCTCTAAGATCATGACCTGAGCTGAAGTTGGATGCTTAACCAACTGAGCCACCCAGGCGCCCCATGATAGCCTGATTTATTAATATGTGGAAACAAGGGTATCCCTGGCAAACGTATGGAAGAGAAAAGTTTCACTGTCATTCCTTTCCCTCAACTTTTTGTGACTTTAATAATTAATGAAGACCTTTCTATCATCTATCCAAACTAGCAAAAGCCCACAAACACAGATAGATGATTGATAGATAGATAAAACCTTTTATTTTGGATATATTCCTTGTCTCAGCCTTACCACCAAAATCTGGGAGCATTTTCACAAATGTACAGTACTTCCATGAGAAAATATTAAACATTATAATTTATTAATACACTACATATTTATATTTTTAAGAGGATATTGAACATCTACCCTAAAATGTAATCTCCATCATTGGTGGGCCTGGTATTATTCTTCTGAGCTTCTCTAGCTGGGTTAGCTTTCCATCCTGTTAGTTTCCATGCAAAACCTCTACCTAAACCCTTATGTTATGCTGTCAGTTTTATTTTATTGATTTGACTCCTGTTTCATCCAGGCCTCTGTGATTACATGCAGCCAGCACTGACCCTTACCAAATTAAATAAAGGGGCTTTATTGGTAGAACCTCAGGAGCTCCTAATACCAAGGAAATGACAGAGGTAACATATCTGGGGATGGGCAGAAACAAAGGCTGCTTCAGAAGACTGGGAGTATGAACCATAAAATGGGTCTTATTGTAGAAACAACTTGGGCAAAGCACCCTATTGGAAAGAATGTACATAACCATTTATAGCCTCCTCTTAATGTAATCAATATTAAATTCTAAGAATGGAGATTTCATGACCTCACTTGGGTCATGTGCCAACATCTTGATAGATCAGGGAACTTGATATATAAAATAATTCCTTGGAAACACCATCCCATGAAAGGTAACCCCCCAGAATGAAATCAGGAGCTATTAGGAAGGTAGAAGACATGATGAACAGTTAATGAGGAGCTAATGGTAGCTCTTTGAGATCAAGAACTACGGTTTTAATGTTTGATCTCAGTTCCAAATACACCACTGTCACAGAATGGATGCACAATAAATGTTCACTCATGCTGCAGGAAGTAATTAAGATTGTCACATTTTGGAAAGATTTCTCTAAGCATCAATATCTCTATTCCTCTTGATTTAGTACCGATCTTTAATTCTTATTTTATTTTTTGTCCTAAGAAATGTATCTTAAATTAGTAATGAAAAGAACAACAGAACTTAATGAGTGCAAAATGTGTACTAGCTTCAAAGGATGCAATAATGAATAAACCATGATATCTTCACTTCATGGGTTCCCAACCTACGAAGAGAGACAGATGTTTAAACCAATGACTAATATGATATGAGCTGTCTTGCAGACTGGTACCAAGAAGATTGATATTATCACAATATTATAACCTAAAATCCAGAACCACCAATATCCTTAACTGTAATATACATTTTTACAAGTTCATTATATAAAACATTATTTAGACATGTAAAGGAGAGTTATATCCTTATATTTATGTTTAGGAGATAAAGCATATATATCATCTGTGTGAAAACAGAATTAAATATGTCATGGGCACTATAGTCGTGACTATATAAAATACTCGTGTGGATATGGACAAAGACTGGAAGGCAACATTGAGAAGTAAAAGTAGTTATTGCTAGGATGATGGATGAGTTTTATACTTCAATTTCCTTTAATGCTGTTATGCAGTAAATAAATTTTCAAAGGTATGTTGGGACTGTTCATTCAATGATTTGATTGTTCAACAGAAACAAAATATGCTAAAATTTCTCCTTGCCTGTTAGTGGGATTTACTCTATCTTTTTGCAGTTGTGGTTTTTGCTGCGAAAGCCAGAGGAGACTCTCCTTCACTATTCGTATTTATTTATTCCCCCTGTACTTTTTAACCTATTTCTTCAAACTGTCTGTAATCTGTAGGTTACAAAAAGTCCAGTAGGTTTTAGCTAGATTAAATGGCTCTTTTGATTCATGTTAACATTTTTAACATTGTTACTGAATAGCACCTATCTATTTAAGGGTCACACGTGCTTTAAACCCTCCTTGCTACAAACCTACTTTTTCACCACGTTTCTCTATTTCTGTAGAATTTTTCAATTCTGTAGGTTCTAATCATTGCTCTCGACAAAGAGCAATCTCTTTTCGATAGCCAGTGCACTTCAGTTTGGCATCTGTTACCATCTACTTGATCGATATCTATCGTTTCTTTCTTGGTTTCCACACCCTATGTTCTCTTCCATTTTTGCCTTTATGCTGCTGCTGCACCATGCTCACAGAGCTCTGGCCATTTTATATGCTTGCTTTAAAATATCAAATGAACTTTCATTTGGCTACTAAACTGAAATACATACTTTGCTGCTCAATTTTGGAATTTCCTTGCTACTTGTGGCATTTTTCTTGTGCTCACTCTACTGCTACCCTATAAAGCAACAGAGCAACAGCTGAGTCTTCTTCCTACTTATCTTTGCTTGTACCGTTCCCTTCACCTGGAATGTTCTCCTTCATTCTTCCCTTAATCACTCAGGGCTTGTGCCCTCTTTTATTAATCTTTGTGTAAATTCTGTGAAGACAGAAACAATACCTTTTCATCTTTCTATCCACCAAAAACATCTAACACAGAGTACTGGCTTATTCAAAGACATTTTGTTTACCTGTTTAAATTTCTTATCTTAAGTAAGGTATAGAGGGGAGATAAGGAAGATAGGGGTCTTAAATAAGGAAGAAGAGGAGAGAAAGGTGGACTAAGAGAGGGGAAATACTTGTTGTCTTCTGGATCTCTTACAATGAAATTAATTCCTTTAAGTATAAAGAAATAAGAATTTCATTTACTTACTTTATTTATCTGTTGTTTGTTTGTTTGCTTGTTTTTACCGTTACATGTAAAGCCCAGCATTTGGGTAACTTAATATAGGGACTATATTTTAGTCAACGAAGGTGCTTTATTTTCTGTTGTTTCTCTAATGTACTACTAGTTTTGATTTTTTGTGTTTGATATTCTACTAGTTTTATTAAATATTTTTTGTATTTTAAAATACAAAATACAAATTCTACTAGTTTTATTAAATATTTTTGTATTATTAAAGTATTACTTTTGTAAGAAAGTTCCCCTGCTAAGGAATGAAACTGCCTATGGAAAACCATGGTAGTGTTGTGCAGAGAGTAGCAAAGAGAAAATCTGAGTGGGTTCTTGGGCACTTTGATCAGACCATATCTTTGTCTTTATCTTCCTGGGTCCCCAAAGCTTAGAACCCTCTTTTCTTTTTCCTCTGTGATCCACTGAGATCACAGTTTCAGATCCAAGCCAGTTAGCATTCACTGAGTTTAGTTTTTGTCTGTCCTACAATAGTACCCTTGTAGATTTATGAGCCTAACAGCATATTCAAATCAGCTTTGCCCAAGAAATGCACTTTCAGTGGAAAAATCTCAGACCAACCTATAGGGATATTTACATATATTAATTATGAATACCCTTCCCTGGGTATTTAAAAGCCTGAAAAACTGGCTTTAAAAAAATTTTAGTGTTCCTAAAGAGATGAATTTTAAAATCGTATTTAAGGTTTCCAGAGATATGAAGCAGTGCTTAATTAATTAGTAAAGCATTGATGTAAATGCAATGCTCTATACAGTGAGCTGTTATGGAGCATTTTCTTTCTTATTGAGAATATGATGTGTGTACTTATACTTCTCAGATATACTTGGAGTTAAAATATAAGAAAAGAGAGGATTCCTGCTTTTTGGGAACTATTAACCTTAAAATAAAAACTTAATATTCAAGAAATAAATATTTCCAGTGGGAAAATCATACCATTGGACCTCACTAATACAAAATTGAACTTATTTTATTTGCTTACAATGTTTAAGGTCTGAGATATATACAGATTTCCATTTTATTCTTTTTCCTTGAGTGTGGTGTTGCCATTTTATCATATTTTATAATAGTCACATGGATCTATTTGTTGAACCTACTTCTCTCTCTCCTTTTCTCTAGCCTCAACAAACCTTTACTGGAAGCAATGAGAGCTCTCAAATTGAGACAACAAAGGAAGAAAATCTGAACACTACTGAGTGCAATCCTCTAAGTGTAAGAATAAGTTAAAGTGGTTTTCATGTATTCAACATGAAATAGACATTTTAACAGTTCTAGTTCATGCCACCATGAAGCTTTCTATTTCTATGTAATATCTACTGTCTAAATGTTGTACTTTTTTATTATTTTTAATTTTTTTTTACATTTTATTTATTTTTGATAGAGAGAGACAGAGCACAAGTGGGGGAGGGGCAGAGAGACACGGAGACACAAAATCCGAAGCAGGCTCCAGGCTCTGAGCTGTCAGCACAGAGCCCAGTGCGAGGCTCGAACTCACAAACTGCAAGATCATGACCTGAGCCAAAGTCAGACGCTTAACTGACTGAGCCACCCAGGCACCCCTAAACATTGTACTTTAAAATGTGAAAAAGCAGATGTCCTTTGGATGTCAGTGAAGTGTAGGTATTCTGTTAGGAAATGTAATAGACTCTCAGGAGTACTATGTAAGTAAGGGGAAGTAAGGGGAACTAAGGGGGTGACCACAGGCTCCAGAACATGCCCATTCCCATGACCACATGACAAAAAGCTGTTAAAATCTTTAAAACAAACAAACAAAAAAACCCGAGGATGTGATTCAATAGTATTCTGCCTGTAAAACAAATGAACCCAGCATTACAAAGACATTACATTGAAGGAAGAGAGATTCCTTTTTTTTAAAGCTTATTTATTTACTCTCTCTCTCTCTCTCTATATATATAGATATATATAGAGAGAGAGAGAGAGAGAGAGAGAAAGCATGAGTGGGGGAGAAGAGCAGATGGAAAGAGAAAGAAAGAGAGAGAGAGAGAGAGAGAATCTCAGGCTCCATGCTCAGCATGGAGCACTAGGTGGGGCTCAATCTCATTTACTCTGAGATCATGACATAAGCCGAAATCAAGGGTCAGATGCTTAACCAACTGAGCCACCCAAGGGCCCCAAGAAGATAGATTCTTAACCTTCAGATGATAATAGCAAATATGTAATTTTGTGCTATGGGTATTTTTTTTACTCATAATAATGTAATGAAATATTAATTCTGGGACTTTGGCACACTTACAGACCTGGATTAACGCCTGGATTTGAGAAACAGCAAATGACAATTGTGTTGAGTAGATTCAAAGTTAGGCTTTAATCTAGGTGACAGAATGAAAAGTATTGCTGAAACTATTCATGATTGAAAAGAGATCCGGCTACTGAAAGGAAATAAAGCAGAAGAGACACATAAGTTAACCAAGTCTATCTCTTTTTCTTCTATTGGCCGCTAATGTGAATTTAGAAAGATGAGTTTCTCAACAATTTTGCCTTCAACTCTCATATTTAAACATGTACCAATTTAGAACATAATAAAACTAATGAGAAGTAAAAATGAAATTCTTCCAAAGGAAGAAGAAGGTAGGGAGGCTTTGGGCTGGAAGGAACCTTTTGATGAAGACAGGTCTCTAACAGTGTGAGCAAACGTGCAGAAACAAGAAACCATCGGAATAAAATTACTAGAGAATAGAGTGCAGACAGTGGTGGGATCTATGCCTAAAAGGATAATTTGGGACTTAAATGTGAGAGATCCTGGATTCCCATGCTCTAAGGAGTTTGGTTTCAATTAAGGTTGTAGTTCAGGTTTTTAGATATCTGTGTCCAATTAAGTTATGAGACCATAGGATTAATGGTCCTAACACATAGGAGTGTGTTTTTATTTCTTGATGTATTTTCTTAAAACTACCAAAAAAATAATTTTGCCACATAGGCATATACCAAATCATTAGACTGTACACTTAAAACTGGGTTATATCTTGGGATGCCTGAGCAGCTCAGTCGGTTGAGTGTTTGACTTCAGCTTAGGTCATGATCTCGTGGTTCATGGGTTCGAGCCCCACGTCAGGCTCTGTGCTGACAACTCAGAGCCTGGAGCCTGCTCCTGCTTGTGCTCTGTCTCTCTCTGTCTGTAGAAAATAAATAAAAATAAATGTTAAAAATAAAAAAAATACTGGGTTATATCTTAATGATATATATGAATTTTTTAAAAAAGAAGGAAAAGAATTTTGGAAGCAGCACACTTATGAGTAATGCTCAGGCTTGATCCTTCAAGGTACTGCTTTGAGCTCTTATATTAGGAGGGATTCAGTTGCCTTATTCCTGCCTCTGTACTGACATATGTGTGCCTTGAGCAAACCATTCTTGTAATGAGGTGGCCAAAGTATCTACAAGGACAAAGAACAGGGCTTCGTTAAGCCTACCAAACAAACAAGCAAAATGTTCCCACTGGAGACAAAGCTGAAAAGTTCTGCGTATTGTGCCAAGGCTCCCCAACACAACATTCTGGTCCACTTTTCTTATCAAGAGTGAGATCTACCCAAAATTATAAATTGTTTTTTGTTGTTTTTTGTTTGTTTGTTTCACTTTCCTAGTTTTATTGTCCTTTTTTTTTTTTTTTTTTTGTCACTGGCAATTCCTTTCCCTTCAAAAGTCTCATAAGCAGCTACTACCTGTTTGCAGGTCCCAATCTGAGTCCCTTCAAAAATCTGCGTCCACCTGCACCAAGATGAATGGTCTGTCTCTAACCTGGCCTCAGTCTAGATTTTAGTCTTGGAGCTTCTACTTCCAAGAAGTTACACTTTGTAGTGCAGAGAGTGCTCAATATTCACAGGCTGTAGACTCACTTACCTTTAAAGGCTGTGTGAGTAATGTAGATGAGTGAAATACACCAGATGTAAGCAGTAGGAATTAGTGGCACTGCTGTGAACATCAATTTTCAAATTTTACACCTACAGTTCTTAGCTGCCCTCACAATAGTATCACCTCAAGAGTTCTTTAAAATACTGATGCCTGGAATTGACATCCGGAAAATTAATTCAACATCTTGGTATCTGGGGTATAGACATTAGTTATATTTATTTTTTCAATTACTCCAGTGACTCTAATGTGCAATCCAGTTTTAGTATCAATGTATTTCACATGTAAGTGATCATAAACATCATGTGGAGAGCTTTTAAAAATTAAGATTCTGACAAATTCTTCAGGAAATTTTAAATGAATAGGACTAAATGTAACCTGTATTTGTTTTGTTTCGTTTTGCTTTGTTTTGTTTTGTTTTGTTTTGTTTTGTTTTGTTTACATGGATCTGGCAACCTTCTTCCCAATCCAGGTGATTCTGAGGCAGATGGCCTATGAGCTATAATGCGCAAAACCTTGGCTTAGATAACACATAATCCCTTTAGTATGTTGTTTAATAATGGATTTTCTGCTTCTCCTGCTCTGTTATATTTACCTTCTAAAAAGGGCAATGCTTAAGTAAGGCTCTCTAATTTAAATGATGAAAGACTGTGGTGTGACTTTTGAGAGTGGGTAGGAGAGATCCATCCGCAAACCCTTCATTTATCAGTAACCATGTACTGATGTGGGACTGTGGAACTGAGCAGGAAACTGATGTGTGATTTCATCTGTTGCTAAGGTCTCCATGAGAAATTTAGTGGACCGTCATCACCCAAGCAACAGTAACCAGAGTATGATTAATCTTACGCATGGAGAGCTCTATAGTTCCTTTCCAGGGATTCCCCAATGCTAAGAGACTTCTTCAACCTTACAGAAAGAAAGTACGGGGACCTTTGGATCTATGAAAAGTATTGTTACTCAGCTTGTCTAAAAACACCAAGAATATTCTTATTTGTGTTGAATATCATGAAATGTGTTTGCTTCCATTTTAATACTGCAATATGAAAATAACTTCAACTTGATTCTAACAAAGCTGGAGACTCAGCCCTAATGTGGGCTGCTTTAATTTAATGTCCAAATGAGGTATCCAAACATAATTTCATAGAGTAAAAGCAAAATAAATGTATCCATTTCTGGGAAAAGGGTTAAGTGTATTTTTTGTTGTAAGATAATTATATTAGGCAGAATTATGGCCTCCTTATTGTCTTTATTTGGCAATTAAGTATGGTATAAAAGTGATGCATATGGGTCGCAAATTAACAAGGGGTAAATTTGTGATGGTTAATTTTATGTGTCAACATGCCCAGAGAGCTGGTAAAACATTATTTCTGGGGATGTCTGACAGGATGTTCCCAGAAGAGATTAGCATTGAATCAGTAGATGAAGTAAAGAGGATTGGGCAGGGATTCTCTAATCCCTTGAGGGCCCACATAGAACAAAATGATGAAAGAAGTGTGAATTATTTCTTTCTTGAGTTGGCAAATGCATCTTCTGCTGCTCGCCCCGACATCAAAGCTCTTGGATCTTGGCCCTTGCAACTCTGGGACTTAGACCAGCAGCATCCCCCTGACTTCCCCAGTGGAAGTTACATCCTCAGCTCCCCACGTACTTGAGAGTTGGATTGATATACCACCAGTTTTCCTGATTCTCCAGCCTGCAGAGGGCATTATCATGGTGTATCTCAGCCTTCATAATCACATGAGCCAAGCCCCATAATAAATCCCCTTATATATAGATGTGTATATCCTATTTCTTCCTCTGAAGAATACTAATACAGTTACTTTCTCATACTTATATCCTGCATATTTTGGATATATTTTGAAATAATTGGCATCTGCATCTTATGGGAGTTGTCTTTAATCAAAGATTAGTCAGTGTAACTTAAGATTTATAAAATAAAATAAAGTGGATGGTAGTTTTTAAGGTAAAATTTCATTTTAGTGGCCTTATTTGGCAAAATTAATGGTTGGCAGTTTTATCCCCATATCTTTTTTTTTTTTAATTTGTTTTCTACTCTATGAAATTCAAAAATCTAGAAACTACCAAATAAGGACATTTTAAAAATAATGAAAGTATGATAAAATAGGGACCTCAATGAAGCCAGTGACAGAAATAGTTGAGAAAAAGAAGTCAACAGAATATCAAAATGAGAAATCCATACGACTTTGTGATTAAGTGAAGATGCAGAAATAAAGATAAATGTCTAATACGGACCCCAATTTTGATGCTAATTAATGAGGACAATTACATTGTTGTTCTCAGATAAAGTACAGGGGGGAAAGTTTAAGTTAATTTTTGTCCATTTACTTGTAAACAGATAAGGCTCATGTTCTCTTAAAAACTAAAATGAATAAGATGCCTGGGTAGTTCAGTCAGTTAAGTGTCCGACTTCGACTCAGGTCATGATCTCGCAGTCCGTGAGTTCGAGCCCCTCAACGGCTCTGTGCTGACAGCTCAGAACCTGGAGGCTGTTTCGGATTCTGTGTCTCCCTCTCTCACTGACCCTCCCCCATTCATGCTCTGTCTCTCTCTGTCTCAAAAATAAAGATTAAAAAATTTTTTTTAAAAACTAAAATGATTAAACATGTACATTACGGCTAATTTATTTATTACAAATTATGATAGTTTTTAAGAAACAACTTTATTGAGGTATAATTTGCATACCATACAGTCACACATTTTTAAGTGTGTATTTCAATTATTCATGAAATTTATTGAGTTGTACAGCCATTAACACAGTCCAGTATTAGAACATTTCCATCTCTCTACTAAGATCCCCATACCTTTTGTACAGTTAATCTGTTCTCAACCTCAGCCCAGACAGACACTAACCTAGTTCTTATCTGTATAGGTTTGTCTTTTTGTAAATCATATATAAGTTCATCATATAATATGTAGTATTTTGCATGCACTTCCTTCACATAGTGTAATGATTTTGGGGCTCATACATGTTTTAATACCTATCAGTAGTTTGTTTCTTTTTATTGCTGAATAAGATCCATTGTACAATTATACTGCATTTTCTTTATCCATTCACCAGTTGATACCTTTTGGATTTTTCTACTTTTTGGCCATTATGAATAGTGATGCTACGAATATTCGCGTAAACAGTGTTGTGTGGACATATGTTTTAATTTCTTTTAAGTAGATACCTAGAAATGGAATGGAATATAGTTTTTTCTTGAATTTTTAAGAAACAAATGAATTTCCAAAGTGTGTGCACTGTAAATGCAAAATGTTTGCATTTACAACCTAATCAGTAATGTATAGAGTTCCATTTACTCCACATCTTTGTCACTATATGTTATTGTCTGAATTTTTGCTTAGAAGGCAAATTCTAGTGAGTGTGAAGTCAAATTTCATTATAGATTTAATTGTTAATTCCCTAATGGTTAATAATATTGAGCACATTTTCATATACTTATTAGCAACTCATATATTTTCTTTGGTGAAATATCTACTCAAAATTTTTCCCCATATTTTGGTTGTGCTGTTTCTCTTCTTAATGTTGAGTGGTAAGATTCCTTATGTATTCTGGATATAAATCCTTTGCCAGATATAGGACTTAAAAATATTTCTCTCAGTATGTTTTGTATCTCTTCATTTTCTTTTATTTATTTATTTTAACAGAGAGAGAGAGACTGAAAGAGAGAGAGAGAGAATGAATGCATGCAAGCAGGGGAGGAGCAGAGAGAGAGAGAGAGGGAGAGAGAGAATCCTAAGCAGGTTCCATGTTATCAGAATAAAGTCTGAAGCACGACTTGGTCTCAGAGGCTTGACCTGAGCCAAAATCAAGAGTGAGACGCTTAAGCAACTGAGCTACCCAGGCACCTCTTAACTTTTCATTTTCTTAATGGTATCTTTTAGAAAGTAATTAATAGACTTTTTTTTAGTACGGTTTTAGATTTACAGAATAATTGAGCAATAGTACATAGAGTTCCATATAGCAACCAGCTGTATTTCTGTAATTGACTTGCTGCTTAATTCCATTACAGTCTGATGGCATAGTTTGCATTTGTTCAGGTGTGTTTTATGGCCCACAATAGAGTCTACATTGGTAACTATTCCATGTGACCTTGAGAAGAATGTGTATTTCTCCTGTTTGATGAAAAATTCTATAATTGTCAGTTAGGTCCAGTTGATTTATGATGTTGTTCAGATCAACTATATTCTTACAGGTTATCTGCCTGCATGATCTATCAATTAGTGATAGAGAGGGTTGAGGTCTCCATCTATAATAATGGATAGGCCTATTTCTATCAAAATTATTTATTTTTTACTATTGACTTCTGTGAGTTCCTTATATATATTGGATATTAACCACTTATTAGGTAACTGGTTTAAAAATGTTTCTTCCCACTCCATAGGCTGCCTCTTCATTTGTTTGTTATTTTGCTGTGCAGAAGCTTTTAAGTTTGATGTTGTCCCACCTGTTAATTTTTGCTTTTGTTGCTTGTGCTTTTGATGTCATATCCATGAAATTGTTGCCGACACAAATGTCAGAGTTTTTCCCTGTTTTCTTCTAGGAGTTTTCTAGTCAGGGCTTACATTTAAATCTTTAATCTATTTCAAGTTAATTTTTGTGAGTGGTGTGAAATAAGGGCCCAGTTTTATTATCATAATATAGTTTGAAATCAGCAAGTGTGATATCGTCACCCTCGTTCTTGTTTCTCAAGATAGCTTTGGCTATTTGAGATCTTTTGTGGGTTCATTTGAATTTTAGGATGGTTTTTCCTTTTTCTGCAAAAACAGACATTGGAATCATAAAGGAAATTACAGTGTATCTATAGATAGCTGTACATAGCATGGAAATATTAGCAATATTTATTCTTCTAATCCAAGAAAACAGAGAATCTGTCCATTGATTGGTGCCTTCTTCAATTTCTTTCATTAGTGTCTTATCGTTTTAGTGTATAACTCAGTCACATCCTTGGTTAAATTTCTTCCTAATCATTTTTCGTTTTAGATGCTGTTATACAAGAGATTGTTTTCATTATTTTCTTTTTTTCCCATTTTTTTTCAAGTTTTTTATTTAAATACCAGTTAGTTAACACACAGTGTAATATTAATTTCTGGTATAGAATTTAGTGATTCATCACTTACATACACACCCAGTGCTCATCACAACAGATACCCTCCTTACTACCTATCACCCATTTAACCCATCCCCCTACCCACCTCCTCTCCAGTAACCCTCAGTTTGTTCTCTGTATTAAGAGTCTGCTTTCTGGTTTGCCTCTTTTTTCTCCTCCATATTCATCTGCTTTGTTTCTTAAATTCCACATATAAATTAAATCATATTGTATTTGTCTTTCTCTGACTTACTTATTTCACTTAGTATAATACTCTCCAGTTCCATCCACGTTGTTGCAAATAGCAAGATTACATTCTTTTTCATCACTCAGTAGTATTCCTTTGCATTGTATGCATATATACATACCACGTCTTCTTTATCTAGTCATCTGTCAATGGACGTTTGGGCTCCTTCCATAATTTTCCTATTGTTGATAATGCTGCTCTGAACATCGGGGTGCATGTGTCCCTTCAAATCATTATTTTTGTATCCTTTGGGTAAATACCTAATAGTACAGTTGGTGGATCATAGGGCAGTTCTATTTTTAATTTTTTGAGGAACCTTCATATTGTTTTCCAGAGTGGCTGCACTAGTTTGCATTCCCACCAACCATGTAAGAGGATTTCCCTTTCTCTGCATCCTTGCCAACATCTGTTGTTTCCTGTGTTAATTTTAGCCATTTTGACAGCTGTGAGGTAATAGCTAACTGTAGTTTAGATTTGTATTTCCCTGATGATGTGTGATGTTGAGCCTTTTTTCATGTGTGTTAGCCATCTGGATGCCTTCTTGGAAAAATGTCTATTCATGTCTTCTGCCCATTTCTTAACTGGATTATTTGTTTTTTAGATGTTGACTTTGATAAGTTCTTTTTTATTTTTTTTTAAGTGTATTTATTTTGAGACAGGGGAGAGGGGTAGAGAGAGATGGAGAGAGAGAGAGAGAGAGCTCTAAGCTGAGAGCAGGAGCTCTAAGCTCCTAAGCAGTCTCCACACTGTCAGTACAGAGCCCCATGCAGGCCTTGAACTCAGGAACCATGACATCATCACCTGAGCCGAAGTCAGACACTTAACCAACTGAGCCACCCAGGTGCCCTGAGTTTGATAAGCTCCTAATAGATTTTGGATACTAATCATTTATCAGATATGTCATCTGCAAATGTCTTCTCCCATTTTAAAGGTTGTCTTTTACCTTTGTTGATTGGTTCCTATGTTGTGTAGAAGCTTTTTATCTTGATGAAGTCCCAATAATTCATTTTTGTTTTGTTTCCCTTGCCTCTAGAGACATGTCTACTAGGAAGTTGCTACAGGGGTGCCTGGGTGCCTCAGTTGGTTAAGCTTTTGACTCTTGGTTTCGGCCTGGGTCATAAGCTCATGATCTCACACTTCATGAGTTCGAGCCCCACATCAGGCTTCACACTGACAGGAGCCTGCTTGGGATTCTCTCTCTCTCTCTCTCTCTCTCTCTCTGCCCCTCCCAGCTCACTCTCTCTGTCTCTCTCCCAGAAATAAATAAATCAGCTTAAAAATTTTTTTTAAAAAAGAAGAAATTTCCTCAGCTGATGTCAAAAAGATTATTGCCTGTGTTCTAGGATTTTGATGGTGTCCTGTCTCACATTTAGGCATTTCATTCATTTTGAATTTATTTTTGCATATAGTGTAAGAAAGTGGCCCACTTTCATTCTTTTTCATGTTGCTGTCCAGTTTTCCCAACACCATTTGTTGAAGAGACTTTTTTTTTTTATTGGATATGCTTTCTTGCTTTGTCGATGATTAGTTGACCATATAGTTGTGGGTCCATTTCTGGATTTTCTGTTCTGTTCAGCTGATCTGTGTGTCTCTTTTTGTGCCAGTACCATACTGTCTTAATCAGTACACCTTTGTAATATAACTTGAAGTCCAGAAGTGTGATAGGTTCCCTACTGCTCAAGGTAGGGCTCAGTCCCACTATCCTGGGATCATGACCTGAAGCTGAAATCAAGAGTCAGATGCTCAAATGACTGAGCCACCCAAACACCTGTTGAATAGTGTATTTTAAAACACAGAAGTTTTTAATTTCAGTAAAGTCCAGCTTATCTCTTTCTTTTCTTCATCATGATTATGATTTATCTAAAAAATATTTACCAAAGCCAAGAATATAAAGATTTTTCTACAATTTCTTATTAAAAATTTTTTAGTTTTATCTTTCATTTAAATCCATGATCCATTTTGAGTTAATTTTTCTGCATGATGTGAAATAAGAATCTATTTTCATTATTTGCATGTTGATACCTAGTTAAGCCAGTCTTCACAACAATTTATTGTAATGAATATACTTTCCCTATTAAATTGCTTTGGCACGTTTGTCAAAAATAATTACCTACAAATCTGAATTTAGTTCTTAACTTTCAGTTGTTTCATTAATCTATATGTATGTCCTTAAGCCTGTACCATACTGATTTGATTACTGTAGCTTTATGGTAAGTTTGGAATTGCGAAGTTCAAGTCCCCTTACTTTATTGTTTATTTTCAAGATTGCTTTGACTATTTTCAATACCTTCCATTTCCTTGTTAATATTAGGTTCAGCTTTTCAGTTATAATAAAAAAGCCTGTTGGGACAATTGTAATTTTACAATATTGATTCTTTCAGCCTATCGACATTAGTTATCTCTCCATCTACTTACATCTTTTAAAATTTCTTTCAGGAATATCTTGCAGATTTTCAGTGTACAAATCTTGCACTTCTTTTGTTTTCTTTATTCCTAATTTTTAAATTCCTTTTGATGTTATTATGAATGGGGTTTTCTTAATTTCATCCAGATTCTTAATTGCTAGCATTTAGAAATGGAATTAATTTTTGTATATTTATCTTGTAACAAATTAAAGAGTTTCAAGTGACTGTGAGCTGACTCAAACTGTGATGACATTTGCAAAACAGCCACATGAAGTTATAATGTTGATTTCAAGTAACTAGATGCCATACCCAGAATAAGGGAGATAAATCTCTTGCCTGATTTTGCTTATCAGTGTAGACTGATACAACATGTTCTATTCTAGAAAGACACTGCTAAGTTCAACAGTGACAAATGGAGTGTGTCTACTATAAAGCTTAAGGGACAAACCTCCAGAGGAAATTCAGTATGTAATGTTGATTGGTTTCATTTCTGTTTCAAACAGTTACCTGATGTGTAACCATGACTATTTAACTCCTTGAGGCTCATTTTCCTCCTTTGACAAAGAGAGATAAATGTTGCCTGTCTTCTATAACTTGTTAAAGGTTCCAGTGAGACAGCCAAACTTAACACCTGGTTTATCAAGGACACATAGCAGGTTCTCAGTAATTATCACTTTCCATTCCTTTATTCAAAGCTATATCATTCACTTAAAACCTCAATTAATATTTTTGAGTTGTATGTTTTAATTAATTTCTTTAGATAGAAAAGAGATGATGAAAGCAACCGCAAAAACTATAATGTGACATAAGGAGTGGTCTTATTTACTCCAGAGCAGAATTAGATGTTGCTGGTAAAGACAGCTATAAGAAGGAGAATATTTCAGTCAAATGTAAAAGTTAACTCTTAATAAAAAGTACACAAATACAGAATTAGCTACAGGAAGACATAGTATATTATATGATTGAGTAAAGAAAAACAACTATTCTGGGATGTATTTGGGAACTGAAGCACGAATGTGGAGGAAAAGCATGTGAGTATCTCTTTAAATTCTAGGATTCTATGATCATCAGCAATCTCACTGAGAGCTGATGGGAGTGCATGCAATCTCTTAGTAAATAAATAGTAAAAGAGATGCATTTTGACTGCTGTTGGTACACCTGAGACTAAGCAATAGAGTAGAGAAAGACTTAAAATTACATAAAACCTAGATTTGAACACCAACTTTGCTGTTTCCTCACATGTCACTTTGGCAAGTGGTTTTATAATTCAGATCCCTTATTTATATAATGTGGATCAGTGATTTTCAGACTTTTTCATGTCTGAATCACCAGGTCAACTGGTAAAACTGCTTGTAAAGCCCTACTCCCATAGACTATTAATCAGTAGATATGGGGCACAGCCCAGGAATGTGTAATGTTTTAATAAACCTACCTAGATTTTCTTCTTTCAATATTTCCTGATAAACATTTTGAGAAACTTGGATGTTGATTTTTTGCAGGTTTGTCATGATAATTATATATGATATCAAATTAAATGCACAGTATTCAGTAATTTCACAATGTCCTTATTCATTCTAAAAAAAAGCTCTTCTGCAATTTTAATATTCAAGGTCTCCATATTTCCATGGTCAAGGTCCCAAACTAGGAATTACAGACGATGCATTTTCTTTTTTTTTAATTTTTAAATTTATTTAAATTTAATTTTTTTCTTTAGAGATAGAGAGAGCATGAGCAGGGGAGAGGGGCAGAGGGAGAGAAAGAGAATCTTAAGCAGGTTCCAAGCCCAGTGCAGAGCCCAACACGGGGATTGATCCCATGACCCTGGAATCATGACCTGAGCCAAAATCAAGAGTTGGATGCTCAACCAGGGCACCCCAAGACCATGCATCTTCTCATATATCTCTGTGGTTTCTTTCCATTTCCTGCCCTATGCAAACCAGAAAAGGTCACCTAGGAAAATGACCTCTGGATTCCTTGGCCTTTTTTTTTTTAAGTAGCCTTAGAAAACTTGAACTAGACCACTAATCCCTTAGCAGAATATTGGTCTATCAGTTTGGTGAGGTTTAAATTATTTTGTTTAAATGATAATATTGGAGACACTTGGAGAAAGCAAAGGATGTACCTGTTCCATCCCATTCACCTGAAGTTTGCAAGTGCATCTCATATTGTTAAAGCATATCAAGAATGAAAGACATTGAACACTCACTTTTAATTTTCACTTAGGAATTAAGACTTAGTGCTAATGTAAATGTGTTTCACAATATTTCTGACTCCTATACATAGCAAACATTTAATTTTTCTTAATATGCTGAAGAAATGAAAAGCACAATGGCTTCTCTTTAGCACTGAAAGCACCAGCTCTATTTCTATTACACCTGCCTGCAAGTCCCTAAACAAAGGGAGTTTATTTAACAGCAAAGTATTGTCTAGGGAAATGAGAGGAGGAAAATATGCAGAAAATCAATCCTAGAGCTGTGAATGGAAAGATGATGCCAACTTTTTCATGCTAACACAATTCTGACAGATTTAAGAAATCCTAGTTTACCATTATAACCAATATCCATTGTGCCGTATTTGATGGTCCTGATGAGTTGTTGGCAGATGCTTGGCTAACAACACTTTCTAAGCAAGTCATGCCCTGCTGTAACTGGGCTTGGAGACTACACACCATTGTCATTCTGGGCATCTGAAGAAGTTGGCTTTATATAAGGCCTTCTTTATATTGCTACTGCGGTTCCTTCAAGAAAGAATAGACACACCTCGAGATAATGCAGAATGGCAAATAATTTTATCTTCAGAAAATTTTTCTGCTTTGCACATTAAATATAAGTCTGCATGTTTTCCCTACTTTAACATCAATTTAAAGTATGCAAAATGTGGACTTAAGCATGAGTTCTTATCAGAAATTGTATAGAAACCATAATAACAATGGTTAATTTATTAATCTGATAAATAAAAATACCCAATAAACATGCTAATTTATTATAAGGATATTGACCAGACAGTGATGTACACATAAAGCTTAATCTGGTCAATACTTTCTTGACTCCTCTCATCTTCCCTGAAGGCACAGAATGGCTTTCTCTTCTTGGTTGCCATAATGCTTGGTTTATACACCTATTTTATCCTGTGTCATAGTCCATCTGCATCCTGATTATTTGTACAAAGTTCTAATTTTGCATTACATAATAAGCAATTTGAGGACAGTAACTATAAAAATATTGGTATTTCCTTCAGGACTAAGCAAAATACTCATCCTAGCAGGTGCATATTATTATTTCTCCAAAACTTCTAAAGTTACGAAATTAGGGCTTTGGTTTCAAACAGTTTAATTTTTTCATATGGAGTACTAAATACAGTGCTAAAATATCATCCTGTAATAAATATAACAAATTATTTCATACAGAAAGGTGGCATCACAGAAAAATTTAGCCAAAATGCATTCATATTTTTAAGTAACTTGGTATTTAATTCCATTTTTTTTTCTCCTTTATAGTATTTCAAAAAGCATTCTTTTTAGCCTCCAGCCTGTCCCAGAAGAATCAACTGGACTTCTGTACCTGCCAGAGATATTTTTTGTTAGTAGAATTTCAGGTTGCCCAGTGATACATTTGCATTAATTATTTTGAGTTCTTTTAATGTTTTAGAGAAAGATCACAAGAGATATAGCTAATCTCTCTTATGAAGTAGAACCAAATGTTTAATACCAATAACAAAGTTGTAGTGATCAGCAGGATCAGAGATGCAAGCTCAAAGATTTTAAATTAATTTATGATAAATCATTTCATCTGCTATAATTCTTAAATATTATTCCTTATTTCTGAGAGAAAGAATAGAGTATAATTTAAAATAAGCAAAATGCAAAAGAAGCCATTTTCCTTCCATAGGCTTTCCAATGATTGTTAATTCAGTCATAGACCTCCTTGTGATTTTTATTAAACTAACATTTGTTAAGAAGAGCCCTGGGGTTTCAGATGGTGGTGAGCCAAGGTTCGAGAAAGATCACAAGGCAAGGGAAAGTGAAATAGAGAACTTCATTAGCCACAGGTTTTGGAGGAGGTACAATACATTGGTCACTGGGGCAATGGGGAGGTCAAGGCAGGATACCAGCAGAGAGGGAGTAGCAGAAACTGAGGTACATGGTTTTTGTTTTTGTTTTTGTTTTTTAGGATTGGTAGGTAGAGTGCTTTGGGGGTCCTGAGTTAGACCTGATTGGTCAACACAAACCAAAAAGAGCAGGACTCTTGGTAAATTCTGAGGAAGGAGGAGGAGAAGCACAAAATGGAAAGGAGCTAGGAGAGACATATGCTTATCTCCAGGGCACTGGGGAGGTTATATCAGGAATTTACACTTCTTGTGACTTTGCTGGCTGTTACCTAGGATAGCACTCCTGGTCAGGGCTAGTGTCAGTTCCAAGTCCCAGCAGACCCCTCTCCACACAAAATGGACTCTAAGGCAGCAATATTATGGATATTTAGCTAAACTCTTAACAGCACCCTTTTAAAAAGGTCATCCTAAATATGACTTTATTTTCATAATTTCTAAATGGGATATTTGCATTGAAGCGAAAAATGTGCCTGTATCATAATGAAAACATTTTGAGGCAACTAAATCCCTAAGTTAAATTAATTAGATTGTGATGATTCCGTATTGAGGAGGAGAAACGCGCGCACACACACACACACACATACACACACACGAAGGATGAAAGCATCCTCCAAGGTTAAGCCTGTTTAGGAAGACTGAGTGGCTGGTTAATAAGATTTTTTTCTTGCCTTGTTAAATCATAAATAGAAAAGGATGAGACAGGAAGAACCACAGACTAGTGGGGAGAGGTTCAGAACGGCAACAAATCCTTTGGCAATATCAAGATTGTCTAATGACCTGGGTAAGTGTGTTGATACCAACGTGGTAAAATAAAGTGACTGAATATCCGTGTTCCTATTCTCATAGGATCCAAATATTTATTGGCAAAGGAGATACATTTTGATCGAAGGAAGAGGAAGCTGAGGGTGAGAAAGAAAGCATAGAAACAAAACTAATTGAGCACCTAATATGTGCAAGATACTCCATTAGGAACCATTATATATTTTTAATTTAATCTAACTCTTCCCAGGGCACCTGGGTGGCTCAGTTGGTTAAGCGTCTGACTCTTGGTTTTGGCTCAGTTCATGATCTCACGAGCCATGGGTTCGAGCCCCCCATTAGGCTCTGTGCTGGCAGTGTGCAGAGCGGAGCTTGCTTGGAATTTTCTCTCTCCGTATCTCTCTGCCCCTCCCCTGCTATTAATCTCTCTCTCTCTCTCTCTCTCTCTCTCTCTCAAAATAAATAAATACATTTTTAAAATATGTAATCTAACCCTTCCAACAACCCTCTCAGGTAGGTATTATTTTGCTAACCTTACAGATAAGGTATCGACCTCAAGAAGATGAAGTAACTTTTCCGAATCCATACAACTTATAAAGGCTAAAGGAATTCAAACCTAGGATGGGCTAACTTGTCATTCCATTCACCTAAGCTGAGTTCCCTGCCTTATCTTATTTTGCAATGATGCCAATTTTGAGTGTTTGCATTATTATCCACAATTTACAAATGAAGAAAAATTAAGGTTAAATTGGTATTTTTCAAATGTCATTCCACTGGCAAGTGTTAGCCTGTGATGAAGTTTTCAACACTACGAAGATGTAGAAAATTGACATTGAGTAGAGTCAAGTAACAAAATATTAGTGTGTTTTCCATGAATCAGTCAATCTCTCTCCATCTCTCTACCTCTCCATCTTTCTCTTTCTGTCTGCCTCTCAAGAATAATTTCTTTTGATTCTGGATCCTTTATATATTTAGTATTAAAATAGCCTTGCTTCTCTGAAACATTGTTGAAATACAGGTGTGTGTTTGTTGCTTTATTTGTTCTAATGTCAGACTTTGAAGCTGACAATGCCAATGTTTATTATTGGCGTTTGACTTTATTCTTTTGTAAAATACCAAAGTCCAGGGAACTCAATGTTCATTAACTTGCCCCCATTATCGTAGATGTGGGATATGGAGTTGGGACTCAAAATTCATTTACACCTGGCTCCAAAGTCTGGTATCTCCACATTAAAATGAAAGTCCTAATCATTATTAGGATATCCCAGAATTACAGTCTTTCCACCATGTTGTGATTGTGTGTTGTGTGATTATTTCCCACGTATGGTGATAAATAATTAGCTGGGATTGTCTCAGCTGCATAGTTTTGTTATCACTTAGCCTGCTTGTTGGCCATGATACAACATGTTGTCAGATAGCTAGCTGTCCATTGCTCAAAAGCACAGAAACAACCTGGTTACTCTGGTGGTGTCAGTGTATATGTGTATGTGAGAGATAAGTGTAATCACTTTAATAAAGATGTATTCATGGCTTATCCCATTTCATAATTTACAGACCCAGCTGTGCTCTTCCCTAGGTCTCCTGGATAATAGGTGAGCTGCATATTGAAGCAGCTGAATTTGTGCATCATTTGCTCATCAGTCTTCCTATTTTATCACTTGAGTTTCTGGATATAGGTATCTTGCTAATCAGATTAAATTTTACCTAACTAAGATGGAATGTTTTGAAGGCCTGTGCTAGCCTTTGATTGCTCAATTTTATGCAGTTCTCAAGATTAGTATTTAAACCTTTTTGGTCTCTTAAGGCAGCGAACAGTTACTTTGTATAATTAATCAATTATTCACCAAAGCTAGTTATATCTCTATCCATTCTTCCACAAGTAAAATTACATTTCTTAATCACATGCATGAGGGAAAATGATGTCTGAGCTTTTCCCTTTAGTTCAAGAGAATTTGAGATTCAAATTGATAGGGAAGGAAAAGCTTAAGGTTCTAGGCACTTTTCCATCTTAAAATCATTTTTTTTAATGAACATATATATTCTCCCATAGGCAAACTGTACATAGATAAATGGTTCTTCTATAGATGGTCATAACTCATTGCAAAGTGACAGATCAGCCATGTCCTCCAAGAAAGAAGAAAAAGAAGAAAGAAAAAAAATGAGAGGGAGAGGAACAGGGAGAGGGGAAAAAAGAGGGAGAAAAAGACAGGGAGGGAGGGAAAGAAGAAGGGAGGGAGGTCAGGAGTCAGGGAGGAAGAAAAGATAAAGAGAGGAATAGTTTCAGAGATAGAAAGGCAAACAGACGGACAGATAGATGTGTGTTATATGTTATTTTGAAATAAAAAAAAATGCTAAAGCACAACAAAATTGTCTGTTTTGGCCTCTCAAACTTTACTGTTGTGCTTTGACATTTGTCAACATAAAAAGTTTGGTGCATTTATTTCTGTTTTACATGCACTATCTTTGTGATTTTAACTGTATAATTTTGAATTATATATTTTAAGCTTAAGTAACTTTCATATTAATAAATAGCCCACAAATGTCTTAACAACTATAAAATATTTCACCTAATTATTTTATCATTATTTAACCAACTTCTTTATATTCAATGATTATTTTGCTTTCCTTTTCGCTACTATACAAATCCCAAAGTAATACTTCTGAGTGAAAGGTTTTCTTTTTAAATGTGGATTATTTTCTTCAGAGAAAGGCTATCCCAAATGAAATATACTGAATAATGAACATATTTGAAACTACTGTATCTATTTTATTAAATTATTTTCCAAAATATCTGCACCAGCATTGTAAAAGAGAGGAGAGAGAGAGGGCAAGAAAGAGAGAGAGAAATCCCTTTCATCATGCTGGAGCCAACATTAAATGTATAATTTTTGTTTCCTTGTTTAAAAGAAAAAAAATCTTATTATTATAGTGATGATAATAATTTTGGGGGGTAATTAGGTTGTATCATTTTTCTTCAATGTCATTGTATTAATGCAAATGCATCTGAAAAAGCTAATGTAGAACTACTTTTCCTTCCAAACTGTATGCACCACATATATCGTTATATGAACAATTATTTGTTGAAAACATAGTATCAGGGAGTCTGCTGTGATATAACAGGTATGATTTACTGCATATCTCATATATTTCAAGTGCTTTGTTCCAGGTGGTTTACAAATTCATTTCTATCTTCATTATCATCATTGCTACTACGATATATTGAGATCTTATTAGTAAGAGGCACTGAGCTAAGTGCTTTAACTCATTCTCTTATGTAGTCTTTACACACATTTATAAAATAATAATGTTCTACATTTTATAAATATGGAAATTTGGATTAAGAAAATAATGCATAACTTATTGAAGACCACAAAGCTAGTAAGCAGTTGATCTAAGGATTTGAACATTGGTTAAGCCAGACTTCTTAGACCATGGGCTTAACCGCTACCTTATTCTGTTTAGTCATAAAATCTCTTGCATGAAATAGAACTTTTCATTTCTTTCCAAGATTTACAGTTCCACTCCTCGTTGTACCAGAAATAATTAAAAGAATTAAAAGTCAATAATTATTCTAGGTAGTGTTGGGCAAGGAGGCAAAAAAAAAAATCAGCATGACAAAAAGCTCTGTCTATGTATGTGTATTTAACAATAGTAATAAGAAGAAAATCTGTGAGTCTGAGTAGGTGAAAGCAGAGACTCATTCTTTTAATGCCCAGTCATTTACCTTCAGAGGCTTTGCTGTGGTTCATCAAGGTGAGTCTGAAGGCCATGCTTCTATATCACATCTTATTTGTTTAAGAAAACTGTCTCCAGCCCTTGCATCTCATCCATGTTCTTGGTCTACTATACTTTATAGGCAATGGGAAATCACAAATCTGTGCACGGGATGATATTTTTCTAAGTTGTTTGGATTTGATTCATTTTTGTGCACCGAGTTAGCATGATAGGATATATGTTAGGAAGACATTTCTGGAGACTGACCAACAGATGGATGGCAGAAAGCAAGGTTGGAGAGAGTTGGATCATTCAGTTTAATAATCTAGGAATGGAATAAAGAGATAAACCCCATGATCTCTTAAAGAAAGAGGAGGATTAGTGTCTAACATACTGAATTACTTTAATAAACAGTGGTTTACAGACTTAGCCATGGAAAGACTGGTTAGCAGCTCTCATCTGCAAGTTTCAATTTTGCAAGCTAAGATAAAGCAATGACCCGTACTGAATCCATATGGAGAAATTAAAGTCCATTAGTTATTGTTGTTCTTGTTGCTTTTCTTAGATTCTGGTCAATGAATATGAAAGGAAAAGTCTCAAGATTTACTATCTCATGAGTTGGGTTGTGATGACAAGCTCAGCATACTTTGATGATATGTAGTGTCTAAGTTTCAGGCACGAATGAACATGAACCACTTGAAAAGGGAATGTTTGTTGTTGTTGTTCTTTCAGCTGCATAATTTAATTTAGTGATGGACTTATGAAATAAGTTCTGAAACTCCAGCTCCACATATTGGATTTTTTAAACCTAATTTCTGAAAAATTTAGCCAAGTTTCAACTACCTGTCAATGTGCTGAGAGATGGGAAAGGCAGCTGCCCTCACAAATCCTGGTGGTCTCCAGAATAGTGCAAGTGAGAGAGAAGTGCTCATAAAAAATGGCATGGATTCCAAAACTTTCACTGAAGGAGGAGGGTTCTACTAGGGATGATGTTTTTAAGTATGTATTATGTGGATAGATCACTTCAGAGTCTTACTAATGAATCTCTTTAGATATCAGCACAGAGAAAGTATTAACTTGTAAACTTCTTTTAAAAAGTAGGCATATTCTTACAGGATATTTACAGTATAACTGCCTCTTCATAATTGCAAAATTGAGTATAAACATCACTATTTGGCCTGCAAGCTCTTCCATGAACCGTCCCTATTCTAGTCATCTCTTGGTAGTTACTATCTCAGCTGACCTTGACGCTGTGACCTTTGATGCTTTCTCCCACCCGACACCTACTTTAACTTCCCCTTCATCCCGCTGACTCTGCCATAAACAACTTTATCCATTCCTCAAGGATGATTTCCTTGTTCACTTCCTTCATGAAAAAATCCCTAGTCATCCTAACTAACCAAGAGTCATCTTTTCTTTTCTTTTCTTTTCTGGATAATACATCTCATTGATTCATCAGGCCCCCATGTGTATCTACTACCTACCAAGTTATCTTTGTTGAATGTTTCAAAACTATGGGGAACTATTTTGTTGTCAAAAATTGTGTCATTAGCCACAACTGTAAAATGTAATATGACCATTCAAATATAAGGTGTTGTAAAGTTAAATAATAAAGTGAAAAAAAGGTGGTATAGAATCTTGGAAAGATCCCAAATTTACGGGAAAGTGGACATGGGTTTTACTTGCAACAATACTTTTATGGCCTTGAGAACCTTTATCTAACTGTTGATATCCTCACGTGTAAATATGAGGGGTTGAGATGAAGGGGACAAAAGAGATTAGATGTTAAAACATTAAGGGAACAGGGCTATCAAACAGAGAATTTTAAGACAGTCAAAGCGCCAGCAGTATTAATAGCCACAAAGAGATCAGGAGGAAGAATTGGGAAAGAGATTGTTATTACATTTTAAAAAGGCATCTATATATTGTGTTCACGTAATTATTTTAAAATTATCACCCCCAAAGAGAGTTTTTATTTATAATTTAACTACTGCCTACCTTCAAAAAGTATGGAACCAATACATTACCTACAATTAAATGATCAAAACAAAGGTGAAGAGCCACACTAATAAGATACTTTAGGCTTCCATGATATGACATACAGGTCCCCTGTCATAATATCTGTATTAGTTTTCAATTATAAATGATCAGTTATCATAGAGTAAATGGCCTCAAGAAACACAAGTTAATTATCCCTCATTTTCCATGGATCAGAGAAGTCTGGCAAGTTTTAAGTAGATCCTGCTTATGGTCTCACAAGAGTAAAATTAAGGGGTCGGCCAGTAGCATCCTCAAGCCTGTTTTACTGGATAAATCTTCAAATATATCAACATAATTTTGCAGAACCTTGAAACTTCTAGGTTCTCATCTTTTTTCCTCCCAACAAAAGAACATGGCGTTAATTTTATTATTTTTTATCTATAGTGTCAAAAAAAAAGTATTGGTACTAAATGTTTTTGCATCCCTCCAAATCCAAACGTGTATTTCCATTTCCTTTTCTGTCCCCCTTTCCTCTTCTTCTTCATCATGGGACTTACATGACCTGATTTGGCCCCATACTTCATATTTGTAATGTCAGTGGCAACTCGTCATAATTGTTGGTTTATAATCATTAATGATGCTAATACTAATATGAAAAATAGTAGAAGAGGGGAGAATGTTTATTTGTCAATATTTATACTGAGTATTTCTGTGCTTTCTCATTTTATCCTCAAAATAATTCTGTGAAGAAGTGACTCCGTTGAACTGAGACCCAAAGATAAGTAATTTATCAAATCACTTTATCAGGATCACCAATGAATAAACATCAGGGGTAAAATTCAAACCAAATTCTACTTTACTCCAAAGCAGTATAACTATTAGGAAAAATTGCCTTTATAATACAATATTGTAAATGTTTCCTTTTTTTTTTTCTTTCTTTTTTTTTTTTCTTTTTTTATTTTGTTGTCTTCCTAACTACAATTGTTTGGAACTTTTGGCAATCTGGGTGATGTTGGCAACAAATGTAAGAGAGCTCCATGAAGAAACTTCCCCTTTATGTTTTCACCAAGTGAATGCCTGCTTTATCATAGGTTATACAGTTGATAAGATGCTTATTAAGGCATGATATAACCTGCAAGTTATAATTATGCTGTCTCTCTGAGAAACACTAAGAATTTTATGAACTTCATCTCATGAAACTTCTACAATGCCTGTGAGGCACAGACCAAAATAATTTTAAAGGTAGTGTTCATTGTAAGATCAAAGTATCAAAAAAGGTTCAAGCTATCTTTAAGCCACATAACATTTTCTTTAATGTTGAAATTTAATAAGTTTTCATTGTTCAGATGATCAAAGGCTTGTCTGAAATAGTCAGCCATGCTTGCATTAATGAAAGAGTAGACTCTGCTGAAAATCCTATAGTATGAAGCTTCCTCATGACAATGACCTCAAGTGAAGGGCCACACAAGACAGGGTTTTAAGGTCAAATAGATTTGGGGAACAGTTATATTATATATCCTTCTAAGAGATTTGTAATGCCTTTGTACATTATGAAGAAGTAGGCTTCGAATTTAACTGTGCATTGGAATTGTTGGAGTGCTGACTGAAAATGCAAACCCCATTGCCATAAGACCCAGTTATCACCCAGGAGTGTCATGTTTTAACCATCACCTTATGTAATGATGTGGACAGTTCGTGCAAGAATAGAACTTTAAGAAGTTGCATGTTAAAGGCTTTGAGAAGAACTACTTTAAATACAACTGGTTAATTTTCAAAGAAACTTTTCCCCTGAACGTGCATGACCCACAAACACCATTGTTCCTAAAACATACTTTGGGGTACCTTATACTTTGCAGGAAACTTTCTGCATTCATCATGTTTTTTGAGCTTGACTTTATACAACTATTTGTTAATTTTTCAAAGGCTGAATGCAAGCATGATCAAAACACAAGCTGGTTGTATTATCACAACAAAAATAGAATAATTATAATATTCTAGGGAAATGTTAGATTCCAGGTCCTATTCAAACCCATAGAACATAAAAAGAAATGCATTTCTTAGTGTGCAAGATTCCTCTGTGCATCTGCTTAAAATTCTTTGGAATAACGTAGTCAAGGTTTTGACCACTGATTTCTCCTATTATTATTTTTATCTTACCTTTCGACTCTAATAGGCTTATATAGAAGAAGGGGCAATGTGTAACCATTTTGGGGCTTCAATCAAATATATCTAAATCTGATCATATGAAAAAATCAGGAATTTATTAAAATTCTGAAGTACTAAAATATTTTCATAGCCAGTGTTTGTGTTATTCAATTATTATTTACTCAGAGATTTCTTATTGACCACTTGTTATCTGCTGGCATGAAGCTGAGATCTAGAGCTGATAAATGTAGTCTCTGTCTTCAAGGAAATAAAGAGCCAGACATGCTTATACATCTAAAAACAATCTTAAGTGATATAATTTTTATAGACATTGTGCCTTTAAAGCAGGAAAGTATGACTGAGTCTATCTCATGGTGGAAATGACATTCTAGGAAGGGAATGAGTAGCTGGTTGTCAAGATGTCACAGTGGAGACTTTTATGAAGGTGGGATGACATACGTATGGACATGGAATGGTAAAAAAACATGGTGTGTATTCAAATAAAAGCAATATAGTGCAAGAATAGCAAGCATAGAAAAATAACATTACTCTAAAATCCAAATTGGAGTAAGTCTCCTTTGGAACCTCTTTATTTATCATCTACTTGTAGAATTTATAGGATGTTAGTATGAGGCCCTCTTAGATCTCCTCCCCCTATTAGATCCCAAGGAAACAAACTGAGTTGTTTATGTTCAGAGCTACCGGTGGCCAGGGACTATTAAACTCCTAGGCTCTGTTGTACACATAGAAAGGATTACAGGCAATCACCCCGCCCCCCAAAAAGAAGCATATACTTACAATAAATGATTTTTGTAGTTACTTTTAAAAAGTGTTTACTCGCTCTCTCTGACCCTCCCCCATTCATGCTCTGTCTCTCTCTGTCTCAAAAATAAATAAACGTTAAAAAATTAAAAAAAAAGGGGGGGGGGGGCGCCTGGGTGGCTCAGTAGGTTAAGCGGCCGACCTCGGCTCAGGTCATGATCTCGCGGTCCGTGAGTTCGAGCCCCGCATCGGGCTCTGTGCTGACAGCTCAGAGCCTGGAGCCTGTTTCAGATTATGTGTCTCCCTCTCTCTGACCCTCCCCGTTCATGATCTGTCTCTCTCTGTCTCAAAAATAAATAAACGTTAAAAAAATTTTTTTTAAAAAGTGTTTAAAATAAAGAGAAAGAAAAAAGGGAGGAAGGAAGAATGAGAGATAGTATGGAAAGAGAAGAGAAGCAGACAAGGAAGGAGAGAAGAAAGGGATGGAGAGAATGATAGAGCATGGGAGAGAGAGAAGGAAGAGAAGTTCAATATTTTAACAGTTAAAACGGAAATGAAGCCCAATTGGAATACACTGCCAGCAACTCTTCTTCAAAACTGTTGAGGCTAACAAGTAAGATGAGAATTCCTGGTTAGTAAAATCTAAGATCTTATCTTCCAAAATATAATCTTTTTTAAGGTAGTGAGGATTTTTTTCTACACAGATTGATGATTATATTGTTCAAATTGCTTCCTAGCTTGCAATATTGATGTTCCTGCAGGCATATGGACGACTGACATATTTAATGCCTTAGGGTCTAGATGCTTCACAGATATAGTAGTTTATAATTCTTTACTTCCATTTAAGTGCTTTTACAAAGAATTTTCCATTGGAATGGAATTTTGTTGTAGTAGCTGACTGTCCTAAGCACCACTGAGATTCCCGAACCAACTGTGAATGCTTGATCTCTCCTTGGGATCCCACTCAGGTTGCAATGAGTTTATTTTGTCCCTAGCTCGCCCTTCCAACCTGCATCAAAGGGAAAGAAGTTTTACACAGGGAAGAATTCAAGGGAATTTTTCTATCCCTTTCTTCATTTAACTTAACTTCACTGATCTATTTTCATTTGCAGCTTTTACAAGAGGGCAGGACCTGTTCAATGAAGCACAAAGACAATCCCCCAACCAATGCTACAGTAGAGCCAGTGACTACCCCACAGGTATTTTATTTGTTTGCTTGTTTTGATTATGTCAGAAAGAACTTGAATCCTTTGATTCCCATGGTTTTCTCTGTGTCTATAGCTGAAACAGGGGTGTTGTATTGACTAATACAAGATACCTCCTTCACCTAGTGTCTTTGGACACTGTGCCTGCAACTAAGATTTTGGCTTGATCATCTCAGAACCTCAGAAGAACAAGGGTGAAAGAGGTACACCCCCACCACACACACACAACCAAGAAACATACCAAAAATATACAGAGAACAAAAAACATGCATCTGTTCCTTATGGAACAAAAAAAGATAAGAAGAGGATTTGGGGAAGCAGATGAGGGAGAAAGAAGTACATATCCCCAACAAAAACAAACAGCAAGCACAGTTCAGGAACTTAATTATGAACTTCTTTCTGTACTGTTCTTTATATGACCAAAAATATTATATCATAGTAATTTGTAGGGTTCATTTCACTTAATACAACATTTCCTAACTTATGGGTTAATCAGAGTTGAATGGTTTGGCCAAAGTTTTCTCAAAATAGTTTTTGAAATACCTTGCAACTTGTTGACAGTATTTTTTGTACTTCCATGAATTAGAAATATGGACATATTTACGCTTATTTCATTGGGTCTAGCATTCACTTGTCTGTAGGATATTTGTTGAGATAAAAAATTTATATTACTATTCTGTTAAGATTTTAATTTTCCCTTAAATGTATATTTATCGCGGCTATCCTAAATGTCTTTTCTGTATTGTTTGACAGAAATTGCAAATCCTTCCTTGTACTGAATGTGAGGTGAAGAAAAATCCAGAAAAACAATTGACCAACTTTGAAGGGAGGGCAACTAGAGAAGAAAAAATACTGTAAATATCAAGAAACTGTGTTAAAAACATCCATTTATGATTGTCTTCATACTCTTTTTCAACCACAGGCTTGATGGAAATACTAAGTTTTTAAAGCATGCAACTTTTTCACAATTTTATGTAACTTTATATAGTCTAAAAATTTTCCAAAAGATTCCAGGCCAATGATGATCCTTGAGCAATAACCTAATTAAAATGGATATCCACAGTCTTAAATAGTCATTGTCATCAGTAAATTGCCCAGTATAGACTGCTCAGTTTTGATCTCAAATGCAGTATGACATTTAATTCTTCTGGTTCATTGGCTATCTAGTAGTTTTATCATCTAGTTTTGAAATTAATTGGAGGATGATAAAATGTTGTGGATCCTTGGCATTCTTAGAATCCAAATCGCAACCATATCATAAAAACTTGCCCACATTGGCCAATGGGAGTCACTTTCTTTAAGGTTGGAATCGGTGTCAACCTGAACCTATTGTTTATATGAGGGTGTTATTGCTATACTTCTTGTTATTTTGAACCATGTCTAAATAATGTCAAGACAATTCTTTCAGATTTTTAGTCAGCTAATAAAATTTACAAAATGTGTTTGGTATGATGTAGACAAAACATCTGGATGAATATCTAAATTTCTGACATAATTGATGAGATTTTTTTTTTTTGGCATTCTATAGACACATCCCTATGGTTGTCTGCTGGAATTACTCCAAGTTAGGAATTGAGTTCTTTGAAATGCTTGGCAAGATTTTTTTTCAATGAAATTGGGTAGTGGAATGTGGGATGCCAAGAGGGTTGAAAAACATAAATATGCAAGCAGATAATATACATTTTAAAATGGGGATTTGATGAAAGCAAAACAGCCATATAGAACCAATAAACCCAGCTTTATATATTTTGAAAACAAAAGTATTACTAAGACAAGTCAATGGCTGTGATCACCTTTGAAGTTGGGTCTCTGCATAGGAATACCACTAATTAAAGAAATGCACTCCCGAATAATCTGAATGTAGCTCAGAAGCAGCAGGAATTGATACCTAAATCCTATTTGATTGATAGGATTGAAATAGCATCAAACTTAAAGACTCAAGTTAATGGGTTAAATGATCCAGTTAAGTTGTCTGCACTGAATATATTCACTTCTGCTGGATAGATCCCATTTTGCAAATACACAAAGTATATAAAACCACTGGTTTTATAGAAAGGATCTGCCAAACCACAATTAATATATTTGGAGCACTGTGTCCTGGCATGCTATCTTAGAAGATATTGTTAATTTAAGAAAGAGAAGGAAGGAAAGAAGAAAGAAAGAAAGAAAGAAAGAAAGAAAGAAAGAGAAGGAAGAAAGAAAAGAATAGAAAAGAAGGAAAGAAAGAGAAAAAGAAAAAGAAGAAAGAAAGGGAGGAAGGGAGAGAGAAGATCGAAGGGAATTTGTAATCAATAGATGGACTTAAATTCTGATATATAATGGCACACCTTTGATCATAATGACATATTCCAAGAAATTAGGTAATTTGGAAAAATGGCAAACTATCATAAATAGTATAAGTATTACTGTGATATGATCATGTAGCAGTTATACTTGTGGAGTAATTCAGTGTCATTCATCAGTATTATTTTTTTAGATTATGGGCTACCCAAGAAGAAAAGAGAGTGTACTTTATAGATGGTCCATTAGAGGTTTCAGATGAAGAGACCAGGATAGAAGACAAAAATCAAGGTCTAAAGTTCCTACTGACTCCTCAGCTCTAAAACTCACTTAATTCTGTGAGATGGAATATTGTTAATTTCCAAGTTCTGTTGCTTATAATTTCCCCATTGTGCCTAGAATCCCTAACCATCCCCAAAGGTTTATAGAAGGAAAGAAGATAATTTAGTTTTCATTTAGGTTCACTTCCCCACCCCCACTATGTGCTCCAATTTCTCTCCTGGACTCTATAGACCCTGTGGAAAATTAATCACCATTTTACCTTAGCACATGTTTTGAGGCATCTTTGGAACTAATGAAAAGAGAATCAAACTGATATGTTCTGGGATTTTTAGAACATGCTAAAAAGATGAGAAATTGGCTTAATATGAATCAACTTTGAACAGCCTCATTTGTAAAATTTTCCTATGCTCTAGAACTCTACTCTAGTGTGTCACAATAATCAATCTGTTTCTCTCAATTTTTGGCATGATCAAGTGGGCTTTACATGAGCATAATGTATAGATATTTTTCTTTAAAAATAGATAGCATTATGCATCCTGCAGAGTTTACTGGGGTATATTCATTGCATTATTTGTTTCAAAACAAAAAAGAATTGCAGCAGAAGTGCTTTATAAATATTTAGAAATATTCTGGGAGTTCCTTTTGATAGTCAAGCATGGAATTTCTTTTTTCTTAGTATGTGTGATTTTAACGAACACATTTTATTTCTCTCAATTCTTTAATTGCTTTAAAATAGCATCAGAAGGGCTTAAAATGCTTTACTTATGTGTGTGGCTTTGTCCATAAAAGATGCCATTACTTATTATTTCTTTTAGTTAGCAGCTACACAAATTGATGTTGTTCTTGAGGAGTTAATATTCCTAGCCTAACTACCCTCGTGGGGAAGAACATATTAACCTAAATGTTGAATTCAGATACTATAACTGTGTCTGTAATGGTAAACAGTGAAAGATAACTTAACCTTTGCAGAGTATAAATGGACTCCTACTGAGAAATTAACATCCTTTCCAATGGAATAATTTGTTTCAATATAGGTACTAACAAAACTAACAGAAACATATTTCTCTAGCTATTTTAAAATACTAGTCAATGCTATATATGCAAAGTTAGGAATTTGTTTCGGACTTTGTGTCTCCTTTTATATGCATTAACTATGTAAATTGGGCGAGTGCCTAAAATGTGTAAGACCTAACTGAATGCTGATTATGTCTATCCAATGCCAACATGCTCAGAAACAAAGTGAATAATTCAGTAACTCATCTAGATGTGGTTTTCTGTGTGATCTTAAATCTCTGACTACTGAATATACTAGATGGCTAAACTTTTTTATTCCCTTTATTCTTTAAGCAGATATTTAGCATTATAGTGTTATTTCAGACACAATTCTATTTCATAAAATATACTGGATTACAGGTCTAAGACAGTTATAAGAAAAGCACACCTTTACTGTTTGAGATTACAGTGTGGATAGCTGGATTAAAACAATTATTTGTGAACTTTGCTATAATGGAATCTTGTTTTTATAGCTCAGGTACTAGAATTAGCACTAATTGCAAGCAGAGGCTGAAATTATTATTGGCACCATAGAAAAAAGTGAGCTGGCCAGACCTGGAGAGTTATGAAAACATATACTTGTTTACTTAGGGGACATTTTCGTAGTCATATGTACAGTCTTAAATTTCCCCAAACTATTTGTTGGATTATGTTACATAATATTAATGGTCAATGATGAAGAATAAAAGTTACTGAAAGATGGCCTATTTTTGCTCAATAAAGATTTGTTACCAAAACTGCAATGTATATCCTCCTACATAAGCTAATCGAAAAAGCAAATATTAACATTAAAAATAGTACTTGCTTCTGTGTATCAAGAGCTAAGGACCTTTGTGAAATGTCACCCTGAGAGTACCTTCAAACTCTCTTTGCCAATGCCCCAGAAATCCTTCATTTCATTTAGAGGTGTTTTGTTTTGTTTTGTTTTGTTTCGTTTAATAGAGTTTCCTGATGACAAAGATTTTTGTCCTTTTGTTTGCAAATGAGTTTCAAGCGCTTAGAACTGGCTTCCTCATAGAAGGTGCTCAAATATTTGTTGAATGAATTAATTCAGAACCTGAAGCAGCAAGGGAAGAAAAAGGAAGCAGAAGGAAGTATATTCTCCTGTGATAATAGGGAATCATAAGATATAGTCTTTTAGGAAGAGAAAATAAATACAATGTTTTAGTTTTGGTTTTTTTTGTTTTGTTTTGTTTATAGGCTATTTGTCCTTGCTTTTTTCTCTGAAAGATATATCTATGGGTCCGTGGCTGTGACTTCTAGCAAAGTAGATGTGGCATTTCTGGATGAATTTTGGAATGCTGCTCGATGTGATAGACACAATTCACCTGGCATAGGTGCGTCTTTCATTGGAATCTACCTTTGACATTCGCCTGGACGGAGGCAGGGCCACTTAATTTCTTTTAGTATTAGTTTCTAACCTCTTGGGCCTTAAATTGTTGGACTTAAATCAGAGATTTTCTTCTGCATTCTGCTGCCTTCATTCTCCTGGTCCTAAAGCAGACACAGCTCCAGGGCTGTGAGGATGGGGGCTCTGGCCTCCATAAACCCTCACTTTCAACTAGAGTACCTATTCTTTTATATAATGTATTTGTTGGGCTTCCACATTCTCAATATACTTTTAATGAAGAAAGGGAGCCCAAGGCTAATGTGATTTGAAAAACCCTGAATAAAATAATCTCTGTGATCCCTTCTCCCCATTTGTTCCTTCAGTCAGCCAGCCATTCAGTTACTCAAAAAATATTTGTTGAGATTCTAAAATGTTCCTATTCCTTTTTTTTGGTTAAAAAAAAGCAATGGCAAGACAAAGTAATAATTATGAATTCTAATATTGCACATAATAGGTGCCAACCACTGTTTTTTAGATCTTTTGAAAAAAAAATGATTAAATATTCTAGGCTTCTTTGAGACCAATACTACAGTTATCTTTATTTCACAGAGGAAATTGAAGTAGAAAAATGTTAATTGCATTGCCCAAGATGTCAGGGGAAGAAGGAGAGGTTGCATATAGACCTGGCAGTGAGTTGCTGGAATCCCATGTGCTTCACCCCATTACCACATTGCGTCTCCTCAAAGGCCAGAGTCCTGCCTTCTTGGAACTTACAGTTTAGAAGAAGAGACATCACTAATAAAGGAAACACACAGATAAATGCATGACTGTCTAGGACAGGAACATTGTTCCTTTTTCCCCTTCAAGTTTTTTCATCTGGTTTAAGAATTAAATTGACACGAGACAGATGAACAGGAATAAAAAAAAAATAAAAACACCAAAATTTTATTACGTGTGCATAATGAAATTGAATCCTAGAGAAATCGCCAAAGCAGGCAGTTTTTATACTTTCTTAGACAAAGAGACAATAAATCTGTGAGAAATTGACAGGACAAGGAAAACTTAATTTTGAAAGCTGCAGTTAATAGGAATTTTAAACAGAATTAGGACTGGGGTAGTAAATTAGTAGAAAATAACAAGGGATGTTTATACAGCCTTTATGGGTCTGAATTTCTTATCTCTGATGATGAGGATTGTCTTTACCTCCTGGTACAAGGAGGGTAACTTTCACATGAGAGATTTATATCTCATTTTCTGGAGACAGAGTGGGGGAGGGTCATAGGATGCATTTTGCATTGCTATTTCTTAAGAACTTTCATTTAAAATCATCAGTATGCCAAAGTGGCACATTTTGGGGTAGCCAGCACTTGGCCCTTAAAATTGCTATGAAAACAAAACAAAACAAGACAGGGTCCTCTTGACTGCATGCCACAAGGCAGGGAGCAGCATGTGAACGTATCTTGTATGTGTGAAGTCTCCACCGAGAGAATTCTATTAAACAGATTAATGAATATATAATATTTTGCGTGGATGTCCAAAGCTTCAAACGTAATTTTTTTTGTTGTTCCTAGATACTAGCTAACAATATTTTAAAGAAGATATTTGAGTTGAAATAACTAGAGAGTTGTGAATTAGTGCTTTTCAAAAAACAAAAGCATCCTATGGGAAAATTGCCAATGCTTTCTATTCCCTGAAGTCTAGGACATAGGAGTCTTTTAGGTATAGATGACAATGAAATGTGGATTTCTTCCATGAAAAACTTCCAAACAGGTTTCTTCTGTTTTCTGTCACAAAAATAGAAATTTTATTTCTCAGCCTTATACTTGAGGTAGTGCCTCCCTGCACGCCCCCTCAGAAGAGCCATACATTTGCTAGCACAATGATTGACCCACGGTGTCTGTATGGTACTTCTCTAGTGCCGTGATGCCATTTGCATCAGAAGTAATTGTGGTGTGTATGTTTTCCCCCTTTCCCCACTCCTAAATTCCTTAATTCCTTTGAGAACACCATTTCACTTCATGTCGTAGGGAAACTGACATCCTGGGAAGGTCATAAATGCAATATATTTGTTCCTAGAAAATCAGACTCTATTTGGGGCTCCAGGAAGAAGCAGTTAACCTGTGCACTTGATTAACTGACGAATGAACATACATTCACAGGCAATATTTCTACCCAGGGTGAGAAGAAAAAAGAGTAATCTGTAGTGGGTCATGCCCTTTTTCTGACCCTGGCTTATATTTACCACTTTTTCATGATTAAGTGCCCATTGAAATTAAGTCAAGAGATGGATATTCAGCAGAAAGTCCCAGCTGGAATTTAGAAGATGCAGCAGAATTGAGCAGAAGACGAACACTCCTGATACTGATGTTAAATTAGCATCGTGTTCAAAATGATAAGTTGGTGCTTTTTACCCTGCAAATTTCTGTTTTACTTCTTTATGCTTCTTCAGTCTTGATCCCAAAGTTTAAAGATTTGGGGGCTGGAAATCCCCAAAGCTGCTCCTCAAGTCTTTCCTTGGAATAATGTGTCACGTATGTAAATCTTAATGTCCGCTTGGCAGAAAGTTCACAACTTTTTAAATGGTCATGTTTCCAACATGAGTAAAATGAGATGCTGACAATTTGCTTATGAAAGCCACTGGGAATGACTTCAGGTGATTCTGACTCCATGAAAAAAGAACAACACAATATGGATAAGAGGAACAGGTAATGAAGAGCACGTTTTAAATCTATTCTTTAAGTCCCTGACATAGATCCTTCTTAAGTAGATGTGGCATAAATAAAATTGAATATATTTACTGCATGTGTTTCTGGTCATTTATTACACAGCAAATAAATAAATAGTTTAATGCATATTAGAACAATTAATGTTTGCAAATTTGAAAAAGTTATGAGATAAAGAATAAACATCTTCTGAATCAGTGGAAGTGAGGACCAGCTAGATGTGTTGAAAAAAGTAAATTAGACCATTATTAAGTTGACATAATGACTCTTACCAGCCTTGGCAAAGAATGTACACGGGGCGCCTGGGTGGCTCAGTCAGTTAAACGTCCAACTTTGGCTCAGGTCATGATCTCGAGGTTCCTGAGTTCGAGTCCCAAACTGGGCTATGCTGACAGCTCAGAGCCTGGAGCCTGCTTTAGATTCTGTGTCCCTCTCTCTCTCTGCCCCATCCCTGCTTGTTCTCTGTCTCTTTCAAAAATGAATAAAACATTTAAGAAAATGCACCTTCTCATTTTATCCTCCTGGTTGTATATTAAGCAGCCTGTTTATGTGTTTTATGTGTTTATGCATTTCCACCTTGATATGATTAAAGAGATAAGAAGGTAGGGGAAATATGAACCCTAAAAGAACTCTCGTCTTTCTTCCCATAATGGAGACACAGACTAGTTGTTTGAATGAAGGCATGGAACAAATCTTCCTTCCCTACAGTGCTAATCCTACTGTCTGCCATTTCCTCTTTCATTTTACTTTATTTGGTGGGAGGTGTCAGGGTATGCATTTAAAGGTCGCTTTGTTTTTGTTTCTGTTTTTGTTTTTTTGTATTGGAATTCACAAATTCAGAGATTTCTAGGGTACATTGGTTTTATCTATGGACATACCATCTAGTAACTTAATCCTAACAATTATTCATGTATCTTCTCATATAGTGTATGTGTGCTGTATGTTTTTATGCATGCTCCTGTTTGCAATATACATTGCAAGCATCATTGTAGTGATAGCCATACACATCTATGCTTACTGGCATTTTTTAACATCATTATTGGTAGTTGCATAAATTTAGTATATTAATTCCTTCATATGTTTACTTCTCTATCCACGTATGTATGTGTCTGTATTCATGTGTTCGTGGATATAAATTCAGCAAAATACGCATATACCAGTCAGATGCCTTTTTTTCTGCCCTAATTTCATTCCTATTTACATCTTTCATGTCGTTTTAACACAGGGATTGTCTTTTTTTTCTTTCCAAGTTTTTATTTAAATTCCAGTTAGATGACATACATCTTGTTTCAGATTAACACAAGAATTTTAAAAGCATAATAGATAACTGTGTATGTGTAGTTAAGTAACCATCCAATACTGTTGCAATGAATACAATATGCTAATTTAGGCTGTACAAATGGACACAACAAATTAGCACCTCAAATCAGCCATTAGATACAGTCATCCCCATCCCTCTTATACACAGGTGTGGCTCATATACTTCACATCTATTGCTTTGTGTAAGGTTTGACCTAGACTAGGGAATTATATTTGCTAGATGTTCTAAAAGGGGGAATTCTTTTCAGCATGGTTTTGTATGCATGGAGACTCAAAGGAATTTTAACGCCTATCCTTATGGTAACCAAAGTATGTTTTATTTGGAGAAAGTGAGGTGAGTAATCACACTATCCACTTTGACTATACTAGAGCAAAGGTACACAGAGAAATAAGAAAGAAGTCAAGGAAAGTTCATTTCTCTCAAATGATAATGAGAGAATGTCCTCAATGACAGGGAATTGTTGTAGGAATTTCCAGGAATTGTTGTAGAAATCACAACACATTTGAAAATATAAGAAAATTATATTTTCTGTTCATAAGAAAATACTTTGCTGAAGTTTTTTTTTTCCTTTTAAAATAAAGTTACACAGTTACTTTGTTCTCTAAGTGTTTAATTTGAAATTTGGGTTAAGTACAGTTAAGTGCATGGCTATATTTTGCAGAATGAAATACTAATTAGTCCATACTGCAGCTTCCAGGGGTTAATTGGCTTTTACTTAAGTTCTGGTATGCTTTGTATAATTTTCTTTTCTTGGACAAATCTGAAGACAGATTTGTCTGATTGACTTATACTGCACAATTCTAGGAACTCCCACTTCACCAGCTGACCTGGTGGGTAATTATTTTCTTTGACACATCAGAGAATGTAATGTTTTCTATTATTCCCTTAGATAGTCACAAACAATTCAAACTCACTGGTTTTCTCTAAAGGTTGACCTATGTGCTCTGTTTAGGCCAAGGGTTAGGCAGACATGATGTTGGTGGTAGATTTTTAAAAGAAATCTTCTGAAACCTTCCTGAGATTGGGTCTCAATTTTGTGTCTTGGAACACACTACTTCCAGGTCAACTTTTCTAAAAGTTACTTTGCTGCATACATGTGGGGAATAAGGTTAAGAGTTCTCTGAGCTTGCACCAGTGGGTTAACAAGGTTCAGGGTGGAAAGCTGTCACAGGGCGAAAGCACCCGGCATAGGACAAAGCATAGAGAGGAAAGCCGCTTCCACAGGACAAAAGCATCTGAGAACAAGTAGAGGTGGAAAGCTGCCGCAGCAGGGCGAAAGTGCCTGGGATTCGTCGTTAAGTAAAGCAAAGCATAGACCCAAATGCCGCTACAGTGTGAAAGTGCCCAGAGACACTTGCTAATTAGCAAGAAAAATGCCTTGTTAACCCTCAGGTAGCAGGCTCTATCTGTCTTAGCCCCTGCACACGTTAAGATAAACAGACACAGTGCCTGGTGCTTGCAGTAAACAGCCATCTGCTCGGAGCCGGGACTTTGATTTGTATTGACCCTAACTCCTAACATGCACACCTTCGAAACCCCTTTCTCACACACATGAATTAATGATCACTGTTTTATTGTCTCTTTCTAAACGTCCATCATGTATGTAAGCCTTCTGATTCTAATAAATACAGAGCAAGGACACTTACTCAGAGCTCTTGTCTCCTCCTGGACATTAGCCTCTCTTGTATTCAGTTCTGTGCCCACTCTCTTGCTGGACAAGAGAGAACTCCAGACTCAAAGTCTGTGACGCATACATGTATCTAAACCTTTAGTGCACACATTACTACACTAGAACTGGTATGACATGATTATAAGAGAAGACTTTGGAGTCAATCTTTGCATTAAATTCTTCATGCAGCTTGTTAATTATGTGACCTCAAAAAAGTAGCTAACCTCTGTGTGTTTCAGAGTCTTCACTGGTAAATTGGGAATTATGAGATGGCATAACCTGTGATAATAATAGCTGTTTCCAAAGAGTAATAATAATAGCTATTTTCATTAAATATTAAATGAGAACATAAATAGGGCAAATAATAAGCCTTTTACAAATATGACTTATTCCTATTTTAAAGGTATCTACACATACCTATATTCATTCAGAGATGCCAAAAAGGAAAATTATTATGCATATGGAGCTGGATACATGTATGGTACATCTCTCTCTCTCTCACTGTGTGTGTGTGTGTGTGTGTGTGTGTGCATGTGCGTGTGTCTTGTTTCCAAAGAAACTCTCCTAATTGTGCCTGTCTGAAGAAAAAGACTGGATTTGTCCAGATAGCGCAAGGTGAATGAGTCAAGATATGATCTTTCTTTTAAAATTTGTGGGTAATGTGGCATCAGTCGCCTCTCCATTTATTCACATAATATCACCACACAACTTTTCTTTTCAAGCCATCTAATTTCTGTCTCCTATTGAGAGTCTAAAATACTAATTAAGGGACTCTGTTTATTTGCTTCCTAAAATTTTTATAAGCATATAATTATTTTCTTTACCCATCTGGTGTGAGTTATTTCTTAGATTGTTTTTTTTATTATTTATCTTAATAGGTAATGAATAACATCTGAAGGAAAATGAGAAGAAATTTACCCTAACTCACAACCATAATAATTTTAGTAAGATGTATATATCATTGCTTATAATCCAGGGAAACATGAAGAAGTTCTTTTTAAAAATTAAATAAGTAAGTATATGAATAGAATATTTACATGTTCCAATGATACTTTTCTGTAGAAGAAGAAAAATATATGCATTCCAGATTGTCTTTTGCTTTCCAAGTTTTAAACTTGCAGAAACCCAGTACTAGTTTTGCTGGGGCCTTAAAAAAACCAATAAAACATTAATCAAAACCAAGCCTCATTTCAGATTTTATGGTAGAAATGATTCTACGCACATTCATTACTTTTTTGAAATTAGATTTTTATTCTCATTTGGGAAATAGAAGCATCCACTTTCCTTTTCAATCTTTCTTCATTCCCACTTCAAAGCTTCAAAGCCTAGTGGACTTCTTTATACCCTCCCTTTTTCCAATTCTCTCTTTTATTAAAGGAAAGTATGTGAACAGACTTCTTCCTGATGTACCCTGAAATTTCTTTTGAGGGAGTAAATGAGATAAGGTCTCTGTGGACCTAAAAGCCCCTTGAAAAGTTTAGAATTCTTACAACCACTCATTAAATACGAAGTTTTTATACTTCTAAACTACTCAGACACTTTTCTAAATTGTCATTCCATATCACCCTTGACCCCATGATCTATTCACCGCATAGTGTCCTTACTGATTCTTTAAAAAGAAATGGGACACCTGGGTGGCTCAGGCGGTGAAGCGTCCAACTCTCAGTTTCAGCTCAGGTCATGATCATGGTTTCATGAGTTGGAGGCCCGCGTCGGGCTCTGCACTGACAGTGCGGAGCCTGCTTGAGATTCTCTCTCTCCCTCTCTCTCTCTCCCCCTTCCCCACTCACACTGTCTCTGTTTCTCAAAATAAATAAAATTCTAAACATATTTTTAAAAGGTTACATCATGAAATTCCTCTCCTTAAAACTATCCAGTTGTTTTCAGGATCACTGAGAATTCTGTTTTAAAAAACTTGACACTCATCATGGCTTATGAGGCCCTGCATCTTCATTTCCCATCACCCTCCCCATGGCTCACTTGGCATTTCTACCAGCCTCTTTGCTGTGCATTGAACTTGCCATGTATTTAGTAACTGCCAATTTCTCCGACTGGGATGTTGTTTTTCTAAATATTTATTCAGCGTACTCGATTCAATTACTCAATTATTTCTGTATAAGAAGGATTATCCTTGATTTTCCTACCAAAAATAAGGACCACTGATGTCACTACCCTGCTGCCATTGCTGTCTATCCCCTAGTCTTGCTGTCCCCTCTGCATAAATTGCACCACTGTATGACATTGTATTACATATGTACTTGGATATATGTTTTGTCAGTGCCTACTTCTAAAATGTTATCTCCAGGAAAGTAGGGCTTCGTCTGTTTTCTCCATTGCCTTATCCCCAGAATCTGACACAAGTAGGTGTTCAATGGACTCTTTATCAAAGAGCTTTAAAGCTTTCTCGTGAGGGGCAGTGAGCTGAGACTCACTCTAAAGATTGGAAGAAAAAGAAAATCCTTAGTCTGGTCCATAGATTGTGACTTGAAGCATGTTCAGCTTTATTGGCCTTGCATAAGTCACTCAAGATAGTAGAAGAGTGGTTTAGGTGTTTATATTTTATGGAGCTATAAGTTCTGGCGCTTACCCTCCTCCACCCAAATTTCCCTAAAAAGCACTAAAAAGTAAGCACTAAAAAATGAACACAAATAAAAAGCTTGACTCTAAACTTAATATAGAGAGAGAATGGATGTAGCATTTCCAATAGAAAAAAAGGATTTGAAGCAAAGAGAGGTGAGTTATAGCAAAATTTTGTTGTTATAGAAGATCATCTTATCATCTTATCAGATCATCTTATCATCTTCAATAGGATTATTTAATCTTAGCAGATTAAAATGCTTTAGGTGACTTGCTCAAGGCACATGAAACCAGAACCCAGAAAGTCAGTATTTCCATACCCACCTAGCACCTGATGGACCCCTGCACCCAACCTGAACATTAGCATTGCACAAGCCTGGTCCTGGTCCATACCCTAGATTTACTGAAACAGATTTTCTTGTGCTGGAGCTGAGGACTCTGAATTTTTATTTGTACTCAAGACGAACCTTCGTGAACTGAAGTTTAAAGCACTGAAGTATGCATGACATGCCGCCTATATAATTTCTATTCCTTAAATTCCAGAGTTGGCCCACTTTCCTGTTTTGACATTGGCCTGGCTATACAAATCTGCCCTCTTCTAAGGTTTTTTTTTTTTTTTTTTTTTTTTTTTCCCTTTCACTACACTTACAAACTCTTTATGATAGAAAATATGCCCCACCGCCTTTCAAATACTGCATCTTTTCAGCCAGGGGTGAAGCAAAGTTGCTAGTCTCCCCATTTCTGGTCTCCTTCTGATACAGCAACGAGCATGCCAGATGAGGTCACCCAGTTGGCAAGGCAATGGCTTTGTTCCACCTTCCTGCTTGGATGTATTAAAATATTGAACATGGTCACTGACAGCTGATAATGCTAATAATTATTTCAATAGCAATCATCTAATTGACTGCCATGGAGGAGGACTGTAATGGGATTTCCGTAGCAACAGTCCCTTTGGAAGCAACAAATTTCATTATTTTTATGGAATTGAAAACTGTTTCGAACTGTGATTTTATTTCCCCCTTCAGGATAAGGAGTTTTTGTAGTTGGCAATAGATGTTAGCTATTGCAGGGAACTACAGATTTTAGAGGAGGAACAAAAGCTGAAGACCTAACCAGGAAAAGAGGATTAGAGAGAGAAATAACTTGTAGGAGCTAGAAGTTTGCCTTCACCATTGTCAGTAAAGTAACAAATTAGTCATTACTGATGACTGTGAGAGGAATTATAATGTGACAATTTCCAGCAAGTTTGCTGGTGGGTAGGTCATTAAGGAACCTGAACTTAGACCATTTCTTGAATATATTATAATGCTGGCCTCAGGCCCTTCCACACCTTCAAAGAAGATTAAGAAGTGCAGCTTTCCTTGAGTCCAGTGAAGAAGTTATTTTGTATCCCTCAAGAGGCAGCAGAAATTCCAAAATTTTTATTTTTTCTTGAGTGACCTTTGAGTCAAGTTACTAGCCTAAATCTTTAATAAAGAGCTGGGATCGAGGGGAATACAATGCAAATCAAACATGTCACTCTAGTGGCACCTGGGTGGTTCAGTCCTTAAGCATCCGACTTCAGCTAAGGGCATGATCTCATGGCTCGTGAGTTCGAGACCCATGTCGGGGTCTGTGCTGACAGCTCGGAGCCTGGAGCCTGCTTCAGATTCTGTGTCTCCCTCTATCTCTCCTCCTTCCCCACTTGTGCTCTGTGTCTCTCAAAAATAAATAGAATGTTGGGGTGCTTGGGTGGCTCAGTTGGTTAAGTGTCCAACTTCGGCTCAGGTCATGATCACACAGCTCATGAGTTCGAGTCCCACGTCAGGCTCTGTGCTGCCAGCTCTGAACCTGGAACCTGGGGCCTGCTTTGGATTCTGTGCCTCCCTAGCTCTCTGCGCCTCCCCCACTCATATTCTCTCTCTCTCTCTTTCTCTCTCAAAAATATATAAATATGAAATATATATATGTCACTCTTAATTCTCAAGTGTCCATTACTTAAAGTGCAAACTTCTCACCAAGAACCACAAAGCCCTACAGGGTCTGGCCTCTGGTTATTTCAAACTTGACCATATCGCTTGCCACCTGCTCACTGCTTCTCTCACTGCTCTCTGGCAAAATGGCTGACAAAATGCCTACATATACTAGGAAAACCTGGCCAGTGCTCCTAATCGTAATAGCAAACAAATACTCACATGGTTCTTATAATGTTCCGGTAGTTCTAACCTATCATATGTATGTTCACCACAACCAGTGAGGTAAGTTGTATCAACTTCCCATTTTATGCCTGAAGACACTGAAGTACAGAGAATTTAAATAATTCATCCAAGATAATGTACCTAAGAAGTTAGCAAAGTTGGGTTTGAACCCAGGCAGTCTGATTTCAGAGTTGCTCTTCTTAACCACTGTGGCTCTCTACAAACCAGACCACAACTCTCCCTTTATGTACTCCAATGTATGGCCATCACACTTCAAATAAAATCCAGTGTAGGGGTTCTTTGAGTTCCAGTTCCTGTCCTATCTCTTTAAGCCTGTCCTCCCCCATAAAACCAGCTACATAATATGCAGGGCCCAAGGCAGAGTGAAAATATGGAACAACTGTTAAAAAATTATGAATGGTTTCATGACAGTGACAGGAGAGCTAGAAGTAAAGGAGAGTGACACAGGGGCAGAAAGAACTTTTGAGAAAGCAGTGGCATAAAGCCTTTTCAAATTCCACTTAAAAATAATTAATCTTGGCATCTAATAACCTCAGTGAACTCTCTTGAATTTAAAGTCAAAGAAATCCAGAACTTAACACTTCATAAACTGTGGAAAGCCAAAGATAAAGAGATAAAAGTGACTCAGCACATTCAAAGAATTTTCAATAGCATTAACAACATATTTTTCATCAAAACCAGTGCACTCAGAAGGCTATGGATTACATATTCAATGCACTGAAAGGAAAGTCTGTCAACCAAGAATTTCATATCCAGCCCAAAATGGCTATACGGGGATTAATTAAAAGATTAGCATATAAATAACACTGGGAAACTTGTTGCTAGCAAACCTGCCCTACAAGGAAAAAAAAAAATCTACAAGAAGACATTTAAACTGAAATGGAAAGGCAGTAGACAGTAACTCAAATCCACATAAAGAAATAAAATGCACACAAAATGTAAAAGATAATATAAATACATTTTTCTGGTAATTCTTTATTTTCTCCTGTATTACTTAAAATACAATTGCATGGAATAATAATTAGAAGTCTGTGTTGATGGGAAATCAGTGAATAATTTGTATGACAGGTATAATTTGTATGACAACAGTAGCTCAAAGGAAGAGGGAGGCAATGGAAAAATATAGGAGAAGTTTGTTATATTATTGACATAAAATTTTTATTAGTCTCATCTAGATTATTATAAAATAAAATGTTAACTGCAGCATCCAGATAAACCACTAAGAAAAATAAGTAAAAAAAAAAAAAAAAGGAAAAGAAATGAGAACTGAATTAAAATGGTACACTAGAAAAAATCTAACATGAAAAAATGCACTCAGAGAGGGAGAAACAAAAGAACCTGAGACATATGGAAAACAATTAGCAAAATTACACATAAATCCTACTTTATAAGTAATGACCTAAATATAAATGGAGTAAACACTCCAAAAGGCAAGGGACGTCTGGGTGGCTCAGTTGGTTCAGCCACAGACTTCAGCTCAGGTAATTATCTCACAGTTTGTGAGTTCCAGCCCCTCGAAGGGCTGTATGCTGACAGCTTGGAGCCTGGAGCCTGCTTTGGATTCTGTGTCTCCTTTTCTCTCTGCCTCTCCCCTGCTCATGCTCTGTCTCTCAAAAATAAATAAATGTTAAAAAATAAACTCCAAAATGCAAAATTAGCAGATTGTATAAAATAAATCTTGACCTGCGGTACTTGGGTGGCTCAGTCGGTTAAGTGTCTGGCTTCGGGAGCATCATGATCTCGAGGTTTGTGGGTTTGAGCCCTGCAGCGGGCTCTCTGCTGACAGCTCAGAGCCTGGTGCCTGCTTTTTAGATCCTGTGTCTCCCTCTCGCTCTGCCCTTCACCTGTTTGCTCTCTCTCTCTTTCAAATAAACATTAAAAATTGTTTTTAAATAAAAAATAAATAAACCGTGACCCAACTATATGTATTGGAGATGAACTTTAGATTAAAGGACAGTTTCTATAATCATCAAGACAGCATGGTATTAGCACAAAAACAGATACATAGACCAATGGAATAGAATAGAGACTCCAGAACTAGACCACAAAAGTATAGCCAACTAATCTTTGACAAAGCAGGAAAGAGTATCCACTGGAAAAAAAGACAGTCTGTTTAACAAATGGTGCTGGGAGAACTGGACAGCAACATGCAGAAGGATGAAGCTAGACCACTTTCTTACACCATTCACAAAAATAAACTCAAAATGGATGAAGGACCTGAATGTGAGACAAGAAACCATCAAAACCCTAGAGGAGAAAGCAGGAAAAAACCTCTCTGACCTCAGCCGCAGCAATTTCTTACTTGACACATCCCCACAGGCAAGGAAATTAAAAGCAAAAATGAACTATTGGGACCTCATGAAGATAAAAAGCTTCTACACTGCAAAGGAAACCATCAACAAAACTAAAAGGCAACCAATGGAATGGGAAAAGATATTTGCAAATGACATATTGGACAAAGGGCTAGTATCCAAAATCTACAAAGAACTCACCAAACTCCACACCCGAAAAACAAATAATCCAGTGAAGAAATGGGCAGAAAACATGAATAGACACTTCTCTAAAGAAGACACCCAGATGGCCAACAGGCACATGAAAAGATGCTCAACGTCGCTCCTCATCAGGGAAATGCAAATCAAAACCACACTGAGATACCACCTCATGCCAGTCAGAGTGGCTAAAATGAACAAATCAGGAGACTATAGATGATGGAGAGGATATGGAGAAACAGGAACCCTCTTGCACTATTGGTGGGAATGCAAACTGGTGCAGCCACTCTGGAAAACAGTGTGGAGATTCCTCAAAAAATTAAAAATAGATCTACCCTATGACCCAGCAATAGCACTGTTAAGAATTTACCCAAAGGATACAGGAATGCTGATGCATAGGGGCACTTGTACCCCAATGTTTATAGCAGCACTCTCAACAATAACCAAATTATGGAAAGAGCCTAAATGTCCATCAACTGATGAATGGATAAAGAAGTTGTGGTTTATATAACAATGGAATACTACTTAGCCATGAGAAAGAATGAAATATGGCCATTTGTAGCAACGTGGATGGAACTGGAGAGTGTTATGTTAAGTGAAATAAGTCATACAGAGAAAGACAGATACCATGTGTTTTCACTCTCAATTGGATTCTGAGAAACTTAACAGAAGACCATGGGGGAGGGGAAGGGGAAAAAAAAAAGTTAGAGAAGGAGGGAGCCAAACCATAAGAGACTCTTAAAAACTGAGAATAAACTGAGGGCTGATGGGGGGTGGGAGGGAGAGGAAAGTGGGTGATGGGCATTGAGGAGGGCACCTGTTGGGACGAGCACTGGGTGTTGTATGGAGACCAATTTGACAATAAAGTTCATATTAAAAAAATAAATTTAAAAAATTAAAAAATTAAAAATAATTAAACTGTGACCCAACTATATGTATTGGAGATGAATTTTAGTTTAAAAGACAGTTTGCAAGTAATATGATGGAAAAGATAATATCATGCAAAACACAAACATGAGAAATATGAAGTTGCTATACTAATATCAGACAAAATAGACTGTAAAAGAAAAAAAAGGGGGCGCCTGGGTGGTTTAGTCAGTTAAGTGTCTGACTTCAGCTCAGGTCATGACCTCGTGGTTCGTGAGTTTGAGGCCCACATCCAACTCGGTGCTGACACCTCAGAGCCTGAACCCTGCTTCAGATTCTGTGTCCCCCTCTTTCTCTGCCTCACCCACCCCTGCTTGTCCTCTGTCTCTCTCTATCTTTCAAAAATGAATAAACGTTAAAAAATTATTTAAAAAAATAAAATAATAAGGACTTTTTATTATTATTTTTTTAATTTTTATTCTTGACAGAGAGACAGAGACAGAGCAGGAGCTGGGGTAGGGCAGAGTGAGAGAGGGACACAGTATCTGAAGCAGGCTCCAGGTTCTAAGCGGTCAGCACTGAGCCCAACGTGGGGCTCGAACTCACAAACTGTTGATCATGACCTGAGCCGAAGTCAGACACTTAACCAACTGAGTCACCCAGGTGCCCCACAAAAAATAAGGACATTTTAGAATGATAAGATGGCTAAGCCATCAGAAAAATACAATAGTTATAAACATACATGCATCTAACATCAAAGCTCCAAGATACATAGAGCAAAAAAGGACATACATGAAGGGAGGCATAGTTAGTTGAAAATCACTGGACTTGTCAAAACCACCATGAGATACCACCTCATGCCCATTAGGATGGCTATTATAAAAAAAAGAAAAAACTGAAAAGTTTTGACAATGATGCTGAGAAATTGGAATCACTTCGACTGTTGGCGGGAATGTTAAATGCTGTAGGTGCCGTGGAAAACGGTTTGGTGGGCCCTCAAAAAGCTAAAGGTAGAATTCAAATGATACAGGAATTCCACCTCTGCATATACCCAAGATATATGAAAATAGGATCTCAAAGGGATATTTGTACATTCATGTTCATAGCAGCATTATTAACAGTAGCTAAAAGGTAGAAGCAATTCAGGTGTTCATTGACAATATTGACAATAAAACAATATGACGATATACAATAAAATGTTATATTCATCCCCTAAAAAGAGAGAAATTCTGACATAATCCAACATGGTGTGAACCTTGAAAACATTATGTTAAGCATAGTAAGCCACACATACAAGGACAAATAATGTGTAATTCCATTATTCCTAGCAATACTTTGTATAAGCTTTGAACAGAGCTTACCAGATTTTAGGCAGAAGAAAGAATGGGGAATTATTGTTTAATGGTCAGAGTTTCAGTTTTGCAAAATGAAAATGAGTTCCATAGATTGATGGTAGTGATGGTTGCACAATATAAATATATCACTGAGCTGTTCATTTAAAAATGGTAAAGATGGTAAATTTTATGTATATTATACCACGATAAAAAATTTAAAGGAAAATGCAATAGAAGATTTATGTCATTAAAAATAATAGCCATTGGAGACCTCAGTACATTTTCAAAAATTAATAGTATAACTGGAAAGAACATCAACAAGACAATAGAAGATTTGAACAGCACTATAAAACAAATCGATTTAACAGGTATCTATATAGCACTTGACTACCAGCAAAATATACATTTCTCTCAAGTGCACATGAATCATTCTCCAAGATAGACTGCATGCTAAGCCATAAAATAAGAATAAATAAATTTAAAATGGGTAGGATTACACAAAGTTCATTAACCATCATAGAATAATATAATAAAGAAATAGCAAAGGAGGCGTCTGGGTGGCTCAGTCAGTTGAGGGCCCAACTTCGGCTCAGGTCATGATCTTGTGTCCATGGGTTCAAGCACCACATTGGGCCCTAGGCTGACAGCTCAAAGCCTGGAGCTTGCTTTGGATTCTGGGTCTCCCTCTCTCTCTGCCCACTTCCTGCTAATGCTGTCTCTCTCTGTCTCTCAAAAAATAAAATAAAATAATGTAAAACATTTAAAAAAAAAAGAAATAGCAAAAAAACTTAGTGAGTTCATAAATATGTAAACAATTAAACAACACACTCTTAAATAGCCTGTAGGTCAAGGAAAAAAAAATAAGGAAAATTAGAAAATATGTTAAGATGAATTAAGATGAAAAAACAATATAGTAAAACTAATGGGATCCAGCTAAAAGGATACATAGAGATAAATGAAATAAATCAGTCATAGAAAGACAAACACCATATAATTGATTTCACTCATGTGTAGAATTTAAGAAACAAAATAGATGAGCATAGGGAAAAAAATAGAGAGAGAGACAAATCAAGAAACAGACTCTTAGCTCTGGAGAACAAACTGATGGTTACCAGAGGGGAAGCGGATGGGGGGATGGGTTAAATAGGTGATTAGGATTAAGGAGCGCACTTGTGATGAGCACTGGGTGTTGTATGAAAGTATTGAATCACTATATTGTACAGCGAAACTAATATCACACTGTATGTTAGCTAATGGGAATTTAAATAAACACTAAAAAAGTGTGTACATGTAAATGCCTATATTAAAAAAGAAAAAAAAATTCAAATGAAAAATGTGTCTCCTACTGGTTCTCCTTCTCTGAAGAACTCTGAGAAACTCTGAGAGGTACAGATTTGGTATGAGAAGTGGTTCTACAGGAATGAAATATTAATGATGAGTTTTCTGAACTTGTTCTGGAGTATCTGGAATTAGTTCTCTAGTCTAATTATATTCAAGGCATAAATGACTCTATTTTTAATGGTAAAGAAAGTACTGGTGGTTCATTTCATGATGGGTCAATAGAAATACACAAAGTACCACCACTGGATACTCTTAATCAAAAACTCATAAAACTCATATTCTGATTGGCTGTGTATTCAATATCTTAGAACACGTATGTCAATTTAATGGGTATAATGAGATTTCTGGTTGCTCTTAATTGCACTGGAGAAAGTGGGAAGATAAAATAACGAGTTCAGGGATTCAAATTCCCAGCTTAAATTCCTTACAAATAACCTGAAAGTGTCTATAACTTCCCTGAAAGAAATCCTTATCTTCTATAGCCACAGAGCTGACAGTTCTAAAAACCCAACCCAGAGTCTCATCTTGCAAGCAGCTGCATTATAACACAAATTGAATCTCCAACCTCACAGGATGTCTGAAATTAAAGTGAGGACAATCACTGGGGAAGAATGGAATCCTGATAGTTCCAGAGTTGAGCCAGTTTATAGACCTTTAATCCCTTGAATGAAGGGAGGTCAGGTCCCCTTCAGGAAGGACCCTGCCAAATTTTACACTGTTAATCTTTCTCCACACCTTCCCCAAAGAGACCTATGGCCTTTTATTAAGTGACTGTGTGTTGGGAAAAAAAAAAAAAAAGAGATAATCAGATTTTTAAAAGATTACTAGACACAGGCTCTGAAGTGTAGCTAAATCCAGGAGATCCAAGATGTCACTCAAGTTTATCTCAATATAGGTCCAGTGTGTTCAGAAATCCCTCATGTGGTTATTTTTTTAGTGCCAGAATGCATAATTAGAATAGACAGACTTAGCAATTGAAGAGTTTCCACCTAGGTTCTCTAACCTGCAGTGTAAGTGCTATTGCATTAGGAAAGGCCATGTGTAAGCCATTAGAAATGCCTCTACCTAAGTAAGTAGTAAATAGTAAACTAAAAGCAATACTACATACCTGGAAGGACTATTGAGATTAATGTCACTATCAATGACTTGAAGGGTGCATTCCCATTACATCCTCATTCAAATCTGCCAATTTGTCCAGTTTAGAAAGCAGATGTATCATGGAGATTGACAGTGGGTTATTGTAAACTTTACTAGGTATAAACTCTAATTTCATCTGCCCTTCCAAATGTGGTTTCACAGCTTGAGTAAATTAATATTTTTCCTTGTACCTGATATGCAGCTATAGAGTTGTCAAGTTCTTTTTTCTCAACACTTGCTGGTAAAGACCATCAAAACCAGTTTCCTTTTAGTTGGCAAGGCTGGCCATACAGCTTCACTGTTTTACCACAGAGGTATATCAGCTTTTTGGCCCTATATCGTAACTGATTCCACAGGAAACTTAATTGCTGGCCATCCAGAAGACGTCATACTGGCCCATGTAGGTTGACATTATGTAGTGATTAAGAAGTACCAACTCTCTAGACGTGGTGGTAAAACATTTACCTGTTAGAGACTGAGAAATAAATTCAATAAAAATTCATGGGCCTTCTACCCTCATGGAATTTCTAGGAGTCCAGTGGTGTGTACAGGGCATCCCTTCCAAGGTGAAAAAGAAGTTATTGCATCTAGCAGCATTTAAAAATAAAACCGAAGCACAACAACTAGTGGGGCCCTTTAGCTTATAGAGGCAAAAAATTTTGTCATCTGGGTGTGCTAACTCTGGCCCATTTACAAGCGACCCCCCAAAAATGCTAGTTTTGAATGAAGATCAGAGCAAAGGAAGGTTTGCTATAGCAGGTTCACTGTTCTGTCACTTGAGCCATATATGATCTAGCTGACATAATGGAGCATGAAGTGTCGATGACACTTTTTGGCGGGGGGCGGTCTATAGATTATTTATTAGGGGTGGAGAGAGAGCAGTCTTTCCACTTTGAATGTGCCCCCCGCCCCCAGAGCCTTAGAAGACTCAAGTAAGGCGACTGTAGGCAGTGGTTCCCCCGGGGAACCACACTGGCTCCAGCTGACATTTTTGCCCCTGGCCTCTGCCCCTCAGCCCAGAGGCTGCCCCGGAGCCTGTGAGAGCCTGCTTGCTGGAAGTCACAGTAGGAACCTTTGTCTCCAGGCTGAGCAGAAGGCTGGCCCAGGGGCCCGGGGTTCCTCCCAGTTCTCTGCGCATAGCCCCTGAGGGGCAGGCTGGAGTGGGTGTGGACAGTGGGGGCCCACAGAGCTTGGGGTCGGTCCCACAGTCACAGCCAGCCTAGCAAGCACACGGGGCTGAGAAGGAGCCTTGCAGGAGAGCAGACCCCATCCCAGGGAAGGTGACGCCCGAGTCAGGAGAGGGTGCGCAGAAAAAGGCAGCAACCAGGCAGGCACCAAATCTCTTTTATTGGGAGGGGGGCCACTGGGGGCGGGCCCGGGGCCCTCTCACTGCACAGCTTGTTCATTGGCGCTGCTTCCTGAGTCCTGCGGCTTCATTACATCGGGGCAGCTCGGGTGGACTGGAGAAGGGCTCGATGTGCAGGGCCTCCAAAGCTTCATCTGCCCGGAAGGCCAGCCCCACGGTGGCTGGGGCCTGCGGCCGTGCCATCTGACTGGTGAAGCCGCACTCTCCCAGTGTCTGGCCATCATCCAGAAGTTGGTCATCCTTGTACAGCGGCTGCTCGTCGGACGGCCACTTGAAGATGCCCTTGACAATGCGCTTCAGCTCGAACAAGGTGCTCGACTCCTTGGCGTACGCGAAGATGGTGGTCTTGTGGGGCCTGATCATGAGGAACACGTCCTGCCAGGTCCTGGCTTGGGCTGCGATGCTGAGAACTCCCTCTGCAGGCCTCCTGACTAAATGAGGTTTACTTTTACTTTTGGAAACTTTGGCAGAGCTCTATAGGTGAATCATGGAATTTTCTGGGACATTCCTGTAGGGCAGTCTTGAAGAGAAATTCATCCAGTGATCAGAACTTTGGCCAATGTATCTGGTGATTCATTTTACATAGGGGAAAAAAAAAAAGGTTTGCGTTATACCGATTCACGAGTGGTAGCCAATCGTTGGACTGGACGTTCAAGTGCTTGGAAAGAACATGAGCAGAAACTTGGTGAAAAGGAGATTTGTGGAAGAGGCACATTTGCAGACCTCAAATGTGACTAGGATATTAGGAAACTATATTTCAAAAATAATTAATGCATAGCAAGAAAGATTACATTGTAAGAAACTATTATATAGCATATAGAAAACAAGTTTAATGGTGAAATCAAATTTATAGCACAATTAAATATTACTTCAATATCTGCCTTGAAAAACTATATGTATCTGAGTCAGTTTCCCACACCTTTTTTCTTCTTTAGTAGGTTTGAATTTTTCAGATAAGAGAGTTTCATTTATTATACAAAAAGTAATTAAATGAAACACCTAAGTAAGTAACTATTTTGCACACAGCAATACTACAAGAATAAAATTTCATTTCCCACAACCAAACAGATTTTTTCTACAGTTCTCTAACTCTAATACCTCTAGAATGACTGCATCCCTGGCTTGAGTGATAACTTCTGCATCAAAAGTCACATATCGGTTCACGCAGAGATGTGAGATCTATCACACAGAAAGAAAAGTGAAATGATATTACAATGCAGGAACTCTGGATGACCTCAGCTGTCTCTGTTAGCACACTTCATTGGTAAGAAAAATAAGCAGTGACAATAAAAATTGTCTATTTTTTAGTGTATGATTGTGGGACAGAGACAGAAAATAGAAAGTAATAACAAATCATTATTTTAAACCTAACCATTAATTACCCACTTCCATATTACAATACTATCAAAGAACACTCCCATGGGGCGCCTGGGTGGCTCGGTCGGTTAAGCGTCCTACTTCGGCTCAGGTCATGATCTCGCGGTCCGTGAGTTTGAGCCCCGCATCGGGCTCTGTGCTGACAGCTCAGAGCCTGGAGCCTGTTTCAGATTCAGTGTCTCCCTCTCTCTGACCCTCCCCCGTTCATGCTCTATCTCTCTCTGTCTCAAAAATAAATAAACGTTAAAAAAAAAAAAAAAAAAAAAAAAAAGAACACTCCCAAATCCTAGGGAATCTTCTGTATCTTTGCAGAGATTTTTCCACACTTGGTTGTGTTTTGATATCAGTATGTGGTGTATGTGATATCAGCCTTCCATTAATTAATCATTCATGTAATACGTTTCTTGCAACTTTCTTGTGCCTTGTTCTGATCACATCTAGTTTGGGAGGAGAAAGAAGAGGTAACATAGGTTAATATAGGGAACAATGAAGGAGGAGGTATCCCACAGAAGCTGGTATCTTAAAATGTAGTAACTATCAGGCCCTCATCAAGGCAGGAAGGGAATATCCAAAACAGAGTGTGGGGATCAATATCCCAAGGTCTCTCCTCCTACATCCACTATTATTCTTCCAGATTCTCCCGTTAGTCAACCTGGAAGGCAGAAGGCAAGAAAGCACAGATGATGCAGCCCACAGAATTCAGTTTTCTGGACCACAGAAGAGGTGAATTTGAGAGGCTAAGAGAAAAATTACCAGGTGTAGTCACAACTGCAAAGAAAAGATCTTTCCCCTCCCCCGCCGTTTGGAAACCAGCCAGGGCGTGCTCAGTCATAGTCTGACATAAAGGCGGGAACCAATCAAGTTCTGCTGAATGGTTTGAAATAAAGGCGGGAACCAATCAAGTTCTGCTGAGCCTTCAAATTTAAATGTCAACCTATAACAACTCTGTAACCTCAAAAAAATCCCTAACTTGTTTGTGCCTGTCTATAAAAGAAGCTGTAAGATCCTTGCTCGGGGCCTCTTGCGTCACCGGCAACGAGTGCGCGGAGGACCGGGTTCGAACCTGCAGTAAACCCCTGCCGCTTGGCTTTGACTCTGGACTCTGGTGGTTTGTTTTTGGGGGGTCTCTCGAATCAGGGCATATCAAATTAATATGGACGGCAACAGAGAATACCAACACGGCCAACTCTTTGTTCCACTTAGCATCTATTCTTGTCTGTGCTAAGAACTTACACCTTGAATTTATACCTTGAACCCAGCCACAATATTCATGGAAGGATGACTTCAATTCAGATATACTTCCAACTGGAATTTAAATTGTAAAGCAACCCACTACCAGAACTCTTCAAGTAAGACAGCAAATAAAAGCATTAAAACCAAATCTACAATTATAGTTGGGAGATTTTAAAACTCCTTTTACAGTAAAAGACAAATATCGTGGCGAGAAAATAAGCAAGGTTAACAAAAAGGACCTATTTCTAAAAGCTGCTTCTAGAATCTAAGGCTCTACCTTAAGAAACTTAAAGGACAAAAGAAATGCAAATCAGAAGACAAAGGCAATTGAAGACAGTAAGCAAGATAGCAGACATCAATGAATGTGAAAGCAGAAAGAAACAAAACAGAAAATAACTGAAAAGAGAAAGTCAGTTTATTGTGAAGATAATATAAAAATGATAACCATCTAGGAAAACTAACAAATATAAAGGAGAGGAGACACAAATTATTTATGAGTACTGAAAGAAGGGATATTCCTACAGATTCTTAGGACATATATAGGATAATATAGAAAACTATAAAGAACTCTGCATACACAAATTTGACAACTTATACAAATGTACCTAAGCCTCAAAAACTATAAAATATCAAAATTCACTGAAGAAGAAATATATAGCGTTAATATTCATATAACTCTTAAAAATGAATTCATATTTAATCCTTCAGATTAAAAACAAGACCCATTGGTTTCACTGGAAAACTTTATCACACATTTAAAGGCAAATAACACTAATTCTAAACAATTTCTTCAAGAAAATTGAAGAATGAAAAACAAAAACTTCCAGTTTCATTTTACGAGTTCAGAATAACATATCAAAACTAGATAAAGACAGCACAAAAAAGAAAACTACAAACCACTATCCCTTGTTACTATAGCTACAAAAACTTCAACAGTATATAAACAGCAACAACAACAACAACAACAACAACAACAACATACCTAACCATATATGAAGAGAAAAATATACTATGATCAACTAAAATTTACCCTAGAAATGCAATGGTAATTGAACGTGTGAAAATTTGGTCAATGAAAACTTGTGTAATAATAGTGCGAAAAAGAAGGAAAAAATATACAATCCTTTTGATACTGAAAAGGCATTTCATAAAACACAATATTTATTTATGATAAAAATTCTCAGCAGCTAAGAATACAAAGAAACCATTGCTTCCTAGAGAAAGGTCGTCAACAAAAACCTGCAACTAACATCATATTTCATAATTAAAGAGTGACTGCCTTACCCATAAAATTGGGAGGAAGGCAAAAATGTCCATTTCACTCCCATTTAACATCATACTGGAAGTCTAAATCGATGCAATAACACAAGAAAAAGAAATGCAAGTTAAATTGATTGGAAATGAATTTATTTTCTATTTACAGATATTATGGCTGTATATCTAGACAATTTCAACCAATCAAAAAACAAAAACAAAAAAACTCCTAAAATTAATGTGTGTTAAGGAAGAATATAGATACAATGTTAACACACACACAAAAATTCAATTGTATTTCTTCATACTGGTGATGTAAATGGAAACCAAAATTTTAAAATAACAGTTAAGATATCTGAAAAAAGTAATATTGGGTAAAATCAAAGAAAATACATAAATAAGGTCTGTATGCTGAAAAATATGAATACCAGTGAAAGAAATTAAATAAACTTGTCAAATAAAAGTTTCTTTCTTTGACAAGTGTATATTTACATCTCCTAACAGTCTTTGATTCAATTCAAATTTTTTGAATTCCAAGTAAAGTTGTAAAGTAAAGTTGTGTTTCACTGTCTTTTTAGCTCTCTATACATCCAGTTGACATGATCTAACCTGCCTTCTGTATTTTCTTTACAATACCCATTTTCTTTATTATATTTATTGCCAAGAGTAGTCTATTTCTAAAAATGTTCAGAGTATATATGATTATGAAGCACTGTACTAACAGTTTATAAGAATAAAATATTTTATAACTTCACCCAAGTAGTCCATGTTACATTATATAACCCTCTAAAAGGAAGAGAAGTTTTATAGAGATCATATATATATATGTATATATAAATTTATTATAGCTATTTATACTATAATAACTATATATACTATATATATAAATAAGATTGAATTGTGCTAGTGCATAGGAATCATTTAACATGATTTATTACTCATATTACTCATACTGTTACATATAACTCATACACAGAAGAGTTGCTGTAAAATATATATACACACATATTATATGTACTATATATACTGTACACACTATATACTATATGTACTATATATACTATGTGTACTGTATGTACAGATATACTATATGTACTATACAAAGACAGAGAGAGAGAAAGAGAAATAATAGCAAGCATTATTTGTACAATTCACATTACAATTATGTTGCATTACTGATAGAATTTTACTTTTGTATCTTATACTGCAATATTCTTATGTTTCATCAGAAAATTGAAATACAAAAAATAACTCACTTGTCCAATGCTATGATACCCGGAAATAATAGAACTGTAATGTAAACATCTTATTCCAATTTTCATGTCAGTTTTAATGGAACTCATAATTTCTCAATTATAGAAACATTGTTGGCTTTTATCTCACTAAGTTACATACATAATACAACTTTATATCTAAAAGAAAATTTATTTAAATACAGAGTTTGATTCTACTTGTAAAGTGATTTGAAGATATAATGAGGAACCTTGGGGTTAACAAATTTTGTTTTGTTGTGAATGAGGGTCATGTCAGAATGAGAGACTTTAATCATGATAATTCCCCAAAGACAAACCTGAAATTGGTTTATACTAATGTGGGATGTGTTATAAATGTCATTCTAGATGTGAGCCAATGGAGAGACAGGTAATGATTCAAAACTATAATTTAAAATCTATTTTAAAACTAATTGAAACAAACTATAGTTACCCCTTGGGGGAAATTTTTTGTACAACTCATTCTTTTGAAAATTGCATTTGAGAAAGTGGTATGTGTGGGACATTACATTATCCATTTTTAAAATGGAAGTTGTAAAAAATGAGTATTACTTAGGATAAAAAGACATTAAGAGAAATTTATTCTGCAAAGTAATTTCAACCTGCATTTCTATGCTATTTAAGAGCAACTTGCTGGTTGAGTCACTGTCTATGCTAGATTAAAGAACTTAAGGCAAACAAGGTACATTCACATAGAATCATGACAATGATTTACATCTGTAAAGTGAGCTTGAATTTATTTATTTATTGCATTGATTGTAGGCAGTTAAGCTGTCTTATCGCACATATATTTCCTAATTCACTGACAGAATCACCCAGAGAAATAAGTGTAGATAAATTACTAGTCAGTGATAAATGAAAGTGTATCCTGGGACAATTCTGACACTTACCCAAATGCTTTGAATTTCCAGAGAAACAAGGCTTATATGCAGCTACCTCTCTGATGACTCATATCTAGGAGCTAAGGATTAGCCAAACAATAGCATGTCATAGAAACCCTGGGAGTGAATCCATGAGGAGGACACTACTCTGTTCATACAAGCAAAGTAGACAGAGTTTATTCTACGCCCTGTCAGTTAGGAAAAAAAAAAAAAAAAAGAAGACCCTAACTCAGGAGCTGATTTCCTAAAGTTATGATATGATACACCAATGATAATTATGGGAAATCATATTAAATGATCTCTATGCTCTAGGTGCAGTGCAATTCTAACACCCCATGAAAGGGATTCTTAAAAGACTAGCTGAACTATTTGATTCCCTTTAACCAACTAGACACAATGATAAATATTTTCTCTTCATGTGACTAAGGATTCCCTTATAAATCACTCTCTTGTAACCAACCATCTGTGTACTCCTTCCTATAAAATTATAAGGCAAAACCACCTCACCAAGATATTCTAATCTTTGGATATCTAGCCTCACCCTATGGCAATAGCCTTGATGAAATTAGCTCCCATACTTATTTGTTTTTTGTCTTTGACATACCTAATGGCCCTTTACATTTGATATGAATCACAATTTTATCTACAGTTCTACAAACTATCTCATTTGATTCTTATAGATACTCTTTTTAAAGTCACAGAAACTATGGCTCAAAAAGTTGTATAACTATGAAAAGTATTTCTTATTCCCCACAATTGTACACATATATTTTTGTTTCTGATATGTGCCTGAGAGGGCTCCCTAACCTTATGTATAAGTGGTTCATTTCTATAAAGGAAGACTGTTAACTCCAAAGCTAACTATGCATAAAGAAGGAAGAGACCTCTTCATCTTTGAGTGATTCCAGAGTTGTAACAAGAACCGTAGGTTTCAGAACCATGAAGGATTCTTTAGTCATTTTGTTGCTTACCAAAAACTATCAGTATTACTTATAAGATAATGTTTAGGAATGATTATAGCTTAGATAGCCTATAATTCTGGCTAATTGGCTTGAGTAAACTTAAATTTTATGCTTAGCAATATAAGTAATGGGAATTTAATAGTATTAGCTTTGTTCTGCATAAAGAAATAAGTATAAAATGAGGAAGATGGAAGTGAAGCTTAGCCCATGCAATGGGACACCCTCTGTGCCATGCAGGTCAGACAGGGCCACACCCCATGTGCTTCTCTTGAAAGTGACCACGTTGTAATTGTTGTTAACTAGGTAAAATGAACATCAGTCAAATACAACTTAATTTCTTGTTGGAGAGTAAAGACATTTCACAACATATTCTCCTCAGTAGTTTGGGCATCTTGTAAAATCCTACTTGAAAATATTCCTCAGGACGCATAGAATGCAGGCTATGGAATCAGGTGAGTTCCTTAAATATAAAGTGTTAGGTAAGTGCCTAGGTAGCTCAGTTGGTTAAGCCCCCAACTCTTGATTTCAGCTCAGATCATGATATCACAGTTTGTGAGATCAAGCCCCACATCGGGCTCTGCACTTACAGCAAGGAGCCTGCTTGAGACTCTCTCTCTCCTTCTCTCTCTGGGCCCCTACCTCTCTCCCTCAAAAAAAAAAAAGATATATCTTTTAAGACAGATGTTAATTCAATTTTTAAAATATATATTTCCCTGATATTAAATATAGGGTTCACCAAAGATCAGTGGTCTAAATCTCATTTTATGAAGATATCATATGTGCCAATGGTCTAATGTAGTCAGAAGGTTGAAGAATGATTTATCCTTATCATTTTCATTACTTTCTTTTTTTCCATTTTTTTAATTAAAAATTTTTTTATTCCAACTTTATTTTATTCACTTTTAATCACTCATTTTAAACACCAACATGTGATATAGTTAAAATATATTAATTATTCAACATGCCAGAGCATAACAAACATATTTTCACACAATAACTCATTCACCTGTCCTTCTTTTCATTCATGCAACAAATACTTAATGTTTTCTACAGGGGGCTCCTGGGTGACTCAGTCTGTTGAGTGTCTGATTTGGGCTCAGGTCATGATCTTATGGTTCACAGGCTCAAGCCCCATGTCAGGCTTTGTGCTGACAACACGACCTGCTTTGGATTCTCTGTCTCCGTCTCTCTGTCTCTCTCTTTCTCTCTGTCTCTGTGTCAAAAAGAAATAAACATTCAGAAAATTTTTAAAAAGATTAAGTCTTTCTATGTGTAAGATAATGTTCTAAGCACAATCTAGAAACAAAAATAATAGACACAACACTCTGACCTCAAAGACCTCATGAAGCTTACAATCTTTGGTGAAAGTAAGGGAGCAGGGATGGACAGACAATAGACAAATACACAAGTAGCAACACATATAGTATCCCAAATTGTGGAGACATAGAGAAAATACAACAGGAAATGAGAATAGAAATTATGGACGTGGGTGGACTGCAGGTGAATGCAATAATACAGGGCTATACAGGCCATTTATTAAGATTTTGTCTTACTCTGAGTGAAATGGAAAATCATTGGATGTTTTATAGCAAAGAATTTTGAACAAAGAATTTTAAGCAAAAAAATTACAAAGAACTACATTTAAAAATAATTACTTGGTCAGTCTTGAGAATACAGACAGGCAAGGGCTAAAGTAAAAAGTCTATTAAGGAAGCTGTTAGAAAATCTAGATGAAGATTATATTGAATCACTGAAGGAAGTAGTAAGACCTTCAACAAGTTTTGGTCTCCATTTAAATGTATATTTCCAATTTCCACAAAGAATCAATGTTCGAAATGAAACTATCAGATAAGAAAATTTGTTGTTTTTTTTTTTTAATTTTGTGAATGGTTTTAAATAATCAAAAACACTTTTCCAATGAAATGTTATCTTTCAAAATAGTAGATATTAGAAAGTAGATTGTATATTTCTCTAAAATAGTTATGGATCCTTTTGGCATTTGATTTTATATTCAGTAAATAACAGTGGTATGTTAAAAGAAGAAAAAGAATCATAAAAGCCAACTAGTTCAATACTAGTTGATACTACTTTGATATCAGGACACTTGGTTACAGGTGACAAACTTCAACTCAAAATAATTTATGCAACCAGGGAAAAGTATTAATTCATGTGATTGAGAATTTCCAGTGGTCAAAAAGATATACCTGGCCTCCAGTACTTTTATATGAAGAATTTAGTGAAATTTTCATTTATTCTTTTTCTGTACATGTCATTCCACATTTTCCCCCTTTTCTATTAGCTTCATGTTTTTGGCATAACTTCCTAGAATTGTAGCAAAGTTGTTCTGTAGAACTTCCTCAAAAAGGCTTAGTCTTTAGCTATCATTCTTTTGTCTTTTCTCATGACCCTAGCCCTAAGCAATTACTTACCTACTTTATGTGTCTATAGTATTACTGATTCATTTAAGTGGACTCATACAATCCATAGTCTTTGAGGGCTGGCTTTCTTTCACTTATCATAAAATTTTCAAAGTTCATACATGTTATAAAATATTTCAGTACTTCTTTCTTTTTAGGGGCACATAATATCTATTGCATGGCTATATTGTATTTTGTTCATCCATTCATCAGTTAATGGGCAATTCATTTGTTCCCATCTTTTGACTCTCATGTGTAATGTTGCTATCAATATCATGTGCATGTTTTTGTGCAGTCATATGTTTTTATTTCTCTTAAATATTTACCTAAAAGTAGAATTGCTATGTTGCATGATCCTCAGTGTTTATTTGAGGAAGTGCCAGACTATTCTCCAAAGTTTCTGGCATTATTTTGTTTCCACCAACAATGTATAAGTGTTCCAACATTTCCACATCCTTGCCAACAGTGGCCAATATGTGGCTCTTCCATTATAGCCACCCTAGTGCTGTGAAGCGATATCTCCCTGTGGTTTTGATTTGCATATTCACAATGACTAATGATGTTGAGCATCTTTTTGTGTGTTTGTTAGTAATCTTTATATCTTCGTTCAAGAAATGTCTATTCAGATCCTTTGGCCATTTCCAAAGATTGGATTATTTGTAGTATTGTTATTGAGTTTGAAGAGGTCTTTGAATATTCTAGATATAAGTCCCTTATCAGTTCTGTAATATTTTCACCCATTCTCTGGGTTACCTTTTTATTTTCTAATATTGTCCTTTGAAGCATACATGTATCTAATTTATATTTTATATTTATATAGCCATTAAAGATTTCTTATGAGGATTATTTGCATGATGTTTTTCTAACTCTTCTTTGAATCTATATTTAAGTTTTTGTTTACTAGAAAACATACACTTTAATTTTGCTTTTTTATCCAGGTTGTATATAAGGTATATTTAGACCATTTACAGTTAATATAAATGTTGATATAGATTTGTTTAACTCTTAGTCTTATTTGTTGTTTTCTAATTGTTTCAGTTATTCCTTGTTCCATTTTCCCTATTTTATGCCTTGTTTTAAAATAATTATATTAAAATTTTAACTACCATTTTATCTCCACTGTTATATTTTTTGTGCTATATTTTACACTGCTGCTCTAGAATTTGAAACATATATTTTTATCATATCAGTTTATTTTTTTAAATATCATAGTGTTTAGTGTATATTGTAGAAAACTAACTATAGTGTAATTAATCCCATTTGTCCCTTCCAACCTTAGAACTATATTTATCAAACATTAAAATTATATATATATATATATATATATATATATATATATATATATGTATGCCCCCAAATATATTTATATTAATTTTCTTTGAATAGGATTTTGAAGACTTTTATTTTTTTTTTCTTTTTTTTTTTTTTTTTAATATATGAAATTTACTGTCAAATTGGTTTCCATACAACACCCAGTGCTCATCCCAAAAGGTGCCCTCCTCAATACCCATCACCCACCCTGCCCTCCCTCCCACCCCCCATCAACCCTCAGTTTGTTCTCAGTTTTTAACAGTCTCTTATGCTTTGGCTCTCTCCCACTCTAACCTCTTTTTTTTTTTTTTTTTTTTTCTTCCCCTCCCCCATGGGTTTCTGTTATGTTTCTCAGGATCCACATAAGAGTGAAACCATATGGTATCTGTCTTTCTCTGTATGGCTTATTTCACTTAGCATCACACTCTCCAGTTCCATCCATGTTGCTACAAAAGGCCATATTTCATTTTTTCTCATTGCCACGTAGTATTCCATTGTGTATATAAACCACAATTTCTTTATAGGATTTTGAAGACTTTTAAAGAAAGATGAAGAAATTGTATATTTATATTTTATATGTATTTTCCCATATCTAGTACTGTTTGTTTCTTTACATACCACAAAGTTGCCAACTGGCTTATTTTCTTCAGTCTGAGGTGCTTCGTTTAGTATGTCTCAAAGTGCAAGTTTTCTCAAGACATTCTTGAGGTAGTTTTTGGTCTGCAATGGGTCTTTATTTCCCCTTCATTATAAATGCTGCTTTCATTGGATAAAGAATTCAACACTGACAGATTGTTTTTAGAAAGTTAAAGATACATCATTTTCTTCATCTCTGCATTGTTTCTGATAAGTAAGCAGCAATTCTTAAAATTTCTTTCTTTGCAAATAATTTGTCTCTTTTTCTGGCTGATCATATGATTTTCTTTTTATGACTGTATTTCACCCATTTGAATATGAACTGCCTTGATATTTTTATTTTTGCTTATCCTGCTTCACTTTTATTGAGCATTTTTGGATTTATGGATTTATAGTTTTCATGAATGTTGAACTATGTTTCTTCAAATATCTTTGTGGCCTACCTTCACTTATTTCCTTCTGTGATTCCAGGTACACATGTATGAGAATGCTTGATATTATCTCACAAATGTATCTTTTTTTATTCTCATTTTTCTAATGTCAGGTTCACTAATCTTTTGGTCTGTGGGATCCTAAATATTGGTAAACTCATCCAGTGATTTTTAAAAGTATTTTTTAGCAGTTCTATTTCCTGCATTTTTATATCTTCCACTTCTCTCTTGGTATGTTCATTTATCTCTTTACATGCCTGACCATCCTTATACTAGCTTGGTTAAAGTATGTGGGACGACTGCACCCTACAATTAAGATGTGACAATTCTGGAGTTTGAACCACCACTCCAGCTGGTCAGAATTTGAACATCTCCCAGTGCTCGGTGAATGCTAAGAATTGGTCATTTGGTAGAATCCCAGTAGTTATTTAACTGGCCTTGTGTGATCTTAGTCTGCAAATGCATAGCTGTTATTTAGCTGTAAAGGGAACATAGTTTTCTTTTACTCTTCTGATTTCTTGACTGGAACCCTTATAAAAAAGGACAGATAAACAAGAGGAAAACAAACACAAGCTTATTAGTAGTACATGAATACATAGGCGATACCTATGGAAAAATGAGGAAAAACTTGGGAAGCAAGAGTAAACTTTGTTATGCACACTTAAGTCTGTACCTTCTCCGTTGATAAGGCCCTACAGTATCTCTGGTAATTAGCCTTTACTCTTCCTGGTAGAAAGGGAAAGAGGGATAGTTGGTAAATTGGTACCCTGCTTTTAGGCAAATATGGGGAGCACAGGGAACTTTTCTTGTATCTGCCTGTTATCAAATGCTTTCAGCTTAAAACAGTCCTCAAGCCAAACTGGTGTATTGTGAGGTGGAATATTCTGCCACCTTTAGAGCCAAAACTTAAGTGGACATCCATGAAAATTTCTGGAACTTTCTCTCTACAGCTTTCTCTTCCCTGATATTTTTCTCTATAAATCCTAGCTTTCTCCAACTCTGATATCTGTCCTATAATTTCAGAAAGACCTTCATGCTCTAGTTAGCTCTCATCTACCTCCTCTTAAGCCATAGAGTGCCTCCATACAGAAAGATATGACAATAATAGAAGTCGTCTCATTTGTTAGTTCAAAGATTTCAGTCAATACTGTCTATGGTCCCATATCTAAAAATGGAAATTTCATATATTTTGTCTAATTATTTCACTGTTCACGATGGCAGCCCATGTCCTATATTTGTTACTTTTTCACAATTAGCTTTTTAATTTTTTTAATCTTTTTAATATTTATTTATTTTTGAGAGAGACAGAGACAGAATGCGAGTGGGTTAGGGGCAGAGAGAGAGAGGGAGATACAGAATCTGAAGCAGGCTCCAGGCTCCAAGCTGACAGCACAGAGCCCAACGTGGGGCTCGAACTCACAAGCTGTGAGATCATGAATGACCTGAGCCAAAGCTGGATGCTTAACCAACAGAGCCACCCAGGCACCCCAAGCTTTGTATTTTTTTAAATGTGCATTGGGCATGGTTGATTTATACCATACAGATCTTGCAATCTTTTTTCTTCCTCAGAAAAGGGTCAGTTTTATTATAGTATGCAGTTCATTTGCTGGTCGATCACCTTGAATTGTAGAATATAAAGGAACATTTCTGAAAGTCTAGAATGTTACCCAAGTCCTTCTACATGCAAAGGATTCAATTTCAAAATATTGTTTGACTCATTGGATCTTATCAGGGCCTGGTTTTATTGTCTAATTCCTTGAAAACATTGCTTTATTCATTTTTAAAAAATTTAATGCTAGTATGATTAACATACATTGTTATATTAGTTTCAGGTGTACTATCTAGTGATTCAACAATTCTATACATTACTCAGTGCTCATCATGATAAGTGTACTCTTAATCCCTATCACCTATTTCAACCATCCCCCCCCCCACCACCTCCCCTCTGATAACCATCTGTTTGTTCTCTATAGTTAAGTTTTTTGGTTTGTCTCTTTTTTTCTTTGTTTTGTTTCTTAATTTCCACATATGAGTGAAATCATATGGTATTTAAATGTCTTTCCTTGACTGACTTATTTCACTTAGCATTGCACCCTCGAGATCCATCCATGTTATTGCAAATGGCAAGATTTCATTCTTTTTTATAACTAAGTAATATTCTATTATACATGTATGTGTATACATACACACATCACTTCTTCTGTATCCAGTCATTGATCCTTGGACACTTGGACTGCTTCTACAATTTGGTTATTGTAAATAATGCTGTAATAAACATACAAGTGCATATATCTTTTCAAGTAGTTTTTTTCATATTTTTTAGATAAATGTCCAGTAGTGCAATTCCTGGATCATATGGTGATTCTATTTTTAAGGAACCTCCATACTGTTTTTCACAGTGACTGCACCACTTTGCATTCCCACCAACAGTGCATGAGGGTTCCTTTTTCTACATCCTCACCAACACTTGTTGGGAAGGGAGGGAAATGGCACCTGCCAGCTCTTTTGTTCTTGGAGAAGTCTTCCAAAGATCCCTCCAGCCCCTCCAGCACATGTTCTGAGATTAGTAAATAAATCTCCTTCCATATATCCCAGGTGTTTTTAAACTGCTGCTTCTATGGTGTAGGTTATTTGGGGTTCTTTGTTGTGCTTTCTTTTTAAGAGTAGGGACTCTACCCTCCTAATTCTCCCAGAACTGAGCCAGCTAATTTTTAAAGTTCTGGGTGTTAGGCTCCACTAATTGTTAGGTCCCTCTGGCTTTCACAGTCAAATGTTACGGGGATTTGTCTTCTCCATGTAGGTCCCCCATGCCTGGAGTACCTGGCATGGGGCTCTGCTCTTCTCCCTTCTCCAAGCCTGCTAAATCCCTCCCTCCCAGGACAGTGCTGTGAGTCCATTTGGCTCCCTACCATACCTCCACCCTTCATACCCTTCTTCATGTGGTCTCTTCTCTATTTTTAGTTGTGAAGTCTGTTCTTTCAGTCTTTGAGGCATTTTCTGCATTATTTACATGATGTAGGTATTATCCAGTTATATCCATGGGAAGAGGTGAGCTTAGGATTCTCCACCTCTGTTCACTTCCCCAGAAATCCCTCATTATCTATTTAATACCTTTTTGTGGGCACTTAAAGTGGGCCAGCAATTCCAAAATCAGCTATTCCATTATAGATGGAATAGAAATCAAGCCATAGAATTTGGTGATGCCTTGTTATGCATCATTATTTTAGGAAGAGTTTACTAATCTAGTGCCCCTCCTATACGCTACCACAGTATAATGTGCTTTGCATACCATATCCTCAATAAACCTATGTAGCAATGGCCTTTTGTTATTTTATGATCCCCTACTAGACTGTACACTCTAAGAGAGAAGGGGTCCTGTTTAAATTGTTTTCTGTTATAACTTTGGCAGTTAGCACTATTCTGGGCACAAAAATAGATGCATAAAAATCTAGTTTGGTGTTGATTGACAGATTAAAAGATTTCAGAAAATTTAGGCAGAAAATTGTAACTGGAATTTTACAAATGATTCTCCCCGAATAGCACAGAATATCTTAAATATAAGAGTATTAAGAAGGTCAATGCTGAGAGTTAACCCTACTGTTCAACTTTATGAATAAAAAGGTTTTACCTCTCTCAGCCTTAGGCTCTATCTCATTTCCATAAATCAAAATAGCATTGTTAACATTTGCCACCTTTAATTTCAAACTTCACTTTTACACCAGTTATTTAAAATATGTAAAATGAGTTCTGACCCATGCTATACAGTTTAAATAGTCACTGACTAAAGTGTGGATGAGGGCACCCTGAAAATGTTTGAAAAGCATTATTATAAGGCATCATTATAACTAGAAATATTTTTATTTTGTGTGATATGACAGTCCACAGATTCTGAGGCCCAGCTGAGAAAATTAGTTAATCTGTCAAAGGCTTTTTTTTATGTATACAACCAAACAACTGGATGGGATGACATATAAGGTTGTTTTTGGCTCTGAAATGCTATGACTATTAAGACAACCTAATTTATTACAGTAACAAGTAGTTTGACCTATGGCAAAAAAAAAAAAACACAAAAAACCTTCTTGTTTATTAGGAAAGATTTTAAGGTAGTACTTTTTGCACTTGGCCTAAACACTTTTTCCTTGGTAAGATCTTATCCAAGCCTTCCTTCAGAGCAGAAAGCATTTTCTAATTCAATGGTTTTTTTAATTTTTTAAAAAAGTAATTGTATTACTCCTAAGAGATCAGTGTGGGTGCCAACTAATTCATCTTAAATAAAAATTGCATTATGTCAATTGTTGTTAAAGAATGTGAAAATCTTGTGAAAAATCTATTTGCCCCATGGCCCTATCATCCACACACATCACGCACCATTAATAATTACATGTCACCAGCACAATATTTATATTTGGCAAATCTAACACTTAGTGGGGATTACTATTGCTAGCAAAATAGCATATTTTTCTTAACAAAAAGCTGTGGGGGTGCCTGGCTGGCTCAATGGGTAGAGCAGGTGACTCTTGATCTTGGAGCTGTGATTCAAGACCTATGTTGGGTGTAGAGATTACTTAAAAATAAAATTGTAAAAAAATAGTTGTGAAAATTACTCTTTTTCTTTTTTTAAATGACTCTTTACATAATCTAAAATATCCTATACATATCTGATGTACATGTTAGTGGTAGGTCCCTTGTAATAAGCAATGTATCAGTGGCTTATTTGGCTTTTTTGATATTCAGTGTACTCTTCTAATTCTTCCATGAGAGTAAATAACATTATCCATGGAAACTACCTCAAAATGGGAAAGAAGTATTTGGTGTAGATCTAGACAGCTATTGTTGATGAGATCTTGAGGTTACCTAGGTTAGAAGGAGAGAGAAAATAAAATAAACAATTCTACTATAGAGATATATGTTCTAATGATTTTTAAAGACACACATGAGAATAATAATTTAATAGACAAATATTGCATTATGTAACAAGTTCTAACCCTTTTAAAAGATATATTTAGTCAGTGGGTTTTTTTTTTGTCCAAAATTGTGCACCTTACTATTTTGATTTTTATTTCTTTTCCTATAAATATCTACATACATTCATGTCTATTAAGTTAATGTTTGAATCCATAACCTAATAGTATGTATTATAACGTTGTTTTCATACTATCTTTTGTCTCTAAGAACTAAGCAAACCCCCAAAATGATATTTTTTCATTTTAAAACAACTCAAGCTTATAAGAAAAATTGCAAACACCATACACTTCTGGCTGACCTTCATCCTATTTCTCAAATATTAACATCTCACATAAACATAGAATAAAGGCCAACAACCCAGAGTCTCACATCTTGAGTGCAGTGTAGTTTTTCTGTCTCTTTTGTCTCCTTTCATCCTGGAAAATATGACCATCTTCTTTTGTCTAAATGACTATTTTGAAAAGTAGTGGTCCATTATGTCCTAGAACACCATTCAATTTGGGTTTGTCTGTTGTTTATTCATGTTTAAAAATACGGTTTTTGTGGGGCACCTAGGTGGCTCAGTTGGTTAAGTGTCCTATTTTGGCTCAGTCACGATCTCGTGATTCAAGAGTTCAAGCCCCACATTAGGCTCTCTGGTATCAGAGTGGAGTCCCTGCTTTGGAGTCTTTATCTCCCTCTCTCTGTCCCTTGCTCTGTCCCTTACGTGCTCTTCCTCTCTCTCTCTCTCTCTCAAATATAGAAATATTAAAAATTAAAAAAATAAAGCTATTTAAAGTTTTTTTTTTACTACCACATGACTGATATTGTGTGCTTTATGTTTGCATCCTATCAGGAGATACATAATGTCAACATGTGTAACTACAGATGTTGTTGCCTTCCATCAGTTGGTTGAGGTGGCGGCTCCAGGGTTTTGAATTGCAAATTTAGCTAATTTCCATTTATGGTTTAAAATTATTCCACTGGATGACACTTTAAGAATATGTGATTATCCTGTTCCTTGTAATGATTGGAGGATAAATTAATCTGGTGTACCTTAAATGGTGAATATTTTTATCATTCCTTCTACCTTTATTAATTAGAAGCCTATGAAAATGAACTGCTCTTTCTCATTTAATATTATTCACTTAATTATTTATATCAGTCTGGAATTGAAGATATTTATTTTTTCTATAGATCGTAATCCGTTATTATCATTGTTATTAACATCCTTTCATTGTGATAAGACCACTTAACATGAAATGTACCCACTTACATTGTTAAGTTTACAATCCAGTATTGTTAAAAAGTAGGCACAACATGGGATGCCTGGCTGGCTCACTTGGTAGAGCATGAGACTCTGGATCTCAGGGTTGTGAGTTCAAGCCCCATGTTGGGCATGCAACCTACTGAAGATAAAAAAAAATAAGCATTGTACATAGGTTTCTAGAATATATTCATCTTATATAACATCTTGGTTTTACCTGACAAACCACAAATCAGGCCAGTTTCCTTCCTGGGGGCATTTCTAAACAGAATATATACACTAGAATAATGTTTCCAGATTGCAAGTGTGAAGAACCAGAGTAATTTAAAAAATCTAACAAGTATCATATTTGTCTACATTTACTCCCTACTCATGGGCATCACCTTAATTCAACCACCATGAGTTTTAAAGTTATCTTCCATTTAACTATTATGCTATCCTATTGCTCTCAGAATTAGATAATCAGAGTAACAGTTAACTTCTGTTACTCTCCCTGTATTAAACATGCCTTTTAGCAAAAATGTATTAAATTGGGGTATTTCTTAACTAATTTATTTTTTTCTGAGACATGTGAAACCAAACATCTTTTGTATCAGCTTGAATAATAGTGAATACAAATGCTTGAAGAGAAATCTAATACTTCTATGGAAGTACAGGAAGGGAAAAAATCAAATTACAGATGTGAACTGACAAGTAATTAAAATAAACAAATAAACACATTAATAAGCTGAGATACCCTATGTTTTAAAAAAAAACTCAGGGGGTGAGAATTAACTAAATTACTCTCTCAACTGCTAGTGTTTGACATTAAAGTGAGTACTATCTGACTGGGCATCTTTGTTTGTGGCTACTTGTACATCAACTCTGTTTCTGAGTTAAATTTATTATTATACCTTTATTTTCAAGTGTAGGATTCTAGGACTCCTATAATTGCTTTACTGACCATATTCTTGAGTCCCCAACCTGAGGCTGTTTGCCTAAACACAGAACTGACAATTTGCATGCTCTGACAGGCAAAAAGCCAAACCAAGCTTTTAAAACACAAGACAAAACAAACAGAAAAACAATAGTTGTCCCTTGGAGGAAACAGATTGATAACTGATGTGTATCCCAAAACCAAATTTAATCAGAGTTGCCATCCATAGAGGTGAGTTTTACAATGTTTTTCTCCCGCTAATCTGAATTCAAAAGGAAGAGACAAATGGAATTTTTACCTTTGCCTCTCAAGTGGGCGCCACAGAGATCCAGAAGAGTTGACCTTGGTCAGAATTCCTAACCTTCACTGGTTCCTGCTAGCTTTCCCAAATTTTCATCTACCTGCTTCAGAGTGAATGGGGTGTCCAGCCAACTCCTCATGGTTTCACCAGAAACTGTAGGAGAGGAAAAAATATCTTTTTACTCTTTCAAATTGTTGACTGGGAGTCCATAATAAAAGAGAAAAACCATATACATTTATTTAATATAAGTTTTATATGACACAGGAGCCTTCAAAGAAAATGAAGACCTAAGGACACAGTTAAATTTCAGTGTTTTTGTGCTTGGTTTGATGAAGAGTGGATCATCATGGAAAGATATGTAGGACAATGATGAGCTAGGTGTAACTGGGGCAAGGCTTGTTCATTTCGATTCCTCCCTGTATCCCTTCATCTTCATAGAAAGATGCTCCTGTCTTTAAGGTATAGGGAGGTCACCTCTCATATAATGATTTTTTTTATGACTTGTTTCAAGAGAATATCAGAAAAACCTTCCTAGCTTTTATGATCTACCACATGGAAAGGTCAGAAAGCCACTTTTGCACATGGCAGTTCTCAAATTCCTTTAGCTTGAAATTTCTATATGTCAAGGAGCCATGTTTTAGAGTAGTATGTTCTGAACTCTATCACAGGGAACACCTCTCAACAGAAAATAAGATGATCCTTACACTCAAGATTCATTGACAGCCTAGGGTTACAATTGTGTTTAATGAGCTTGTTCTTGTTTTTCTTTCCTTGCTTTGTTGGTTTCTTACTTATTAGAGTAGTCACTATACTAATTATGGCCATTTTAGTTTGCTATCTTAATTATACTTCTGAGTATAATGAACTGGAAAAATGCTAATGTCTTCCCATTTTTCATGCCAGAAATTTGAGGTCCAAGGACAAAGCTGAAATAAATGTCCAACTGCTACATAAACTGAGTATAGGTCAAGGAACCCAAAACAAAACCAAAGTGACTCTTAGAATTAACTCTGCTGATAAATCTTTATTTGTATAGTGAAGGTAGATATGGTCTACCCACAAACAGGATTGGAAAGTGTGTGTGTGTGTGTGTGTGTGTGTGTGTGTGTGTGTGTTCTTGGTGAGGGGGTCTTGTCAAAGGATATAACATATATGCATATATGAGGTCCAGAGAAATGTTTGCTTTCCTGTTTAAAGAAGAAGGGGATACGGGCTTCTGGATGACTCAGTGGGTTAAGTGTCCAACTTGCTGTTGGCTCAGGTCACGATCTCATGGTTTATGGGTTGAAGCTCCACATTGGGCTCAGTGTGGGGAGTGAATCCTGCTTTGGATTATATCCCTCTCCCTCTTGCTCTCTCTCTCTCTCTCTCTCTCTGCCCCATCCCCATTTGTGTTATCTCTCTCAAGATAAATAAACTTAAAAAAAAAAAGAAAAAGACGGGAATCTATTCTGAAGATTTTTGTTTGGCTTGAAATCTCTGTGGGTTCCCTTGACTAAGAATAATGTGGCTGAGTGAAGTCTTAAGCTGTTCCTAGGAGGCTCTGGGAGAACTGGTTGAAAGATCCTTTGAACCCTCCAAACTCTTAATATAAATCCAAACACCACACAAAATCTGTCTTTCTGAGACATTATTCCTCTGTTTTCCATAAAATTGCTGGTGATTATATTGGTCTAAAGAGCTTGCTTCAGGAAAATAACTATATAAAACTCTGGAATTCCATGGCACCTAACAATTATTTGTTAAAAACTTAGTAGGAACCTCAGAAGATATATGGAAAAGTTAGAGACATTTTGCAAGTGAATTTACAATTACGTAATCAACAAAAACCATAATAATATAGTCCTTAGCACTTGAGATTCCATTTTTATATTTTCTCATCTTTTGTTCCTGAAACATGAGAACACCATTTATTTTCTCTTCTTTTTCAGTAATTTACAGAATGTGTTCTAAATTCATCACTGTTTTCATGCAAGTTGAAAATAAGTGTGAATGAGCCATTCAGTGCACACATGTCACAGGTTCTTGATTCTAAAAATGACAATTAAAACCAGGCACTAGAGGGTTTTTTTTTCTTTCAAATATATCTAAATAAACCTTCAAAAATGATGTTATATTTGTATTTCTTTAGTGAATGTTTAAATTTACAAGTTACAAACAAGTATGAAGGCAGTGTGATACAGACAAAATGATATTGAATGGGGATTCAGAAATGGATTGAGGAACTATCTCTACGACTTACTTATTTTGGATTACTTAACCTTTCTGGGTGTCATTCCTCTTAAAATGATAACACTACATTTTGCACAGGGTTATTGTAACAATCAATGATAGTGCATATGAAAGCATATGAGAAAACTTTTTAGTACTATAGCAAGGTAAGAAAAAAGTCTTCATTTTATTTCCAGTGTATTCTTTAGGAAAGCAGTAACACATTTTCTAAGGTTTTTATGCACAATAGGTGAGAAAGAATTAGCAGACCTGCAATTGACTATCTTCATTTATGGGAAATGCTCAAGAAAGAAAAATAAACCAGCCAATTCTTCTTGTAAATGCTAATAGCAGACCTCTTGGCAAAGACATAAATGGTATGTATGTACCATCAGAAGGGTCCACATCTACGAAATGTCTGGTTCAATTAAAATTGCTTATGGCTGGGGCACCTGAGTGTCTCAGTCAGTTAAACACCCCACTTTGGCTCAGGTCATACATGATCTCATGGTTTGTGAGTTTGAGCCCCACCTACAGCTCTGTGCTGACAACTTAGAGCCTGGAGCCTGCTTCGGATTCTGTGTCTCCTTCTCTCTCTGCCCCTCCCTCACTCATGTTCTGTCTCTCTCTGTCTCTCAAAAATAAATGTTAAGAAAAATAAAATAAATGAATAAATAAAATTGTTTATGGCTAAATAAAAACAAACAAAAACTAAGCCATGTAATCTGGGACATGCATGATATTAAAATATCAGAATAAAAATGGGTATATTTCATGACCAAAATGTTTTTCTTCTAGTGTGAGATAGACACACACATACAAACACACACACACATACACACACACACAAACTTACAGAGTAAGATCTTTTAAATCTTGTGAGTCTGATTCATATGGTAATTTAGTTACTTCTGCTCTCACAAGATTTTTAAAAAGTTGTTTTTAAAATCATTATCATCAACTCATTTGCTCAAGCTAGAATCCTGGGAATCATCATTGATATTTTTTTTTTCACATTTTCACTATAATATTTAGTCAGTAGTCATATGCCAGCAATTATACTTGTAATTTTGTCTTGAATGCATTTATTTCCTTGCTATCATGTAAAGCTAAGGTACCATCGTCTCATTTACAGTTGATGGGATGACCTCCTAACTTGTCTATCTCCACTGCTCTCTCCAATCCACTTTATTTTTTTTAAGTTTGCTTATTTACTTTAGAGAAAGAGAGCATGCACACATGTGAGCAGGAGAGCAGCAGAGAAAGAGAGAGAGGGAGAGGGAGAGAGAGAAAGAATCCCAAACAGGCTACACACCATCAACACAGAGCCTGACAAGGGCTCGACCTGAGTCAAGAGTCGGATGCTTAATCGACTGAACCACCCAGGCATCCCTCCAATCCACATTCAACACCACAGACAAACAAAAATTAAGCCCTGGAATCCTCTGCTCAAATCCTATCCATGGCTTCCCATGGCTTTCCTTCTAAGGGCCAAAATCTTTACCACTTCTCCTGATACGGCCACTAGCACTATACTCTCGGGAGCTCAACCGCATCAATCCTAACATCACTCTTCCATCCCCTCAAGCTTCCTCTCACCCTTGCACCTCTGTCTGGAACATTTTCCCCAGCTAACTCATATCTTATGTTAAATTTCACTCTCTACTGCGAGATTCCCCTGAATCCAGTAACTTTATTGTATAATCTTATAGCTTTCTCTTTATCAGAGACCTTACTAAAGCCGCATGTAATTAGCTGGTGACTTGTGAAACATTTAATTTCATCAGTTCCCTTAGTAGTGCAAGCTCTGCGGGGCTAGGATGTTATCCTCCTGTTAGTTGCTACACCTCCAGGGCATAACAAAGACATTAACACAGGGACATCCTCAGAAAGGTTTACTGAGTGAATGTAACAGCTCAATTCCAGGTGATGAAAGAACAATTATTAGTTTCTATGTTTTTCTAGATATTTAGGACAGAATTATTCCTGGCTCGTTCCTCATTGTTATTTTTATTAAAAAAGTGCTATAGTACAATTCTACCTTCATGGTGAAGGAGTGAATATAGCAGTCTTTCAAGGTGCATAAGCTTCCAATAAACAGGCAAATCCCCCAGGGAATTTAGTAAAGGAATTTGTTGAGAATGAAGACTATGAAGTATTTTATTTTCTTGAAAAAGAAATATGAAACATTCAGAGGACTATGGTGGATGACTCTCTTAGGAATTAAACGAACACAACATTGTGGATGGATGTGTAGCAGGATTTTCGCAGAAGTCGACTCTGAGGCCTTTCTTTTCAACTTTATTCATGCCGGCACCACTCATCTGGGTACCTACCCAAAGAACTGAGCCCCAAACGCCACATGGCGTAATTTTTTAATATATTTTCTACTTCTCTGTCTCCCATGTAAGGTAACACACAAACGTGCAGACTGATTAAGTGGTCTCATGTTGCAAGGTCATGAGGGATGTTGTCACCTTTGCTCATAGCCAGGTTATCTTGAGTTTGCTTTCTGTTTTTTCTCTCCTTAGGGAGGGACCCTACCACAGATGTAGACTCAACACATACTTTCAAATGTTCATGAGCCTGAACTTGTCATGTAGAACAAATCTATTTGTTAAACAAATCTCAATAATACCCCTATTACAACTCTGTCTGGATCTTCAATCCAGAACTCTATTTTGAATTCTTACTTGCTACTCTGCATAGTTTTATAATCTGTGCGTTTGTGCTAATATTATAATCTGTGGGTTTGTGCTAATATAATCTGTAGGTTTGTGCTAATATTGTGAAATATTTATTCAAAGACAAAGGAAAGATATCTGAAGAAAATGACAAGAAAAGCAGTCAGTTTCTAGCCAAAGAAGTAAACATCTGCTTGTTCTCAAAAATGCTCTGGTTTTTAACAAGCTCCAAAGTGTGGAAAACCCTTGTAAACAAGACAAAAGAGCTTTTTCACCAGTTTTAGCTTCCATTTCACCACCAGGAAGGATTGATGGGTTCCTGAGTTTGGTCTATCACTTATGCAAAGGTCTTAGTAGATTGGTACCCATCATTAGTTTGCTTTATTAAGTCATCCAGGAAATGTTTGGTTTTATGGACTCATATAATCTTTCTTATTAATTATATATGGCCTTTTTCTCTTTTATGGGTATATCATTAAGTATGTAATATTTAAGAGCTTTTATGTGTCACAGAAAACTAATTATGATAGGATTGCAATTATGTTACTTTCATTCATGTGCAAATAAGCAATAAGTAACATATTAGGTGAATAGACATATGTGCATTAGTGTCCAGGTATTATTAGATAGTGATTTCATCTTAAATATTTAATCACTGAAACGTCTAATCACTTTGGTTTTGAAAATCACTTGTTAATTACAACAATATACCTTACTTTCCTAAGTAAAACACATTAATAGGAGGTCTTTCTTGACTGCTTGATGCAGGCTCATCATAAACTTCCATATATGCTATATCAAATGGTGGTGTTCACAATGTCAAATGAAGAGGTCCCAAATGTGTCACCGTGACATAAGGATTGTTCTGATCTGAAGATAGCTGAGAATCTACAAATGCAGGGAGAGGCTTTCTCTGACATCCCCTTATCCACCTAAAAACAGATCTTCCCCCAAGAAAACCTCAATTATCATAAATCTCCAGAAGAATTTCATCCACCCAGGGAGACTGACTCATCTTAGGAGAAGAGAGAAGTGGGTGCCACACTCAGACAGACATGGACACACACTATCGTATATTCCATTTGTTCTTCTAAGGACTCACTTATCTTTGCTAAAATTAATTTATTCTCCCTTTTCCCCCATTTCTTTGCCTTCTTAAAATGTCCTATCAGTTCTCAAAACTCACCATTTCTTTGGTTATTCAACTCTTTTTGTGATGTCCCTGTGCATGCAAAATTAAAAATTTATAAATTTGGGGCACCTGGGCGGCTCAGTTGGTCAGCTCAGTTCATGATCTCAGGGTTCGTGAGTTTGAGTCCCACATCAGACTTGCTGCTCATCACAGAGTCTGCTTCAGATCCTCTGTCCTCCTCTCTGTCTCTGCCCCTCCCCCACTCACGCTTGCTCTCTCTCAAAAATAAATAAACATTAAAAAAATAATGTAAAATTTTATAATTTTTTATGCTTTTACCCCTGTTATTTTGTCTGTAGTCAGTTTAGTTCACAGGCCCCAGGTACTGAACCTAAGAGGTCAAGGAAAAGTTTTTCCTCTCCTACACCAGCATTACTGGCCATCTCTACATGGTCCAGACTGCTTTACTGGTTTCATTTAAGGTCTTTGTTGATTTCTTAGATGTTTCTTTTTTGTTTCCTTCCTCCATTCTTTTTTTCCCTCCTTCCCTTCCTTCCTTCTTTCCTCGCATCCTTCTATTCTTCAATTCTCTTTCTCTGTCTCATCCTCTGTCTCTGTGTCCCTGTGTCTGTTTCTTTCCCATTAAGTTCTATTTGGTCTGCCATAGTAAGTTTTACTTCTCGCCATTAATAGTATAATTGCCTCCATTCTAATCTTCCATGGGAGGAGAAACTAAATGGCCATATGTTTTATAATTATTTCCAGAAGCAGACTGAACACTCTTAAACTCTTTTGTAAGTAATGTGCATAGATTTAATATTCTTTTGTAATATTTATTTTTGAGGGAGAGAGAGAGAGAGAGAATGAGCAGGGAAGGGGCAGAGAGAGGGAGACACAGAATCCAAAGGAAACTCCAAGCTCTGAGCTGTCAGCACAGAACCTGACATGGGGCTCGAACCCACAAACTGTGAGATCATGACACGGAGCTGAAGTCAGATGCTTAACTATCTGAGCCACACAGAGACCTCTGTGCATGACGTTTAGCATATAGTCCTCATAATGTTGATCTTACTTCCTCAAAAGAGGTTTTCCTTTCCATCTAAATTTGATCTGTTGTAGATAATTTATGTAGCTACAAATATTTTCTAGGTAAATAAGGCATTGTGTATGAAATACACATTTGCATTTTGAAGAAACTATTGTCATTTTATGGAATTATAAATACATGTACATCTATGCACATACATATTCATATATATTGTATATGTATATGTGTGTGTAGCAAATTGCACATTTAAACAAATTAGTCCATCAGTTTCTTCTCGTGTTTCTATTTGAATCTAATCATCTGTATATTCTTAGTCTAATTTTATAATATTGATTCATAGTTTATGACAGGTTTTTTTGTATCAGTTGAATTACAATCAATTTGACTATCAAGGAAACCGATATCCTGTCAACTTTACCCTAAAAATAAATTATTTTACTGATAGCATGTTGCTCAGCTTATATAAAGTGTTTTTCAATTAGAAAAGACTTTTGTAGGGGCACCTGGGTAGCTCAGTCGGTTAAGTCTGCCTCTCGATTTTGGCTCATGTCGTGATCTCATGGTTCGTGAGTTCAAGCCCCACGTCAGGCTCTGTGCTAGCAATGCAAAGCCTGCCTGGGATTCTTTCTCTCTCTGCCAATCTTTTTGCCCCTCCCTTGCTCGAGAACTCTCTCTCTCTCTCTCTCAAAATAAATAAATAAGCATTTTTTAAAAATTATGAAAAGAAGAAAAGACTTGTATATACTAGGTTCTAGACAATGGAAACAATAGTACCAAAGACTCAGGTAAGAAACATATACATATTTTTGGAATTGTAAGTAGCTCAGTAAAACTCAAAATTCTCCCTCTCTTTCTCTCTCTCTCTCTCTCGTAAATAAATGTGTGCAGATTGTCATTGTTTTATCTGCCTATTTAGTTATTTTTCTTGGAATAACTCTGTTATTATTGTTACTGCTATGTACCTGTATAAAGACTGTTAGTCACATAGAGGACATTTGTGAGTAAAAATGACCTTCATTATGTGGCACAATGGAGCGAATGAGTATCCATGGAGATTATGTAGCTAATTCCCCACTCTAAATATTTTCATATTGTGAAGACATTTGGTTTTTGTTTGTTCCCTTTTTATGCGTTTAATACATTTATTTGTTAGCCCTCTTCTTTGTTAGTTACTTTAAAGAGGTTATTATCTGATGTATACTCTTAGTACTTAAGAAAAAAAAAAATCACATACATCCCAGAGATTGCTATTCAAACCTTCCCTCTATCATTAACTAGAATCTGTGAGAGGTCAGGCAATTCCTTCAAACTCACTGGGCCTCACTGTCCTCATTTGTATAAATTGAGGGTTTGAGTCAAATGACTCCCATGACTGCCTGAATCAAAGTGATCATTACCTCGGTTTCTTTGCAGCCCAAACTGATATTCAGTTAAAAAGTTTCTTTGCTACCAGTCCCTGTACTTTTAAAACAGTGGAATTTAGAAAGATTTGTGACTGCTTTGTATATCTCCCTCTTGATGTCTGTATTAGCCTCTTTGAGTATTAATAAAAATGTGAACACATGTTGAGATAGCTTTCTAATTAGATTTGTTTATACAGTGATTTAAATTATAACATTCTTGAAAAATAGAAAAGAAAAATGATCATTTATTTAAATCATTGAATTTACCATACGTTTTACCTATATTTTAATTAAGCAAGCTAGGTGGTTTTGTTCTCAGTTTGCAAATGAGAAAAATGATTTTCAAGAGTTGTTAGGTTTATATTATGCTCTTTTTATCACATAAATTTGTTTTTAAGAATTGTTGGATGGGGCACCTGGATAGTTCAGTCAGTTAAGTATCTGACTTCGACTCAGGTCATGATCTCAGGGTTCTTGGGGTTGAGACCCACATCAGTCAGTTCAGAGCCTGTTTGGGATTCTTTCTCTCCCTCTCTTTTTCTGCCCCTCCCCCACTTGCGCTCTCTCTCTCTCTCGCTCTCTCTCTCTCTCTCTCAAAATAAATAAATAAAACACTTAAAAGAAAAGAATTGTTAGATGCCTAAGATACAAAGTATTTGAATACATATATGACTTCAACCCAGATCTGTAGGGAGACCAAGTCTATACTGTATCATAGTCTTTCTGTATTATGAATCAGGGTCAATTATATATCCTTTGAACTCTTGACTGTATCTGATTCAGAGGATGCCTTCTATCCTATCCGTCTCCCTCTTTTGCCCCTAAGTTCTCTATTTTCCATCTTTTATTACACTTTTTTATCTTCCAGAACACTTTCACTAACTTTGTGATATCCGGTAGAAAAGCAAAAGCTTTGTTGGCCTTGTATCACATCAGTCACTAAAATGTAATGAAATGTGAAACAGCAGAGTGCTTAAGTGCACACACTATGGAATGGACATGTTTGTGTTTGAACACAGTTTCTAAGGCTTTATTAGGTTTGCAATCTGTGCAAGTTATGTAGAGTTCTGTGCTTTAATTTCCTTGCTGGTAGAGTATGGGTATTAAGAATAGTGTTTAGGGATGCCTGGTGGCTCAGTCGGTTAGGCATCTTACTCTTGATTGCTACTTAGGTCATGATCTCATGGTCATGAAATCCCACCATGGCTCCATGCTGAACATGGAGACTGCTTTGGATTCTTTCTCTCCCCGCTAAGCCTCTCCCTTGCTTGTGCATTCTCTCTCTGTCCCTAAAATAAATTAAAAAAGAAAAAAGAATAGTGTTTACTTCAAGGATTGATAGTTGGATGAAGTGGACTAATTTCATGAGAAGAAAGTATTAAATATGGAAAATTAAGTAATAATCCTACACATTCTCCTTACATTGGAAGCCTATACTAATGGAGCCTTTAAGCTATTCCATTTATTTTCAGCTTCCTGTACTCGTATTAATAACAATTTGTGCATTTGGGGGGCTTATGTAACTTCCAAATTCTTTTTCCTGTTTTTTTCAACCTCATAACTCTATACCATAGCATTAGTTCAGATTCTGATCTCAGCATCTTTGACCCCAAATTATAATCAAACCTATACTTGCATTGCTTCACTTTCTAGCATTGGTCTAAGTTCTTGATGCCTGAACTGTACCCAATATCTTAGTAGCCCAGTTGTGATTGCTTTGAAGGAAAAGCCTGAGCCATTTCCCTTATTCCAAACAACTTTATCATATTGACCACAATTCTGAAAAATGAGGCTTGTGAACTTACATTTGGCTGAGAGGTAGAAGGAAGGAAAGGTGCAGGACATAGATTATTTCTCAGTAAAGATGGACTGACCCTTTGTTCAGAATGTGGAGGATGGAGGTACAATCTGCTGGGTTGATGGGAGTTCATCCACAAGATGGTGCACATTGCTTATCTTTGTTTATAGATTTTCTACCTTGAACAAAAATGTTAGATATTATATTTTCACAGAGAGGATAGAATAATAGCTTTTGTTTGACAGATTATATGTCATGTGTTATGATCTGTCATACTTTGTATTTCAAACTCTATTATGTTTTGGACCTTTATTGTGTGTGTGTGTGTGTGTGTGTGTGTGTGTGTGTGTGTGTTGTGTGTATGTATTATTTCAACAATATAAGAATTGACCCATATTACATAATCATTACTAAATAATGTAGACCTAGAAAATTCTGGAGGCTGGGAGGGGGTAGATAGATTCTACAAGAAGGGAGTACTGTTGTTTTTTTGTGAGTATTTTACCAAAAGTGGAAGAATAAGGATGTATTGACTATTTCAAAACAATAAGGATGTAGCGACTATTCTGAAACACCAGCAAAGAAACATGCGTGCATTTGTGTATTCTTCATCTTTTTTTTAATGTTTATTTATTTCTGAGACAGAGAAACAGAGCATGAGTGGGGGAGAGACAGAGAGACAGGGAGACACAGAATCCCAAGCAGGCTTCAGGCTCTGAGCTGTCAGCACAGAGCCCCAGGCGGGGCTCGCACTCATGAACCTTGAGATCATGACCTAAGCCGAAGTCGGTCGCTCAACCGACTGAGCCACCCAGGCGCCCCTCTTCATCTTTTTAATTATATAGTTATTTATAAATGCAATGTGTGTGCCTTTTGGTTCCTTTGTAATTTTCTCAAGCTTTGTGAACTTGTGCTTCACGGTTATCATTCAGATGTGACTGATAACTTAGATTAGACTAGCAATAGCTACAGCTAAAAATGGGAAAGAAATACAGGTGCCATAGGAACCAATTACAAAAAGGATATAAAACAACAGAAACAGCAGCCACAGAAATGGAGCCAGATGCTCATGCATTTAGAGTTTGCTTGAACTTTATTTTATGCGTTCCACTTCACTAGGTGGAGTGTTGCTGCACATGTCCAGCGTTATATCTTTGTAGATCAGACGTCACCTAGATAGGGAGGTCAAGTCACATGATAATTTAATGGACTATAAAAAGCTTTACATGTTTTCTGAGACCATATAAACCAGAAACTGTTTTTCACAGAATAGATATAGAGAGAGAATAGAATAGCATTGTTCCCAAATCCTAGAGACTTGTGCTATGATCACTCCTATAGGGCCCCTCCAAAGCCTTCATGTAGCATCCCTATTCAATATATAGACTTCAAAAATACTCATTATCTTCAAAGTTCATATGGCCCATGTAGCAGAATTGCTTGCCCAGCAGCCAAGATCCATTAATAAGACTTTGTGCGTTGAGTCCCACTTTTGGGTTCCTTAGCAAATGAATTGAAATAGCATGCCCAAAAGGGGCATATGGTCCTCTAAAATTCAAAGGGGCTCGCTAAGGATTATGTTACCCTGCACTTAGAAGAGATATATCTATAATAGAATAAATATATCCGTATATAAGTATATATGTATATATAACTGTATATATATTATATATATCATATATATAAACTTTATCAATGTGAAAGGCCATTAAATTTCTCCATATTTATTTCCTACCCTTAAGTACACATATATCTTATGAAGGTTTTTTTTTTTAATTTAAGTTTATTTATTTTTGAGAGAGAGAAACAGAGAGAGGAGTGGGGGAGGGGCAGAGAGAGAGGGAGAGAATCTACAGTGGCTACACACTGTCAGCACAGAGCCTGATGTGGGGCTCGAACTCACAAATGGTGAGATCATGACCTGAGCTGAAACCAATAGTTAGACACTTAATCAACTGAGCCACCCAGGTGCCTCTTATCAAGGTATTTAAGCTTGTTATTACTTCTGCTCATCAATGCAATCGCCATGACATCACCAATATAAAGGATACACATGATGTATGAAATAGAGAAGAGATCAATGCCCCTGTGGCTAGATTATGAAATGATAGATACAGCTCTGAGGTAAGAGAATGAAGCTGTGTTATTGGATCTGCTAGCTGTATGCAAACTGTTTCTTGTGTCCTTACTAATAGGCACAGAAGAAAAAAACACATTCACCAGATCAATACTTGAATATGAGGTGCCAGGATGTGTTGATTTGCTCCAGCAAAGAAATTGCAACTGGAGCAGCAGTTGAAATTGAAGTCACCACCCGATTAGGTTTACAATGACCTACTCTCTTTCTCCAAGATCCATTTGTTGCTGGCACAGAAAAATAAGCAAGGGAAATTGAAACGTGAGTAGAATCACCAACCTTGCATAATTCAAGTTTACAATGGTGAAACTAATCAATCCCTCTAGAAAAGCAAATCTAGGGGCTTCTACATTTCCTTTTCTTTCATAGTAGCTTATTCCACAGGTCAGGTAAGGAAAGTAGGGTTTCTGCTATTTTCTGGATATATCTGTTTCAACTATGCATATCAGAATTAAGAAAATAAGTATAGCCTGGGGTTGGGGTCTCACTGCATCCACTATGACTTGGGCCTGAGGTGGTTCTGTTTATCACAAGATTCCAACAACACCTTGTGCTGACTGGTGGACCTCAGCAGCACTTTTGATCTCAGGAATTAGTGTTAGTTCACAGTGTCCAATTATCTCTGAATTCTAGTTAATGGTCCTTTCCTAAAGCATAACCACCATGATATCTGATGAAGATTCATTGGGGAAAGACTAACAAAAGATTTACAGAATACGTTTCTTGGTAGGGCAGTACTCTTTCCTCAACAATTGCTCAACCTTCCTTTCTTTCTAAGTGTTATGATTTGTAAACTGATTCAAACCTAGAAAATGGTACAGGAGCCAGAAGTCTCTACCCTGATCATTTTTTTAAAATTTTTTAAGAATGTTTATTTATTTTGAGAGAGAGACATAAACAGTGAGAGAGAGAGAGAGAGACGCTAAGCATACACGCATGCTAGCAGGGGAGGGGCAGAGAGAGGAAGAGAGAGAATCCTAAGCAGGTTCCACACTGCACAGAGCTGGACTTGGGCTCAATTCCATGAACCGTGAAATCATGACCTGGACCAAAATCAAGAATCAGATGCTTAACTGACTGCGCCAAGCCACCAAGGTGCCTCTCTACCTTGATCTTTTAAGTAGGACTTCTGTTCATTGAACTTTGGACTTTCAAGTAAAAATTTAATATGCTGCTCATCTATTTCAGTTCCAGGGATACCATGATATGTTAGCCAGAATTAAAGATCTCTTTAGGTTTCTGCCACCCAGTAACCATTACACAACCTGTCTCCAGCAGTTAAGTGTAGGTCACTTTCCTCCTACAACTCCAATACTTATCAGCTCCATTAAATTCTGGTAATTCATTTGATAACAACAATTTCCACTATCACTACTGGCCTGTAGAAACTAGCCATTGCAGAACTCATCAAGAATATTGGTGTTCCACTTACAATGTATGCTTTTACGCCTTGATTAAGAGCTTATCCTCCTCCAAGAGACAAAGTTAGGGGTTGAGTAAGCAGATGCCATATGATATACCCGCCCTGGTATTCCAATTTCTAAGTGCTTTGGGATGCTCTTCTCTAGAGCAGGACTATTTAATAAAATCTCCTGTAATGATGGGAATAGTCTGTATATGTGTTATTGAATATGGCAGCCACTAGCTCTATTTGGGTGTTTAACTCTTGCAATATGGTTAGAACAACTATGAAATGGAACTTTAATTTTACTAATTCTAATTAACCTTAATTTGTTTATTTTCTTTTATTTCTTTTAAAATTTTATTCACATTAAATAATTGTGCTGCCCAATATGAAACTAAAATAGCAATAAATCCCATTAGTATATATGATTTATGTGTGTTTATTTTGAAAACAATGTTATAGAATTTATTTTTTGTTAAGACCCTGTAATTTGCTCTTTGTGATAGAGGTATACGAAGTGCTGGTCTAAGTTCAATCTGTTTTGATGCCTTAATTTTTTTGCTGCCACAGTATTTATTCATTTTTTATTACTTTATCCAATTTTTGATATTTATTCACTTCTATTTTATTTTCTAAAATCGCGATCACCTATAATATTGTAGCATAATATTATTTTAATAAGCAAATGTATATAATGCTATCACATTGGAAAGCACAACTTCATAGTACAGAAAGGAAGTTCTGGCATCTCAACTTTTTTGGGCATAAGTTATATCTGAGTCCATGTTTCAGGCAGCCAACCAAGCAGACTCCCAGCTGGTTGAGCAAATACACTGATGTCAGACTCTCTGATTACTGCACTCCTCTCAATAATATCTGTTTGACCCAAAATTAGGTTCATCCTGACTTAGCAACCTTAGAATCCATTATGCCTTTTAATCTTGTCAAATCAAGGAACCAATTCCAGATTTCTAGCATTTACGTTCTATTTTCGAGGGACTACTTCTGGTGGTAACCACTGTTTTAGTCAAGCTTCAGTCAGAGAAGCAGAGTTACAGCATCACTGTATTATGTAGTAAGAGATTTACTTTTAGCAATTAGACCTTAAAGTTATTTGAAAAACTCTGGACAGGAGAGCTGGAGGTTCAGAAAAAGAGTAATTAACCTGACTGCCTTAAGCACTCGCTTAGATGGATGCATTGGAGCTTACCAGGAAATGTGAGGAGCCAAGCACATTCAGTCACTGAAATACAACCATGAAGGGTAGGTAGCCTTTGGATTTGTCTATGGGAAGCTGTTGACTGGTTAGTTATCACCTCTGAGGGTCTGCAGGCAAGTGTCTGGTGGTGGAATGAGAGTCACTATTTGTCAGCCAGGCAAACAATTGAAAATATGAGGAGGACATGAGCAGAAGAGAGAAAAGATGGGGCGGGGTGCCTGGGTGGCCCAGTTGGTTAAGCGACCTACTTTAGCTCAGGCGGTTACCTCGAGGTTCACAAATTCAATCCCACTGTTGTTAGTGCAGAGCCTGCTTCGGATCGTCTGTCCTCCTGTCTCTCTGCCCCTTCCCCTTTCATGCTCTCTCTCTCAAAAATAAATAAACATTAAAAAATGTTTATGAAGAGAGAAAGGATGAACTAAGACTTCCTGGGTCCTCTCCAACTGCCTATCACCATATCTGATGGTGAAAACCTAAGATTAATGATGACTGCTTCATTTACATCTTTCAAAAATCATTGGAGCTTCTCTCCTGGTCAACTCTAACCTGAGAACATACTCGTGGTTCAGAGAAATGCAATTTCCATCTTGGTTGACATTAGTTAAAACCAACGCACTTCCCAATTTGAATATATATTTCATGGATTAACAATAATATATCCAAAACAATATCCATCTCAGAGTTTTAATGAATAATTGATCATAATTGACGAGATCTGAGGAGGGAAAGTTAGTGTATGATGTTAAAAACTACCAACTATATTTTTCTTTAATAACACTGATATGCCATAACTCTGTGCTCCCTACTGTGAAATAGTCTCTGCATTGACGTTGCTGCAATGCTTACTGCTATTCTGATCATATTCACTAGTCTGCAAAAGCTTTATAAATTCCTGATTTATAGGAATCACATTCTATAAGTGTATTTTCACTTTATAAGGTCTCCTCTGATAATAACTGATGAGACGCAAATATATGCACCTAATTAGAGCCAATGACATTCTTTCTTCTGGGAGACTGGAGTTAGGGTGAAGAGAGACTGTGTCCTTCTAAAGTGAATTGCAAACTCAGGATAAGTAAAATATCATGATCTACCCAGAGAAGCAAAGTGAATCATTCTGTCCGGGAATGAGAAAAACAGATAAAACTCATTTGCTGTGTGATGTAGAATATGAAGAAAAAGAAATATTCCTCAACACTTTTTAGTCACTAGTTTTATTTTCTTTCTGAGGTTCATTTCTTTCCTAGCTTTAATGTAAAACAACTGTCCCACCACACTGTCATGAACTCACTTGCTATGCTTAGGCTAACTTGGGATAGTTTCTATTAAAAATGCCCTAACTAATATGGTCTCCATATTTAAATTCCTCCATGGAACATTATAACATCGGCAATAATCAGGAAATCATTCATCAACTCATTTTTACTCACAGTAGAGTACTGTCTAATATAGTTCAGCAATGCCAATTTCTCAAAATTGCCAGTGTATTACAGCTTCATGAACATAGTTCAGAAATGCTATCATATGTACAAAGAAAAGCAGGATTAAATATTCCATATCAGTGAATCAGTGAAATGCAGTGGTTAAAAGAGCAAAAGCTAGAGCTAGACGGCCTCGAGTCAAATCGTGGTTCTTCTTCTTATGAGCTGTGACCTTGGACAACTTATCTTCATTTCTCATTTCTCTTATATGTCAAATGAAGATTTTATAAGAGTATCTACCTGATAGGGTTGTTGTGATCATTATTTGAGGTAATACATATAATATATAAAGCATATGGTAAACATTTAATATGTGTTAAATAATGTTATTAATAGCTATCATGTAACCCTATATCTTCAATATGAACACATTTTCCCTCATTTTGAGAGAATAATTTTATAATAAAACTGTATCTACATGGTGTTTCAGGATCATTATTTTATAGAGACAGGATGGCATTTCTCAAGTTGAACAAAAGCTACTTTTTTACATTCTTTGTGCTGACTTCCAGTAACTTACAACAAAGATAAGATTACAAATCTCCTCCTGGATCTTGAGTCCCAATTATGTTGAAACAAAAGCCTTTGAAAATAGGAGGATAAAAATGGCAATTTTCCAATTTGTTCATTGGACAAACCATGTTCCTTAGGTGTCTTATCACATATTAAAATGATGTTTGAGTTTTTTGTTTTGACAAGGAAAGAGTAGTAGAAATACAGAAGGATGGGCAGCAGCTCTGAAAGAAAGGAAGAAATAGAGAAAGAAAGAAAGAAAGAAAGAAAAAAAGAAAGAAAGAAAGAAAGAAAGAAAGAAAGAAAGAAAGAAGGAAAATTTTATTTCCAAGAATATGTCAGAGTAAGTGTCAAAAGAAGACTATCTAAAATTAGGAAACTAGGGTATAACTTTCAGGAAGTTGCCTCTAAGGCACCTAAGAGCAAGGAAGAGGAACAGTGGAAACCATCTTCGCCCAGGCAGGTCCTACTGTGGAAAGGCCATCAGGACATGAGCTTATGCGGCCTGGCCGGTATCCTGGACATGCCCTCTGTGCAAATAACCACCAAGAGGCTGATCAGTTGTCCTCACCCACCCTGCAAGACGACGACGGCACTTCCCCATTACAACACACAATTGGACGCCAATAGGATAATCATCCCTAACAACATAGTTAGCTATTTATATTGTTTGTAAAGTAATATCTGTATTATATCTCAGGTCATTTGATAATCATTGCTTTCAATCTTCTCCAGTCTAGAAATCAGTGATGCTTCTAAAATCAGTGATATGCAATATTTTTGTCCATTCTTACCATAGATTGCTCATAAACTAGTATACAAGTATGAGGGTGTCTGTAAATAGTTCTAAGACTGAATCACTCAATGGAAGGCTTTGTTTGTTTGCTGTATTTGTATCTCTTCATGTGTATCTATAAAACTTAAACTTTCATTGTGGCTTTCTTAATACCTCCATCTACACACTTAATCCTCTTCTCTCTAAATACTGTAAAATGTATCAGATGACAGGAAAACAAGAAAAGGCAGCTGAGAGCTATGTATTTTTAACAATTCCCACTTCCAGAAACCCTCTGAACAGTAATGTGATTTTCATCTCCTTAGACAATTTTGTAGGACTCCTCCCTATGGATAGGAGATATCAGATACCAGCACCAGTTTCCACAGCTCAAAGGGGCTTTATAGACTACATTAGAAATAACACAACTACTCAGCCAGAGAAAAGAATGAAATCTTGTCATTTGCAATGACGTGGATGGATCTAGAGAGTATAATACTAAGCAAAATAAGTCAGTCGGAGAAAGACAAATACCATATGATTTCACTCAGATGTGGAATTTTAGGAAACTAAACAGGTGAACATAGGGTGGGGGGGAAAGAGAGGAAAATCAAGAAACATGCTCCTAACTATAAAGAACAAACTGATGATTACCGGAGTATGGGTTAAATGGGTGATGGGTGTTAAGGAGGACTGTTGTGATGAGCACTGATGTTGTATATCAGTGTTGAATAACTAAATTCTACACCTAAAATTAATATTACACTGTATGTTAATGAATTAAAAAATAGTTTTTTAAAGAAAGAAGTAACACAACAGAGCATGATGTGTGGGTCTGAATTGCCACAAATCCTGGAACCCAGGATCTTAATTCCCATTCTGCACCTGTTGCCACTGCCTTACATTTATGACTTCTCAATAACTAACCAAATTTGTTCACTTGTGATGATATACTCACAATGATAAAAATTAAGGAAAAAATTAGTTGAATCTATGTTGCTGATAAATCAGCATTTACACTGATGAGCTCACCACTGCTTAATTCTGATTCCAAATTTGGGTAAATAAATGCTCTCTACCCACACAGTAGATTGCTAATTTGAGCCTCTGATTTGGTTGAAATCTGTGCAAGATTCTGTGGCTTGACATCAGTTTGCCCTCCATTTGTCATTGCTTCTGAGGAGGCTCAAACCAGAGCCTAACTCATTCCGTCGACAAACTAGGAGAATCGAGCTCAGGAAAATCCTCTCAGATCTGCACTTGGGTTAGTTCACTAGCATCATAAATTAGTCACATGAGGGATTGTCAGTAGTTACCCTGCTTACATATGCTTTGACCCAACACTTCTTCCCTACTGTCTTTATTATCACTGTAACTGCCCAGTATTCCCTGGGAACAATAGTTTGGCAAAATTTGTCAGGATAAAAACTTTGTGGAGTAGGTGAGTGCTGAATTTGGGGAGGATATTAAGATTTGCTAATTAAGTATTAAGAGTAGTGTGTGTGGCGCTATCCTAGATAATAGATAGTATAGATATTATAGAGAAAGTTATAACTTTTTCATGTTTAACGTTATCTCCCTATTATAGATGAAAAATAAATATCTTTATATTAATTTGCATTTGATTCAACTTAATATTAGGTCAAGACAATCACAAGCAATGGGTAGAGATATAAAATAGCAGTAGTCTAACAACATATTATTTTATTTCACCATGATAAAAAAAAGTTACAGATAACCAGGTCTGTTATGATGAATTTACCACCATTCTTCTCCCTTGTACATCCTGTATATGCAGCTACCATCTTTTGGTTCAAGAGGGCTGCACAAGCTCCAGCCATTGCTTCCATGTTATAGCAGACAGGAGTGAAAAGTCACAAAGGACACACCTGTTCTTATTAGTGTGGTTAGGTGGTCATAACCAAATATCACAGACTGAGTGGCTCAATAAAAACTATTTTTCTCACAGTTGTGGAGGCTAGAAGTGTAATATCAAGGCGATGGCAGGTTGGTTTGATCCTGAGGTCTCTCTTTCTGCCTTGTAGATGACCCTCTTATTTCTTTGTCTTCGGATAGTTTTTCCTCCATGTGTATCTCCTCTACTTACAAGAATAGAAGCCATATTGAAATAGGACCAACTGTAAAAACTTTGTTTTATCTTTATTAACTCTTTAAAGACCTTTTCTTCAAGTATGGTTACATTTTGAGATATGAGGGATAAGCACTTCAACATATGAATTTTGGGGGCATGTGATTCAGCCTTAATTCCTTCCCTTTAATGATATTTCTCTATAGTTGCACATACTAGTGATATTTGCATTTTATTGACTAGAACATACTCAAATGACTATATATGTGAGACTATGTGACTAAATTAAGCATCCAGATTTCTATTAGTGAGAAAGGAAATGTAAGCAGTTGTTACACAATGCATAGGCATCTCAATCACATATTATTTAAAAAAAATCACAGCTGAAACAGAACTAAAGACATGATCACTGCTTACATACTTTACATGACTAAGAATTATTTGGTTACACACAAAAAAGGAGAAAGAGGAGAAGAAGGGAAGGAGGAAGAAGAAGGAGACAACTAGTCAGGAAAAAACAAGGGAATGCTCAAAGAAAAAAATGAAGATCCTTGCATCAGAGAAGTATATCAGAGCAAGATCAGAAGTCTAGACAGATGGACATAATTAATGAGAGCATCTTCAAGGTGTGACGAGTGGAATGGATCGGATCCCCCAGTTTTCAATCCAATTTCAACCTTGAAAGTTCAAATTCCTAGGTTCAAGACTCTGACTGTGTGGACTGTGACACATCTGAGTGAAGGGCTGGTTGGGGATATTGAGAGAAAACAATACAACTGAATGCAATGGTGGGTTGAGGAGGGGAAGGTGGGTGGGTAGAACAAAATCAATGTGCCAATGATGCTCTTACCAGAGAGACATGAAATAGGTGCTGAACAGGACAAGAAACAAACAAACAAAACCCTACTACTCAAAGCTAGAGATTCCAAAATATACGGCTCCTAAAAACAAGAAGATAATCTAAATATTAAATCCCAATGCATAGAAGGTCATAAGCATTAAAAATGAGAAATGCCAGTAAAAGGAGCTTAAGCCCTGTGATTGCGAATAATAAATAGGAATTAAATGCAACAAAATTATAATTATATTAAAAGTACTTAGAATTAAATTACTTTTATAAAAATGCAAACACATAAGGCATTAATTAAATATCCAAAATTAAAACATTGTTAGAAAATAATGTATATGAGTGTAGTCTTGAGGCAAAGAGGGTAGTCCAAAAAGAGACCTAAGCCTCATACAAGAGAAATAAATGATAGCATAAAAATTGCAAAAGCTTATGTAGTCAACAAACCATGTACTCTCATCTCATTAGAGTCTTCTGTGACAGCTTGTATTTTTTAAGAGGAGAATAAAAGCTAGCAGAAAAAAACACATGAAATCAGAATCAGCCTATGTCTGATCCTATAGAAAATTCTAAAGTTCGTATTTCTGAAGCCCTTCAGTATAGATCTCCAACTTCTATTTGATACCAGTGCCAAATCAAGTAACATATAGCTGTCTTTAAGGGCCTGCTAAGAGGAGGATTTACTGTTAGCATAAGGGATTAGAGATAGTTCCAAGCAAGCTATTCTGCCCCGTGCGTGTCTCCCTTTTAATAAGTGTCTTTGTTAGCTGGTCTTAAACAGTAGAAGTAGGGATTAGGCACGTTGTACAATGGATGCTATATTCAGGAAAGTGAAGTCATTACAAAGTAATGCCAAATCTGAAACATTTCCAGAGAGCATTCTTTTTTTATAAAGTGGAGACTCTTTAAAATAAAATTGATATTTAAGTGTGTCATTGCTATCTTTGATCCCAGCGCAAATAACCTAAAAACATGAATTGTGCTACTCCTGACTAATTCCGGTGGCATATGGTTTGCCTGGTTTCCATGTTCTGCTTTTTGAATTTTTTTTAAAAATTTCAAATTAAAATTCCTGCTATAATCATATATACCAATACATACATATACATATGTATGTAAATATGCATATGTATGCACAGTGATATGTATATACAAATATATAGACACATATATACCTGTATACATATGCATATAAACACACACACGTGTTATTACATGTAGATGATATGCAAATACATATGCATCTCTGCATATGTATTTTTATTTATATATAAACATATATGTACATATATACATTATATATAACATAAATACATAACTATATATTACAAATTACAAATTTCTATATATATATAATTTACGAGGGAAAGAGTGTCTTATTTATTTTTCAAAATATCTACCTTTTTCCCACTTGTTTCTGTGAGAAATATTTTCCCAGCCGTAAATGCTTAAATCTTTTTTGATTCGGAATCTGTTTTTGAGAGACCATTTTGTACTTCTGATTCACAGGCCTTCTCCAAAATTGATCTTCTACAGTGGTTTTGTGACAGGCTTCTTCTGAAGTAGGCAAAGAAATAGATGAGATAACGCAACCTTATTTATTTACGAGGATTGTGTTTTCATTGATTGACATCTGAACCCAGAGGAAATATTGTTTCATTTTCCACCAACAGGGTGAATCAAGATTAACTGTCACCTACATTCTCCCAAGTCAAGAATTCTTTTTATCATTCCAAAAACAATAGAATGGTTTCCATTAGCCTGAGCACGAAGCCTGAAGCTTAGTTCCTTACTCCAATTTATCATGATTTGTATATAATTGAGAGGAAACCAATCAATGTACTCTATATTTTTGCTGTTAATTAGTAAACATTCTGGAAACTTCTGTCAGAATTAGAATGTCTCTTAGACTTTTTAAAAATTTTTTCCCTTTAGCTTTTTGGAAATGATGTTACAACGTTTTTTCTTTGAAGGTAACTGGAATTCTTTGCTTGGATACTAGCACTCACAGTTGAACATTGTACTACAAAGCTAAAAACTTTTTCCCCACTATTATTTGAATCGTTATAATGGGAGAAAGAAGAATAATTGGTTGTTGTGTCTATTCTGTGACAGATTTTGAAAACTATTTTGAAGTGTTTACTCTTTTATTCTTTAACATTCCTTATATGAAGGTAAAATAACCAAAATCAATCATGTAGAGAAAAAACAACCCTCATTTCCTTGACGGAATGAAAGATTTAATTATGGTCAAACTAAATAGTGTTCCAAATTTTTCATATTTAAGGGGAAGATACTCAGACAGTCTCATTTATAAGAGTTATACAACTCAGCTGCTTTCTAGCCAAGTGGTCAGAGTTTCAATTGGTCTTTATCATAACTTGGCCATAAAAGAAAAAAAAAATCCTAACTGAAGACTTTGGATGTCAAAAATGTTCGAGCATTTCAGCTGCCACATGCAATTTGCTGAAATCCATATAACAATTCAGCATGTCTCTAATGCAAGTATCTCAGGAAAAGTTTTTACTTCCAACAATATTACGGAAGACAACAGAGGACTAACAGAGAATGAAAGAATACCACGAAAAGGCTGCAAGCCAAAGGCCTGTATTAACCTTTTGTGTGTGTGTCATAAATATCATTACGAGAGGCAGAAATTAGGCAGCACGTTTGTGTTAACACACACTGCGTTTGGGATTTCCTTGTCTTTAGAGAAGGCAATTCATTTTCCCTCACTGACGCCTCAAAAGATTTTTCTTTTTTGTCAGGGTGAAGAAGATAATTCCTAACCAAGCAGCAGCTTTACTTATAGCATACTTAGCAATAAAGTCTAATAAATTCTCAGGCCTCAAATAAAATTTAAATCACCTATTTCGAGGTACCAATTAAATGTGTTTAATTGTTCTACATGCTTGCTACTCAAAGTGTGAGCAATATACTAGAAGCATCGGCATCGCCTAGACAGTTCTTAGGAATGTAAGATCACACTTCCGCCTTCACAGACTTTTTCACAATCTTCATTTAACAAGACCCCCCGGTGATGCATGTGCATATAAGTCTAAGAAACCCTGCTTGACGATATTTCTTCCAAATGCTTATCCAGATCCAACATCTTCATTTACTGGGTAATCAGAACCTCAGGTACCCTCTTTCACTATTGGATAACTCCAATGATTATGGAGATCTTCCTTACATTGAAGCAAAACTCTGCTTCTCTGTAATATACAGCCAGTTGGTCCAAATTCTTAAAGGGCCAATCACAATAAGGTTTATTTCTCTTTCAGGATAGTCTGTTAGATACTTAAATTTATTTCTTGTTCATTTCCTTACTCTTTTCCAATTCCTTTACTCAGTGCTCACATTACAAAGTAGTCATTTCCCCAGCCATGTTGGATGCTCTATATGAATGCATCTTGATGAGTTGGGAATCAACATATTATCTCTCAATTTAAAAAGCAATACTCCTGTGATCAATGCAGAGTTGAGCAAATGTTGTCTCCTGCATTCTGAACATTCTATTAATGAAAATTATGTAATATATCCACATACACTATATAGGTCACAATAAATACTATATACTATATTCTTAGACCACTTCAGAAAATATACTATAAACATTTTATATTGTTTTTTAAGTAATTGTACATGTCATATCTTTTTTTTTAAAACACTAAGCAAACTCCATTAGATTATGTTGTTGGGAACTTCTTGTTTTTAATTTTTTTTAATGTTTATTTATTTATTTTATTTTTTACATTTATTTTTGAGAAACAGTGTGAGACAAAGCGTGAACGGGGGAGGGGCAGAGAGTAGGAGACACAGAATCTGAAGCAGGCTCCAGGTTCTGAGCTGTCAGCACAGAGCCCTACGTGGGACTCAAACTCACAAACTGCGAGATCATGACCTGAGCCAAAGTTGGACACTTAACCGACTGAGCCACCCAGGCACCCCAGGAACTTCTTGGAAAGGACACAGCTCTTACCTTTCAGTCTTACTACCTGCTATAATCTCTAGTACATGTTAGCTTTAAAATATTGATTTCCTTTTTTTTTTTTTTTTTTTTTGTCTAACTTTGATGTATAGAGGTAAAATCACATGCATAGTGAACACTGGCATGAATGGAGATTCTGAGTTGTGGACCAGCTTTATCTCACTGGTTATTTGACTTTGAATGAGTTTAAGCCTGTCTGGACTTTGTATTTCTCTGTTGTGAGAGAAGGTACTAGAATCCACTAACTTTCAATCATTTTTTTAAAATATGGATTGTTTTTCTTCTTCAAAGGAAACCTTATGTGGGCCTTACTTGGAACAGAAATCTCATAAAAAGCTAAATTATTCAAGTTAAAGAGGGGGATTGAAGATCCTCCTGGAAAATGGGAAGGAATGTACTCTAAGCTAATATGTATTTCAGTATCTCAAGTAAATATTATTTATGAAAAGCAAAAGCTCTAATATATGTTATAGACTCAGGATTAAGCTTTACTTTTCTACGAAGAATGACTTACATTAGTTTGGATACCTCTTGTATTTCGAATATCCTCTTATATTCTCTTATTTCAGATCTTTCAATAGTTCACTTATTTCTGTCTCTATTTTTTTTAAGTTTATTTATTCATTTTAAGAGAGAGGGGGAAGAGAATCCTGAGCAGATTCTATGCTGTCAGTGCAGAGCCCAAGACAGGGCTCAGTCCCACGAACCATGAGACCATGACCTGGGCCAAAATTAAGATCCAGACGCACGCCAATAATTCACTAATGTCTTAATGTTTAGAAAGTTGAAATGTGAAACAGACTCTTTCATAAACATTTTTTTATTTTAGTAGAAATAAACATGAAATTTACTCTCAAATTTTTAAATATGCAGTACAGTACTGTTAAATATATACACGTTGTTGTACAGCAAACCTCTAGAATATTTTTTCCCACATGTCTGTAACTCTATACCCATGAAGCAAAAACTCTGCATTTCCACCTTTCATTTCCTAGCACCTGGCATCCATCATTCTAATTTTGTGCTTTTATGTTCAACCACTTTTACGTACTGCATATAAGTAGAATCATGGAGTATTTTTCCTTCTGCTACTGTCTTATTTCATTTATCATAATGTCCTCAAAGCTTATTCATGTGTAGCATGACAGGATTTCCTTTTTTTTTTTTTTTAAAGCTGACTAATATTCCACTGCGTGTCTCTACTGTACTTCTTTATCCATATTCTCCAATGGACATTTAAGTTGTTTGCATTTCTTGGCTGTTGTGAATAATGCTGCAAAACATATAAGAATGCAAATCATTTCTAGATTTTGTTTTCAATTATTTTGGATAAATACTCAGAAGTAGGATTGCTGGATAATATGATAGTTCTATTTTTTTTTTAATTTTTTTGAAGGGGAAGCTCTATACTGTTTTCCATAGCAACCACACCACTTTGCATTCCGACTAATAGCGCACAAAGTTCCAATGTCTATACATTCTTACTAACATTTAAAAAATGTTTCTTTGTGTATGTCTGTGTTTGATAATGGCCAGTGTGATAATTCATTGTGTGGGGTCATATTTCATTGTGTATCACTAATCACTGATGATTAGTGATATGAGCATGTTTTTATATACTTGTTGACCATTTGTATATCTTCTTTAGAAAAATGTCTACTCAATTTCTTTGTCCATTTAAAAAATTGGGTTGTTTCTTAATATTGAGTTGCATGAGTTCTTCATATATTTTGAATACTAACCCAGTATCATATAAATGGCTTGCAAAATTTTTCCTATTCCATAGGTTCCCCCTTTACTCTGTTGATTATTTCCTTTGATGTGTAGAAAAACTTCAGCTTGAGGCACTCCCACTTGCCTATTTCTGTTTTGGTTGAATGTGCTTTTGGTACCATACCCAAGAAGTTATTGCCATGATCAGTGTCATGAAGATTTCTCTCCATGCTTTCTGCTAAGAATTTATAATTTTAGGTCTTACATTTAAGTTCTGAAGCCATTTTGAGTTGCTTTCTTTTTTGTACGGTGATAAATAAGGTTCTCATTTCATTCTTTTGCCCATGAATATCCAGTTTTCCCAGCACCAGTTTTTGAAGAGACTATTTTTTCCCCATTTTGTGTTGTTGGCACTCTTGTGAAGATTATATGACTTTTTATGTGCAGGGATTTATTTCTGGGCCTTCTACTCTGTTCTATTGGTCCATGATGTTAGTTTTTATGCTAGTACAATATTCATTTGATAACTGTGGCTTTGTAATATATCTTGAAGTCAGGAAGTGTGAGGCCTTTGGTTTTTCTCTTTTTTCAAAATGTGGTTTTGACTATTTGAGGTCCTTTGTAGCTCCATATGAATGCTAAGATTGTTTTTCTATTTCTTCAAAATGCTATTGGGATTTGGCTAGGGATTGCACTGAATCTGTAGATTGCTTTGGGTGGGGTGAATATTTTAACAATATTAAATCTTCCAATCCATGAACAAGAAATGTCTTTCCATTTGTTTGTGTTTTCCTTAATTCTTGAAGCAATGTTTTGTAGTTTTCAGCGTACAGGTCTTTTGCCTCCTTTAAGTTTATTCTCAAGTATTTTATCCTTTTTGTTGCTTTTACAAATGGGATCATTTTCTTAATTTCCTCCCAGAGGGTTCTGATCTGATCTGTATCTGATCATGGTTCTCTGATTTAACCATTTTTTTCCTATTAACTGCTCATCCTAGTATGATTGGACAAAATCCTCCTGGGGTGTATTACATATAAAGCATCTTTACAATTCATGACTGCAATCACTGTCAATACAGCTCTCTCATCCATTATACTACAAAGTCAGAGGAGAAAAGAAGCTGATGTTACTTGTTTTGGGTTGTAGTCACTTATTTCTTAAGGATGTCATAAAAATCAAATGTATTGGGATATTTCAATCCTGGAAACTAGTAGAAACATTTTCAAATGAATGTTATTTTCTTGTGATTTAAATTTGGTTAACACATAACTTTAATAGTGTTTTGAGTTTTCCAGAGTGTGTCTTGTTTTGCAAAGTTTCTTATTGATGCCTCCCTTGGAGATGCAAAGACAGCAATTTGCATCCCCCAAACAAAAAGGCCATTTAATGTAACTAGACCCATGAATATTAGAAGAAAATGTAACTAATCCCTTTAAAAAAAGAACGTAAAGAATATCTAATTCATCTTCATTCTATTTCCCAATCAACAGGGCCAGTGAAGTAGGAAAATGGTTTCAAAAATAAGTTCATGTCATGTAACCTATTTATAATTTTAGAAACCCTGAAAATAATTTTTATGAAATCCAAAAGTAGCCTTTAAGACTTCTGATATACTTTGATATACCTTATTGATACACCTCATGATTTTTTTTTCTTTCTGGCCACTGATTGAAATCTGATTTCTTCAGGAAATTGTTATGTAGTTGAGACCTAAGAACAGTTGAAAAACAGTTCAGGATAAAAGTATGCTTTTTCACAGCTAGGGTTTTATTTTTTTATGTTTATTTATTTTTGAGAGAGAGAGAGAGAGAGAGAATAGGAGGGTCAGAGAGAAAGAATCTGAAGTGGGCTCCCCACTGTCAGCATGCAGCCCAATATGGGGCCTGATCTCACAAACCAGATCATGACTTTGGCTGAAGTCAGACACTCAACTGACTGAGCCACCCAGTCTCCCCACAGCTGGATTTTATTATGGATTTATATGTATTGCAAATTCAAATAATACCATGTTTCATTTCATCATCTGTTTCAGAAAGAACCAGTCTGACTCTGGGTCTCTGTAGAATTTATCATATTTCCTCCTTATGAGAAGTAATGTAATACATTTGAACTGCAGACGATTTTGCATAATACTTAGTACGTTTCTGCCCCTTATGAGCACACACCAAGCACCCAAAATGAAAATATTCAGACTTGAAAAACTGACTGGCTCTTTAATTTTTGTGGCTGGGATGAAAACAATGTGGTGTGTGTATGTGTGTGTGTGCGTGTGTGTGTGTGTGTGTGTGTGTGTGCACGCGTGCTTGATTTTCATAATGGTTGATGAAGCATGGATATATGTCTATATACTTCTGCTACCTGGGAAGAAACAGTCATTTTATAAGATGATATCAGACTGCTACTTTTAAAATTAAGTCAACACTTCTACAGTGGTTCTTGCCTTTAGCAAAAAAAGATCATTAAATTTTTGTGAAAAATTAATGGCTAATGTATGCTTTTATGTATGTATGTATTTTTTGCTTTGCTTTCTCTCTGTACTTAATTCTCAACCAAATGTCATTAAAGGAATATGATTTCTTATATTTCTCTTTTTACAAAGGTAGAAAATTCTCTACGTTCTCTTAATGATAATTATTTAGGTATTATATATTGTTGAGTTTCTAAAGGAAATTCTTCATAACACATCTTCCAAGTATCCTGAAAGGGAGCCGCCCCAGGTGCATGGTGTCTCTTGTGATGGTGAGACACTTTAGATCCAGCGTCAGCACGTGAATTGCTCTAAGTTCTTCAATGCCTGAGATGGAAACACAAGCAAGGTTAATTTATTTGCTTATGCCTGACCTCCCTCATCACAAGATAATTTTGTCTTAAAATGTCCTGATATATAAAATATAAACACAAGACAAAAATATAAGCAATCTAGTTAGCTATCCACCTCTTCGGTAAAGCTTGAAAGAACTTCTTGCCATTAAAGAATGGGCATTGCTGGAGGATTATCTAAAATTGGCAACACTAACATTTTCTCTCCCTTTCTTTTTTTCTATTGCAAAGCAGGCATTTGGTACAAATGAGACAGTATAGGGAAAACAAGAGACTTAATTTCTGTAAAGCTGCAGATCTCAGGCAAGGGTTAAAAGTTTCCATATATTTAGAGACAAATACCTTCTTTTGGGACAGAGAACAAAGCAGAGATAACAGCCAACAGGGAGTAATGGTTGTCTGGCAAAATTAGAAGTAACAATTTAAAGCCTGTTTGCACAAGTATTTCTATTTTCCAGGAGCCCTAAAAGAATATCAACCATGAAGAAAGGGATCCTGTGATTGTCTTGTGCCCACTGGAAAGTAAAGACCACAAAATAATGACCAGGGCACTGAAGGATGCTTCCCCACTCCCAGCCTCTCACCCTTTGGAAAAGTGCTTTTTTAAGCCTGGCACGCTACCCCATCAGAGAACGACATTCCTCTTTCTTGTCAGCTCCCCGTTGACAAGCTATCTCTAATAAACTCTGCCTGCTTCCTTTCTCTCAAATTCAGTGGTCTTTTCTATGACATTGAGACTTTAGAACCTGGTCTTTGGAGTCTGGTAGCTCAAAAGCATTTAATTTTTTAGGGAAGTTTTCCTAAAGAATCATGGATGTTCTTTATATGTTTTTTAGACCTAGACTACTTTCCCCCTGAGAACGAGTACTACCCTTGAGATGCTATAAAAAATTTATTTCCAAATTTTGAAGGGCTGTGGGACAAATTTTGGATTACAATGAATTTATCACAATGATGTCACTGGAACTGAACAACTCTTCTCTACACTTCAGCTTTTCTTTGTATTTTAATCATTAGGGGCCACATTTAGTTATTGCCTTGTATCATCTTGACCCAAGCTTCAATATAGGTGTGCACATGGTAGCTGCTTAGAAAGTATTTCATTTGACTGTATCGGAACTGCTTTCTAGAGAAATTCTTGGTAGCCTTCCTTGGATGAAATATTTGTTAACATCTAAGTCTCATTGACATTGTGTACATCTCCTGTGTCAGTATGGCTTGGATATATGCTGTCTTTCTTCTTAGACTGACAATAAGAATAGGAAAATTCAAGTTTTGTAATAAGACCCAGACCTGAATACTTGTCTTACCATATATCAGCAGTAGATCTTTCAAAAGTCACTGTCCTGAGCTTCCTTCACCTCATCATCAAAATGGAGATGGTACTCCTCATCTTGGAGATTTACTATAAAGATTAAATAATATAGTGATAATAACATGTATGAGCTCCTTATAGTACACATTAGAACCTCACAACATCTCAGTGTAGTGAATATTGTTTTGTCCCCAATTTATAATAAGGAAATTGAGAGAATATTTAAATTATCCACGATCACACAGCAGTTATTGACAGACTTGCGCTTTGAATTAGGCAGATTGGTTCTGGATCCTGTGTTTTTACTCCCTATGCTAAGAGAAATGCCTGGCATAGAGCTCGTGGCCATTAAATATTTGATGCTCTCTTTTCCACTGACTCCATCCACTCACATGCCAGACAATACATTAATTTTAGGATGCATATTTAAGTTCTTTTCATTGCATTTTAATAATCCATGGTCCTTTCTTGCTAGTTGGATGCTGAAGAGGTTCAGCATTCTGGCTATGGTATAAATTCCCTCCTTCAGTATCTTCCATCAAATTCTTATCTTCTACAGGAGACTCCCTGGGTAATTTTAGACGTTTTCCTCCTTATTTGAGTATTTTAAGAATTTATACTTTTAATTTAGGTCTTTTTGGTTTCAAAGAATTTTTTTTTCTCTTGGCTTCTATGATAATATATTCTTCCAGGTTTATTCCTATCTCTCTGACTATATTTTCCATCTTTCTTGTTGATTCTTCCTCTTCTGTGCTGCCTCCCTAAATGTTGGCATTCTCCCTCCTGGATTGGACCCTAACTTCTCTACACATTTATTAACATTATAATGGGAAAGCCTAGATTTATCCTGATTAAAAAAAAACACATGAAAATTAGAATTGGGACTCCAGATATTGAAGGACATGCTGTAGATTTATAGATTCACTACTAGCTCTCTCCTTTATGTGGTACATGCCTTCTCATTCATTGTACCTTTCATTCTCAATGTTGTCTACATATTCACCTTTCTATGGTGACTAGATGCCTCCACCTATTCTATTTTCTTGTCTCTGTACTTTTGTATTGCTTCCACTGCAAAACAATCTATTCTGTTACCTCGTCAAATTTCTAAGACAGTAAATACTTTTTGGTGACACATGACATTCTCTATGATCTGGCAGCTGCTTCCATCTCTAACCTCATTGGGAGCTATGTAATGCTATGTTCACTGTAGCCTGTCACATCACCTTACTTTCCGTTAATCAAATGCCCCAGACTTGTGTCCCTCTTATCACCTTTGTATCTGCTGTTTCTTGTGTCTGGAATAGCCTTCTGCTTTTATTTTTCATGACCAACACTTTTATCCAAAAATATACCTTTGGAACACTTGATCTGGTAAATCGATCTAAAGTCATTTCATATTCCTTTGTTTTGTTTACTGTACTTACTTATCTACATACTTAATTTTCTTTCCAATATATATTTCCTTTGGCTACCACTAGAATTCAAAGTTCATGGAAAGAAAGACTGGGTTTGTTCTTTCATGATTGTATTCCTAGCACTTCCTGCAATGTCTGACAAAGTTATTTCATTTCTATATGAATTTAGAGCTATTTCAATAAGATGTTAAATTGAACACATCTCTAAATTGCCACAAGACAATCATTTTAGTAAGACTAAAAGTATTATTTGGTCTTAGAATCCTTCCATTTAATGGGCCCTCCTGGGTAGCTTTGTTGGTTGAGCATCTGACTTAGCTCAAGTCATGATCTTGCGGTTCATGAGTTTGAGTCCTGAGTCGGGCTCTGTGCTGACAAATCAGGACCTGGAGCCTGCTTCGGATTCTGTTTTCTTCTTTCTGCCTCTCCCTGCTTGTGCTTTCTCTTTCTCAAAAATAAACAAACATTTAAAAAAAATCCTTCCATTTAAAAGAAACTGTTGTGATCTGGGAAGATAGGGAAATATCCTGCCCATAGTTTTCATCAAGAGGATCATCTGTCAGCATTTGCAAGATTGACTTCAAATGCAGATAGCCATCTTGCCCAAGGTCATGCCCTTCACAAGGCAGCCCACATTCATCGATCAAGTTGTGGTATTAAGCACACTATGGTGATAGAACAATTTCCCCCATATATAGAGACTAGGTGGTAGCACTTAGTCACAGATGCCAGATGATTTCAATTGTTACAATGGCCAACATAGAGTGGTAGCCAAGGGGGGCTCAACCCAGAGATTATGACCAAGGTTAAATGGACACGGAATTCTGAAGCAAAAATTGATAAATAGACATCAAGTTTCCTCCTCCAATTGTACCTGCAGAAGAAATCAAGGATTAATGACAGGTAGCCTAATAGTGGTCAGCTCAATAAAAATGATATCAGTGTAATTTCTTTTCCAGTATTCAGACCTGAGATGGTTTTTATACCCATAATCTGATGACAGAAGTGATGTCTTTTTGCGTAGGAGGTAGGAACTGGCAACACCACAGCAAGTGTATGCAATGCTTCTCCCAGTTCTTCCCCAAAGGGACCTAGGCCATTTTTCAGTCCATTGCACAATGGGGAAAGGGAAATACTTAGGTATTTTCAGGATCTTTGAACACAGGGTATGAATTGAATTTGAAACCAAGAGACCAGTGTGTCATGATGGCCTCTCCATTAAAATGGGATGACATGGGAGTCAGGTCACAAATGGCATCCTAGAAAAGCTGTGGCTTGCAATGAGCTTACTAGGTTTGTAAGTCCAATCGGTCATTGATTGATTCTAGGATCCAATCGATCCTAGAATGTGTCATTGGGTTTAACATATTTGGTAGATAATGAAACCAAAACATTGGATTCTCTTTCTGTGGGATCACAATTATCCTAAAAGGGAAGACCAAGTAGAAGTCTCAGAAATTAACACTTTCTCCCCCACCCCACATACACTACAACCAAGATAGGAAACCACATGCAAAATTGCATCTCTGGGAACATGACAGAGATTTGTACTGCTGTTCAAGATCCGAAAGATCCAGGTGTGGTGGCCCCGTCATGTCTTCTCTTAATTTCCCAGTCAGGCTCCTACAGAAACCAGAGTAATACTGGAAGATAAATGTAGAATATTCCAAGTTCAATCAAATAGTAGCTCCACTTGCAACATCCTTACAAGATACAGTATCTCTGCTAGGACATACTAACATGAGTTCAAGTTTATGGTATATAGTCATTGATATGGAAAATTAATTTTTTTTCTATCCAAATAAATAATGAGAAACAGAATGTTTTCTCATGAAATGGACAGCAATATACATTTACTTTTCCTCTTGGCTATCATGATTCTCTTACCCTCTCTCACAAGATACTTTGAAAGTTGAGAGTAGTTTGGATATTCAGCAACATATCACATTAATTCATTACATTGTTAATACTATGTTCATCTGACCAGATAAGCAGAATATTACTACTGAGCTGAAGGCCTTAATGAGACTCAAGTACTCATGAAGTTAGGAAATAAACCCTACTAATATTTTTTTTTAAGCCCGAAGCTGAGATGCTTGTCAAGACATCCATACAAATGAGACATTTAAGTATCATTTGTAGTATTGTATTTTGCAACTTCTACCAAAAAGAAGGAAACCAGTGTCTCAAGAGTGTTTTTCAGGTTGTGTGGGAAACATATTCTACATGCTGGGATATGATTCTGGCCCTTATGCTGTGTGAAATATAAGGTTACCAGCTTTGAGTGTGGATAAGAATATGAAAATAATCTGTGGTATGTCCAGCATGTGGCGTGAGCAACCCTACTAGCAATGTACTAGTAATCGTAGTACTTGTACTGATAATACAAGCTGGCAGGTGTCATATGGATTAGAATTAATGTGCAAAGGATAATGTACCTTGTGGAAAATAGCTCCTGACATACTATAACACCCTTATAGAGACATAACTCTAGATCTTGGCCATGTGTCCAGAACTATCCATCGTAAGCTACATCATCTTAGACTTACCATATCATAAGTTTTTGTAGCTGGGCAACAAACCACTGTGTGATAGAAGTGATACATCTATGACTGAGCATGAATGAGACCAGAGGATTCCAACAAATGACATGAGCAGGTTAGCCCAGAACCCCATGGGGCTCACTGCTTCTTTATCAATGTGCTTCATAAATCTATGCCTATAATTTATGTGAGATCCACCTGGAGGGGATAAAAGCCTGAGCTCATTTCACGGATAAGTCAACTCTCTATACATGAGTGAAAATATATGTACACAATGAGTGGCCTTGAAAGACTGTAGTAAAGAAAATTCAGCCCAAAAGTCAGTACATCTATCTACCTTATGTGGAAAGAGAACCGACCCAAGTTTAGAGTCCAAGCCCACTCATAAGATTGGCAAATAGCTTGCCTGGCTGGTCAGGGGGCTAAGCAAAAAGACTCGTAAGTCATGGACCAGAAAGTATAGAGAATTGGCATGTGGACAGATATATGGATATAAGCATAAAGTGTAAAGATATTTGTGTCATATGGTAACTCCCATCAGAGACAATCTACCATTAATGAGGCATAAAATATCCTAGTAGACACAGTTGTCTGACTGAGAGACATCAACCATACTATCAGTGGCCAATCCATTAACAGCACAATAGCAAAATGGACCATTTCGACAAAATGGTAGAGATTACAGTTATACATTAGCCTAACAGCATAGAGTGTTACTACCAAGTCTAATTTAGTTATTCATATTGTCAAATACCTAACCAGCCAGCCCACAGAGGCCAGTGTTGAAACTCTGATATGGAACTTTTCTTTGATGTGACTAATTAGTCTCTTGGTATCAAGTTGATCACATAGGTCCTCTACCAGTTATGAATGATCAAAAGTTTTGTTTTTGTCTTCTTCCAGGAGTAGATATAATTGCTCATGGGCTTTTAGGCAGCACTAATATCTGAGGGTTTATTGAGTGTTTGATCCACTAGCCTGAGATCCCATACAATACTACATCAGGCCAGGCGGGCATTTTGAAGCAAAGGAGATATGTGAGAATGCCCAGGATCATGGAATCCATTGGTCATATCACAGCACATGTTGCATCACCCAAAATCAGTTGACCAGATAAAACATTGCAATAGCCTATTATAGTCTTAGCTGAACCACTTAGCTTAGAGGCAGTACTTTATAAGTATGGGTTGACACTGCACAGGTTGCACATATATATTAAATCAAAGACCTTTATATATCATTATTTCTGCAATAGGGAGAATATATAGATCCTGGAACCAATAGGTTTAAGAAGTAGTGCCCCACGTTCCAAAATTCTCGATGAGCCATTTGGGAATACTGTACTTCCCATCCCTGCAACGTTAGTTTCTGTAATGCTACATGTTCCATTCCTTAATGGGAGAAGAATTTTTCTACATGATATAACAAGTATTCACTTGAATTACAAGGTGTGGCTGTTACCTTGACATTTTGTATCAAAGGAGTAACAGGCCAGAAGAGGAATTATTTTTTAGCAAGAAGAATTGATCACAATACTCAGGAGGAGGCAGGGCTGCAATTTTACAATAAGGCAAGAAGGAATACATGTGAGACTCAGCTCTCTTTTGGTTCCTGTATGTCAAATTTGACCATAAATGAACAGATGCAATCACCCCAGGCTAGGAAAGACATGGTGAATAGGGCTTTAGTTCTCTCAGGGATAAGAAACTGGAGGTAATAGTTGACTTTGCAAAGAATAGGATAGAGAATAAAAGATGGAGGGAGAAGACGAATGTCAATTAAAGCACCAAGAACGAGTCTAGTGAGAGGTATAGCAGTACTTATAGAATTTTTCTATTTTCCCTCAGGAAGAGAGGCCCTCCAGAACACTGGAGAGTCGGCTATTCAAATGTACAGAGAGAAGTGGATCTCAATGGCACAAAGAGTATACTGACCTTAATCCCTCTTCAAGAAAGTATTTGTCCAGTGGTGGGGATGGTAAGAAGCAGACAATCTAAGTGTCAGTTCCTCAGGATCATTCTCATCAGGAGAGAGTCACTTCATTTGACATCATGTACTTTTCAGGGCAACTTGTCTATAGTGATTGAGAGACAGAAGCATAAAATCCCAGCAATTTTAGACTGATTCAGGGTAAGCCTAACAGGCAATATTCACTCCAGAGAGCCTTACTTGGTTGACTGAGTCTGTATCACAGTTCAACTTCTTCTGTTTGATCCTGTTTCCATACTCTTTGTAGGATAAGCATGTACTAAACATCTTATACCTAATCTCCATCTAATTATTAGACTCTGGAGCACACAACATAGAACATATTGCTATGTCTTTTAAATAAACTGGATGTCTAGTCTTCTGCTAAAATAATAGAAACATACATATCCCCCATAGAGCAGCGATTACTAAACTTGGGACCATGGCTGCGTGGAGGGTCAGGAAATGTATGGGTTTAAGTGGTGCTATGTGTATATACTGCTACCTCTTTTTCAGGGAGAGAATGCATGCATATTCACAAGAGAGAATCCATCTAATTGCCAACATGGTATACAACTAAGAAGTTTGACTCACTGCCATGTATGATGAAAGCAGTTATTATTTTTCTTTTTATAATCTTGGCCATCTAACTGCATCAGAATTGACAAGACAGTAGTTTAAACGTTGAACAGTTGCTCTATGTGTGTTCATATCAATTAATAATATAGTTATGAATACCACATGCAAATGTGAAGTTGAGGATGAAATGGTCACGGCGGGGAGGCAAAAGCAGAAAGGAAACATGAGTAAGCCTTCTTCAGGAATGTCCACTATAGATGCTTCATGCATGAATATTATTTACATTATTTTTATGCAACGGAATACTTATTTTTTTTTAATGAATGAAGAAAATTCCGTACAATACTTTGTAGTGTGGCCATGAAGCATTTTGGAAGCATTTTCTGGCTTTAAATTAACACTGAATTTGCTTTCATATGTATGAGAATACCAGAGGCTAATTTCTTTGTAATTTTATTAACAAGTTACAGAAAAGTATGCAAATTTTATTCATTATATAATTAAAGCTATCCCAAAATATCTCAGAATCTGACAGTCACCTTAATGCCCTGTGGCTTCCTGGACTCAGTAATTATTCAGCTTTGACTGCTCCAGTTGTGATGACTTTGAAACAGCATTCCAACAAAAGGTCACGTGCACACATATGCATCAAATGTTTTGTATTACCACTTTTAAGATTTAAATAAGCTTATTCAGAATCTCCATTTAAAAATAATTACAACCAAAAAAAAAATAATTACAACTTTAAAACTATTGTGTGTGTGTATACATATCTTTGTATATAAGGATTACAATTTATGTAAGGCTTACAGTATCTTTGTCCAGTCCACTGTTTTTCCTAAAGAAAGTAATAGTCATTCTATATGAACATTAATTTTTTAACAGCATATAAAGAATTTTAATTTAGAATGTGTTTCAGTGATGCAACACTGTGATAACATGCATTAAAAGAAGCAAACAAACCAAAATATTAATGATTAAAGAAATGTGTCTTCTAATTATTCTAATCATTTTCTATTCTTTCACTTCTCTGTAATATTAACCCTATAAATAAGAAGGAAGTCAAGAGCATTGACATAATACTTAGATATTACCCAGACATAATTGACCATGATTGAGGGAAATTCAGACGTCTAAAAATAGGGAAAATTCTCTAGAGAGAGATGTCCTGGCAGGTGTTTATCTTCTGCCTTTATCATCACAAAGAGTCAAGTGAAAACAATTCAGAAAAGTCAAACCTAGTAGTAATAAAATAATTCATCAATAGGAAGTTATTCTCGCTAAAGAAACAGTGAGCTTGAAGGGCTGATAGGAGACTCCCATAGTGTGGTGTGGACTGCCTTCACATGATGTGTCACATACAGGCTTGCCTGGGGAATCACTGGTTGTAGCAGGGAACAGGACGACTTGTAAGGCAAGTAAAAGCAATGTATGTCTTTCTGTACTGAGACATCCTCATTTAATCTCTGTAGCATTTTCAGCTGGAGATAGCAGGAAGGAGGCAGCGCTAGAAGGTAATGATTCCCAAGTGTAAGCGTCATTTAACAATGGGGAGCCTGAAGCTCTTTGAGCAGATTGGCTGACCCAATGTGGTATTTTATGTTCCAACCAGGGGAGCCAAAGGCAAAGCCAAGACAACAGTACAGCTCCCTGGCTTCTCAGTCTTGATCTCTCTCCAAGATCAACAACCAAAATGCACTCCTTACGTTTTCGGTTTAAAAAATCTATTTCATGCTGTGAAAAGTTTACTTCTACACTATCTCCTGTGCAATATTAGATTATTAGATGCTTTCACATTTTCATTTAATTATTATGACTTCCTAATGAGATAAGTGTTGTCCCCATTTGACAGATAAGAAACAAACAACCAAAAATGAGATCCACCAAAGTCAGGAAGGTAATAAATGCAGGCGTAGATAAAATGACTCAGAATTCTCTGTTCTTGAATATAAAAATCTGCCACTTTGCTTTCATTTAGATTTCACAAATTTAGGGATACTATTTAAAATTGTTTTATATCCCTGGTGTAGTCAACATTTTCAATATTATAAAATGTTCTCTTTATCTTTAGTAATGAAGGTCTATTTTATCTTACATTAATATAGTACATACAATATATAAACATTTGCATGATATATAATTTTTATTCTTTCTTTCTCAGCCTTTCTTTATCCTTGTATTTTAGCTGGAAGCATCTCTTTTTTTTTTTAATTTTTTTTAATGTTTATTTATTTTTGACAGAGAGAGACAGAGCATGAGCAGGGGAGGGGCAGAGAGAGAGGGAGACACAGAATCGAAAGCAGGCTCCAGGCTCTGAGCTGCCAGCACAGAGCCTGATGCGGGGCTCGAACTCACAGACCGCGAGATCATGACCTGAGCCGAAGTCCGATGCTCAACTGACTGAGCCACCCAGGTGCCCCACATCTCTTTTAATCTATACAGTGTTCGACCCAGCAATTGCACTCGGTATTTATCCAAAGGATACAAAAATATGGATTCAAAGGGATACATGCACCCCGATGTTTATAGCAGCACTATCAACAATAGCCAAATTATGGAAAGAGCCCAAATGTCCATCCACTGATCGACAGATAAAGAAGATGTGGTGTGTATAGATGATGGTATATTATTCAGCCATCAAAAAGAATGAAATCTTGTCATTTGCAACAACGTGGATAGAGACAGTGTATTGTGCTCAGTGAAATAAGTTAGAGAAGGACAAATACCATATGATTTCACTCATATGTGGAATTTAAAAAACAAAGGAAAAAAAGAGAGGGAGGCAAACTATAAAAGGTTCTTAAGTACAGATAACTGAGGGTTGATGGAGGGGAGGTGGGTGGGGGCATGGGCTAGATAGGTGATGGACATTAAGGAGGGCACATGTGATGAGCACTGGGTGTTATATATAAATAATGAATCACTGAATTCTACTCCTGAAACCAATATTACGCTATCTGTTAGCTTACGAGAATTTAAATAAAAACTTGAGGGGTGCCTGGGTGGGTTAGTTGGTTAAATGTTGGACTTTGGCTCAGGTCATGATCTCATGACTTCTGAATTCAAGCCCCACATTGGGCTCTGTGCTGACAACTCAGAGCCCAGAGCCTGCTTCAGATACTGTGTCTGTCTCTCCTTCTCCACTCACGCTCTGCCTCTCCTTCTCTTGTAAAAATAAATAAAACAATAAAAAAATAAAAAATAAATAAAAACTTGAAGCAAAAAAGCAAAACAAAACAAAACCTTTTCAGGGAGTCAGTCGGTGAAGCGGCCGACTTCGGCTGAGGTCATGATTTCGCTGTTTGTGGGTTCGAGCCCCGCGTCGGGCTCTGTGCTGACAGCGTGGAGCCTAGAGCCTGCTTCGGATTCTGTGTCTCCCTCTCTCTCTGCCCCTTCCCTGCTCCTGCTCTCTCTCTCTCTCTCTCTCTCTCTCTCAAAAATAAATAAACATTAAAATTTTTTTTTTCAAAACAAAACCTTTCACTCTCTGGTACAGTAATAATAATAATAACAATCGGTATGGTGTTTTTTAATGCATCTAACAGTCTTCACTTTTCATAAGAGAATTTAGATGATTTAAATTTAATCACTGATATGTTTGGGTTTAAATATACCATCTAACTATATGTTGTTTATTTGTCCTACCTTTCTCCCTTCACTTGCATTCTTTCTGGTTAATCACTTTACAAAATTTTGTTTTCTCTATATTCATTCATATATTATACACTCATTTATAACTTTGGCTCAGGGCTGCCTACAGTTTCAAATGTCTATCATTATCTTATGAAACTCTAATGTTAAGTGATACCTACCCCCTCTTCCTGAATAAGGAAAAGAACTTTATTTATCCAATTCCTAAAATACATGCTATTTTTGATGTAATTTTATAACATCCATATTATTTATTTATTTATTTATTTACTATTTATTTAGGAGGAAAAACTAAATCAAAATTTTTTATTTATAACTAAACCAGTAGGAAAATAATCACAGTCTTGAAACACCAAATGCAGGCTATATTATCATTTCAACAGTTGGTAATAATATGTAAATGTAATAATAATAAATATATTATCATTTATCAACAGTTGGTAAAAAGACAACACGGTCCTTATCAAAATGATAAGGTACTAGAATTGGGGCAGGAACACTGCTTGCTGCAAACGTCCCAGGCAAATGTGGTATTTGGTAGAGTGGGGGTTGCCCCTCTTGTGTTTTAAGTGAATCACAGCTCATCCCTGAGTTGCTTACTTTTTCTCTTTTGACCTTCCTGTCGCCAAGGGATTGTCTCAATAGTGCTCTTTGATTTCAGGGAGCTAAATAAGCAATACTGAGTTTAGGCTTTCCTTTCATTCTATTCTATGAAAACCAGGTTTTTCCAAATCCAGTGCTTAATAACTCCGTTAATTAAGAAAGTAACAGCTCCTCCTTCAATGTTCATTCCTGGATACCAGTATACGGTGCAAGCAAACCCCCCTTTCCCTTCGATGGAGAGTGTCGCTGTGAGACTGTCCTGTCGCAGATAGCCTCAGGGTCCATCATGGCAGCCAGTGAGAGGGAAGGTCTGCTTCCCATTCCCAGTGGGGATTTTGCAGGGTTTCCTAGCTAAAAGATGTGATGTGTATCTCAAGAAATGAATATCGACGTCTTGATGATAGCCAGAAACAGACATCCACAAGGAACTGTTGAAAGTCCTAAACTCCCTCTCTCAACTCTACATCTTAAATCAACTTCATGCCCTTGTATATAAAACAAAACAACGCAAAACAAAGGCCCAGAAACCCCCTTTCTAAAAATTTTCTAAATTAGTGACCTTGTAGATTCTGTTTTGCACCTCATGGAAAATGATTTGGTTGGCAACACACAGAAGCACCTCTGCTCACACTCCACCAGATCATAGGCAGGTTAGAGAAACCTACCAGCCTGTTGGTACCTGTGCACTAAGAAGAATCTAGTACCTTGGGGGGGCTCCGGCTTGATACAAGGGAGATCCTTAGAGGTAGGACAGATACGTGAAATTTAGGCTATCAAAAACTCTCCCGCCCTCCGATCCAAATTTCAGCACCAGTTTTTTTCCATTTCACTTTTTAGGGTTGAAACATAAAGGAACCAGTGTCCAGAGGTAAGCGACACACGCCTCAAATTGCTGCCATCCTTAATTTCTTCATAAATTTCACTTAAAAGACCAAAACTCCCATTTCTCTTTTTAAATCGATTCCTGCCATCCACCCGATGGCCAATTGCAAAGACTTCTATCTCCCAATGGACAGGAGAGACTCCTCATCTTCTTGGTCATGGTCAGGATGACCTGCATGTGGTCATCCACGCACCTGGTCACACAACTCTGCAGCTGCTGTTTCACCCGAAGGTCTTTACTTCCCGCATCTATTGAAGCTTTGGCTTTGTCATTTCAGTACACGGTACACCTGGCCAGGAAGCCCTGGAACTTGTCCAACTCACTGATCACTAGTGCCTGGGCTGAAGCCAGGGACGCGTGGCAGCGCTCCATGCACTGTTGCGCCTGATGCATGGACGCCCGGCTGTTCCCACAACAGTTGGCACTGCGCCGGAACATGAGGTCTGCATCTTCCGGGTGGCTTTCTCTCCAGACTCTTCACCACGGAGTCCGCTGCCTCCTGCATCTGGAGCTGCTGCAGCTATGCCATGGCGACCTCGCGCTGAACCCCCTCCGTGCTGGCTCCCACTTGGACTCTGACCCAATCCATATTACTTAAACACTACTAGATACTACTAGTAACATTGTATATAGTCAACAGTCATTTAGATTAACCGACCCATATACTTAGGATCTCTTCCCTGTTTGTTGTTGTTTTCTGTATCTCTGAATTTACACCTGACATCATGTTCCTTCACTGGAGGAATATTATTTAGTATCTAACTTGGTGCAGGTTTGCTAATTTCAAGATATCTGTATATTTTGTTTTCTAAATATCTATTTTGTTTCTGAATGACATTTTCACTAAGTATGAAATTCTATGTAGGTAGATCTTTTCTTTAAGCATTATAAAAATACTATCAGACCCCTTGATTATGTTATAAAATCGTCTACAATTCTACCTGTTGCTCCTTTGAAAACAGCCTCCATTTATTTTCTGATTGCTTTTAAGAATAGTTTTGTATTTACTGAAGTATCACTGTGATTTTTAATGGATTATGTGTTGGATTTATTTATTTTTTGTAATTTGCATTATTTTATTTACAATTTTTTAATATTTTTATTTATAATCTTGTTCTGTGGATTCTTATTTTACATCAAATTCAGGAATTTGTCAGCATATATGTCTTGCTGTATTTATTTCCTATCCCCATGATCACTTCCCTCTTCACTAGGACTCAAATCACTTATGTTAGACCCACTCACTATATATAACACTCTGTCTTTTAATTCTTTCTAATCACTACTCATCTAATAAAGACCCAGGGGCCTGTTATTGGGGGAAAAAAATCTGCTAGAACTTTTACGCTAAATAAAAGTCCATGAATACTGTATATTTTTAGTATCTATAATAACTGCTTTAATTAGCAATTTGGTATATAATATTTCAAGTTCCCATTTATGTGATTATGTGTAATTCTCAAAATATACGTGGGATTTCTGTCTATATAAGTGTGTTTAGGGAATACTGAATAATTTCTTGGTTCAGCAAGTATCTCTAAGTGGTTTTCCTTTAATACTTGTAAAATAGTTTCTTAATAAAATCACAAGTTGATACAGCATCTTTTATACTACTTTTAGGATTCAATTTAATTTCAAAACTTATTTTTCTATGGATATGAAACTAATGCCAATAGCTAAAATGATCTATTGCTATCTCATACCACACAATGAATTATCTAGAATGTTTTATATATGATATATATTTAAATGAATATTGGTAATTGAAAGCCATTCTTTAAAAGTATAAAGAATTTGTAGGTTATTTTCTTGAATAAAGAGAGAGAAATTAGTTGCTGTGGCATGAGTTGAAAATCTATACCTCTGAGGGAAATTTAATGTGTTTTTTTACATTTATTTATTTTTGAGAGACAGAGAGAGATACAGAGCATGAGTTGGGGAGGGGCAGAGACAGAAAGGGTCACAGAATCTGAAGCAGGGTCCAGGCTCTGAGCTGTCAGCACAGAGCCCAAGGACACGGGGCTCAAACTCACAAACCATGAGATCATGACCTGAGCTGAAGTCAGACACTTAACCAACTGAGCCACCCAGGCACCCCTGAGGGAAATTTAATTAAACATTCCTGGTTCTACTGCTCCTAAGCCCTTTACCCTCCACTGGCCCTTAATATGCACTTTGCCATATAGCCCATTTTCACCAGCCAGCATCTAATATCTGTAGTACAGATGTTGAGTGCTTATGTAAAGACTGGGTTATGCCTTACGCAGGGAGGATAGAAGCAGGCTTTAAGCCTTTCATCATGAGTGGATAATAACTAAGTTTCCTTGTGTTTATGAGATTCTGTAATTCAGTCAATCTGTAAAATCTGCTGAGTCAGGATGTTAAGGTCCATGGGGAATTTGGAATCTTTTTTCAGTAATAGACTCCCAGCTTTATACGTACCACTAGTTTACTAATTTGTGTTTATTGATTGCCTCTGCGTGTCCTGGGCTCTTACCCAGATGGTTGGGGATAATTCATGATTAATTAAGATTAAAACGAGCAAATATGGAAAGGGGTTACTTATAAAATCAAATAAAACTCTACGTAAATTGTGTTTGAAGCTTGTTTCCAGAGATTTAAAGGTCTACAAATGCCAGCGTTGAAGTTTTTATTAAATACTATTTTTAAGATGTGGATTTCTTCGTAGGTCAATAAAACTCTCAGTTTTCAAGAGTTTCTTTCTCAGCTTTTAGTTTTCTTCATTTTGTATAGAACATCATAGAACTAAAGGATTTTAAGAGCAGTTTGATTAAACGATTAAATTCTCTGATGAAAAAGAAATATCTAGAGAGGCAGAATGGGATGTATAACAAACTCAAAATTAGGTCATGGGATTTTGGATTTTGCCTTCTATAGTCTTTAAAACCTGGACTCTAACAATCAAATCTTTCCAAAGATGGACAGATTTAAACTTTTTAAAAATAGCGATTTGGACCATTATTAAATCTCTCAAGCATAGTTTTTGGGCAGAAGCTATGTGTTCATTTTTCAGAGATGTGACACAAGTTTTAAGTGTTTAATGAAGTAGATAGGGTTTGGGTTCAATTTAAATGATCTGTATAGTCCCAACCAAGGGTGAAAAGTTTTAACTCAGTAATTACCTAAAATCTCATGTACTTCTCATAATGCTAATTCTGAATTGATAAACATGAAGATCACTTTTTTAAGACATGGGGATTTGAGCCCCTTGTATTAAGTTTCTACCTTTATAATATTTGCCATTCGTTTACTAGTTAGCATTTTAATTACCTTTTGTGTGTATCAGAATCCTACCTAGATCTATGATAATTACTGGTGATTACCTAAGCTTAGAGAAAAGCAAATATGGAGAATGTGATCTCTGGAAAGATATAGTTGTATCACTAACTATATTTGGAAAAATTCCCGTAGATGGGGAAGTTTGCACATAACAGCGTTTAAGCCTTTGACATATTTGTTCGGGTGTGCATAATTCAAGGACTGAAAAATAAATTCCACAGTTCTGTAGCGGTAGTTTTTCTCTCTTTTACTTAGATTTTTTACATTTAAATTTTATTAGTGCTTTCAATATTTTTCATTGAATGCCTCCTCTCTGCCGTAAAATAAATTTAAAACTGTCTATGTTCTTATAGGTGACGTACTAATCAGTTTCACTGATCAAAATGGGAAGGGATGTTAAGTTTTCTAACCATTCTCCAGGCACCTGGGTGGCTCAGTTGGTTAAGCATCTGACTCTTGGTTTCGGTTCGGGTCATGATCTCACAGTTTGTGAGATAAAGCCCTGCATTGGGCTCTGCACTGATAGTGTGGAGCTTACTTGGGATTCTCTCTCTCTCTGCCTTGCTCTTTGCTCCTCTCCTGTTCTCGCTCGCTCAAAATAATTAAACTTAACTCTTTAACCATTTTCATTTATTTTGAGATAAATAAAGGTCTCTGTAGGCATTGATACAGTGTATAGTACAATTCATGCACCCAGAATTCTTGGAAGGTTCTGACGATGTTGGGTGTGCTTCATTGACTTAACTTATTTTGCCCGTTCTTTCTCTTCAAAAATTCCCTTCATTCTCTGCATTTACTTTGTTAATATTCCCTCCTTTGATTTGTTCTTGAAATATTTTTTTAAATGTAGCTTTTAGTCACCTGTCAGGTATCAACAAAAATGTTACTTTTTCTTGTAATTAACTCCTCACCTTCTGTGTCATGCATACATTTTATTTATTTATTTATTTATTTATTTATTTATTTATTTATTTATTTTGGTGATCAGAGAAAGAACATGTTTGGAGAAATTAATAAGTCAAATAGACTTTCTATGAGGCCAGGAAGAAACTAAAATCTTTGTCTTCTTATAAATAAAGTTGATGTAAAATGGGATAATCCAATTAAGCAAATTTTGTTTCAAAATGTCAAGTTTAACATCTGCCAGATCATAAGACACACCTGGACAACTCTTTTGTCTTAAAAATAAACAAACAGACAAAAAAATAGACAAAATACTTATAATCTGAAGGGTTAACTGAGATAAGAATACCCCCAATGCTAATACCCCTAAAGCCTCACAAAGGTTACAGATTATTTATAAATTTTACAAAAAGTGTTAATGATGCTTTATAAGTTAAAAGACAGAAAAGGGAAAAAAGAAAAAATATTTATAGGTAAAAAGCTATAATTATCAAAATATTGGTTTCATTTTCATTGTTCTAAATAGTGTGAAGTATCCAAATATACATATGAATTAAATACAGTTCCTACTCTCAAGAAGAATATAATATGATAGATTAAACCGAGTAAATGACTATAGCTGATATCATGACACTAATCATTTAATACTCAGTTTGTGACAGATAATTACATTCTCACATAAGAATCAGAATAACTCTGTAAAGTAAGTGCTATTGTGCTCTATACATGTACACAGTACATATACATATATACATGCACTGAATATACACAGTATTCACTTCCCCCCTCCTTATGAATGAATGTTCTATGCTAATGTCAAACATGCTCCCTAATCTTGCAGCCTCTCTTGAAGTGAAATCTGACTGAAAATCTGCTAGTGGGAGTTAGTTGGAGTCTTGAAATTTTTGTTTTCTGATAAGGGGGCAGAGCCTTAGCTGGTACCTCGAATGCTGATGTGAAATATGGAGCTGCAGCAGCCATTTTATGACTAAGAAAGAACAAACCTGAGGAAAAGCTCCCTTTCACTACAGATTACAGAGAAGAAGCAGTGGAAGAGGTTATATTCCTCCTGGCAATACGGAATAGTTGAACCAACAATTGTAAGGATTTCTGGTGAGAAAAATACACCAATATTTGTTTAAGTAGCTGTTTAGTTAAGTTTTGTTACTTGTACCTAAACACATTTCTAACAAATAAAATTTTATCTCATTGGTAGTATGTAGTTTACAGAGGCTATGTGACCCTAAGCGAAGAGCTTGAGAACTGAGTTGACTCCAGAATTCAGGTTCCTTCACTGTACGTATTAAGCTAGAAGAAAATAAAGGAAAAAAGTATTATGTCAAGTACAGCAGATCAAGGAATGATCTTCAGAGACAATATGGTATGTGGACCATCTTCTAGTAGAATGACAATGCTCATTTTTAGAATGTTTTTGGTATATGAAGGTATTTAGTTAGGGCACAATCTTCATCATCCAGCAAGATTTAGAAAAAAAATCATTAATATTTGAAAAAACACATTAGAAATAATAAAAAATGTGCATAGTATATCTCTCTTAATTTGCCAAAAGTAAGCTATATTTCTTAGTGACTATCTAAATATGTTTTAAAACTTGGATACAAATTTTACTCTTTTTTATGAAGGCAACTAGACATTTATGTGAGCAGCACTTCTAATTCACTTTTGGGGTGCTTCAGTAATGTACATTATTATGCAGAAAATATATATGGATTCTTCAGAGAGCAAGCCCTGGTTGAAGCTTTACCTTGGTGAACTGCTGATTGTGTTCTATGATGACCATTTTTTTTAGTCTGTTCATATTATTTGACATTTAAAAACAGATGGGCAAATATTGGTGATGCAAGAAGAACACAATGTTCAAACCATAAAGAAATAGGGGTGTCCAGATGGCTCAGTAAGCTGAGCATCTGACTCTTGATTTTAGTTCAGGTCATGATCCCAGGGTCATGGGATTGAGTCCCAAGACTGGCTCTGTGCTGAGCGTTGAGCCTGCTTGGGATTCTCTCTCTTTCCTTCTCTTCCCTCCCCCCTCCCAAATTAAAAAACAAAACAAACAAACAAACAAAAACCCAAAACACCCACACATATAAAATGGACTATGTGGCCCCAGAGGCCATTTTTACCTTGAATCTGTATAGTTCTGTGATATTTCTTTGAGCTTAAATGAGCTCTGCTGATGTAGCTACTGAAAAACTTTGTTTGAGATAATTTGTCAGAGGTTTATGAAGATAACCACCTACTTTTTACTTTTGTCCTCTTTCATTAAGGCTGTTTTTTTTTCTTTTCTTTTTTGCATTTCTATGTGGTAGTCTGTGATCTTTAGAATATCTTCCCTTTTGTAATATTCAAAGGTGTTATTTTAGTTTATTACCCTTCTCCCTATATCTTCTTGTGACTATTATTTCATATACTAAAGAATTTGAGACTTCCAAAGAAATATATTCAATAAAATAGGTGAAAACAAATTTAAAGTATAAAATTAGGAACTGGAGAATCATGAATGACAGGAAGGGAATAAAATGTAGTTATATAAGCCTGAATTTCAAAGAAGTTCTTAAAATGAGCTACAAAAACAGTTTCTATAGATTATACCATTATACCATCCCACCCACTCCTCTCTTCGCCCCTCCCAGAATACACATGGGCTGCCCAGTTACAGAAATCCTCATCTATTCATAGTTTCAACCAGTGCTTGGACACTGACATATCACAGTTAATTTGCCAATTATAATTAGGAGGCTATTTCAGTTTAATGATTTAGGGTCATGGGTGATATCCTTCTTGGAAATATTTAAGCTGATTAAAATTTATTATTAAGTTGTTTATATATTATTTTAATGTTTATTTATTTTTAAGAGTCAGAGAGAGACAGAGCGTGAGTAGGGAGGGACAGAAAAAGAAAGAAGGAGACACAGAATCTTGAAACAGGCTCCAGGCTCTGAGCTGTCAGCACAGAGCCCTACACAGGGTTCGAACCCAAGAACCGCAAGATCATGACATGAGCTGAAGTCAAATGCTTAACCAACTGAGCCACTCAGGCTCCCCAGGTTGTATATGTTTTATACAACATCTATCCTCTATCTACCTTATATGATAGTCTGCAAAGGTTCAAAATCTGCCTGATTATGAAGAAAACCACCTCTATTTTCATCTGGGCTAGATACTTCTTTTTTCAGATAATGCCAAGAGTGTATTTTTGAATTACTCACAATTCTTGTTCTTCACAATCTACACAGAGATAATTTTTTTTTATGTAAGTAAAAACTTTTAATGATCAAAACAAGTAAAGTATATACATTTCAAATATATATGTATGTGTATATACACATATATATGCACATATATTTAAATGATTTTAATAATTAATTAGCACATCCATCACAGTTTCTTTTTATTTATTTATTTATCTTTATTTTGGTGAAAATACTTAAACTCAAGTTTTAAGTACTCAAGTACACAACACTATGTATGACTACGGTCACCTCTGTTACACATGAGAACATCAGAACTTGTCTATCTTATAACTGAAAGCTTGTACCCTTTCCCAATCTCTTCCTATTTCTCCACTCTCCTGTCTCTGTCAACCATAATCCTACTCTCTATTTTGATTAGTTGGATCTTTTTTTTTTTAGATTCCATACATAAGTGATGCCATGCAGTATTTGTCTTTTTCTGGTCTGGCTTATTACAGAGATCTATTGCTATTTTCTTCATTAAAATTTTGAAAACAGCAGTGTAATTCCTCCATTCTTTCTTTTTTTAAATTTTGTTTTATTGTGGGTCCTTTGCACTTCACCACACATTTTATACTCAGTTGGTAAAGTTCCAAATCAAACCCTGTTGAGATTTTAACTGAGTTTGTCTTGGGCGATGATCTGTGAATTTATAGTTTTAATCAGGTTTGGAAACATTTTCAACAAATATTTCATAAAATGTTTTATTCCATCCTCCTTTGTTTCCCCCCTATTTTGGAGACTCCAATTTCATGCTTATTAGGCTCCTCAGCAATATCCTATTGGACACCTGGGTGGCTCATTTGGTTAAGTGCCAGACGTAGGCTCATTTCATGATCTCATCATTCATGAGTTTGAGCCCCACATCGAGCTTTCTGTTGTCAGTGTGGAGCCCACTTCAGACCCTCTGTCCCCCTCTCTCTCTGCTACTCCCCACTCATGTTTTTTTTCCTCTCTCTCTCTCAAAAATAAGTACACATAAAAAAATCCTACAGTACAGGAATATTTTGTTTATGGTTATAAAAAACATACCTCTTTTTAAAATTTGAAGTATTTTCTATTGCTGTTTCTTTGTATGCACTACAAATATTCTATTCTTCTGTGTCTAATCTATTGTCATGACATTCCATGTATATTTTGTAAAACTCAGGTATTCCATTTTTTGTCTCCAGAAATTTAATGAAAACTGTTTTTTAATACTTCTCCTGTCTGTCTCTTTATCACACTCTTGCTGTCTTCTACCTTCTTGAACATATTGATTATAATTATATGAACTGTTTTGAAATTATTTCTATTAATTCTACCATCTGTTAAGTCTCTGATTCTATTGATTTTTTTCCCCATTATGGCTTATATTTTCCTGATTTTTTGCATGTCATAATTTTTTTCATTGTATGTCAAACAAATTGTTTTGATTATATGTCAAATATAAACCTTATCCTCTTTGATACTATATAACTTTTTTATACCATTAAATATTCTTAAATCTTCCTCTTGGGTATATTTAAATTAAATATACATATTATAATTAACACCAACACCACAGTGTAGTATTTATCAAAGGTGCAATAAAGAGGGAAAATATTTATTGGTTAGGAGAGTTTATTATAAGAAAGCATTCAAAAACTATAGAGACTCACAAACATAACAGAAGAAGGTTTAGAAAATGTATCAGAGAGAGTTGCAAATGAGAAATTGCCAATGGCCAGGATGGTCTCTGGGGGACTTAAGAGAGGAATATATAATAATTGATCTTATGTTCTTTGTTGTTGTCTGTTGTGCTACATATGACTTAATAATTACAAAATCCACCCTATTATAGCAGTACCTAAAACCCTCAATAAAATTAACAGTTTACACATTCTTTGATGTAATGACATTTAGGGTCATTAAAAGAAAATATACATTTTGGGTTATGTCCAGTTAGAGACAATAGTATATCCACAGGTGTCAAGATAGAATGATTTCTAATATTCAAATAAGAGGAAATTGAACATAGATTTAACCATTTTGTGAGGTGTCCATTTCCCATAATGTGGGAGTCATTCTCAAGGGCTTTATAGCAAAGGAAATGGTAATCCACAATGGCTTGAGAACTTGTGGTCGTGAAACCTAGAGATGTTAATATTACAATTTTAAAGATTAGGAGAATATCTATGAAAAAACTTGGCAGAAACTATGATAAACTGCACATACAATTTCATAGTATAATCTTTGGGAATCAGAAAATATGGCTTTAATTTTTGCTTCTGATACCAACTCTCTGAATGATTTAGATAAATTGTTTAATCTCCAGATCTGCAAAGCAGTATGTCTAACTTCCCATCCTACTCTAAAATATGAGAACTATAAAAACCACAAAATCATTACCAACCATGGTGTAGGAGAGCCCTGAAAAATAAATAATCATTAGCTCTTCTTTTTTCATTGAATTATAAATTTGTGTACAGGCCTGATCTAGGTTTTCCTGGAGCCAGCAGAAGAGCAGTAACATCCTTAAAATGATTCAGATTAAACAGAAGTTGTTATCATGTATTAAGCACCTACTACGTACTGTTACATGGTAAGTTTTTGCTCAATTAATTGCTAATACGATACCATACAGTAGTCTTTGTGAACACATCTGACATATGAGAAAAAATGAGCTCTGTGAAAGCTTATACTCAAACAGGATAGTTGTTTAGTGTATGTCATAGGAAATGTCATACACATAAACTTCATAGTTTCATCCAGGAATTGCAAGGAAAACAAACAAAACAAAATAAAGGAAAACTAGTATGGCCCAAACAGTCATTTGATACTCTCTTAACTCTGTTAAGCAGAAGAACTTCTGTTCCCAGGAGCTGTTTTTCACATATCGCATGGCAACATTTGCATTCCCTAGGAACAGCTTGAAATGAGGCGACAGCAACTCTTTAAGAGAATTGCCTGCATGTTTTGCTAAATTCTTAAATGTAATGCTACTTGGGTTTTCAGATGTCCTGGGAATATTTCCAACTGTTTCTCCATATTTCTACTTGGTTCAATCAATACCCTATTAGGCACAATGGTTTTCTAGAACTCAGCCATGAAATTTTATGACTAGGTTTTCCATCCTCTTGCATCATTAAAAGACAAAGAGTCTCTTTGCACAATTTGCTAGAAAACTTCAGACAAAAAGTTCCTTTGATTATAGTGAATTAAGGCCATAGTGGTAGTCATTGTCTGATATTAACTTTAATGAAAAGCAATCTTCACCATTACTATAGATCATCAGGGATCTCTTATAGGTTTAGTTGAACTTGTTCAAAGAGAGGTTCTTGGCAGTATTATATAAATTTTAGTATGGTCAATTTGCCTGAATGACATCTAGGAGGCCACATGAAATATTATTAAAAGCAGCTTAGTGTGAGATTTATGGAAAATTGTTCTTGGTTTTATGAAAAAATAATCCATTGTATTTTATGTGGTTCAGAGTGGTAGGGAGATAGCTAATGTTTTGATTTCAAAATAATATCTCTACCATACTAAGAGTTATACATTGTCTAAGAAAGAGTAATGTCATATGCAATATTTCCTTATTGAGAATTTAAACTGAACTTCCCAATAAGGGGCTTGAAGAAATTTACAAATGGACAGATCCAGTAGGACTTATAAAATAAGAAATAAATAAAATGCACAGAGATTATGAAAGAGTTGTTATCTCTGAAAACTAGGCCCATATGGCTACTGTATTTGAGCATTGACTTTACCTCAGAGTCTTTTCCAAGCCTAAGTTAAATAAGGAATACACACATAGATACACACAGAAAGAATACACACACAGACACACATGTTTATACAAGAATTTTACTATGTATTATAAATTTCATGTTATGCATACATAAGTTACTCGTGATATATATATATATATATATATATATATATATATATATATATATATATATATTTAACTTTCTCATCACAATTATAATATTGGAATGTATTTCTTGTTTACTATGTTAATATTTGTTGAGCCTAGATTATTACCTGCTCATTTTAATGCTCACAATAAATCTGTGAACTTTATGCGCTTCTTTTCCCTATTTTATAGGCAAGGAAAATATAGCCTTAAAGAGGTTAAAGTGTCCAAAGTCCCACAACTTGTTGTATGTCAGAAATAGGTTACAAATTCAAATGTGTCTGATTCAATAACCTGAATATTACTTTTTCCATAAGGCTAAGAACCTCAGGTCCCTGTTGGTTAATCATAATATGGATCTATGTTGGATTTCTGAATTACATGATGGGCTATATTTATAATTTTATTGCTATTACTGTCTTTTTGGGAAAGAGGGGTTTAGAAAGCTAATGGTGTAAATTTTAAATATTTCAAATATTTAAGTCTTGCCTTGACTATATAAATTTGCAATGATGCATTTTTTTTTAATGTTTATTTATTTTTGAGACAGAGAGAGACAGAGCATGAATGGGGGAGGGGCAGAGAGAGAGGGAGACACAGAATCGGAAGCAGGCTCCAGGCTCTGAGCCATCAGCCCAGAGCCTGACGCGGGGCTCGAACTCACGAACCACGAGATCGTGACCTGAGCTGAAGTCGGAGGCTCAACCGACTGGGCCACCCAGGCGCCCCTGCAATGATGCATTTAATACCAATGCCTACACATGAACGTTAAATAAAATGAATAGATCACTGTGAGCCTCAGTTTCGAAGTATCTGAAGCAAGGACCATAATAACTAATTACACATGTGTTGGGAATGTTTAAATGTAAATTTACTAATACAATCACTCACATACTCGTGTTCAATACTATTCCTCTTTGTAATTTCTCCCACTGTTACATGAGTAAAGATATTCCTGTGTGAACACATACCACAACTGACTAATTTTCCTTGACCTTATTGGTAGTGTTGATTCTCTCCATAATTAATTTATAATAAATGAATGTTGTGTTGGATCGTGTTATATCAACTTTTGCAGGTTGCAGGTTAGAGAAAACTAGTTGAACTAGTTAAATACAAAGAGAAATCTATTAAAAGGATATTGAGGTGTCTTTCAGAACCCAAGAAGAGTTGAATTTACTTAGTAATCACATTTCAAAGTAGAAAATAGTCAGGTAGAGGTGCCTGGTTGTCTCAATTGCTTAAGTGTCCGACTTCAGCTCAGGCTATAATCTCACGGTTTGTGAGTTTGAGCCCTGCATTGGGCTCACTTTCAGTGCGAGACCCCCCTTCAAATCCTCTGTCTCCCTTTCTCTCTGCCCCTCCGCTGCTCATCTGCAGGCTCCCTCTCTCTCTCTCTCTCTCTCTCTCTCTCAAAAATAAATAAACATTTAAAAGAATAAAAATCTAGATGAGGGACATAATTACCTCTCCCACTCCCTTCCCAAATTCCAAAACATGCACACATTGTGTACAGCCTTAATATAGTAAACTAAAACCTTTTATAAATAACCCATTAGTTTTTCTTGGTCCCAACTTTGTATTTGCTTTGAGAAAACATGTATGTCTTCAGACGTGATAATTATGCATATATAATTATATTTTATGATTTTTATGTAACATTACAAAAGTTTCCCCCCTCCATGGTTCCTCTTTGTCTTTATAGTACATACATATTAAGTGACTATGTAAATATCAGTGATATTAATATACTGTTTCAATATGACTTTGCATTTCAGTTATATCAGCCTTGATTCATCAATGAGCATTTTTTAAATGTTTATTTTGAGAGAGAGATAAAGAGCTAGCAGGGGAGGGGCAGAGAGAGAGGGAGATGCAGAATCCCAAATCAGCTCCACACTGTTAGCGCCGAGCCCCATGAGGGGATCCATCTCAAGAACTGTGAGATCATGACCTGAGCCAAAATCAAGAGTAGGAGGCTTAACTGACTGAGCCAACCAAACACCCCAAAAAGCATTTTTCATGACATAATATATTATGTTTGTTGAGTTATAGCCTCAGAATAGATTCCTGGGGTCAGATCACAAGGTAAACACACGTATGTTTGTGTAAGTACTTAATATCTTATCTTGCTACTTTTAAGAAGTTTATATCAATTTGAGTACTAATGATTCTATATCTATGCTTCAGTATTACTGAAACTTTGTTAGCAATGCATATTTTAATCGATTTTTCTAATAATAGTAACTCAGGGTAACTTCAATAAACATTTCTTTTATGATTTCCAAGGATAAGCGTTTTCCCATATGTATGTTTACTCTTGCTTTTCTTCATGTGTCAATTGTCGTTTCCTATTCATTTAACTTTGAAAAGTACACTCCCAAATGTATACGTTCAAATTTAGGTGTTTTCTTCTTTGGTAGTTATGAATTGCTGGGAAGGCTAAAAGAGAAAAAAATGTATCATTCGGCATTTCCATTTGCGACATTGTTACATCCATTAGGATGAATGACACATTGTGTCAGAGTGAGTGAAATTTGATAGATGACTGGGAAGGTTGGAGAACAAAACTCCTTAGACCATGTTTATAGCTTCAATGCTGCCAGATGCTCTTTTCCTAAAGCTGCCTTATTGACTGAATTTGAAATAGCTAACAGGCAAAACAAAATTAAAGAGAAAAAGCATGATAAATGAGCATTTGGAAGGCAAAGTCAAGGATATAAACAGGTAACCTTTCCCTTGAAACCATGTTTTAAAAGACAGACTATAATTCTTCTGAACTATATAATGTAAATAACATGGAAGTTGGCTCTAAAGTATAATTGATTGCACTGTTTACAGGAAAACATAAATCAAGAGACATGCAAAACAAGGGTGGGACATATCAAAAGAAACAGAATATGGAATTATGGCAAAAGAATGATGAAGAGAGATCCTGAGCTGTTAAGAAAATTACAAGCCATTCATTTTTATTTCCATTGTTTTCTAGATAGTGATGGTTAAAGCTATTAACACCAGGATGGGAATATGACAAATAGCATGCCTGGGCTAGGAGTTCTCCGGAGTAGACAATTCTACAGTATAATTTTTATTTGGCCATAATTAAACACCCTGTTTCTTTTGTTTATAATAGAAGGCGGTGAGTAAATGCTGAAGAAAGGTTCTGAAAGAGTGCAGAATTCCCTCACAACTGTGTCTCCAACTTTGGCTGATAAAACACTCCTTGTGTTTGATTTCTGCACTGAGGCTGATTCACAATACTCAGGACCTCAGGGCCATCGGCACTAGTGCCGTTTTGCCATCTATCCAACACGGGTAAGCAAAGATGTCTCTTGTCACCAGCCCTTCAAAACAGAACCTTCAATACATTTTTGTATGGCTGGGAAAAATAGTTCTAGTATGAGTCAGTGGGTGTCCTGGAAATTTTTCCTGTGATAACTTTTTGAAGCAGAACAGAGACTGTTATTTTGGGAATTCAGTTGTCCTTCCAGATGATCTAGACATGTAGTGGGCCCCAGTGAGGCAGAACCACGTTCACGCTCCAAATCTACCGCTATCTCAGGTGGTGTGGATCCTGACAAATGACTTAATCTTTTTGGGTCTTATTTTTTCCCACATGTAATATTTAGATAAAATGGTGTGTGACATCACTGGGAGGATTACAAAGAATTCTATTTTAGGCAATCTTCCGATAAAAAAGCAAAACACAACAAACAAAAAACACTGCCCCTGGGAGGAAAGTGGCCCTACAAATGATGCGTCTTCTTTCCTTGTATTTATATTTTAGCTGATGGTACTTCAGCTGACCTACATTTAGTGTCCAAGGAATCTCATTTGGTCTCACCATTTATCTGTGTTTTCTGGAAAATTGCATAAATATTCAATTGACTTTGACTATGCAAACGCACCTACATTTGGAAGGCCGGTTAATGATTTTAACAGTTTGGAAAGATTTGGAAACAATTAATCTTAGAAATAGGCCTGTTTGTTGGAGGTCAAACACGGCTAAACATAATGCAGAGACTAGCAGTTTTGATTGTTGATAGATATAATATCTATATAAAGTATATAGAGATAGACATTTTATATGTATAAGTGTGTATATTCTCACATAAACATACTCAGAAAGTGAATTTACCACATACATATATAATAGTACAATCTGACTTCCTCTTTGTAATACTGATTTATGAAAAATTTCCAATTTTGTTTTTTAGAAATTCCTTAAACACAACTTTTTTAATGGCTATAGAATATATAATTTTTGAATGCATCATATTTTTAATAATTATTTTATTAAAAGACATTTTGATTTCCTCTGGATTTCGTGATTAACATTGGGAGGATGATATTTGCAATAATCTTTAGTAAGTTGCATGTCTTTCTCTAGGATAGATTTATAGAATTATTATCTTTAAATTTGTTAAATTAACAGGATAGCATTACCAACTCACCTTATAGTACACTATATATTTTTTTTAACTTTTTTTAATGTTTATTTATTTTTGAGAGAGAGTGAGAGACACAGTGTGAGCGGGGGCGGGGCAGAGAGAAAGGGAGACACAGAATCCGAAGCAGGCTCCAGGCTCTGAGCTGTTAGCACAGAGCCTGATGTGGGGCTTGAACTCACGAACCATGAGATCATGACCTGAGCCGAAGTTGGATGCTCAACCTACTGAGCCACCCAGGCGCCCCAGTACACTATATTTTAAATGCAGCCTCCATAGAAACATCCATAAAAGGTAAATATCATTTTTTAAACTTTTCAGCTTAAATCCTTCAATGGGTTTCCATTACTCTCAGAATAAAACATACCATTGTTTTTCTCATTGAGATGTACAATTTACATATAACATTGCACTAGTTTTAGGTGTGCAGCATAATGATTTGATGTATAAATTGCAAAATGATTACCAAAATAAGTTTAGTTAACATCCACTGCATAGTTACAAACTTTTTTTCTTGTGATGAGAGCTTTTATGATCTCTCTCAGCAACTTTCAAATATACAGTACAGTATCGTTTATGACAGTCACTATACCTTACACAAAATGCAGAATCTTAAATGTAATCCAGGGTTCTGTATGATTTGGCTTCTGCTCACCTCCCTAACCTTATCCCAAACCACACTCCCACCTCCTCACCTTCCTTCAGCCATGCTTGTCTTCATTTGGTTTCTCAACAAATCAGGGCATTTCTCACCTCAAGTCCAGGGGGCCCGCTCTTGCCTGGGTATTGCATTCTTGATCACTTCCTTCATATCTCAATTTAAATATCACTTCTATGGGAGATTTTCCTAGATCACCTTCTCTAAAAGTCACTTTCCCCAGCTGCTTTCCATTGCATCAGTGAGTTTATGTATTTATTTATTTTATCGCTCTGATCCTAGTAGAAGGAAAGCCCACTGAGGGGAGGAACAGGGATCTAAGCTCAATGTGAAATATATTGTAAGTGCTCACTATTTGACAAATAGCCATTGCTTGCAAAGGATTGTTACAAATTAGCTGTCAAATATGCTGCAACTATTTCCTCATCATTTTCTTTTATTTATATATTTTTGTGAGATAATATTTTGCATATTTATATAGTCAAATATTATATTCATTTATTATTTTTATTTTAATCTTTGTGCTTGCAAAATCTTGGGCTATCTGAGATGAGTTCCTAATGATATCTTCTTCCACATGTTTATGACTTCAATTTTTACATAAAACTGCTTTTGTATTTCTAAAATTTATTTCGGTTTATAGTGCATGGTAATGACTTATCTTCTATAAGTATCAATATTTGGAATACTCTTATCACCATTGATACATGATCCGTACATTCTCCATTGGTCAGAAATGTGTTGTAGACAGAGTAACGTTCCCTCCCAAAGTGTCTGTGTCTTTACCTTTAAAACCTATGAATAGCCTATTGCCTGGCACAAGGGGCTTTCCTCGTGTGATTTAGTTAAGGGTTTTGACATGAGGAAATCTTGAATTATCTAGATGGGCTCAATATGATCACAAGGGTCCTTATAAGTCAGAGGCAGAAGGGTCAGGGCTCAGAAGCATACGTGATAACAGAAGTCAGAGAGAGATTGGAAGATGGCAGGCTGCCGCTGACTTTGAAACAGAGGATGGGGCCACAAGCAGAGAAATGTAGGGGACTTTTTTTTTTTAGAGGGAGAAAGACAGAAAGAAAGGCAGAGAGAGAGAAATCGAGGAGGGGATGGGCAGAGAGAGAGAGAGAGAGAGAGAGAATTTTAAGGAGGATCCATGCCCAGAATGGAGCCTCAACAGGGGTCATGAGTTCACGACTTGAGCCAAAATCAAGTGTCAGACACTTAACCGACTGAGCCACCCAGGCGCCCCAATGTAGGCAACTTTTAAAACCAGAAAAGGCAAGGAAACAGATTCTATCCTGGAGCAAGCAATGCAGCCACACTGACACCTTTATTTTAGCCCTGTTAGACTCAGTTCAGACTTCTGATCTCATGATAGTTTTCACCGTGTGTTGTTTTATGTCACTAAGTTTGTTATATTTTGTTACATCCTTAAAAATATAATACAAAATGCTTATTTGAATATCTTCTGTTCTAATATGTCGTAAAAGTGTAATACCTGTATCAATCTGTGTTACAAAGACTTGCCTATCATCTATCTATCTATCATGTATCTTTCACCTATCTTTCATCTATCATCTATGTATCTATCAATCTATATATCTATCTCTATTATCTATCTTATCTCTATATATATCATGTATATATCATCTATCATCTATCTTCTTTCCTTGGAACAAATACATGTACGAGGTCTTTTCCAAACTTGAATTTTTTTTGTAATTTCTTAGATAAACACTTTATTTTAGTTACTGTAAATATAAAAGAGTGAGATACATGTAAAAGCATATATAGATTATACACACATATACATATACATGAATATAAATAAGAATTTTGCTAACAAAAGTCCAACTTTATTTGGGATGACCTTGTGCTATTCATCTTTGTTAATAGGTGTAACCACATGATCACATTATGGACTATGGGATGGAAAGAGTTCTCATGATCACTACAGTTTTCTTGAAAAACTGGGACAGATTCTGGCAGCAGTATTCCTCTTCTTCATGTCCTCATCAGGAATAGAGATGGGATTTCTCAAGTGAAGAGTCAGTCAGTTTGTGCTTGAAACAGAGACACTAGAAAATCTGCTTAACTTACTATAGTTTGAGTTCAGCTGAAGCCAATTCTAACAGATGAAATTCAAATTGCTCCCCTACCCTAATGATTCTCTTAACTTTCAATCTTTTTTTAAAAGTAATTAAAAAAAAATTTTTATTAAAGAATAATTTTTCTGTGTCAACTTTCAAAACAAATCATTTTTTTTTGCTTGCAAAAACATTCCACTGGCATTTTGTTTGGAATTATAGTAAACCAAACAATAAAATGTGAGAGAGTGAACATGTTAATGGTGTTCAGTCTCGCTACCTAACATGGCACATGGCATACTTTTTCATTTACTCATATATTTTGTTTTTCTCTCTCAGGAAAGTAATTTTATTTCTTCTCGCGAGATTTCTCAGATTTTGGCTTACCAACTCTCTAATGACTTTGATTTTTATTGAACCAAATGGAAAAGATGGAATCAGTAGGATCATTTAAGAAATGTTGTGCACCAAGGAAACCAAAATGAATAATCAGCAATTTATTCATATTAGTGAGGGAAATCATTGTCATCAGAAATTAAACTAACATTAAAAATAGGTATGTTTTCTATGTATACATAGTAACCAAATAATGATGTGAAAGACCATTGCATGCCCTATGCACAATAATCACACAACTAAAAAACTCAACATATTCAGAAAAAAAAGAAAGAAAGGAAAAGTAGATTACCTACAAAAATATAGCCAATTGTCTCCCTGGGTTAAGTTCAAATATAATATTTGTCTTTCTCTGTCTGATTTGTTTCATTTAACATCATGCCCTCAGAGTTCATCCATGTTGTTGCAAAAGGCAGGGTTTCCTTCTTATTGAAGTCTGAATAATATTTGTGTGTGTGTGTGTGTGTGTGTGTGTGTGTGTGTGTGTTTAGGGTTATACATTCAAAACCAGAAATGTGTCTTTCCTGGGAAGAGGAAGCTTCTCTGGTATGGACTGATTGGAAAACGTCTTTGGAGAGCTTACTCATGTTTAAGAATTCCTGCTGACATTTCTTTGCCATATATTACCAGTCTATGAAGCCTCCTGATGATTCTGATTCGAGATCAGCCATTGAACAGGACAACGAAGCTATGTGGAAGTGTCAGTCAGCAGGGAACATGTCTATTACCTGACTCATTTCTTTGATAGTACGGGGCCAATTTTTGAACAATGAGATGGATAACTCGTGTTTTGCGAGGGACTGTAATGAAAAGAGGCTTGGATGAAAATAGAGTAAAATTTAATTTAATGATAAATATAAAATACTAATGTTTTCTATCATTTCCAACTAATTACTAGGGCTGCTAAAGGTTTGCACAATAGTCAGGAAGTGAATATTTGAGTCTGGAATATTCTATTGTACTTTGATATAAGAATAATGTAGTCCTTTGGGTGTTGAGTTTGATAAGTTCTTTATAGATTTTGGATACTAACCCTTTATAAGATATGTCAACTGCAAATATCTTCTCCCATTCCATTGGTTGCCTTTTATTTTTGCTGATTGTTTCCTTTGCTGTGCAGAAGCTTTTTATCTTACTGAGATCCCAGTCACTCATTTTTGCTTTTATTTCCCTCACCTCTGGAGACATGTTGAGTAAGAAGTTGCTGCGGCCAAGGTCAAAGAAGTTGCTGCCTGTTTTCTCCTGTAGGATTTTGATGGTTTCCTGTCTCACATACAGGTCTTCCATCCATTTTGAATTTTTGTGTATGATGTAGAAAGTGGTCCAGTTACATTCTTCTGCATGTTGCTGTCCAGTTTTCCCAGCACCATTTGCTAGAGACTTTTTCCCAATAGATACTCTTTCCTGCTTTGTTGACGATACATTGGCCATAGATTTGTGGGCCCATTTCTGGGTTCTTTATTCAGTTCCATTGACCTGTGTATCTATTTTTGTGCCAGTACCATACTGTCTTGAAGATTACAGCTTTGTAACACAGCTTGAAATCCGGAATTGTGATGCCTTCAGCTTTGGTTTCCTTTTTCTACATTACTTTGGGTACTTAGAATATTTTCTGGCTCTATACAAATTTTAGAATTGTTTGTTATAGCGCTGTGAAGAATACTGGTGTTATTTTGATAGGGGTTGCATTGAATGCATAGATTGTCTTAAGGAGTATAGACATTTTCACAATATTTGTTCTTCTCATCCATAAGCATGGAATGATTTTCTATATTTTTGTATCTTCTTCAATTTCTTTCATAGGCTTTCTATATATAGTTTTCAGAATAGAGATTTTACCTCTTTGTTTAGGTTTGTTCTTAGGTATTTTATGGGTTTTTGTGCAATTGTAAATGGGATTGAGTCCTTGATTTCTCTTTCTGCTGCTTCATTATTGGTGCATAGAAATCTAACTGATTTCTGTATGTTGATTTTATATCTTGGGGCTTTGTAGAATTCATGTAACAGCTCTAGTATTTTTTGGTGGAATCTCTCAGGTTTTCAATGTGGAGAATCACATCATCTGCAAAGAGTAAAAGTTTGACTTCTTCTTTGACAATTTGTATGCCTTTTATTCCTTTTTGTTGTCTGATTGCTGAGGCTAGGACTTCCAGTATTATTCTGAACAATAGTGATGAGAGTAGACATCCCTGTCATTTTCCTTATCTTAGGGGGAAAGCTCTCAGTTTTTCCCCATTGAGGATGATATTAGCTGTGGGCTTTTCATATATGGCTTTTATGATGTTGAGGATATTGGCCTGTGATTCTTTTTAGAATTCCTTGATTTTGGAATCAAGGTAATGCTGTCTTCCTAGAATGAGTTTGGAAGCTTTCCTTCCATTTCTATTTTTTGGAACAGTTTGAGAAGAATACTTATTAACTCTTCTTTAAGTCTGGTAGAATTCCCCTGGGAAGGCATCTGGCCCAGGACTCTTATTTGTTGGAAAGTTTTTATAATTGATTCAATTTCTTTGCTAGTTATGCATCTGTTCAAATTTTCTATTTCTTCTTGTTTGAGTTTTGGTAGTGTGTGAGTGTCTGGGAATTTGTCAATTTCTTCCAGATTGTTCAGTTTATTGGCTTATAATTTTGCATAGTATTCTCTTATGATTGTTTCCATTTCTGTGTTGTTGGTTGTGATCTCTCCTCCTTTATTCATGATTTTATCTATTTGGGTCCTCTCTCCTTTCTTTTGGAGAAGTCTGGCTAGGGGTTTATCAATTTTGCTTATTCTTTTAAAAAAACAGCTCTTAGTTTCATTGACTGGTTCTACTGTTTTTGTTTGTTTGTTTGTTTTGGATTCTATATCATTTATTTCTGCTCTAATCTTTATTATATCCCTTCTTCTGCTAGCTTTTGGCTTTATTTGCTGCTCCTTTTCCAGTTCTTTTAGATGTAAGGTTAGGTTGTGTATTTGGGACCTTTCTTGCTTCTCAAGATAGGCCTGAATTGCAATATACTTTTCTCTTAGGACTACCTTTGCTGCATCCCAAAGGTTTTGGGCTATCGTGTATTCATTTTCATTTGCTACCATGTATTTTTAAATTTCTTCTTTAATTTCCTGGTTAACCCATTCATTATTTAGTAGGATGTCTTTCAACCTCCAAGTATTTGGGGACTTTCTAAATTCTTTTCTGTGGTTGATTTCAAGTTTCATAGTGTTGTGATATGAAAATATGTATGGTATGATCTTGATCTTTTTGTATCTGTTGAGGGCCGATTTGTGACCCAGTGTGTGATCTATTCTGGAAAATGTTCCATGTGCACTTGAGAAGAATGTGTATATTCAATCCAGTGAAGAAATGTGCAGAAGACATGAATAGACATTTTTCCAAAGACATCCAGATGGCTAACAGACACATGAAAAGATGCTCAACGTTACTCATCATCAGGGAAATACAAATGAAAACCACAACGAGATACAACCTCACATCTGTCAGAATGGCTAAAATTAACAGCTCAGGAAACAACAGATGTTGGCAAGGATATGGAGAAACGGAAACCCTTTGCAATGTTGTTGGGAATGCAAACTGGGGCAGCCACTCTAGAAAACGGTATGGAAGTTTCTCAAAAAATTAAAAATAGAACTGCCCTATTACCCAGCAATTGCACTACTAAGCATTTATCCAAAGCATCCAAAAATGCTGATTTAATGGGGTACATGCACCCCAATGTTTATAGCAGTGCTATCAACAATAGCCAAATTATGGGAAGAGCCCAAATGTCCTCAACTGATGAATATATAAAGAAGATGTGGTACACATATACAAGGGAGTACTACTCAGTGATGAAAAAGAATAAAATCTTGTTATTTGCAACAACATGGATAAAACTAGAGTGTATTTTGCTAAGCAAAATAAGTCAGAGAAAGACAAATATATGATTTCCCTCATATGTGGAATTTAGGAAATGTAACAGATGAACACATGGGAAGGGAAGGAAAAATAAGATAAAAACAGAGAGGGAGAAAAATCATAAGATACTTTTAAACATAGAGAACAAACTGAGGGTTGCTGGATTGCAGGTGGGTGAGGGATGGGCTCAATGGGCAATAGGCATTAAGGAGGTCACTTCTTAGGATGAGCACTGAGTATCTTATATAAGAGATGAATTACTGGGCTCTACTCCTGAAACCAAGATGACACTGTATCTTAACAAACTTGAATTTAAAATATGAAAAATAAAATAAAATAATAAAATAAAATAATGTGGTCCTGTTATTTTACTTTTTTAAGCTTTAAATGTGTTCAAGATATGAACATGCAGTCTCCCAAATGTTTTGAGCAGATCTTAGCCTCTCAATAACCAATGCTGTGGCTGGACCAGCCTTGAGATTCTTAATATGATTGCAAGGCACCCTTCAAAAATAATCACCAAGAAACTTTGACAAACAAAATTTATAGGACCTACAAGTCCTATAAATTACATGGTATACCTGGGGCCACACAGTGAGGTCGCAGGTAGAAAGAGAGAGGAAGAGAACATTGACCTGTGTTCTGCTTTTATATTGGGGTCTAGAGTAGGGGTATAGGGTTTTGGGGCTCACTTTTTATTAGTGAATTTAAAATATAAAATTGGGAATTTAAAGCACAGGAAGAGGACAAAAAAAAAGTGGTCCAAATGGTCAATTTTCAAAATCAACCAAGATCTTTAAAGCCAAGGATCCTGCTGTGGGAGGAGGGAGTAGAAAGTTGCCTGACCTAGTCCTGGCTGGCAATGTGTTTATTCAAAATAGCCATCTTTGAAGTAAACATTTCTTTGAAGTGGATGCCTCTTTGAAGTAGATGCTTCTGCAATCAAAGTTTAAATCAGGAACTTGCATTACAAAGAGAGAGAACAGCCAACCTTGCAGGCTTACACTATACCAAATTAAAGTGACTTCATAAAGTGATTTCCCCATAAAAGTGGGAACTCAAACAGCATCATAAAGAACCATACTGCAAAGGCTTGGACTTCACACAATATGCATTTTATTTTAGCAGTGGCTCACAGCATGCTCTGTGTAATTACACTGTGATATAACTTACTACTTATATTGACTGCCTTTCATCCTTCTCTATATCAAGAAACAGGCTGTCTGAATAAAATGCATGTCTTTGCATCAGTTTGTAAAGCAGTTGGCATCAGTGTGTTGAAACAATGACAATGTTTCAATCAAGCTCAAATAGAGTATATTCTTTAGACAGCTTTTATTGACTTTTTCAATTTTTTTTTTCAGGGTGAGGATAGTAAGCCTTAAAATAATAACACACATTTTAAAATTCAAATAAAAATTTTGTGATTTTTTTTATTCAGAGTGATCTCTTGTATTTTTAGAGTACCTTATAGCTTTCTAACACATACGCATTATCTTGATTCTAATTCTAACAAAAACTTTATACGGAAGGAAGAACTGACCTCCTGATACCATTTTTAAATGTAAAAAAAACCCCTGATAATTAGAAAATTTACATAACTTGTCCAAGATCATGCACTAAGAACCAAACCTGGAGCTAATAGCCAGATCCTGAAATGGTGTCCTGGAAAGTACTTTAATCCTAAGAGAGCATCTCCTACAAATAAATAAAAGTGAGACAATTCAATAGAAAAAGGACAAAGATCTTCATCAGACATCACAAAACATAATACTGAAGTGGTCAATAAACATAAGAAGAGGTTTATGACATCATTACTTGATCATCAGAAAAACGCAAAATACAATCGCAAAGAAATACCATTACTTATCCACTAGAGTATTCAAAAATAAAAAAAAATGATAAGGATATATAGCAGGTAGAAAATCATATATTGCTGGCCTTATCTGCAAAAATAAATATACTATCTTATGGCCCCAAAATTCCATTTCAAAATGTAAGGTCAAAGTAAACTCATAGCAGTATATATATATATATATATATATATATATATATATATAATTATATTATTATATTTTATAGTATATATTGTAGTTACTTATTATATCTCATAGTATATATTATATTATAATTATCTTTAGTATACCTTATCATATCTTATATGTAGATATTATATAGGGAGTCTATAGGGAGTAGATATATTTTTAATGTATATTTGGGAAGAAGTGTTTAGGATCTTGGGGGTGTCCATATTAATATGTCCATCCATATTAATGTGAATGATAGTTATATGGGTGTCTACAAATACAAAAGTATGATGAGAAGTACACTTAATATTTGTACACTTTATTGCATATATGTTACTACCTCAGTAGTTCTAAACTATGAATTGACAGCAGGTAATGATCAATGCGATATTTTAGGACAAATTTTAACACTAATGCCAGAGAGCCTTCTTGCTCAACTACAGACCCTAAAAGTCAAAACTAGAAAGAGACAAGAATGCTTAACTCATGCTTTAACTGAAACTCATCGTTCTTATTTCTTGTTGCACTTTCTTCAGACATTGATGAAGGTGTTTTGCAATGACTGGAACATTCCAGCTGCCAGTCCCGAAAAACCCTGATAGCAATGGAATGCCTAGACGATCACATTCTCTTCTGTGCCCATAATCGTATGCTGAACACATACCCACCCCTACCCATGATCACATGCTCCCTCCCTGTTCTCTTGCACATGCCCCCCTGAACCTCTTCCTATAAAACCCTAGGAGTCCATCTGGCCAGCAGAGAGATCAGTTGTTAAGGCTTGAGGCTGTCAGCTTCCTTGGCTGCCAGTACCCAAAACAAATCTCTCCCTTTCTCTTTTCCAAACCCTTGTCTCTTGAATTATTGGCTTCTCTTGTGATGAGTTTGAGTTTGTTCTCCAACAGTATTGGCAAACCCTCATTGCCGGGAGGTATACTTTCGATTTATCCTCCCCTTTGGGATTCCTGGGATGGAGCAGTTGACCATGGCAGTGGGGCAGGGCTCACCCGTTCCTTTCCTGAGTTAGCGGCTGTGACAGATGGGTAGCAGCAGCACAATAATTAAAAAAAAAACAACAAAAGAAACAAAACTACAAAAAAATCAGCAAGATTTTCTCTTAACAAAATGGAGCATTGTAATTTATATCATTAAAGAGAAATAAGGAATTATATCCAGTAAAATCATGAGAAATTATCAACACAATTAAAAGGAATATCCATAAAGTATTATTTAGATATTAATAATGAATACATAAAAATAAAATCAACAGTAATGTAAGAAAGTAGTCTTCCAGAAATTTAATGATGAAGAAAATAGTTGGATTTTTTTTTTAATTTAAGAAATTAATCCAAAAGCAGTAGCTTCTGACTACTGTATGTATTCTGGAAAATAGTTAGATTTTTTTTTTTAATATAAGAAATCGTTCCAAAAGCACTAACTTCTGACTACTATGTGTATTCTGGACAGGTTAAAAAAATGGAGAGGAACAAGTTACAAGAGAATTAAAAGAGATAATATATAAGAAAATATCCAATTTAGCAAATTAAAAATTTTTTGCTATTTTATTCCCAGTACCTAAAAGGAAGACTGACAAATAATTAGCACTTAAAAATATTTAATGAATAAAGGGCTTTTCCAGGTCTCATTTACACCTTTAAATAGAAAGCTCCCAGCAATTTCCCAAATCAAAGAATGGTAAAAAGACATTTTTAAAAATGTTTATTTATTTATTTTAGAGGGGGGGAGGGAAAGAGAGAGACAGAGACAGAGAATCTGAAGTAGGCTCGTGCTGTTAGCACAGAGCTAGATGCAGGTCTCCACCAAGGGCTCAAACTCATGAACCAAACTCACACACTGTGAGATGATGACCTGAGCCAAAGTCAGATGCTTAACTGACTGATGTGCCCCCAAAAGACTTTTTAAAGCAAATCATTACAAACATTCTGAACACTAAAAATAAACAGCCTCAGTTGCTAGAAGGGTCCAGAGAAAAAATCAGCTTAAAAATCAAAGAATACAGGTGTTTGACCTACTCAATTACTGTGGTGGTAGATACTTCATACAACTTTCACTCCCACCACCACAGCCCAGTCCTCCATTGCATGGTATCCTAGTAATGGCTGCCATGTACAAATAGTGAACCATTCGTCTTACATTGTCACGGCCCACTGTGGCAGAGTTGTCCAAATACGATAAATTACAGAGCTAGTAACAGGAGTGAACAGGAGTAACAGGGAGTGAACAGGAGATTAGGTTCATTGTGAGAAGTGATATCTCACACTGTCCTAAATATTGGAAATTTACTCTGTGGATTTGGAATGGGTGCCTTAAGTAAACGAAAGTGACAAATTATTATGAGAAATAAATAACATTGACAGCATCTCTAAACAGAAGACTATTCCTCGAACGTACATGGATGTGATGATTTACAGCAGTCTCATAATGGGGCAGTATCATTAGGATTTCATGCACCACCACCAACTCCTTAAAGAATAGTGTCTGATAACCCATCTGGTTATCTTCTCCCTCATTAGAGATAGCACATTGACCGTTTTAGAACACAGAATTAAAATTGATTAATGAGACTTCCAGTTTGGCCCCAACATGTAAGAAGCTTAGATATTGTTGCTCCATTCTAGCAACAAGTGAAACACTGAACAAACAGAAAAACCAACAACTCTTCTTAAATCTGTAAAATAAGTGAGGTCACAGGGCAAAACAAGTATACCATGTGTTTTCAAGACACTTCCAAGGCAAGTGTAAAGATAATTCTCTTGTATGAATTTCAACCTATGGAGATGTTTGAGTCATGAGAAATTTGGAAGTACAGACAGATGCCATAGTTAATATTAAATGAAGAGGACAATTGTATCACTTTTGAGAAAGAAAAAAGCATATCCACTGACATTTGCAAATTATGCTGTAGCTCACTGGTAGGCCATGACAATCTTCCATTAGACATAAACAATCTCGGAGAATACCAACTTCCAATGAGGTTGCTCTGAAAATGTGATAAAATGTGGCAAAGCAAAGTCATTTTATAATTTTAAGCACAAATAAAAACAAGGCATCTGTGCCACTTGCTGCTTACCTAATACTGCACATCCCTCTCTCTTGGCTAAAATGAGTAGCTATTACATCTTTATCAATGACAGCTTTATTATCCCTCTTATCTGTCATCCCTATAAATAAGATTTATTGAGATATTTTATCCTACAACTTCCATCACTTTCTGAGAGCATCCAATCTAAAGCAAACTCCACTTCCTTAGACCTCCCTCAAATCCCCCAGCTGAATACCATACAATAGATTCTTTCTAATGGTCTCTTTTAGGGGCACCCAGTGGTTTCCCCAAGGTATGTGTTCACCTTCACTGCAACTTGTTCAACTATAGGTGTGTTCCTGGTGGTCTAGCCTGGACGATATTGACATTTCCATGAAGAGACATAGATTATATAACTTTCAATAAAATCCTTTGTGCCTCTAAGTAAATCTGTGAGGTCTGGAAATGTTTGCTGTATTTCCTTTCTTACAATTTTCCTTTTATTTCAAAAAAATGGGAAAATATTATCATTTAAAATGTCTAAATAGTGCCATAGTGCCAAACATGTCAAATGATTGGCAAAATTAATTTGTGAAATGAGACTTCTTTACTGGTGACTCATATCGGCGGATTAGATCTATATAGCTGACAGATAAACCCGTTCTGAATGAAAAATTTAAGTAACACTGTTCATCTATTATATGCTTAGAAATTGACTTAGTGATTACTCTGAGAATCTTCATAAAGTATGTGGCATTGATAAATAAAGTTAGTGAACAGTGATGCAAAAGTGAACTGATTATTCAAAGGCCAAAAAGGTAACAGGTGATAAAGGTGCAATTTATGTAGAATGATCCAGAATCAAATTAATTAAATCCGTCTCTTGTTATATTTCTACATGGATAAATAAAGTAACATTTTCTGAACAGCTAATATTAAGTCATCAATTATTCTATTCTTTATGAACTCCATTAACAGTTAAATAATATATTTTTTTCAGTTGAAAATGGTTGCTTTCAGTGGTCAAATATTTGACTCTTTAAACAGTGCATTCCTTAATGCTATGCACATTGGCATTTTAGGGGTGAGATAGCAGAAAAATGAATTTTTTAATCTTTACTCCCATATTTTCCAGGGTCTTTTTAAATTGTTTCACTGTTTTTTGCAGTTTGTACTATTGTTTTCTAAAGCAACTATAGATTATTGTAAAAGAGCTGATAACTGGAAAAGATCAAGGTAGCAATTTAAAAAATATATCCATTAAAAACAGAAAGAAATTTCCCTTTAGAAGAATGTGAAGCTCAGAACACTGTATAATGAAGTTCTCTAAGGAACGGCCCTCTGTAACTTGCAACTATTGACTTGGAACACTTACTAAACAATGGACTACATAAAGCAATGTGTGCAGTTAATTCTCCCAAAAAGTTTTGGGGACGTATAGTAATATCCTTCTTCCACAAGTGGAAAATAAGAAGGCTAAACTTAACTTTATCAAGCTGAAGAAGCAAATGAATATTGGTACAGATTTCAACTTTGGTTTACATAGAATAATTAATGAGTCTTTTGAAAATCAGAAAATCTCATTAAGTGGAATTAGAATGTCTTCTGCTCCTCCCACTTACCCCTCACCCCCCCACCACTGTTCTTACTTTATAATTACATGAAATCTAAAATTTTCAAATTGAAATTCAAGGATCTATACATTCTGATCCAGTGGACCATCCACTGTCCTCTGCCTTAGCCATGCAAAGTCTTCAGCTCTATCTGAGGTTATAAGTTCACTCCATGTGGCATATGAATATTCATTTTGGCCTCTAAACCCCAAATTCAAGTTGAAGTTCCTTCTTCCTGAGGACACCTTCTTAGATCACTCTAACCAAGAATGAGAAAATTTTCTCTGGAATTATCTGGTATTTATTTTCTACAAACGTACCGCTTCATTATAATTCCATTATTGTATTTTGATAAAAATTTGAATATGTAATATCTATATGATACAACTAATTAAGAGGGAAAAAAGAAACAAATCTTTTTCTTGCTCTAGGGGGGGTGGTCATTTCTATTGAATAACTTATTTTAAAAATCTAGCCAGTGAAAGATAAATTCAGATTATTTAGGTATTAAATAAGCTCTTTCTGGCTATTCCAGCCACTTTGGGGTAAATACCAGCTAAATCAAATTCCACACTCTTTTGTAGGTCCCCTTTCTTTGTTTTCTCAATGATTTTCTCTCTTCTTACTCCTTCTCAGGATAGTATAGAAGCATAGAGAGGATATAAATCTTCACGGAGATGGAGGGAAAGATCTCTGGTCCAGAAACTGGTCATTGCAAACTTGATGGCTTTCACTGTAACGTGTTTGGTTGCAAGATCTTGAGATATAATTGCCAAGTGTTTGTTAATGCCACCTCTCTCTTGGGGCACTGTGTGGTTTTCAGTGGATTAAGTTTATAATTCCTCTATTTTATACATAGTTATGAGACTCTTAGGCTCTTTGACTTCATCCAGCACCAGATCTCTATTATATGTCTCCTCATCACTTCTACCTAACCCCAGTGCAGTTACCTCAGGAGTACTCCTTATGTCATGCATAGGCTATAGGAATTTTGGTGCTACCTTATGACCATTTTTCTAGATTTTTTTTCTTTAAAAATGTTCCTTCTATGAATGATAAGTAATGCATGAAAGTGGGGCATCGAGTTGCTTCTGTTTATTTCTATATATGTAGGAATTACTTTGGAGTCTCAATAATCTCATCTTCATCTTTAACCGAGGCCAAAGTAATCAGAATCCTGGGCCCACCCTCAGAAACCTTCTCACTCAAATGTCTTCCCTTGTTCCCATGGTAACTTCCTGTTTCCTCTCAGTAATGAAAACTTCCCTTGTATCAATTCTGTTTTCCCTACATTAGGGCTTATGGTAAATTTCTACTAATTAAATAACTCTTTATATGTAAAATAGAACTTTTGCAAATTAGGAATCATTTGTCTCAATAATAATGAGATTTCAAGGCAAATGTACACTAAACGCTGGAAGTATATTTTCTAATTTGAAACTTAAACATTGACTGATTATTTCTATTTACCATATTCCTTTGGTCTCTAGCTAAGTAGGGGAAATGTTTTATACAATTACGGAGAAGAGAAGCACATTAATATATTTACAAATATATAATCTGAATTAAAGATTTTATAGTGTGTATAACTTTTCCCCATGGTGCTTCCTTCTTCCTATCTTCATTTTCCAAATGGCTGTCGTGAATCATTTATGTCTTGGAAATTGTGTTGGACATCGGATTTAAAATGTCTTATAGTCAGGTCTACTAGGTACAGAACTACTTTTATATATATCTGACATGCGCCAAGAACCTAGAGCCGGGGTATTTACATGTATCTACACAGTAATTATGCTTTGCCTAACCTATTCTAATGTCCCTGCCACTAACTTTTCTGAATTTATTTAATCCCTAAACTGTAATCTATTCTCCAAAGAGAAGCCAGAGCAATTATTAATATATAAAGAACAAAACATGTCAGTCCATAGTTTCAAAGCCTTTGGTGGCTTCTCATTACCTTTAGAATTAAAACTAAGATTCTTACTATTGTCTATAAGGTTTTTCATGAACTAGTTCTTACCTATTATGCTATAATATTTTTAAGTGGGTAAATACATAACATTCTTTTTTCCTGACCTAAGATTTGGAATAATTAAGAGACAGACAAGAGCCAAGAATAAGGCAATAAAATATCCTCTTATTAGTAGTAATACTAAGATTGGTTTATATATATGGCACATATAAACTCTCCAGTGATCTTGGAAATATTCATCTCAGAATTAGATGGCAGACCTATCCATGGGAGATTGGATCTTTGAAATTTATACCAAAGAGAAGTACAGTAATATGTGCACTTCTTGAGGACCAGTTGGCTTCCAAAATAGACAGGAAGGGGCTGGTTCACGTAAGCTTATCTCCCACTCTCAAACCTCACAATTAGATAATTTAGTCCACTTGCATATCATAAAAACAAAGAGAGGCTTGGGGCCCCTGGGTGAGTCAGTTGGTTAAGTGGCTGACTTTGGCTCAGGTCATGATCTCGTGGTTCATGAATTCAGGCCCCACGTCGGGCTCTGTGCTGACAGCTCAGAGCCTAGAGCCTGCTTCAGATTCTGTGTCTCCCTCTCCTCCCCTCCCCTGCTTGTGCTCTATCTCTCTCTCTCAAAAATAAATACACATTAAAAATATATTTTAAAAAAGAAAGGCCAGAAGTGTTATCTAATAGATGTTCTCTTTCAAGAAGAAAAGTATCCACTCAATGCTTTATAGAAATGTCTACACCACTCTACTTTCATTCTCTAGCTATGCTGACTTTTAAATTTCTTGCTTGTTTCTACAGCAGGAGTTGCATATATTTCCTCTACTTGGACCTGTTCAGCTTTCATTGAGCTCTGACTCACCTTCATCTCTAGGTGGATCTCCCTCTAGTCTAATAACACATTGCATTTTTCATGAGATTTTTATGATTTGAATTCATATATACATACATATATATATACACACACATATATATACACATATATATGTTTAAGATTTTAATTTTTTATATTTTTATTTAACTTATTTTTTAAATTTACATCCAAGTTAGTTATATATTTTTATATTTTTTTATTAATACAGATATCTTTCCATATACACTCTAGGTTCTATGAGGTCTTATATTGTAATCTTGCTAACCTAGTTATTCCTTGATGTGTTATCATAGTGCTTGGCATACTGCAGATGTACAATAAGTATTTGCCGAGTAGATGAATAACTGTATGAATAATTTCAGAATTAGTTTGAAATCTACTGAAGTACTGTCATTGTTCTTAGATTAATACCAAATCACCTATTTCTAGATATGAATCCCTAAAAGCCAAAGTCCATCAGAAGCACAAGTATTATAAATTTGAGTAATATTTTTCTAGGCTCTGGAAGTCTGGGGAAATATGGTTAGAGTTCACAATGATTGCAACACAGTTGCATCAAGGCTCTGTTTCTATTAGTTGGATAACTCCTACCCCAACCCATCTCTCAGTACCAGCCCAGTCAAATGGAACGTAGGCACACTTATAGAAAAAGACGTTCCTGACATTTTTCTCCAAACAGAAATCTTTCTCCATATCTCAACATGTAATTTTTCTCTCTTAACTGTACCCATCCCTCTATCAACTTTAGTGGCAATAGGTGTTTTGGGGTCCACTTGGAGAATGTACCAATAAATGTGTAAGCTTATCATCCCTTGGTTTCTATCCAGTAGTTAAGGGGCTAAAATGCCAGTTCTTTAATCATAGTAAATGCATAATTACAGCCAATCTATCCAAGAAATGTTGGAGTATACACCAGAGGTGTTTTAGGTGGAGTAAACACCAGAGGTGTTTTAGGTGTTAGGTGTTAGGTGTTTTAGGTGGTTAGATATACAATATACAGTTATTTCTTAGAAACTGTTGGACAGAAATACTTTTCTCTCCACTTCTCAGACCATCTCTTCTAAATTATCTCAAAACATTTCCGATTTTTAATTCACTTAACTTTTGATTACTAAACAGTGATCTAACTAAATATTTTTTTTTTATTTTCATAGAAACCTAACTTTGACCTCCAATTTGCAACTGTCTTCATTCTTTACCAAATTTAGAAGGATGAAGGTAGCTGAAGAAAGAAGTGGAAAATGTACTTGCCTTGATGTAGTTACAACTGTATGTTTTCATGTGGGTAAACATATGAGCCATGGCCTAAGACAGTGTCTAGTACATAGTAGATTGTGAAATAAATATTGGATAAATGACTGCAAGACCACTGAATTGGAAGGCAGGTCATCAGGATCAAGATTAGGAGGGTATTCCCTCGCTGCATTGGGGTGCTCCTTACACTTGAAATCAAAATACTTGGCTCTAGTTGGTGCTCCAGCCTAGATTCCCTTTGTCTCTCTCATTACGTTCACTTTCATTTGTTTGTTTATTTATGTATTAGCTTCTTCCATATAAGCAAATATCATATGGTGATCTCATTCTTTTTTTTTCTCATGAAAATAAACCTAAATACCAAAGGAAAGCATTCTTTTTTAAGTACAGCCATTTAACTCTAATACATTAGCTACAGGAGCAATGAACAAGAAAAAGAGAATGTTTACCCCTTAAGACTGACATCAATATCCAGTCTTCCATGTGTCCTTTGTATTACCTTCGAGACAGGATAGATGGAGAGAAATTGTTGAGCTCCCCAGAAAAATTCAAAGATGTGGTCAACAAGGACTTTAAAGACTCAGGGCATGCCAAACTCACTATAATGACCAACAACACTGTATCTTGCTGACCACTCTTGACAACTTCCCATCTTTTGTTTTTCTTCAGTTTCACTCTCTTCTTGGTGTTGTTTGCACACAGGAGGCATTAACCCCCTTCCAGGGTTTTTGCTCTGCCTGTGAAGCCTTCCCTTGAATACTTATACAAAGCCTCCCCCAAGGCTTTCCTCTTAGTCTTTACTTGGCCAGTACATTCAGGGATAAGCCGAGGATTGGTTTGAAAGTTTAACTCTAAATACCTCTGCTTCAATATTTACTCCTATTTATCATGGGGAATAGAATGAGAACAGAATGAATTTAGAAAGATAATGGATCCTTGAGCTGATGTTGATCATATCATTAGAAAAATCTTCAGGAGAATTCAAAGACTCCGAAGGAAACTTTTTTTCCCTTTCTCTCTTTGTGTAAAAATAAAGAAAAACAAATTAGGCTGTCAGGCAAATGCATGAACTCCATTTAAGGGGCTGAAGTTTTCATCATTTTGTCAGGCCAGCTGCGTCTTCATACCCAAGGTAGATTCACACCCAGTAATGATAGAAATGCTGCCATAGAAATTCAAGGAAAAACTCTGATGAATGAATGATAGAGAGGGCTTGTTCACAAATAGTAATGCAATTAATGTTAAGAAATGAATTAAGAAAAAGCTTGTGAAAGATCAGAGGTGACAAAGAATAGAGGTGACAGTAATCCTCCAGTAATTTGTTTCCATTAATAAACAACATGGAGAAAGTTCCTTAGATAGAACTCTCAGAGGATAAACAAAACCTACTAACTCCTAACCCAAGTTTGTTAGTTGTGAATGAATCAATTCTCTCGATATATATGGGGGAGAAGGGTGGAGAGGGAATTCAGGCCAAATGTTGGGAATTAACAACAATAAAGACTTTATTTGGAGAAAAAATAATTCAAGATTGTGGCAAAGCTGGCATAAATGTCTTTTCTCAAGAAAAATAAGAGATCAGGTATTCTCAAACACAAATAGCTTGCATAAATCACAGGATCGTTAAGCCTGATTTTAATCGAGTGAGAACAATTGGCAACTTTATGCCTTGGGTTATGATACGTTGTAAGCATATCATACATTCTCACTTTCAAGTACGGAAATTGGTACCCAGTACATATAATGTGCACTGCATCCTTTTCTCTCTGAAGAATGTAGAGTTATTCACAGAAGGATTGTTAATATCATTGACAGGCCCAGATGTCTCTGCTTGTAGCACAAAAGAGAAAATTTGGGAGAGAAACAGTCACCTTTACCTACCCCAGCTAACAAATCTTATTTTGCAGAGCTGTTCTTAAACCTTGATATTATCTGCTACAACTGTGTATGTGAAGGATGACTCTGTCCTTTTGGCTTTCATGTTCCAAAATCTTATTCTGTCTGTGCAGTTAAAACATCTGTGCCCTTTGTTTTTAATCAACAATGAAGAATTCATTTGGGTTCACTGCAGTGCCTAGTGATTCATATGGTTTTCCATTTAAAGATTGGGAGATGGATATACTTTGAACCCCCCAATGGTACTAGATGATTCTGACCTTAATTGAATAAATCTTCAGTGGTGGACAAGGGTTATTATGATTCAGAGCCCATCATTTAAGCTGCAACCCTCATCTACAACTATCACAGAAAATTTTCCAAATAATCACATACTTTCCTTGTGAGAAGCCGCAAAGCCCCTTTGAAGACTTTCATCTATACAATAAATTCTAGATTAGATTGTGAACCAGTTATTTTATCAATCTTGTGCTCACAATTGAAACAGCCTTAGGAAGAATAGTAAAAGAGATGCACAGAGAACAAACAAAAAGAAAGGAGAAAAACTGAGATTAGTGGATGTGAATGGCAGGATTTTGTAGATGGTTGATCTTGTAAGGTTCTTTGAAAGATATAAAAGAAGCTGATGAAAACAAATTCAGGCAATGACTATGTACTCATACTCTCAAGAGAAGACCAAGACCTGTTTAAAAGAGGCTGAGTAAATTCATTTATTCATTCATTCATCCAACAAATGTCTACTGTGCAATTGAGTCATATACCTAAAAGATAATAAATCATACTACTATAATTCCTAACCTCATGGAATTTAGTTTAGTGGTAAAACATGGATATTAATAATTCCACAAATAATAACGTAAATGCAATTGTAACAGAATGATTCAGACCAAAGCATTTCCAGAATGTTATGTTGCTTTCTGAGATAAAGTCATCCTGGATGGAGCTGACATAATATATGTTTAGGATGCCGATTGGAATAGCTACCCTGTATCTTTCTGGTACAACTGTGCTGACAGACTAATTTGCTATTGTCAGGGAGGAAGACCTTCCTCTGTCCTATGGTCCTTGTAGCTGGACAGAATCAAAATGACATGAGACAGATTAACAGGAGAAAATCAAATCTAACAGGTGTATGGGTGGGGAATCCACACAGACATGGGATTCCAAAGGTAATGAGGAAACATGAAGCTTATATGAGCTAAGGAGAGGGGTAGGGGCCTGAGGGCACAAAGGAGAGGAAGACCATTAGCAAGAAGGAGATGTTTGGAAAAACAAGGTTGCCTTATTATGCAGATACGTTCCTCAGGTAAAGGGGAGTCTCTGTTAATAAGTCTCTTCCTGGTGCAGCCTCTCCTTTCCAGTGTAAATTTAGGCAGAGAGTTTTTCCTGCATCTGCTTGAGTTTTGATTAGTTTTAACTGAAAACAATCTTTACCCCAAAGTGGCCCATCTTGGGGCAACCTACCTTGGGCCCCTACACTATGAATTTTTATCTTGAATGTTCACATTTCCTCTTATCTCTTTGGAACTTCAGAAGGGAACAGTTGAAAGCTATCTCAAAAAAAAAAAAAAGGAAAAAAAGCATTACATTCAAGAAATAGAACTAAATTGTATACTTAGTTCATAGTCTTCACCATGGCTAGTATAGTCCTGGTCATTTTATGATATTCTCGAAAATTTAGCATTAATGAAGTCTTCCACAGACTTATACTGAGGTAGTTAGCTGGAGGATCCAATGTTTAAACGTATTCAATTACAATTATTCTGAGAATCAGGGATTTATCACAAAATTAAATCATATTATGCATGGAAAGAGAAGGATTAGATAAATTGGTAAAGCATAAAATAGTAACTATTCTGATTTAAAGGTGATATTCAACCAGAGATAGAATTAAAGCAATGAGGAAGTTTCTAGGTCATTTTGGAATCCCACACCTAAGGAAGCATACATTTTTAAATGAAAATGTGTTACTCATGAAACGGAGCCCTATCTATAGAGGCCCTTATTTGGAAATCGTCATAGGCAAGTCATAGGATGTCTGGAATATTCAACTAGTATAACATTTTTAGTAATACTCAAATTTGTCTAAAGGATCCTGTAACTGCTAGAGCAGGAGATCTGAGCCAAGACTGAATTGCTCTTTCCTTCATTGCCAGACAGCTGTAGACAGGTGACCTGCTTTGCATTTATAAACAACTATTTGCGACTACAGTGCTCTTTAGTGAGTGGTTTTCTCTTAGGAAATTATGATACAAAAAAAAATTATTATGTTATGTTTTAATAACATTGACTAAAAGCAATAATATATAGCAAAAAGATAAAGGATGGCCTAAATATTAGAAATCATTCCTTTTTATCCTTATGTGTAAGATAGAGACAAAATCTGCCCTGCTTGAGTTTCATGTTGGTTCACTTTTGTAATGCCTCCTCTTACTCTAAAAATGTTAACAGTCTTTACTGGGTGCTTCCTATGTGACAGGTCATTTCTTTTTTTAAAATTTTGAAATTTTTTTTAACTTGTTCTATTTTTTTTTTTAATTTACACCCAAATTAGTTAGCATATAGTGCAAAAATGATTTCAGGAGTAGGTTCCTTAGTGCCCCTTACCCATTTAGCCCATCTCCCCTCCCACAACCCCTCCAGTGACCCTCAGTTTGTTCTCCATATTTATGAGTCTCGTCTGTTTTGTTTCCCTCCCTGTTTTTTATATTATTTTTGTTTCCCTTCCCTTATATTCATCTGTTTTGTCTCTTAAAGTCTTCATATGAGTGAAGTCATATGATTTTTGTCTTTCTCTGACTGACTAATTTCACTTAGCATAATACCCTCCAGTTCCATCCATGTAGTTGCAAATGGCAAGATTTCATTCTTTTTGATTGCTAAGTAATACTCCATTATGTATATACACCACATCTTCTTTATCCATTCATCCATTGATGGACATTTGGGCTCTTTCCATACTTTGGCTATTGTCGATGGTGCTGCTGTAAACATGGGGGTGCATGTGTCCCTTTGAAACAGCACACCTGTTTCCCGTGGATAAACGCCTATAGTGCAATTGCTGGGTTTAGGGTAGTTCTATTTTTAGTTTTTTTGAGGAAGCTCCATACTGTTTTCCAGAGTGGCTGCACCAGCTTGCATTCCCACCAACAATGCAAAAGAGATCCTCTTTCTCCACATCCTTGCCAACATCTGTTGTTGCCTGAGTTGTTAATGTTAGCCATTCTGACAGGTGTAAGGTGGTATCTCATGGTGGTTTTGATTTGTATTTCCCTGATGATGAGTGATGTTGAGCATTTTTTCATGTGTTGGTTGGCCATTTGGTTGTCTTTGGAGAATTGTCTATTCATGTCTTTTGCCCATTCATTCACTGGATTATTTGTTTTTTGGGTGTTGAGTTTGATAAGTTCTTTATAGATTTTGGATACTAACCCTTTATCTGATATGTCCCTTGCAAATATCTTCTCCCATTCTGTCAGTTGCCTTTTAATTTTGCTGATTGTTTCCTTCGCTGTGCAAAAGCTTTTTATTTTGATGAGGTCCAGTAGTTCATTTTTGCTTTTGTTTCCCTTGCCTCTGGAGATGTGTTGAGTAAGAAGTTGCTGCGGCCAAGATCAAAGAGGTTTTTGCTTGCTTTCTTCTCGAGGATTTTGATGGCTTCCTGTCTTACATTGAGGTCTTTCATCCATTTTGAGTTTATTTTTGTGTATGGTATAAGAAAGTCGTCCAGGTTCATTGTTCTGCATGTCGCTATCCAGTTTTCCCAGCACCACTTGCTGAAAAGACTGTCTTTATTCCATTGGATATTCTTTCCTGCTTTGTCAAAGATTAGTTGGCCATACATTTGTGGGTACATTTCTGGGCTCTCTATTCTGTTCCACTGATCTGAGTGTCTGTTCTTATGCCAATACCATACTGTCTTGATGATCACAGCTTTGTAGTATAGCTTGAAGTCCGGGATTGTGATGCCTCCTGCTTTGGTTTTCTTTTTCAAGATTGCTTTGGCTATTCAGGGTCTTTTCTGGTTCCATACAAATTTTAGGATTATTTGTTCTAGCTCTGTGAAGAATGCTGGTGTTATTTTGATAGGGATTTCATTGAATATGAAAATTGCTTTGTGTAGTATCGACATTTTAACAATATTTGTTCTTCCTATCCAGGAGCATGGAATCTTTTTCAAATTTTTTGTGTCTTCTTCAATTCATAAGCTTTCTATAGTTTTCAGCATATAGATTTTTCTCCTCTTTGGTTAGATTTATTCCTAGGTATTTTACGGTTTTTTTGTGCAACTGTAAATGGAATCGATTCCTTGATTTCTCTTTGTTGCTTCATTGTTGGTGTATAGGAATGCAACTGATTTATGTGCATTAATTTTATATCCTGCAACTTTGCTGAATTCACGAATCAATTCTAGAAATTTTTTGGTGGAATCTTTAGGATTTTCCATATAGAGTATCATGTCATCTGCGAAGAGTGAAAGTTTGACCTCCTTCTGGATGATTTGGATGCCTTTTATTTCTTGGTGTTGTTTGATTGCAAAGGCTAAGACTTCCAATACTATGTTGAATAACAGAGGTGAGAGTGGACACCCCTGTCTTGTTCCTGACCTTAGGGGGAAATCTCTCAGTTTTTCCCCATTGAGGATATTAGCGTTGGGTCTTTCGTATATGCCTTTTATGATCTCGAGGTATGCTCCTTCTATCCCTACTTTCTTGAGGGTTTTTATCAAGAAAGGATGCTGTATTTTGTCAAATGTTTTCTCTGCATCTATTGAGAGGATCATATGGTTCTTGTCCTTTCTTTTATTGATGTGATGAATCACGTTAATTGTTTTGTGGATATTGAACCAGCCCTGCATCTCAGGTATAAATCCCACTTGGTCGTGGTGAATAATTTTTTAATGTATTGTGTGTGTCAGTTCATTTTTAAGTGCTTTCCACATACTGACCCATTAAATACTTACAACAGTTCCTAGGGAGCATATGCTACTACTGTCTCCATTTTATAGATGAGTGACTGCATCCCAGGGAGGTATTTGAGGAAGGCGGTACAACTAGTACGACGCTAATGCAAGTTTATGCACTTGTACCTTCTGGTTCAGGAGTCTCTTAGCTATCCTACGTGTCTTCATATATCCATGAATTTGCCACGGTTTCCTCCTTGCTGGAGAGATTTCCCCTGCAACTTCTCCTAAGTAGAACCTAATTTAAAAACAATTGAATTTCAAGTTTCCATTCAAATATACTCTTCTCAAAGATTCATGTTTTTCTGACTGCTAGCTGGATAAGAAGCACTTGTGGGTACTGCTAAAGAACTCCATTTAACAGAACTCATCACACTATGTTTAACCTCTTTGTTTTCCCTATTAACTTGAGATCCTTAAGAGCAGACGTATGTGTCCCTAATAAATGTTTATCAAATCTATCTATGAGCCTACAAGAATCATGTGACATAATCTGGTAAATCTTCTTTGAAAACAGTAAGTGGCATGTCAATATCATAGGTTATTATTCCTCATAATCACAATAAATGGATCCTGTGGCATTAAGGTATCTCAGAAAAGGTTTTTCCCCTATATACATAATATAGAGAAATAAAAGTAAAGAAAAAATGGTTCAAAAATGGCAAGCACTGATTTATGTCCACTGTCATAAGAAACCACAGTCAAGTCTTCTAAATATAAAAGCATATGAGCCTAGTACTCCTAGATTTTATATCTGGAAGGCTTGACAGTGGTTTCTTATCATGGCTTGCTTAAGAATAATAGAAAGGGTCATGGAGAATCATGATTTAACTCTTTTTTATTCTATTGAACTCAAGAATGCAATAGGTGACACTCAATTTTGATGTATTTATATTAATAAGAATACATGACATAAAATACTGGTAGCATAGAAAATAGGCATCAAATGAAGAAATTTTCATGGCAAAGAGTATCATGAAATATATGGCAGAAATGAAAGAACAGCTATAGTCCAATGTAGATTAATAATACTTACATTTCTAAAAAAAATAACTGATGGCCAATTCAGTACTTGAATCTATGCTGTTATTTCAATCAACATATTTCTATGGGGGTTCTAAGTATATTGATATCACAAATGCTAAAACATCTAAAAATAGCCTTTCATGGGCCCCTGTGTAGTTCAGTCAATTAAGCATCTGACTCAATTTTGACTTAGCTCACAATTTCATGGTTCAAGGCCACCTTGGGCTCTGTGCTGACAGTGCAGAGCCTGCTTGGAATTCTCTTTCTCCCTTTCTTTCTGCCATTGCCCTGCTCGTTCTTGCTCTCTCTCTCTCTCTCTCAAAACAAATAAATAAACATTTTTAAAAATCTTAAAAAAATAGCTTCTCAGTTTTAAAAGTCATATGCTATATTTAGCTTTAATAATAAAAATAAAGGCTACTGTTTATTGCACCAAAACTTGTAATATTATCTCATATAATCACCAACATCCCCTAACCATTTTATTTTAGCAAGTGAGACCACTAGGATTCAAGCTCAGATTTATAAATTCAAAAGAGCCTTGGAATTTTACATTATATCTACCTTCTTTCTTAACTATAATCAATTATTTCATTTTTCACTGATTACAAATTGCATATATTATAAAACATGGTTAATTTTATAGGGTTTCTTAATCAATTATACTTATTTGGATACACTAATGCAATCACTATAGTGGTTACCTGAGACAAGGTTAATCATCTCAGCAGGTGGTTAAATCTGTAGTTATTTTAGTCTTGATTCTCGTTGGTAATCTTGCATCATTAAAAAGTCCAATAGCGATAGAACATTAACTATTCACCATGAGATATGAAATCTTGTTGTTGTTGTTTTTTATCAATTGCTTTAATACATATTAGGCAAAAATGAAAGTACAGAGTTGAAATAGACTGTGGAGGATAGCATGAATCTTTGCAACAACATAAACATCCACTTCTAACAGGTGATTTACAGTTTTAAAAAAATTACCACTTGTGCTAAAAATTGCTTGGTGCACATGGTGAAAATCATCCCGGTCACTGAGTGGAATGAATTGGTTAATAGGCCTACAGCTATGAATGGTATGGTTTAATTAAAGGGCCATGTATTCATGTGTGGCATTGAGAAAGCTGAAATATGTAAAATGAAACTTTTATTATTTATTTGCTGTCACATGTATCAACTCAGATATCGAAGGAATACAATTTTTCTCATTTTTACAGGGGAGAAAATAGGTTCAGAGGATTTAATGCCCTGAAGAAAGTAACAGAGAATGAATACGAGCCTTAAAATTTCTAATGCCTGTCAAGCCAAGAAGAGACAATAAATTATCCATGATAGCGACATTGCATGTCTCAAATTGCCAGGCACCATTCTAACTGCTGGAGATACAGAAGTGAACAAGACAAATTTCTTGAATTCACAGAGCTTATATTTTAGTGAGGAAGGTAGGAAATAAAGCACGACAACACATAAATAACGATTGTACTTCTAAAAGTGATGGCTACAAAATAAGTAAAGCAGCAAAACAGAATGGAGTGTGATGAGGAAAGTGTTTGCGGTTTAGATACTTAGGTCCTAAGTTTCATGGGTGAAATGTGAGCGCTACTTGAACGATGCCAAGGAGCAAATTTATTCAATGGGTTGCAGCAGGTCTTTTAGGTCAAGACTGTGTTGGAAATGAGCTTACGATGTTCTAGAAATTGCAAGAAGACCAGTGTGGCTGGGCCAGAATGAGCAAGGAGGAGAGTAATAGCATAGAAAGTCAGAGAAAGAGGCAGCTGTGTGATCACACCTGGCTTTGCAGGGACTTCAGATGGTGTGAGCACGGGGTTGACATGATATGATCTTAGTATTAAAAGCATTGCTTCTGATATAGTGTGAAGGATAGACCTAGGTCGCCATCAATAGCAATAGGCGGATGAGAAGTGATTGGATTTAGAATACTTTTAAGGCAGAAGCAACAAGTCCAACAAGTGCCGTTGATGAAATGGAAAGAGGGAGAGAGAGAAAGAAAGGAATCAAGGTTTCTAGACTGATCAACTCAGTGACTGATATTACCATAACATAAGATACGAAAAGTTGAACAATTTTTTTCTTTATTTTGTTTGAGCCAGGAGGTTCTAATTTATAAATTTTGCTTCATATAGTTCATAGGTTTTATGTACTTTTACATATTCACATGTAATCAATTGTAGTATGCTAGCATACAGATGTTAAGAACCAAAGTCTTCACTTGGTTAAATTTGTTAAGGAAATAAGAAATATTGCACATCCCGGGATTGTAGACAGTGGGAAGCCATGGCAACAAGGCAATAACTCACAAAAAGCACCCACTGATCCTACTGGTTTTCTAATAAAGTGCTTTAGGCACATAGCATTCTGTCTTCTGTTTGGTAGTCAGGGCCAATCGCTCAGACTAGTAGAAGGACCGCTTTTTCTGCAACTTGGGTGAGCAGGATATATACGGAACATCACGTGACCATGGCTATGGAAGTATTCCTGTTTAGAGTGCTAGATCTGCCAAGTTCAGCCAGCTCAAGCTTTAACAATCAGAAGCAAATCCCTTAGGCGAGTTATTAGGTGAATGGTGGCAGTGACCACTCTCATTTGTACTTCTTGACTTCTGGACATGTGTATTGTTGCTACCAGAAAGACCATGCCGTATATTGTCTGTGTGTTTAAAGCATATGCCTCATCCCACCAGACAGGGCTCCTCTCTTGCATAGTGTTTTCTCCCAGTTGGTACTATAGTGAAGATTTTAGAAACCTATTTCACAGCTCCATCAAGCCAGCTCCTTCTGAGTGGTAAGGCACGAATAAAGACTGTTAAGGCAGCTCCACATGCTTGAATCAACTCATTAATTCTCAGTCAAGTACATCTATGTTGATAAACTCACCTTATCAAATTGGTTTGGTTTAGCTTTCCTTTCGCTAGATTGAGTTTTGTCCTCTTCATTCCAGCACGCTTAGAGTTCACTCTCACATGTGTCCCAAACATCCTTAATATTTAAATTACCAAAGTCTTGTCATTCTTCCCTCATTAGTCTAGGCCCTGTCAGATAAGACCTTCTATTTATGACCTTAGCTAGGCTGGATCCAGCCCTCTTTAAGGGATGAAGAGAATAATAGAATAATTAGGCATGAATAGAAGTGTGTCTTTTCTGGAAAAGAAGGTTCACGGGGGTTTGGCATCAGAGTTCCCAATTTTGTCTTCATTTACCCAAATGCCCCATCTCATGTCTCAGCCTCCAGCTCCTTCCCCACCATTGTTGCACTTTTAATAAGAAAACTTGCATTTGTGAGCACTTAATTGTTTTTTGCAATCCTAAAAAGCTTTACATTCAGGCCTTTGGTACTGCTAGGTCGTGTCTGCTCTGTACCTACATGAAATAAGGAATTTTTAAAAAACTGCTATAAACACTTTCCGATTTTCTTCTTGTGCCTTAAGTTGGGCATTAAACATTTTACTTTGTACTTTCCTTTGTATATATATATTTCTACTTTTTCTGGAAGCCACAGGCTATACCACATTTCTCTTCAATTACCCTTGTCATAACAGTGGCCAGATGCCACGGTCATCTCATTTTCCAACAACTTGTCCTCTATTCCCACCATTTATCATCCATTCCTAGATAAAAATGTGAGTAATCATGATGCCAACACAAGCCATGGGTTATCAATAACTTAATCCATATATCAAGAAAGATACACATGAGTTCATCAAATATATGACCAACCGCATTTGAGATTCCTGTTTTTAGGATCTATTTTCCCAGGTCAATTCCTGGTACCAATTACTACCAGGTAATTGATTGATTAGGATCCCAGACAAAAAATAGATGCACTCTCAAAAACAGTAGAGTATAATGAAGACACTGTTTACAAGCGCAAACAGGGTTACACAATCTAAGAAGGATGGGGAAGCTCTTTGGAGCTAACAGCAGTGGGAAGCGGCCACCAACACTACATCTGAATGGGCAAAGGTGGAGGTGAACGGAGTTATTGTGAGGAAGCTCTGGTCAGAGATAAGGACCAGCCTTCAGGAGCTGTGACCCTCAAGAAAGGAACTCACTTCCTGCCAACCCAGAGCCCAGAAAGGACAGAATCAGGATCTAAATCTCTCTCTCGTCTCCAACCTTCTAATCTCTTGTTGTTGCCTCCCCCCAGCTAAAACCCAAACACAGGGCAAGTGCAAGACATCCCAGGGATATGTTCCATAAAATTACACTGCATCAAATCAGAAAAAGGTGGAGAAGAATGGAAAAAGGATCTAAAATGGCATAGAGCCTATGTGCAGCACTCTCATTTTTCTCTCCCATGCATATAATTGTACACTCGGCAGTATCGATCAAAAAGATGTGGCATCTATGAATTTAATGCCCTGAAGCTTCAGATGTATTGAATGAAACACACTAGTCCTCATTTGTTCTCAGTCTCTGAAACTTAAAGTTTAGGTGTCTCAGCCTAGATATTGCTTAACTGATCTGCAATATTGCATATATTCCTCATGAGCTCTTTTGCAGAGTGATAAACAAGCTTTGGAATCATTTGAAAGTAACTATGTTTTGTTCTTTCTTTCTTGAAAAGCAAATTGGCCAGTTGGGAACTAAAATTACATCAAATCACTGAAATGCCATGGCTATGATAACTACTGCACAGGCAACAAATTAGAAATGTCAGAGATAACACTCTGCACGGTCTCATTATATCAGATGCCTTGGTTTCTTGAGGACATAAAGGCATCATGATGAAAAAAAAAAAAAGAGTTTGAAAGATAAAAAACCTAACTAAACACATTTTAAAATATAGACCTTGATGACTTGGTGAGAAAATTTTCATAATTCTCCAAAGACAATATTTATAAACAGCCTATAATTAGTAATATTAGTATCAGTCAATCTATAATTATGGATTTATCATCGACTACATGTCTAGCACTGTTCTAATACATATTTTAACACACAAAAACTACTATCTACCTCACTTAAAGAGGAAATTTAACTGACTATGAAAATAAGGAGGAAAAGTGTTCACTTCTGAACCAGTCAGATTTTCTGTTTGTAAACAACACTTTCTATGCTGACTAGTTTAAGTATAAAAGGACTTTATTAGAGGATGTCAAATAGCTCACCATAGTTCTGAGAGGTCAAGGTTCAGGCTGTGACATGTGCACTCATGGAAATCCCTCAAACTAAACAGGGAAATGTTGCAGCAAAGACCCTCTTTAGCCAGTCAGCGTGCATCATCTGGCACGGGGCTCAGGCATGTGTTTCCATGCTCTGCCCAAAACTGAATGTCTTCATCATCAACCCCACCGGATAAATGAATTCATGAAACCCACTTTACATTGTTTTTCCAAGTAAACAAGGTGCTTCTTTTTTTATTTTTATTTTTTTCTTTGTTTTTTTTTTTTAATATGAACTTTATTGTCATTCCATAAAAGGAAATAATTTCCTGCCTGGTTTGCTACCTTTCAGATCTATGTGAATGATCTATTCTTAATTTAGATCGACCCCATGTATTACTCTCCTTATGTCAAATACTGTATAAATTCTCATGTAATCCTCATGACCCTTCCATACTTTATTGTCACCATTTTACAAAAACAGTAATGACATGAAGTCACCTGCCACAGTCATTCAAGTTAGTCCATTATTAGGCAGAAAACATGAACAGACATTTCTCCAAAGATGACGTTCAGATGGCCAACAGACAGGTGAAAAGATACTCATCATCAGGGAAATATAAATCAAAAGTACAATGAGATATCACCTCATACAAGTCAGAATGGCTAAAATAAAAAAGACATAAGAAACATCAAGTGTTGGTGAAGATGTGGTGAAATAGGAACCCTTGTGCCTTATTGATGGGAATGCAAACTGGTTCAGCCATTGTGGAAAACAGTATGGAGTTTCTTCAAAAAGTTAGAAATAGAACTACCCTATGATCCAGTAATCACACTACTGAGTATTTAGTTAAAAATACAAAAGCACTAACTCAAAAGGATACATGCAATCCTATGTGTATAGCAGCATTACTTACCATTGCCAAATTAGGGACACTGCCCACGTGTCCACTGATAGATGAACGGTATATATATATATATATATATATATATATATATATATACACATTCCATTGTATATATGGAATGGCATTCACCAATAAAATTCTCTTTGAGACTGCCTGTTCCCACCAAAGTCTTCCCTCTAGTCTATGTAAAATTTTGCCTTATAAAAATTATGATGCTGTATATGATTTAAACTGCTGCTGTTTCTTAAACACGACATTCCTTGGGTTTGGGTATGAGTTTTCTTAAAAAATTCTTTATTTCAGCTGAAGAGTACAAACTCAGCTTCCTGAAACAAGTATGATTTAGGCAGATCAAGAGATACATTTCCTACAATACATATGCTTCACAAGATTTGTGTTCTGCGTTAACCTTGAGGTTACAGATTATTTATTTATATTCTCTAAGGATTAGATGAAATTTTGTAGTTGAGATGAACTATCATGACAACAAGAAAAATGATCATTCATCGTTTCACTTAAATGCAACCTTTGCTTCACCTGGCTGGTCTCCAACAGTGCTCTTTATGTCTATAGTAATCCAAATGTAAAGATGCCCTGCATTTTCTCTTTAACTTATTGAAAAGAGAAATAATCAATTGGCTTGAGTCATTAAGGTATTTATTCCTCTCAAGATTCATTTCAGTTACAACTATGAGCTAGACTTTATTACAATTAAAACTTTTTTTTAATTTGTTTTACAAATATTTTATTTTTGACAGAATGAGAGTGCAAGACTGGGAAGGGGCAGAAAGGGAAGGTGACAAAGGATCCAAAGTGGGCTCTGCACTGACAGCAGTGAGCCCAACGCAGGGCTTGAACATACAAACCATGGGATCATGACCTGAGCCGAAGTCAGACGTTCAACCGATTGAACCACCCAGACTTTCCTACAAATTTTATGAGTTTCAGATTTATAATTTTTTATTGATATCCAAACTTTTGGGGAGAAAATGAAAACAGAAAGAATATGGAATTTGTTAATACATTCAACTCAATTCAGCAAACAATTCTTAATGAAATTTCTAAAAGCAAGGAGATACAAATATTGTCATTGGTTTTCCCAAATACACCATGTGCTGGTGCTCTGGGATTCTCATCTTGCCACCTCTAACCGCATCATTGTCACTTTACCAGCTTCTGCCTTGAGGCTCTGAGTTGCCCTAAGCCTTATCACATATCCTTCCAGTAATGCCTCGAGTGCATCCAAGATGAGTCAAGTTTCTTCAAAGATTCAAAATAAGGATAGCTACTTTTAGCAGAGGACTTGTTAAAATTATTTATTGTGTTATCTAGGAGAGGTTTGGGTTTTTTGTGTAGTCTGGATCTTGTGTACTTAAGAGTGTGTTTTTAAGAAAAAAATGCAAAATGATAGAAATGAAGTTTTTCTTTTCTTTCATATCCATGGCATAGTCTCTGCTTGTTTCAACCCTTCAATCAATTGCTTGAAAGATAATTTTCAAGCAATTTGACCACTGGGCACACCACTGAACCACTTTTCTTCATAAAATGTTCTATATTAAAGTTTTGGAAGTAATTTGTGTCATGAATATTCAATGACAATTCTTACAGTATCCAATGACTAAAAATAATCACTCTGTTGAACGTCTACCCAGTGCCTATGCCACGCGTGGTTCCAATCAATGCTTATGACAATGACTGACGTATATGATATTTTCCTTATTTTACACATTAGAAAAAGAAGAGTTATTTAATTTGCTCCAAATTATAGAGCTAATAACATAAGTAGGGATTTGGATTTGCATAAGGTAACCTAGCTACTAGTACAATAAAAACAGCACTCAGAAATGAGTATTTATTGAACATCTCCCAAGACGGCACTCTAGACTTTATGGGTGTTAAAGAGAAAACTGATTTTGGATTGGAATGCACTTTAGTCTGCTAAAATATCGGTGAAATATCAGAGCACCAGCAGGGTAATCTCTCCATTGAAGTTACTCACTGAATCACATTCTGAAATTATGTTCAGATATTAGAAATTGAAAAGAGTATCCTAAATTCAACAAGTTATCATTGCTTTCAACAGTTTCTGTTTAGCCTGTAGCCTGGATCATGAGAACAGATTCCTAAAAGCTTTTCTGTTTTCAGATTTGACCTTCTATATTAAATATTTCAAACTTCATCCTGATGTGTAAAATAGAAAACAAATTACATTCTACCCTGCTCAAAATCATCCAATGGCTTCCTGTTATACTCAATGATATGGCTTCTTGACTCTCACCTCACTCTGTACCACTCTTTTTCTCTTCCATTATGAAACAGCCACACTACCTTTTCTGAAACTCAAAATAAGCAAATTCAAGTCTTCTCTCTGGTCTATTTTACTTGACTGGAATTCTGCTCCCTGGGAGAATCACAGAGCTTATTCCATTATTGTATTTATGTCTCTTCCAGGCACATATTTTTCTGCCATAAACCAGCAGTATGGGCAGATAGAATTCAGGAACTCCCTGTCTAATTCTTTTTCTGCTTTTGAGATTGCCCCTTCTTTCTGGCAACTCTGATTGCTGTGACTCAGTACTCTCCTAAAAAGCCAGGAAGACTACTCTTTTCCTCCAGCTTCCGGGTCCGCAAGCTAAAAGTCACAAAAATGGAAACTTAATCCAGATAACTCCTCTTAGTGTATGTGCTTGCCGCAAGAATCTGCATGCCTCTCATTATTCTCCATTCCTTTCTGGTATGTGCTTTAAGTATTCTTTCTACATTTTCTACCTGTTATCTGTGGAGATATTGATCTAGTAGGATCTTAGCCATACTAGCTGTGAAAGAGGACCTATCTAACTTAAATATAAATTTTTCACTTTGACTAATATTCTACAAGTATAATGACTAAAGAACCCATCCTTTCATCATCTGCATCTTCTTCCATCATTTAAAAACTGACTTTATAAATTTTGTTTATTTTAAATGTTGCCTGAGGTGATGGGAAGCATCTAAATTGAAATTTCCAGTATGAGGTTGAAGGTACAGAACTAACAATCAAGGAGATGGGCAAAACTGGGCCTGAAAAGAAAGTGATGGTATAAGCTGGGGCATAGATTTCGTAGAGAATGTGGAGAGAGAAAAAGATCAATAAAAGTGTAAAATCTAGTGGTTAAAATAGTGGTTATGTCTGCTACTCCATAGTACTGTCATTTGGGCAGGTTACTTAATCTCTTTAAATTTTAATTCCTGTGTGTGAAATGAAGTTTATAGAACTTAGGGGTATTTTATATGTAAATTTTTACCTTTTCATTTGGAGTTAGCTTTTATTTATATAATGCTTATTTATTCTACAAAGTATTGTTAAGCTATTCTATGGCCTATTCTATGTCATTCCCAGTGACACTATTTTATTTTATTTTATTTTTAATGTTTATTTATTTTTGAAGGAAGAAAGAGACAGAGTGTGAGTGGGGAAGGGGCAGAGAGAGAGAGGGAGACACAGAATCCGAAGCAGGTTCCAGGTTCTGAGCTGTCGGCACAGAGCCTGACATGGGGCTCGAACCCACAAACCTCAAGATCATGATCTGAGCTGAAGTCAGACGCTTAATCTGCTGAGCCACCCAGGTGCTCCTCAGTGATACTACTTTATTTATTTATTTATTAAAAAAAATTTTTTTAATGTTTATTTTTGAGAAGAGAAAGAGCATGAGCAGAGGAGGGGTAGAGAGAGAGGGAAAGACAGGATCCAAAGCAGGCTCCAGGCTCTGAGCTGTTAGCACAGAGCCTGATGTGGGGATCGAACTCACAACGAGTGAGATCATGACCTGAGCTGAAGTCAGATGCTTAACTCACCAAGCCACCCAGGTGCCCTGATACTATTTTAAATAGATGAAAAGAAATGTCTACCCACATGAAACTCAAATGGTGGAAGACACTGTCACAGTAGAGTGAAACACATGCCTTACTGAGAGCCGCAGTATGATGAGCCATGAAAGCAGAGAGTGGAGTCATCTAACCTAGATTTGGGAAATCTAGGTAGGCTTTTCAGAGGAAGTGTCACTAAAACTAAGATTGAAGGGTCAGTTAGGTGGGTGAAAAGGGAAGTCAGCAAAGGATGAGTGTTACAAGATTTGTAAGAAACTGTAGTATATGATTTTACAGAGCCACCACACATAAATCTTTTGGTCATTTCATTAAATATTGACCCTGAGAAATGTAATAATTATTTGCCAGAGCAAATACTATTTAATACATTCCCATAATTATACCACATGGAAATAGAATACTGGGAAGACAGCTTTTTCCTTCTTCTCTTTTTTTAAATCTAAATATAACACATTCAGAGGCTAACATAATTTTATACATATTTTTGGTATATGTATATATATATATATACACACACACACATACATTTCAATAAAAGCTAAATAGCTTTGAAAAAAATGAAAGCTTCCTGAACATTTTTGTTGATTTTGTTGTTTGTAATTATTTTCCAATAAGTATTTTCCAATTAGTATTCTAATGAAGTGATTGTTAACAGGAAAATAGCAAAACATTCTGATCTTCATCTGTTAAAACTTATCAACATGGGTTATAGCCACAGTCTTTACATGCTAAAGGCAATAAATGAGAAAGAAAATTTTAAAAGTTCCACAAGTTCTAAGATATATTGCAATGTTTTCCCTAGTCAATAAAAGAAGTAGAGAGGAAAGAACAAAAATTTAGGAGTCAGATCACCTGAGTTCTGGTCCTAACATTTGGCAACTCAATTAGTCATGATATCTTTGATTCCTCTTCAGATAAAATTCAGATATGATATTGCCCAGGGCTTTCCTCAACAAAATTCTCAGGAGCCCTAGCTTTGCCATATTCTTCTGACTTCATGTATCTGCTGTATTTTGAGAAAATTTCTGGGAACTTCCAAACATCTTTACCGCTTACATCTCATTGACAAGAACTTGGCACTTGTCCATACCTCTCAGCAAGGAAGGTTGGGCAATGCAGTCTATGCAAGTGTGTCGTGTTCCCAAACAATAATCCGTGTTTCTATTATTCCGAAAGTAAATATTGATTATTCAGTTACATCTAGTGTTTTTCTCCAAAGAATAATCAATAATAATATTAATAAGAATAGAACAGAAAAATATTTAAAATAGACGTAATTTGTATTTATTTTTTAAGTTTATTCATTTTTTTTTAGGTAATCTCTACACCCAGTGTGGGGCTCGAACTCATGATCCCGAGTTGAAGAGTCACGCTCCTCCAACGTGAGCCAGACAGGCACCCTCATAATTTATACTTATAAACTATTCCAAGTGGTCAGTTCAATTTTTTTTGTGTGAGAAATCAGTTTTATTACTTCAATGACTAAGTAGGCCTCTCTTGCCTTATCCCCCCAACTCTTAAAATTTCTTTCCAGGAAGTAATGGTCTCAGGTAGGGCAGTTGAGCTAGTGTTTGTGAAGTTTTTGCATACATTGGCATTGAAAAAAACATTTTACTATTTTCAGTCCATTTACTAAAAGCATGTGATACTTTGCACTATTCAATATTCATTAATTTTCCCCTCCCATGATGGGCAGAATTTACTTGTTCACTTCATTGATGTTGACTTTAGTTTGTGATTTGTTTTGGCCATGATAGCATTAGAGGAACCGTCAGAAAGAGAGACCCAAAATGGACTTAGCTTTAGTATTCTAATCTGCCATGAAAGTGAGACAGAGCAGGGACTGTACTCAGGTCCCCTAACCTAATGTCCAGCATTCCTTGATAACTGAGACCTCATGCCTCTTGAGTACCATATCTTGTGGAATGCGGAGGCAGAAAGTTTACCAAAGGAGGGATTCAACTACAGATGCAAGCAAAGACTGAACCAAACCAGTCTGTGCTAAGGTGGACCCTTGGCTGGGCTTTCACTGACTTTTTCCCCATGATGATATTAAAAATCATGCCCAAGGTAGAGATTTAACATGCTAGTTACACATGCAATGCATAAAGAAGTACGTCTTTTAATTGCCCAGGTGCTAATAAATCCCTGCCTCTACATACTTGAACATCACCCTTTATCCTCCCCAACCTTTTTAATTTTCCCAACCTCTCTTCTCAGGGAGTCAGCCTGAGGATTCTTTCCTTTGTACTCTCTCCCTCTGTGCTCCAGCATAAACCTCATAAAGCCTTGCCTGAAACTCCCACTTTGATGCCAGACAGACCAATGCCCCAAGAGGGAGGACCTCAGGCCCTCACCAAGAAGGTTCTTGGCTTTGTGTAAGAAATAATTCAAGAGTGAGCTATTTAGAGAAAGGAGCAAAAATTTATTAAGTATATAGATGTAAGAAAGGAGCTTCTACACAGACAAAGTCGTAGTCTCTCCTCCCAAGTGAGGAGGAGGACCCCACTTTGCCTTTAAAGAAGGATTTTATACGTTTTTGGAAAATTAGCTAACTGTATAAGGAGGGGCTTACTCTTTAACTTTGGGTTTGTCACATATAATAGGTGGTTTTTCCTTTGTCTTAGGGTTATGGCATTACCCATAGGGGCCAATGTAAAGAATATCTAGGCTATGTGTCTCTCCCCCGCAAAGTTTTATTTAAATTCTAGTTAACATGTATAGTAAAATTGGTTTCAGGTGTAGAATTTAGTGATTCACCACTTCCATATAACACCCAGTGCTCATCACAGCAAGTGGCCTCCTTAATAGTCATCTCCCATTTAGCCCATCCCCTGCCTACTTCCTTCCATCAATCTTCAGTTTATTCTCTATGGTTAAAAGTCTCCTGGGACACCTGGGTGTCTCAGTCAGTTAAGGGTCTGACTCTTGGTTTCAGCTCAGGTCATGGTCTCACATTTCATGAGTTCAAGCCCCACATACGGCTCTGTTCTGACACTGCAGAGCCTGCTTGGGATTCTCTCTCTCTCCCTCTCTTTCTGCCCCTCCCTCTCTTGCTCTCTCTGTCCCTCTAGAAATGAATAAATAAACTTAAGAGTCTTATGGTTTGCTTCCCTCTCTCTTGTTTTTTCTCCTCTCCCTATGTTCATGTGTTTTGTTTCTTAAATTACACATGTGAGTGAAATCATAGGTTGTTTTTCTTTCTCTGACTTATTTCTCTCAGCATAATACTCTCTAACGATATCCACATCATTGCAAATGGCAAGATCTCATTCTTTTTATGGTTGAGTAATATTCTATTGTATGTATATACTACATCTTTATCCATTCATCAGTGGATGGATATTTGGGTTCTTTCCATTGTTTGGCTATTGTTGATAGTGCTGCCATAAACATTGAGGTGCATGTACCCCTTTGAATCAGTATTTTTGTATCCTTTGGGGAAATACCTACTAGAGTAATTGCTGGGTTGTAGGGTAGTTCTATTTTTAACTTTTTGAGGAAACTTCATACTGTTTTCCAGCATCAGCCTATGTGCCTTTTACTGCCAGAGGGTCTTGTGGTCTTCCATATGTCAGATCTTGTGACTCTTTTTATGACTCACTGACTTTTAGGTTAAGGATTAGCCTAAAACCAAAATCGCTTTACTTTTGTCAACCTATCTCCCTAATCTTTTTCTCCTTCTTCCTTAGTTTGGCTTCTTGTCAGTGTCTATTGTTGGAAAGCCCAAGGACCCAGTTTAGTAACAAGAAGAACATGGCTTAGCTGCTTTCTGCCATGTTCCCAGCATGAAAAATAATTTAAAAGACCTAAACTCAACCTACAGCCTAAAACAGAACCACAGTCTCAATCACATTTCACTAGCTCGGAGATCCATGAGCAAGAGATAAATACATATTGTGGTCATGAGATTTCTGGGTTTGTTTGTTGCGTAGAAAAGCTGACAGATACACACTGTTACCTCTATCTCATTCAACTTAATAGATTTTCATTTTGATTCATACTGCCATTTAAGAGTTAGCAAGCAATTCTATCTTTGGGACTTATTTCATCAAATTTCTTCTATCCGGATGAGACATTTCTGTTTGTGCTTTATCTTCTAGATCAGTCAATATCTAGTGAGATTGTAACTGGCAAGGCTGTAATGGACATTGAATTCCTGAAGGCCTTTTAATCAAAATGAGACCACAGGCAAGTTCAATAAGATTACTTTTGTCATTCAATGTGCTAAAGATCTAAGTAAGATCCCCAAATAACTCCTCAAGGAAACTTCTGGTTTGGATGAAGGTGTCCCAGATTGCTGGTCAGCTGATACTTTGCAGGGTAACTTTGCTATTGATGAGATGATCTGTCTATCCAAAAGACATCAATCAGTATTTCAGCATACCCATATACAGAATGCCAAAACAAATTACTATTACTCTGTTTAGTTTGTTATTAATCAATTCCTTTCCTTCAATATTTAATTGATCTATGAGTGTAACTTAATTAATTCTGAAGAGCTAGAAGTACAAAATAACTAATAGCATCTCCTTTTATTGGATTGCTGCTGTTTTCTTTATGCAACTAAATTATTATAGTATTGTTAACCATTGGTATGCCCTGAAATTATTTCCCAATGTAATCATAATTCTAGAACATGACTGCTTGTAAGTCTTCCAGATTAATTTCTATGTATATATAAAACACAAATGATTAATTGCTTACCAATAAATTGTATTTACCTGCACTTTAAGGAAACTGAAAGATTCAGTTGGAGGTACATAAAACTGAGAACACAAAATTTGAGCAGGGTTCAGAGCCAAATTGTTTACAGAAATAGACAATTCATTTATTATTTTTTTCTTCCTATAAGGGCAAATATTAGTTTCAAGATACAAATAGACAGTTTCTTTTCAAGACATTCTAAAATCTTATTTTGCCCCGTAGAGCATTTTTCTAGTGGTAAAAACTTAATGTCGTCTCTTAGGTCATTTACTTCACTTACTTCAGGAAAGCAACTGAATTAGACAAACACTGAAGAAAATCTGGAAGGTATTTTCACATATTTAATCTTTATCCTCTATTACCTTATCTAAAAATATCTTACAAAATATAAGTTAATAAATATCAAGTTGGAAACTCTTGCTGACCTCATCTCATATCCTTTGGCACTAATGGCCTCATTTTATCCATTGTTTATACTATTACATGTGTTGAGATCCAACTAAGTCCCAGTATCGTGATAGATTGAGGAGTAGCTCTCTGCTCTCAAGGTCTTTGATAGACCTTGACAGATTGAGGAATAGCTCTCTACTCTCAAGGTCTTTGAAGTCCAGCAGAGGAAGTCCCAGAAAAACTAGCAATTCCAAAATACTGGGGAAACTTTTATAAAGACAAAGGATGATACAGTGATTTTGAAAGAAGAATAATCATCTTTGCCTAAAAAAGTCTAATAGAACTTCTCTGAGGCTCAGGGACATGAACTGACCATGATTTTGTGAGCAAAGAAGGAGAAAGTATCACTGTGCAGACAGAAGTATGTTCAGTGTTGTGAATTTTTAGAAGAGTTTTTAGAAGATGAGAGCATTTAGGTGGATCACAGTGCAGTGCATAAAACTAAGAATCTGCCTGGACATAAAGAATGCAAGTTGATGTGTGCTCTATGTCAGCTAAAGGTCTTGGATAACCAACTTTGCATCTGAAAAGTGCTAAGTAAAGAAATGAGGGGTGCCTAGGTGGCTTAGTCGGTTAAGCGTCCAGCTTAGGCTCAGGTCATGATCTTGTTCCTGAGGTGAGCCCTGCGTTGGGCTCTGTGTTGACAGCTCAGAGTCTGGAGCCTGCTTCTGATGGGTTCTGTGTCTCTGTCTCTCTCTGCCTCTCCCTCATGCTCCATCTCTCTCTGTATCTCTGTCTCTCTCTCTAAAAAATAAATAAACATTAAAAAATTAAAAATAATATTAAGGTGGCTAAAAGCCAAAAGTCATCTTTATTTGTAATGTTCTAATTTTTAAAAAAGAAAGACAATGCCTTTGAATACTGCTCATAATATTTTTCCAGTCCTGATTAAAATGAACAATGTTAGAAACAAATACATCAAAATGTTTAAGACAGTTGATTCTGAAATTAGGAATGTGGGTAATTTGTAGAGTCTTCTTTGAACCCTGTAGGCATGTGTTTTCAATTCTTGAATATTAAAGACAAAAACCAAAACAGAAGTCATCATGAGATTAGACATTTGGATGATGAATTAATGCCAGTAGAAAGAGAAACATAAAAGCAATACTCTGAGTGAGAAGTGTCGGGATTCCGAATGAAGACAGTAGACCTTGAGGATACCTAGTCTAACAGCTCACTTCTGTATTATTCAAGCAAGAAGAGGAGGGAGAGGAAGAGGAAGAGAAGGGGGAAGGGCAAAAGCAAGAGAAGGAGAAGCAGTGGCCTTTTATAAATGATTCCCTTCCATCACAGTGAGTCCATTTTTTTTCTTATGAAAGTAGAGACACGTTTGTCTTGAGATTTGTAGTTTTTTTTTTTTTGTTGTTGTTACTGTTATAATAAGAAAAATATTACAAACCCCAAATGGATCAAATATGATAATCACAATTATTTTTCTGGATTCTTGCAATGAAGCTCTTAAATTGGCAAAGAAAAGTTGATGTTTAGAAGGGTTAAAGCTAAGTACGAAGAGGAATCAACCCACTCTTTTAAGACACATGATAAAGATAAAGATGTTGCTGACCTTATTTAAGCTTGAAAAGAAAGAGGAAAGGGTTCTAAAGATATGTTTGTGTCTCATATTTATTCAACCTTAAGCATTACAATTTATATCTCTATCATCTGAGATGAACTCGGTGAAAATTCACGGGGTGTAAATCCTTTGGTATGTGACTTAATTTCAAATATTTGAAAAGAGCTATGACTCAGTCTTTCAATTTTCAGTCTCTTCTCAACTTGTCCATTTTGTGGGAGCTGAGAAAATCTGGTAGACCAAAACATTCACCTAGTTTTTTTATCCAGATCAAAATGAAGAGGAAGCAAAGTCCCGAATATGAGAGTGGGGAGGGTTTAGAGGGGCAGGAAAAATAGGTGAAGAAGACTAAGAGGTACAGATTTCTAGTTATAAAATATATGAGTCAGGGGGATGTAATAATATAGCACAGGGAAGAGAATCAACAATATTACAATAACCTTGTATTGTGACAGATGGTAGGTAACTAGACTTATGGGGATCATTCTGTAATGTATAAAAGCATCAAATCACTCTGGTATACACCTGAAATTAATAAGATTTGCATGTCAATTATGCTTCAATTTTTAAAAAAGGGAAGCAGATGGAGTAAGTCCAAATCATAGTTTTTAATAACAATAGTAAAAATACCAGAGGATTATTATTAAGCATCGAGTCCAAGCATCTAAGGATAAAAAAGAAGAGGACTCAGGAGCTAAGGAGGCTTAAAAGTGAGAGCTCAAAACAGGGTGAGGTGATTGGATTCATCATAAAGGTATATTTTAAATAAAACACAAAAGGGGGAGGTCTGTTTTTGTTGTTGTTCTTATTTTTGTTTTTCAGTGGGTGAGAAGTATATGGGAAACTAATGCCATCCTGATTTTTTAAACAAGGAAACTGAGGCTCAGAGTGGCATCCTTCGCTTCACATGTCCATCCTTTGAGGAATCATGGCTTTTGTCCAAAGTAAATTTTGCTGACTTCCAAGTTCAGAACTTAGGACAATACATATAAACCCTGAGAAATGTTAAAACCTTTTGAAATGTGGGTTTTAGGGTGATTCGATTTTATCTTTTTTTTTTTTGAGAAAGCCTGCTGGTGTAGTATATAAGTAGAAAAAGTGGCTGTATCTCATCTCCTGTCTAAATAAATCTCAATTTTCTCTTATACCATGTGTCTTGACTCCTCAAAAACCTCACTGCCCTTTGTTACTCACTATCAGTTTGCCAATGACTTAGATTCAAGAGTTTTGAACCTTGAAAAGCTGCCAGAGACCATCCATCTTATATATTTGCAGCCTATGATTATTAGATGGTGATAGGTATAGAGACTCACTCATGTTTTTCTTAGGAATTTCATATACTTGGATGAATTCCATGGCAAAATATTGTAAAGATTACTTAAAAGTTCAAAATTCCAGATGAATTGAAGATGAAATAGAGAGAACGAGCAAAATTAACTTACAATGGTGAAAGGCATATTCATGTTTCAAAGTTGAGTAATCTGATTCTAAAACCAAGAACATTACATTTTTTTTTACATTTATTTATTTTGGAGAAACAGAGTGAGACAAAGCATGAGCGGGGGAGGGGCAGAGAGAGAAGGAGACATAGTATCTGAAGCAGGCTCCAGGCTCTGAGCGAGTGGTCAGCACAGAGCCTGATGTGGGGCTCGAACCCACGAACTGCGAGATCATGACCTGAGCCAAGCTGGGGGCTCAACCGACTGAGCCACCCAGGTGCCCCTAGAACCAAGTACATTAAATGGTTCTATGGAATACTGGCTTAGGAATAATTTATTTCCACAGAAAAAATGACATGCAAAATTTATTGAATTTCTTCTAAAAAGTAGAAAGATGATGGGATTGAAAGGAATAAGAATTTTGCATGTCTTCCATATGCCAGAAATTACTTGTGATTTTTAAAGTCATTAAGTGATTTAAAATTTTAATTTTATTTAATCTCTATAATGACCATGGTAGAAAATTATCAGTCACATTTTATAGATGAAGAATTGAGGCTCCTAGTGTCGCTGCTCAGAGTCACGCAGGTAGAAAATAGAAGTCATGCAAATAGGCAGTGGTAAAAATCAGATGTAAACCAAAGTGGGCATGGCTTTGAAACTAAAATCTTCCTAATCCTAGAAATGCTATTCATCAATGAAAATCTTGCCAGGTAACTGTCATATCACTGACATCAATCTATACACTATGAGTGATGCAAATACGAATAAGCCTCAATCCATTAGTCAACGGGTTTACAATCTAATCAGAAAGCGCAATCCAGTTATAATTATACTGAATATAAAATACAAATTTAACTGAACCCTCACATGATTGAGAGATCTCATCAACGTGAGCTGAAATCATTGATTAGGGCTTTATGGTAGATTTGCAAAGAAGTGAGAGATTAGGAACATTCACAATTAAAAATAATACATGTATGGAATTAACTCTAGCACAGGAACAGAGTGCTACAACAACCTAGAGAAAAATGTAAGATCGATTTTCCAGGTAATCATTTAGAACACAGTTATATTATTTGTAATATACCTTAGTTTCTACACCTGCAAAATAGAGATAGTGATAGTTCACAGGGTTGTTGTCAGGATTACATAGGAAAATATATGGGGAAGCAAACAGGGAACTGTTATTCTAAAATTCAAAAGTCACCAGAGGGCATTTTCGCACTTATGAGAATGTGGAATTCTAGCCACGTTTAGAGTAAATAGTTATCACAAACTGTCAAAAGTTTTATAAAAACACTAAAGGAACATACACTTAAATTTTAAAATTCTTCTTTGAGTTTTTGTGATTCATCAATTATTGAGATGTTTGCTTTTTATAGATCACTGATGTTCAAGGGAAAACGTAGCTCTTATATAAGATTCTGAAAGAAGACATCATCCAAACTCTACCTCAAAGATACTCAAAAGTACAACAAAAAGAGCAGGGTAGGCAGAAGAATGAAACTGGACCACTTTCTTACAGCATATACAAAAATATATTCAAAATAGATTAAAGACATAAATGTGAGACCTCAAACCATAAAAATCCTAGATGAGAACACAGACAGCAACTAATTTAACATTGGCCATAGCAACTTCTTTCTAGATATGTCTCTTGATGCAAGGGAAACAAAGGCAAAAATAAACTATTGGGACTACATCAAAACAAGGAACTTCAGTCCAGTGAAGGAAACAATCAACAAAACTAAAAGACAACCTACAGAAGGGAAAAGATATTTGCAAATGACATATCTGATAAAGGGTCAGTATCCAAAATATCTAAAGAAATTTAAAAACTCAACACCTAAAAAAACAAATAATTCAGTTAAAAAATGGGCAGAAGACATGAACAGACATTTCTCCAAAGAAGACATACAGATGGCCAATAGCGACATGAAAAGATGCCCACTATCACATATCATCAGGGAAATGCAAATCAAAACTACAATGAGATATCCCCTCACACTTGGCAAAATGGCTAGAGTCAACAACACAAGAAACAACAGGTGTTGGCAAGGATGTGGAGAAAGGGGAACTCTCTTGCACTGTTGGTGGGGATGCAAACTGGTAAGGCCACTGTGGAAAACAGTATGGAGGTCAGGTCTCTCAAAAAGTTAAAAGTAGAACTACATTGCAATCCAGCAATTGCAAAGAATTGCAAAGAATACAAAAACACTAATTCACAAGGATACATGCACCCCTATGCTTATAGCAGCATTGTTTACAATAGCCAAGATAAGGAGGCAGTCCAAATGTCCGTCGATTGATGAATGGATAAAGAAGATGTGGTCTATGTATATATGTGTATATATCAATATGTTGATAGACACATCAATATCTTTATACACACACATATTCCTTTAATTTTTAAATAAAGCCTTTGAGATATGTGTCCCTATTTTCTAGATGAGAAAAGTTAGGCACAGAGAGGTTGAAATATTAAATTACCTGGCCAATGTGGAACCAGAATGTAAACTTGACAGTGTGGCTACAGCCAATGTCCTAGCACTACACGCTAGTGTAACACAATTCACAGAGTACAGGTGCAGTAGAATGTCTCATAATCCCTGCGACAGTAAACCTTTCTTTCTATACAAAATAATGACTGGGACTGAAAATAAACAATGTCCGTGATTTCTGTGGTCGCTTTGGTACAGAACAAATAAAAACTTTATATAGAGAGTAAGACAGACTAAGATTAAGATCTAGGCTTACCACTTATTGATTTTGTGACATTAGGGTGATTTGCTGAACAACAACAGCTAACATTTATTGAGAATTTACCATTTGCAGAATTCCACATCAGAAGCCTTATGTCTGTCATATTATATAATCCTTATGAGAAAAATCTGAGGTTATAGTAGTGGTATCTTCATTTTGCCATTGGGAAAACTGAGAGGCAAAAAGTGTAAGAACTTCCCACAATCACCCTAGGGAGTGACAAGGTCAAGATTGTTCCAGACACTCAGCTTTTAGCTACTGTGACACACTTTCTCCCTTTGGGTGTGAACTTCATTTCTCTCTTCTGTTAAAAGAGGGTAAGAGCCTCTACATATGTGATTATTATAATGATCAGTGGATGGATTTGAGGCATTGTGTTCTATAGTGAGGCATGAAAAGTCCTGGAGGTTAAAAGCTCAATGGAGGGATCCTTATTGTAGCCTCTCACCAGTTCTGCTTCACTGTTCATTTCTTGAATTGGAAACAGTAACGAAGTGTCCATTGTCAACAGTGCAGAGAAAGAACCTGGTATGGCAGGAATGCTCTGCATAGAACATTGCTATGGGACTTCCATGGCTTCTGTCCAGACTTACTAGAAACCAAGTTGAAGACTAGCTACGCTATTGAGAAATTAACCAACTGAAAAATACACATTATTCTGTCTTCTATATTTGTCTCTATATTTAAAAGGCTGCACTTTAGTCTTAAATAATTCAATTAAGAACCAACTAGGCACCAGGGAATTTATTTAGTACATGCTCAATAACACACAATACTGACACATTGCTGAAACATCCTGAGGTGTCAACAGCCTAGTCTTTAGAAAAGAATAACATTTAATTACACCAAAATGTAATAATACATGTATGTATTAACATACATGCATATAATAACATATAAAAGCATATTAATAAATAAGATGATTTATGTTCAAGTTGTATGAAAGTATGAGAAACAATCAACAGTTTTTGTATTTATTCATGGGGCACCTGGGTGGCTCAGTCAGTTGAGTGTCTGACTCTTGATTTCAGTTCAGCTCATGATCTTACTGTTTGTGGGTTTGAGCCCTGCACTCGGCTTCGTGCTGACAGTGTGGAGCCTGCTTGAGATTCTCTCTCCCTCTCTCTCTGCCCCTCCCATGAGCACTCTGTGTCCTTCAAAATTAAAACAAAACAAAACACAACACAACAAAACAAAACTAAAACTAAAAAAAAGGTTTATATTTATTCATAAACTCCTTGCAAACCCTATGGGAACTACAAGAAAATCAGTAAAGTTTATGGAGTAAGAGCATGCATTTTATAATTCCAGAAAGTGGAGATATGAATCATAGCCCTGACATTTATTAACTCTGTGACCTTATGTGAATTACTTAATCTTCTAAACTTTATACTTTCCACTTGGAAATTGGTTTAGTAAAGATCTATTTTGTAGAGTTGTGAGAATAAATTGTAACAACATCTATCAGTCATTTATTGTGCATTGATGGGTGCACAATAAATAGTACATTATGTTAATGGAAGCCCTTAGGTATGTAGATTCTAGTAAGGTCATAAGTGTTCAAAAAAGTAAAACAATAACAGAGTTATATTAACAGATTTGACCTAAATTTGAATTAATAAAAGGATAGCTGAAGAATACATTGTGAAAGAGTAAGTCCTTTTTGTAAATGCACTTAGTATCTGATATTGTTTCATCCCAAGTATCTGCTAGAATGCATCCAATATCACTGTTGTGACCCTGTGAGAGTGAATAGATAAGAATACCTTGTTTGAAGAAATGTATATAATAACTTACAGATACGTCTACCCTTTTAAATTTAAAAATAGTTACTAGAAAGTATTTTAGTTTGGGCTCAAATTTTCAGTTAGAAAAATGTACGTAAATAAAATATTACTCAATAATTTCTTTAACCCAGCTAAACGTTGTATTTTTTTAGAAGACAGGAGACTAATCAGCTAAGAATATTCATAGTGATTTTGATAACCTTTAAATTTTATAAAGTTGCCACACACAAGTATCAGATGAAATCAAACTGTATTATTACTATTTTACATATATTTTTAAGAATGCTATTTACTAGCTACAAATATTAGTTTTACTACAAGGCCATCTGTTATAGAGGCTAAGAACATGAGCTCTAGCCACTCTAAGGCTATGAGAAAGGTTAAGTACATGGGCTCTATAATGGGGAGGATAATTGTACCCATCTCTTGGATTTACTGTTCTGGTGTATACTAAACATTCAAAATGATAGCTGCCGGAAACCTCAAATCATCGTTGACACTTTTCTTTTCTTTTTTTCCATACTCCACAGTGATTCCATTAGCACATCTATCTTGCCAACTACAGTTTCAAAATACATCACATCGCTGAACCCATCTCACCACAACCACTGCTAACACCATGTCTAAGTCCACCATTATCTCTCATGTCCATTACTGCATTAGCATGTTAATTAGTCTCCCTGCTGCTGCTCTTAGCAGTAAAGCCTATTTCCACACAGTCATGATAATGGTAATTTAATTCATAAATCAGATTATGTGACTTCCGTACTCATACTAATTCCCCTCCCAACAAACTTATATGAACAATCCAAAGTTTTCATGTACAACGATCCTATATGGTCTTCGCCTTGCTCAGTCCCTTCCAGGCTCACTGACCCTCACACTTGTCCAGCACATTCCCTCTTCATAGAACTTGCCTGGAGACTTCTTCCCTCACATCCTCATTCCTTCACCTCTTCAAGTCTTTATTCAGGAAATACTTTCCAAGAGCACTTTGCCTCCACTTTACATGCTTTCTTTTTACCCAGTTTTGTTTTTCTTTAAAGGGCTTATTGCTACTGGTGTTTCACTATGTATTCTTCTGCTATCTGTCTTCCTCACCAGCATATACATTCTGTAAAGCTAGAATCTTTATTTTGTTTAATTTTTTTTTTTAACATTTATTCACTTTTGAAAGAGAGAGACAGAGCATGAGTTGGGGGTGGGGTGCGGTAGAGCAAGAGGGAGACACAGCATCTGAAGCAGGTTCCAGGCTGTGCTGTCAGCACAGAGCCTTACACGGGGCTCGAACCCAGGAACCATGACATCATGACCAGAGCTGAAGTCAGACGCTTAATGGACTGAGCCACCCAGGCATCCCTAGAATGTTTACTTTAACAGCTAATGTCTTACCTGTGCCTGGTGAAGTGCCTGGCAAATAAGGGACCATAAACATGTGTTGAGTGAATGGGTGGTGGTAAGCTAGATAATATGAGAGGTATTTTGAATATATTATCCACTCTTCAAAACATTCTTCCTGTTTTCACACCTTAAAAAAACTGAATCAAGAAGGTCAGATTAATTCCCCCGAGGCACACAACACTTCACTGTGTGTCAGGATATACTTTCAAATCTTAAGGATTTCAGAGTGTTCACTATTTCCATCGTGCTATACTTTTCATTTGATATTTATGAATCAGAAGTCAGGCAAATGGTGCTTGTTTTTCTGCAGCAAGCCATTATCATGAACCTGTAAGTCAGTGTAAGTTCTCCATTAAGCACCAATTTTGTAAGGACCTCATCTTCAGGCCATGAAAATCAAACCAAGGTACGGTTTGGTTTTGATAAGACACTTCTGCTATCTTATTTATTCTACCCAAGTATTTAATATGAATATCCATTTAAACATTGTTTCTAGTATTTAGGGTTTTTGTTTTTTTGTTTTTTTGTTTTTTTTTTTTTTTTTTAGAGAGAGACAGAGACAGAGCACGAGCAGGGGAGGGGCAGATAGAGAAACACACAGGATCTGAAGCAGCTCCAGACTCAAAGCTGTCAGAGCAGAGTCCAATGCGGGGCTCTAACTCACAAACTGAGACATAATGACCTGAACCAAAGTCGGACATTTAACCAACTGAACCACCCAGGTACTCCTATTCATTTTTTAAAAAGTGTGCAAATTTTGAATATTATATTTCAAATGTAGGATTTCATATTTCTCCATAACCTTAGGGACCTTGGGTCTGACTCAGGTTTAGAGCTCAGGTTTAGAGCTCTTCTTAGAATGGAATTGTGAGTTGGCTGTAATACACTTTCTTGGAACATTGACATTTTGCCCCACTTAGTGCAAAGCTACTGTTTTCTTCTGCTTTAGTCCTTTAGTCCTTGTAATTATATTTCACAAAGTCTTTCAATTGTTCTCAAATAAAATTATGACATAGTCTTATGATTTTTCTTATCAATAGCTGATTGCTTGGCACCAAAACTCATTTTTAGAAACACACAAACCCTCATTACTCCTTCATTGAGTGGACACCTTTTATTTAGGAAAACATTTTGGTAATTTGAGAAATGCAGATGTGGATTGATAACCAAATGATATCTTCCATGAGAGATAGTTGTAAAGCTAATGTAAATGCTTCACAGGATTGGTGACTCCAAATAAATATTTTTCTGCTATATTTTGTTACATGTTGAAACTAGTGATAAGCTGGCTAGCTGAAATGTTTCCATTGGAACTATAATTTTCAACTCCTTTGTGTGTATGATTTCTTTTCATAAATTAATTTCTGAAATCTGCTTTGAGAAGATCAGGAAGCAGAATCACAATATTATGGGAACATGCATCACCTACATGCTCTGTGTGTTTTAATAAGGAAGGATGTCTGTATTCTAAGTAAGTAAACATTAAATTTGGAAAAGATATGTGAAGATGGAGAATCAATTTGATTGATTATGGAATCTTGAGCAATTGCACTTTAATATGTGAATATTACATGTGCGAAAAACGGTACAGAGCAAGTTCTGAAAAATTTACTAGAAGGGATAAAATTACTAATCTTTAGATTTGGAACCAAAAACCATTCTGGCTAAAGAAGGAGTAGAATTACTATAATTAAAGTGAATACTGATCCACAAAATATCTTTTCAGACTTGTCTCTGATTATATTTCACACAGTCTTTCATAAATATACCAAATTTCACTGACCTCTGGATTCAGGCTGGACACAGCTTTGAACTCCTTTAGTAATTGATTGTGGGAAATCAGTCATAACAGCCAATTTCTACAAATTATTTCATAGGATAAAATTAGAATTTTAGATGATTTAAGATCCCTTCAAACTCAAAACTGAATTATTTGGAGCTAACCAGGATCAAGAATATGGAATTTAGTATCAGAGAATTTTTTTTAACGTTCATTTATTTATCTATGTTGAGAGAGAGAGAGAGAGAGAGAGAGAGAGAGAATCCCAAGCAGGCTCCATGATGTCAATGCAGAGCCTGATGTGGGACTCAATCTCATGAACCATTAGATCATGACCTGAGCCAAAATCAACAGTTGGACGCTTAACCAATTGATGCACCCAGGCACCCCTGTATCAGAGTATTTTAAAGAACTGAAAGAACTGAATATATTTGATTAAAAGTGTCCGAAATTAGTATTATGTAGGGAGCTGTTGAAACTGTAGCCTCAGTCCCAGAATTCCTGGTGTAGTAAGTGTGAGATGGTGCTAGGGAAAGTGCAACTTTTCGCATTCCCTCGACAAACCTGTTGATCGACTGCATTTGGAAACCATGATTCTAAGCTCCATTTGCTAGTTCTGAAGATACAGAAGTTCAGAAGACTGACCTATTGTCTCAGTCTTTTAAGACAGTTTTGTGTGAGTCGTTAGCAGGTAAAAATGCACTGGTGTGAAAGAAAGAGAAGATTTGCTTGCTTAAATATTTATGTGTTTCCATGAATTTTGTAGAAGGTGAAACTCTAATGCTGATGTTGGCAGGGTGGAGGGGGGAGGGTAAGGAGTTACCACATTCTGTATGTAAAAATCATCAGAGGTTGAATGAAGATTTCAGTGAGAGCCAAAACAAAACATAAGGTGCCAATATGTAAAGAGAGAATATGAAGTACTTTAAAACATGTCGACCAGCATTGTGGTTACTAAGTTTTGAGGCATGTGTTTTAAAAATTTAATGCTTTATAGGTAGTAAATAGTATTTTCAACAGGTTGTGTGCTATGTAGTTTCTTTAAAAAAATTTTAATGTTTATTTATTTTTGAGAGAGAAACAGAGCACGTGTAGGGGAGGAGCAGAGAGAGAAGGAGACACAAAATCTGAAGTAGGCTCCAAGCTCTGAGCTGTCAGCACAGAGCCCAACGTGGGGCTTGAACTCATGAACTGTGACATCATGACCTGACCCGAAGTCTGATGCTTAACTGAGTCACCCACACATCCCTGGGGAATGTAGTTTTAATGTATAATATTTTCATTAATTAGATTTAGTAACCATAGAAAATTCATCTGGTCCAGGTGACTTGATGAGGTGGAAAATGAGATGAACCAGTTTAGATCATTTAGTTTGAGTTTAAACAAAATAGCATCTCTCAGAAAATAAACAGCTGGAAAACATAGTTTCAGGTTTAGAAGAACATAGATTGCCCAGAGAATTTGTTTCACAAGCTTGAATGTAGATTTTTAAGACTTTGAAACTCATTGGGATTTACCCACATTTAACTTGTAGATTGCTCCTTTCTTCCTATATAAATTCATAAATGCAATGAGATGAGACAGGGAGTGAGCTCCCCAAATCCACAGGCAAAAATACAAATTAAAAAATGGACAATGTGGGATGCTTACCTGCACATCAGACAGGGTTTAGGCTGCAAGTTCCAGAATACTGCTCATATGTCCCATTAAATATATTTGCATTCGGAAGCAATCACAAAAGAAAATGTACCGAACAGAAGTTTAGCAGCAGTAAATAAATACAGTTCCCAGGAAGCAGGAATTCTCAAATCCTCATGAAAACAGAACTTGAATTTCCCCAATGGTTGAGATCATACAGAATATAACAAATTCCTCTTGTTTATCCCGTTACATTTTTTCCAACAAATTTCCAAATATTTTAACATAGTTTAAGGTTTAAATAAAGTCCAAATGGATAATAGATTTCATAATGTTCAAACTATGGTTGAATCAACTTACTCTGTTAATAAACTTAAAAAGGGAAACAATGTGTAAATTTTAACTTTCTCCAAAATACTGGGGCATTTAACCTTCTTTTCATAAAGGCGGGATGTGAGGTTCAGAAAAGTCAAACGAGAAGCTGCTGGTGACACAGCCAGTTGTTTACAAATCTGAGACTGAAATTTAACTCACCTGTCTAGAGATCAATTTTTACAGATTAACTGTGAGTCTGTCCCGAGAGTGTTGCTTAAGAGAAAGGTGAGTTAATATAGGAAAAGCATTTGTAGGTTAGGTGCAAGGATCCACTTAGTAATAAAAACGAAGGCTCATATTTCAGGTGGCCATATACCCCAGTTTGTCAGTATTAGTTCTGATTGATGTTTAGTGTCCCCACGTCCTATGTGGTTTTGCATTTTTGTTCTGAGTTTTTGTTTTTTTTTTCATTTCTTAACAAACTCTTATCATTAATAGTTGCCTTACAATGGAATGGGCTTGGGAGAACTTCATTGCGCACCTGCAACTTTTGCCAAGGTCTCGTCTAACGGTGTGAGACCATGTGCAGTGAACAGAATTCTCACTATCAACACAAAGTTAAAACTGGAAGAAAATCATCAACAACACGCCTTTTCTTTACCAAACATTTCTAGATCAAAATAACATAAAGCATCACTTTCAAGGAAGTTGTGTTCTGATAAGACAAAGTACATTCTGATAGAAAAACAAAAACAAAACTAGGTATACATAACTCCATTCCAAGTTTGGGGTTGAGTTTGTGGGGTGCTGTGTTTTATGAGCCTGTACCTGGAAGCTACTTGGTGGATAAGTGAGAAAGCCTGCAGGAGGCATCAGTCAGTGAGCCAGGGTCAAGAGGAAAATGTAGGAGACGATGGCATCCGTTTGTAAAATATGTGTGGCACAAAAAGCTTAGTGAGCCTGCCATAGAGCAGGTAGAGTAGTCTACAACCTTGCCACTCAGCATGCTGTTCTCAGACTACAGTCCCCCTCCACTTTTCCAGAAATGCAGAATTCACATTAGATATGGCCAGCTTTTTGTATGTTAATCTTACCTCAATAAAGTGGTTAAAAAAGAAATGGAAAGCAGAATTGCAGGCCTCATACCAGACTTGATGCATTGTATGTTCATTAAAATCTGAAAAGTGCTATTGTAAACATTTTTGCTGGAGAATTTGTGACTTACTGCGTGGAAAATGGACAATTACATTTAAAAAAATTTTATGCTTCTTAATTTGCAATTAACCCACTTGACAGCAATTAGCAGAAAATTGTTCACATTTAACAAAAAATCAATAAATGATGTCTCCATTTCTCAAGAAAGTTGATAATAAAAAAAATGTAACTATCACAAAATATCCATGTAGGTTGAACATCTACTGTAGGGGTCATAATGGCATCGCTAACCACACGCAACTGTAGGCAAAAATCTGTTGAAGAGTCATGGATATTTATTTCAAAAGTTATTAGTGGAGAACCTGGGTGGCTCAGTCAGTTAAGCAACTGACTCTTAATTTCAGGTCAGGTCATGATCTCAAGGGTCATGGGATCGAGCCCTGTGCGGGGCTCCGCACAGAGAGTGGAGCCTTCTTGGGATACTCTCTCCCCTTCTCCCTCTGCACCTCCCCTGTGCTCTCTCTCTCTCTCTCTCTCAAAAACAGTTATTAGTTATTTTCAGAAAACCATGCCCAAAGATGATAATTTAAAAATAAAACTCAATAAGGTACTGTAACATATCACTTCATAAAGCAGCATTTTCATTTAAGCTTTTCATTTGTTAAAAGTAATTTACTCATGTTATTCCGAATATGTGCTACCTATGTGTGTATGGTCTGTAAGCATACATTTATGAAAATATAGTCAGAGTTGTTGATATGATGTGTTCATTAGCACAGGAATTTTGTAAACTGTTAAATGATGGTTATTTTGTATCAGTATCATCAATATTTCAAACAAAAATGTAAGATTTATTAATTCCAATAATTTAATTTTTTATTTACATCTATTTATTTATTTATGTTTTTATTGTTTACTTAAGGTCCATGCCTAGCGTGGAGCCCAATGCAAGGCTTGAACTCATGACCCTGAGATCAAGACCTGGGCTGAGATCAAGAGTCAGATGCTTAACTTACTCACCTGCCCCGGTGTCCTAATAATTTAATTTTTAAAAATCCAATACATAATATACTGCTTTGAAAAGTTCATTTTGTAAAAGATGAAGTGTTCGATATTATTGTGAATTCTATCTCATATATGTTTAAAAGCTCAAAGTTAAAAAAAATTGCAGTGATAAAAATAAGTGAATTTCAATACCACAGAGGGTCAGTTAAAGGTAACGCTCTAATAAATGAACAGGAGAGAAATACCCTTGAATTTAGTTATGGAGGACAGGCAATCTAAAATTTTGTTCAAACCAACAGAGATCATCTGCTTTATAGATAGAAGCAATCTCATATGTCAGACATGCAGCATATAAGTGTGAATTCTTCATTTTTTATAACTGAACTATAAATTTCAGGGCCAAATTTGATGTTACAAAAGTTACCATGGCGGTTTGTAATTTTTCTTTTGCAGCCCAACATCAGTATGATTTTAGAAACTTTTTAATCTTTAAAAACTACTATTTATGTCAATCTAAGTGCCTGGCAATACTTTTGAGATTACTTTTTAAGTAAAATCTCTTTAATTTAGTTGTACTTTCTTCAAAATCAGCTGAAAATCTTTAACCAAATAGAAATGATGGAACACCAAAAACTTTATATTTGAAGCTTTAATAATTTTCAGTCCCTGAAAAATATTTTGTAAACAAAAATTGATTAAATTATAATTCCTTCAAAATTAAAGAAAGAACTGAACAAATTAAATGGTGGTAAATACAGAGTACAAGATCTAAGTTTGAAATTCCACAATGCATGTTGAAATGTTTTACCTTGGAAAATAGGATTTTGAGGAGACTAAGTTCTAATTGGTTAATTTGTTTTCTGGACTGATATTGAACGGAGAATGAATGCCTGCAATTTTGTAGCACCTGAATTTTATAAAACATTTAGAGTATCCTAAATATAATGGAAATACAGATTATTTGTTGAAGAATATATTCTGAAGGGGATACAAAATGGTAGAACTTGTAAAAATATTGGGGCTATTTACACATTTTAGTCTAAAATGTTTCAGGGGCGCCTGGGTGGCTCAGTCGGTAAAAGTGTCTGACTTTGGTTCAGGTCGTTATCTCACAGTTTGTGGGTTCAAGCCCTGCTTCATTCTCTGTACTGACAACTAAGAGCCTGGAGACTGCTTCAGATTCTGTCTCCCTCTCTCTCTGTCCCTCCCCTGCTCAGGCTCTGTCTCTCTCTCTCTGTCTCTCTCTCTCTCTCAAAAATAAAATAAACATGAAAAAAAATTTTTTTAATAAAATGTTTCATTAAAAATGTCTTGTTAGCAGAATTTGCTGTGAGTTATCACTTCCATTAGTACTCTTGCAAAGAGCATATTCTAGGTAAAATATTCATCCAAGGAATGAATAATGTTCTATATATAGTAATGATGGATTAGTTTGCCACAGACTTTTTCCAAAGACCAATTGCAAAGCTGGAACAATACACAAAAACTATTTTGAGGTTTGGTTTTTAGTTTTTTGTTTTTGTTTTTGTTTTTTTTGTTTTTTTTTTTTTTTTTTGTTTTTCTTTTTGGCATTTGAGAACTTTCAAGACAGCTTTGTTTAAGAAGAAGCTGGAGCATAGAAGAAAAGAGAAGTTCTTTGAGGTAAAACCATTATTTTGTGTTGGTTTTGTTAACTTGCAGCCATTTGTTACTTTGTAAATTCTGTGGGGCTGAGAACCTATGAAATTAATCAGAAAAGGATAATTGAAATATTTGAACCTGACCATGAGCTGCTCCTTTCATGAGCCTGGTGGAAATAAAATTTAGAATTCAGAGCAACCAAGGAAACAGTATCAAAGACACTGACTGAATGGAAGAAAAGCACACAGAGGTAAGCCAGATATTTTGTGCCACTTTTCCCAAAGGACACTGTCTCTCTCTATATATATATCTCTATGTATCTATACCTATATCTATATCTATATCTATCTATATCATCTATATCTATATCATCTATATACATATAATATAGAAAGAGAATTAAATATATATATATACACACACAGAGAAAATTTAAAATTAATTAATTAATTAATTTATTTATTTATTTTGAGAGAGAGAGAGCACTGGAGGGCAGAGAGAGAGAGAATCTCAAGCAAGCTCCACACCACCAGCACAGAGCCCGATGTCGTGCTCAAACCCATGAACCACGAGATCATGACCTTAGCCAAAACCAAGAGTCACCCAGGAACCCCTCAAAAGACACTTTCAGTAAAGGTCTATGAAGCAGATCTGAAAGTTGCAACCCACAAAGCCAAAGCAAGAAGTTATCTCTCTGAACTTGAGTTGTTAACAATTAGAGCTTATACATTATGAAGAAGAAAGGTTCATGGTTAATAATCCATATTTCCAGTTAAGAACCTGGGATGACTATATTCTGGAAATAAATAAGAACCAGATATAGACCACAAAGACTGTAGCATGTTTTAATAAAGATATATTTTAGTATGAATTAAGGTAATAAGTCCCTAGTCTAACTCTCTGTCAAAAAGCACACATAAATCCATTTAGAGGGGCCGATAAGGATAACTTCATCTTCAAATGTCTTTTTAGATCAATAAGAATTATGAGACAGCTTTCCAGGAAACAAGAGAAAAATCAAAAATCAAAAAATCAAACAAACAAAACAGATAACAGAAACAAAAGCAAAAGTGATCCAAATAATGGAATTAACAAACTTATTTCCAAATAACTGTTATTCATATATTCAAGAAAACAAATGAAAACATTAAAATTTTAACCAGAAAACTGAAATCTAGAATAAAATAATAAAAAATTGTGGAACTTCAAAACAAATAAAACAGATTAAGTCTCCAATGAATAACTATAGATTAAACAACAGAAATAAAGATTAGCCTGCTTATAAAGACCTGCTGCTGAAACTTCTTTCAATTTTTTTTAATGTTTATTTATTTTTGAGAGAGAGAGAGAGAGAAGTAGAGGCAGAGAGAGAGAGGGAGACACAGAATCCAAAGCAGGCTCCAGGCGCTGAGCTATCAGCACAGAGCCCTACCTGGGGCTTGAAACCACAAACTATGAGATCATGACCTGAGCCAAAGTCTGCTGTTCAAACCAACTGAGCCTCCCAGGTGCCCCTGCTGCTGGAACTTCTTAATATTATTTTATAACAAAATGTGATATATTTATATAATGGGACATATTTGACCATAAAAATGAATGTAGGACTCATACACGCTACCACATGAAGGCATTTCGAAAACAGTATGCCAAGTCAAAGGCGCCAGTCACAAAGATCACATATCATATGATTACGTTTATGCATAATGTAGGGGATAAGCAAATCTATAGCAACAGAAAGGAGACTAGAATTGTTTAGGGCTGGAAGGGATGGGTGGATAGGGGACTGAAACATTCTTTCTCTTCTAGAAGAGTTGAATACACTCAGACCCTGAGATATGTAAGTTATAGCATTAAAATAAAAGCTTGTTAGGTTGTGAAGGAGCAATGTTATGTCAGTTGTAAAACTGGAACTTGCTAAGGCTGAACGTGATTTTAAGGCAAATTAGACTTAACCTTTTTTAGTGAACTCTGGTTATTACGGTCAATTGGGGCCTCAATGATCTAATTCTTGCCTTACTGGTAAAGTTGCTTTTAGATTGATTTTTATTTTATTTTTTAATTAGTTTTATTGGGATGTAATTTACATAAAATAAAATTTACTCATTTGAAAAGTACAGCTTGGGGCGCCTGGGTGGCTCCAACCGTTAAGCGTCTCACTCTTGATCTTGAGTCAGGTAATGATCTCATAGTTCCTGGGATCCAGTCGCACATCAGGCTCTGTGCGGACATGGTGGAGCCTTTGGGATTCTCTCTCTCGCTCTCCCTCTCCACTGTTCTCACTCTGTCTTTCAAAATAAGTAAATAAACTTAAAAAAAAAAAGTACAGCTTGATGAATTTGATTAAATATAAACACCCAACAAACTCTAAAACAATGTGAATATAGAACATTCCACCTTAAGATGTTACCGCGTGCCTAATCGAAATCATTTATAACCCATTTCTATTTCCAGGCAACCTACTTTCAGGTTTGTCTATTTTAAGTTATCACATAATAATTCATAATGAACGTACTCGAATTATGCCTGGGCTTTTTTCTTTTTATTTATTTATTTATTTATTTATTTATTTATCAATATATGAAGTTTATTGTCAAATTGGTTTCCATACAACACCCAGTGCTCATCCCAAAAGGTGCCCTCCTCAATACCCATCACCCACCCTCCCCTCCCTCCCACCTCCCATCAACCCTCAGTTTGTTCTCAGTTTTTAAGAGTCTCTTATGCTTTGGCTCTCTTCCACTTTAACCTCTTTTTTGCCTGGCCTTTTTTCAATCAGCACAATGTTTAGGAGATTCATTGTTTTTTATTATAGAATAATACTATACAACATGTGGACCTGACCCAACTTATTTTTCCATGCATCTGTTAATGGACATTTGGGTAATTTTCAGGTTTTCTCAGATTCTATCTATTATGAAGATGGCTATTATAAATATTTTTATGTGGACACATATATTAATTTGTTTTGTATTAATACCTAAAATGAAATAAGAGAATTATATGGAAAATGTGTATTTAACTTTCAAGGAAGCTATCAAATTGTTCTTTAGAGTGTTTGTACAGTTTTATACTCCCTCCAGCAATATATGAGATTTGAGTGTTTAGAGGCATTATGACATTAGTATGCATTTTCCTGGTGACTACCAATGATGACCATTTTTTCATACACTTATTGGACATTCATACATATTCTTTGCAAAGTCTCTCTTCAAATATTTTGTTCAATATTTGTTTTTCTTTGTCCTTTTATTCAGCTGGTTTTGTTCTTTATATACTGTGGATATAAGGCCCTACAGGCACACTTGCATATATTCTTCCTCCAAATTTATGGCTTGCCATTTTGTTTATTAATGATGTCTATTGAGGAAGAGAAGGTATTTTTGAAATCATATTTTCATTGATTTATTTTTTCCTTCTGTGGTTATTGCTTCTTGCATCATAGCTAAAAAATGTTGGCCTATTTTTGGAAAAAAAAATTCCTCAATGAATTATCATGATTTTTGTTTAAAATCAATTATCCTGAACAATAAAAATGTCCAAGATTATTCTGGATTTGTTTTGATACATCGGTGTATGTTTCTATCATTATTGCAATATCATACTGTTATGATTACTGTTTTTTTAATAATAGTTCTTAAAATCAGATAGTATAGTCCTCCAGTATCATTCTTTTTGTTCAAAATTGTTCTGACTATTCTAGTTCCTTTGCATTTCCACTTGAATGTTAAAATCAGTTTGCCAATTTGTCACCCCTCCCTTGACCCCCTCAAGTAATTCTTGGTCTGTTGCCTGGGTTGAGGAATCAGTCTATATAGTTCATTTAGGAATGAATTGATATTATGAAACATTTTGTGTTTCAAATTCAGGAACATAATACATTTCTCCATTTATTTAGGAATTTGGCATTGTAAACAACATTTTTATTTTAATTTGTTGATTGATTTGCCAGCATTTAAAATTGCAACTGATGTTTATTTAGTTAGTTTTTATATTGACTTTGTTTTCTGTGACTTTGCTAAATATAGGTAGTAGGATAAATAGGCTTTTTTTTTTTTTTAATTTGCAGATTCCTTAGAATATTCTACAAAGAAGAGCAAGTTCTCGGCAAATTAAGCCAAACAATCTTTAAACTAATTTTTATTTGATTTCAGTCTGGATATATTTTATTTATTTTTGTTCCTATATTGAACTGCTTAGGACATCCAATATAATGATTAAAAATACATCATGAGAGATAATTTTCTGGCTTTTCCTTATCATTTAGGAAATTTAATTATTATTAATTTTTTTAGATATCCATTCTCAGTGTGAGGAAGTTTGTTTTCATTTGTAATTTGCTAATCATATTTTTTTCATGAATTGGTATTAAATTTTATCAAATGGTGTTTGTTTCTATACCTCCTGAGAAAGTTATATTATTTTTCTCCTTTAATCTTTTAATATGATGAATTCCATTAATTGCTCTTCAAATTTTAAAATAATATTGCATTTCAGGAATAAATGTGATCTCTTCATGCTATGGTATGCTTTTTATATATTTCTAGATCCATTTGCTAATTTTTTAAAGAAATGTTTGGCCTATATTCATGAGGGATATTGACCTGTAGTTTTCTTCTAATAACTTTGTCCAAGTTTTGAGCTAAGGTAAACAATAACTACATGACATAGGGAGGGAATTATTCAATTGATTCTATTTTCTGAACGAATATAGAATTTTGTACTTTATATATAAGACATTTTATAAATTTACTATTAAAGTCATCTTGGTTTGGAAATTGTTTTATGCAAAAGTTTTAAATTGTGAGTTCAGTGTGTGTAATAGATATAAGTCAATTTATATATTCTATTACTTCTTTTAATGTTTTTGGAATTTCTCTCACTCAAAAAGTATCTTCCACTTGTTTAATTTGTCAAATTTGTCATAATATTCCCTTATCATTAAGATTTTTAAGATCTATAGTGATATCTCTTTCCCTTTTAAAATTATAAAGAAATGTACATTAGGTTGTTTGACATTTTCCCTCAGATATTATGGCTCTTTATTTTTTTAAAGTCATGTTATGCTTAAATATGGATAGTTTCTTCCCAAATGTTTTGATGTCACTGACCATTTCTTCTGCAATACCTGTTCCTCAGCTAAACTCATGCAGCTAAATTTTCATTTAAGGAATTATGGTTTTCAGCTTTGGAGTTTCACCTTTTTATATGTATTTTATTTAACTCTCATTTTTTCCATTTTCTCATGGCATCTTCGAGAATTTTATTACTTTTATGTCAATGCCCTTGCATAGAAGTTCCATCATCTCTGTCACCCGGACTTATTTTTATTTATGTTTTCTCACAGATATTGTTATGTTTTCATATTTCTTCACATGTCTAATAGTAGTTGATTGGATATTAAGTATTACAAATTTTACATATTGATTTTTATATTTCAATTAAATTTAAAAATTACATGTTGCTAATTAGAACGATTCAAATTACATCAAGAGTCAAATGCAGATAAATTTCTGGTTATGTAGAGGAACACATATTCGTTTATCACAGGAAGACTATGGATAGAAATTTCACAGAGTGGTTACCCAATGGCAATACTAAAAGTTTTCAATATCAGTTAGATCCATTCAGTTTTCCCCTGAAATTTCCTGTTGGGGTTTCCTGTGTATTATTGTAGCATTTTATCAATAGTGATCCACAGGTAACTATGAACAAGGGAATATATTTTATAAAAACAGTGTCAGTACCCAAAATACTTGAAAAATGTTTCAATCACCATCTCTTCCTTTAGAGTCACAATGCACTATTTCATATTGTAGATTGTGAGTAGTGTTGCTTTAAAGAAGCAACTTGATGAATTATTCTCTCAAAGTAGCAAATTTTATACTTCCTTATGAACACAAATAAATGTTGAACATTCAAAACATAACTTTATATTCTTCAGTAGAAGCCAGGACCGGGAATGTGATTTCTTTACTAACGCTGAGGAAAATTTAATACACAAAGGCAAGTTGAATTATCGATGAGGATTTCATATAACTCTTTGAAATGAAAGAGTTCCCTTAGCACAGTGGCATTTATCTCTAACACTGCAGTTAATGAAACTGAACAAGTTGTGTATAGAAAAATCTTTGTTAACAATGGAGAAGGAAACATTTTTTTCAATGAGCAGGCATTGATTGAACATTTTGTACAACAGGCTATGTGTGAAAATAAAAAAGAAAAATATTAGCAAGACCAGGTCTTTTCACTTAGAAGTATAAGATCCAATAAACTTCATCACAGCATGGGTCATTTTTTCTCCCACACCTGTGTCCTGTGTACCTACCACACTATTAACTGTCTGTAACCTGGCTGATGGAAATGTAACAACTATTGAACATCCATCATGTTCCAGAAATCAAAAAAACTTATTTGATTCTCACAAAAACACAATAAAACATACTTTATTTGTGTTTTACTGTTGGATACTAAACAAGAGGTTAAGTAACTAGTCCAAATTTAAGCAGAAGGTAAAAAGGGCAGGACCAGGAATCTAACTCCAAAGCCCAATAGATTAGTCAGCTCAGGCTGCCGTAACAAAATACTAAAGACTGTGTGGCTTAAACAGCAGAGATTTATTTTCTCACAGTTCTGAAGGCTAGAAGTCCCAGATCAAGAAGGAAGAGAATTGGTTTCTGGTAAAGGCTCTGTTCCTGGCTTGCAGATGAATGCTTTCTTGCTGTGTGTTCATATGGTATTTCCGTGGCGTATGTGTGAAAAACAAAAACAGATCTCTCCTTACTTTCTTATGAGGACACTGGTCATATTGGATTAGAACCCTACCCTTATAACCTCATGTGACCTTAACTGCCTCCTAAAAGGCCTATCTCCAGTATAATCACATTGAGGGTTAGGACTTCAACATTGGAATTTGGAGAGAATACAATTCAGTCGTTAGCACCAACCTTACTATTTCTTAAGTTTTATCATTTTCTTACTCTAAAAAACATCAAGGATCAAAAGCCTAAATTTACATTACCTACAACATTGAGGCTGAAATGGTGTAGTTTCCATTTTCCCTTTTAATCAATTAATTTCATATCTTACTCTCCTTCGGTCACTTTCAGAGGAAAGACCTACATTTCAGAAGATTCTTCAAAAAACTCAGAGGATTTAGTTTCTCTACCGACATTTAAATATGCTTAGTTGTTAAGCAAAGACCCTAATAATTTCTAATATCTGTAATTTTAGGTAAAAATTGACTTGGCTGGAAATAGAAAATAAAAACACGTCCATGCTTTTTTGTTTTGTCTTGTTTTGTTTTGTTTAGACTCTCTGAAGGTTCATATTGCTGTTGGCTAAGTGAGAAACTTCCATGATATATCCCTGGATACCATGTCTTTAGCAATCTGCCCCTGAGGAATGGTACTTGAGACAAAACACAAAGGCTAATTATTTTATTGTGTCTTCCACTAGTTACTTTTCTGCTCAAAATAAATAATTGAAGTTTCATCTTTATTTAAACCAAGTGTTGTTCTAAAAATAAGCTTAGATAATTAAGCTTTCTGGGAAGTATGACACTTCCAGGGTCTCAGAGGCATAAAAGTCCTTGGAGATGCTCTGGACACATCTGCTACTCCACTCACCTCTCCCACGGTATGCATTATTATAATCTATTCCAGACTTGGTTTGCTCATTTTCAAAATAAAAACTATTCCACAAGGTAGTTACACAGGTGTTTGTTTCTCTATTCAATATGTATTACTGAACACTGAGGATAAAAACTAGGTAACTCTTCCCCCTGCGCAGTTGCTCTCATACAATTTGGTGTACAAATTAGGATGATTTTACTATTGCACTGTCTTCATTACCATAACTACAATTCCAGGAAACTCTTTATCAGGCAATTGTCTTCATTGATCATAATAAAAATTTCCCCCAAATTAGGATAAAACCTAAAAGTGATCCAACACTTCTTCAGGAGAGAACCTTACCAGATAAGGCATTTTTGAAACTACCACCCTGATGGCACCCCTGATGTATCAATCCTAGTCTGTTGAGAAACAAAAAAGCAGTTCCTAATATATCTAAGATCTGTCCTGGTTCTATCAGCTAGATCTTGATGTTCTCTTACTGAACATAATCAACTTCGTAGAACAATTTCAGACAAGGCCATTCTGTGACTATAATAGATCAGGACAAAAGAGGACCAACTTGTAATGAGTCTGTAAAGAGGCAAAAACTGTTACTTTACCAATTACAATTTTAACCTCAATCTGGTCTTCCCTCTTTCTAGATAAGGTTGTTAAGATTATCATATAATTATCCCCACTTCCTGAAAGTATGCAATTCCATGCAGAACTGCTATTCTTTGGATCCTCCCCTCAAATCACCTAACACAAGCCCACATCCTATAATTAATCATTCCTAACGTCTTCTTACTGAGTGAGAGGCTCCCTTGTTCTGAGTGGTGTGCATTTTGCCTCTCTGCAACAAGTAATTAACCCAACCTGTGCAATTACACAAGTTGTTGTTCTTTGTCTGGAAGACTTTGTCATTGTTATATCATGATTCTTACTCAACCTTAATCTAACTCCACTCCCTCCGAAACCCCTCACATTCCAACTATAGCCCCCTACATTGAAAGGCCTGCCTTAAACCAAACTTTAAATTCTCAATTAATTCAGATCTTACCTTTCCACCTCAGAGACACTAACAAAGCTCTGCTGAGATAGTATTCTCCTGTAAGCAATAAATCTATTTTTGTCAAAAATATATATGTAATATATATTAATATAATATAATATTTAATATAATTATTAAATAATATAATTAAATATATAAAACATATTTAAATATATATAAAATAATTAAATAATATAATACAATAAATATTATATATACACACACAGACACACACACACACACACACACACACACACACACACACACATATATATATGTTATGTAGCTGACATTTGACCCCATTCTGAAATAGGCATTCTTCTAGACTGATAAGACAACTGATACAATGTAATTGAAGTAGATTAAAGTCTCCATGGGGTGCCTGGGTGGCTCAGTCAGGTAAACATCAGACTTGACTTCAGTTCAGGTGCTGATCTCAAGGTTCATGAGTTCAAACCCTGTGTCTGGCTCTGCACTGAGAGCATGGAGCCTGTTGGGATTCTCTCTCTCCCTCTCTCTCCTTTTCCCTGACTTGCACATGGCACACGCTCTCTCTCTTTCTCTCTCAAAATAAATAAATAAACATTTAAAACAATAATGTCCTCTCAACATTTTCTTCTACAATTTCTGGTGTGTGATTATGTCTCAGGGAAATATGCTGTTATTTAATTTATTTATAATTTATCATGTTTATGAAGACACAACTCAAATTTTTAGAATTGACTTCCTTCCACATGGCAGTCTGTGTGATCTAAATTGTTCATGTTGTGTACATTTTTCAAACTTCACACTTGCTTCCAGTTACACTTAAAATGTAATCTCATTCCTTACTTTGGCCTATAAGATTCTAAACGATATGGCCCCTCCGTATCTATCAACTCATCTCCTAACACTTTCTCCTCTGAGTTCAGCACAATTGACATTCTTTCCCCCTCTAATGCATATTAAACTTAGCCCTGCCTTAGACTCTGGCACTCATTACCTCCTCGGCATAGAATCTCCTGCCCAAAAACCTTGCATGGATTTTCCACATTCAGGGATTATTCAGTGGACATCTTGGTTCCATATAGTACCAAAAAGCAAACCTCATCTTGTGCATTTTGTTCCATTACCATATCTTGCCGCTTATTTCAGTTTGTAAAAAATCTCAAGCACAACAATGAAAACTACAAAGCTATAACATCAGGTTTTGTATAGTCGCAAATTAAGGTAATATGGTGGCTGAGTTTAATTTACTAAACCATGAACCCAAGAAGTGTTGATCAAAGACCAAAGTTAACAGCTCCATTTATGTCATCTGCTTTAAATCTTTATTTCTTTGTATGTACATAAAGAAACATATATATAAAACATTTCATATTTTGCTTGTTTATTTTTTGCTGGGATTAGCTTAAATATCACCATAAAATTTATCTTAGGCCATTTCCGGTTTGGGGTTAAGAAATTAATAAGTGAATATGATGACATAACTGGAAATAGGTTTGGCAAGTTATTATTGTTATTGCTATTGTTGTCGTTGTTGTTGCTGTTACTGTTATTACTATTCACTGCAAAAATGCAGTTTTATGTTATGACTCTAATATCTTATGTTTGTGAATGACCAATTTGAACTTTGGGATTATATTAACTGACTTGTGGTTATTACTGGGTTCTCATGCGGTGTAACGTAAGAGTGTAATAGAGATGATGACTAGAAAATGCTGCCCATTCTTTTCACACAATCATTAATATAATAGTTTGGGTGCCGACATCTTGAAGGGCAGTGATTACTACATTAGATGGTGAATATAAATGATCTCACCGAGGAAATCATCAAAATAATCAAAACAGCATTCCCTGAGCTGTGTGTCTATTAGTAGTCTGTGTATTTTAAAAGTGGAAGCTATTGGGTGTCATTTTATTGTGTGTATTCTCAAAAGCGATAATGAAGACCAATATTTGATGACCACATTTTTGTTTTAAGTATGCTTTGGAGCTAGGGCATGCTTTGTATGGGACACTAGATGACTATTTTGCTGAATCAACTATAACAAAACTTTTTCATGAGGAAAATAACATGATGAAAACTACTTTTAGGAGAGTTGGAATTTCACTGGTTTTTAACCATGGTAGACAAAAATCTACTTCCAAGATGATTGTGTGTGACTTAATGCTCCTAAGTAAAGACACAAGTGTGATGAATACTTGAGTTAAAAGTGAACAAACATTTAAATGTCAATATCATAGTATCATTGACTAAATTGTTGTGTTTAAAAATTTTTTAACATATATTCATTCTTGAGAAACAGTGAGAGACACAGCAAAAGAAGGAGAGGGGCAGAGAGAGAGGGAGACACAGAATCAGAAGCAGGCTCCAGGCTCTGAGCTGTCAGCACAGAGTCCGATGCGGGGCTAGAAATAACAAACCATGAGATCATGACCTGAGTGGAAATCAGACATTTAACTAAGCCACCCAGATGCCCCTAAATTGTTGTGTTTTTAATTCTGTATCAGAGCTATATTATTTTTCTTAGTACTTTTCTTTGCCATTTAACTTATCTGCATTAAAATTGTTTAGATTTGTGGATTTACAGAAAAAATATATCAAAATATATCAATGAAGCTATTAGTGAACACAAAGCAAGAGATGAAGAATTCCTTGACTTCCTGACTTGCCAGAAAGGAAGACTGAGGATAAGTGAAAAGGGATTTAGATATTTGTGTGAGCATTGCCACTAGGTTGTAGAGTGAACACTGAAATACCCTAATGTGTAATATAAGACATTGGGTTTGCAACAGTTCTAATATTATATGCAAATTATATACGTGGCCAATAGTCATGATACTGTTCCTTGGATATGTTTACATTGTGAATATTTATTTGGTCATACACTAATGATTTGTGTTTCTTTTTTTTTTTAATTTTTTTAACATTTATTCATTTTTGAGAGACAGAGAGAGACAGAGCATGAGCAGAGAAGGGGTGGAGAGAGGGAGACACAGAATCTGAAGCAGGCTCCAGGCTCCATGCTGTCAGCACAAAGCCCGACGCGGGGCTCGAACTCACGGACCGTGAGATCATGACCTGAGCTGAAGTCGGACGCTCAACTGACTGAGCCACCCAGGCGCCCCTAATGATTCGTGTTTCAATTAAAACAATAAAAATAGTGGAATGCCTGGGTGGCTCAGTTGGTTGGGCATCGGAGTCTTGGTTTCGACTCAGGTCATGATCTTAGGGTTCATGAGTTCAAAGCTACTAGCACAGAGCCTGCTTTGGATTCTCACTCTCTATCTGCCCTTTCCCCCACCCCTCTCAAAAATAAATAAATAAACATTAAAAAATAAAAAATAAAATAATAAAAATAGTAATGGCTAATATGCATAAGCCTGTAATGATCTAGATGCTCTTTTAAGCACAATATCAGTGTAAAACCTCTGATGGGTAGGAACTATATTATCTTCCTTTTATGGATGAAAGCTGAGGCAAAGAAATATTCATTTGTTCAAGGTTACTCAGCTGGTAAGTTATCAGCATGGTATTGAAAACCAAGAGTCAATTCTGTTAACTGAAACATTATATTCTTTTGTTTGTCTAATATATGTTTATGGTTTAGCCTATTATGGTACATTACACCTTATCTGGTATAGTAGTGAATAAAATAAACGAGGCCGCTGCCTTTGTGTGGCTTACAAAGAAACCGAAAAGGAAGTATAATACAAAAGGAAGTAGAGGTAGACCTTGCTAGGCACCAATATCCAGGTCTTCCTACTTCCTGGCACCTGGATGATAACACTGTCTGGTATTTTGAAGTTAGGGCTAATACGTAACTGGTTCTGGCCAAGAAATAGGAGCAAAAGGGACATGTTTCACATGTATTCTTAGGCAAGGAATAATTTAAGGAATTCTAAAGGCTCCTGCTTTTCCTGCCAACATAACCTAAAGGATTTTTGGTTAGAGACTGGCAGACATATGATGTCTGATCCTGCATCACCCTGGATCTCTGAGTGGTTCTGGAACATCACTTTACTCAAACCCCCTCAAGCTACAATGAATAGATGGTCAGAGTGAGAAACAAACTTTGGTTGTACAGATACTTGGATTTGATGATTATTTATCGTCACATTCTGTAGTCAATACTGACAAAACGATAGGCATCAAACAAGTGATGACTATTATTAATGTGGTTAGTGGTTAGCATTTGTTCTCCCGAAGAAGTGACCTGTAAATGACACCTGAATTATAAACGAGAGTCAGCTTGGCAAATGGGATAATAAGTACAAACCACTACTCCAAGCAAAGAAGAATAAATCATGGGTAAATCATAGACACAAGAGTAGAGTAAAATAAAAATAAGGTTGGGACTTTAAAATACCACTCTACTAGTAATGTGACAAATAAACTGGAGAAAGCAAAAATGCATGCAATATTTAAATTAAGAGATTATAGCTGTAGTCAGGTAAGCAGTGACGGAGACAGTGTAGATGTGCCAGCAGTGAACACAGGAAAAAGTGGACAAATTTAATAAATATTTGGGATTTGGTTACCAGTGGAATGGGGAGGTTGTTATTGAGGGAGAGTGTTCAAAGGTAAAGCTCAGCTTCCTACTTTGACCAACTATTTTTTTTCTTTTAGTAAAACTGACTAAAGAAATGAACACTGTAGAAAAAGACGCTTCACAAGATGAGATAGGAAAGTGCCTTCAGATGTTGAGTCTGTTAAATTCAAGATGCCTCATGATATCCAAATGGAGATGTCAAGTATTTATGCTTTGTTTTGTTTTGTTTTTAAGAGGGAAGAGGCTTGAATATGCTTCAACTCCGGCGGAAATGAATCTAACGATGGATTTTTTTGAAGAAAAAAAAGACCTAATAAATGGACAGAGAGAAACTATGATTGCTGATATAGTGGGAATAAAAATGTACAGCACAAACTCTGTTACATCTCCAAACTTCTCTGGCAGGTGATGAGACATCTCCACAATTAGATTACTCTATAATCATCAGGGAGGTTTTGACATTAAGTATCTTCTTTGAATATTACTCATTAAAGTAACCATCTTTTCCGTCCAAAACATGTATCAGAATTCTTCTACTGGTCTTGAACCAAAATAAAATTCTTTTCTAATCATCTTTGAATCCAGCTCATCTCTATGATTTCAAGTATTTCAGCATACCAAGGTATCTTTTCTAAACTTCCATCACAATATTTTTATGCAGTTAGGCATAAATTCTTTGAGTTGATATCCAAGGTACACATGCTTATTTAACATAAAAATGATTCAACAAGAAAACAAAACAAAGCAACCTAATTGCTCTGCCATATGTTGCTGTGGAAATGTAGGCTAGAGTAACTGGTATTTATAAACAAATAAACAAAAAAATTTGGTGCTAGAAGATGAACTGCTCTTGGTCTGGGACGACTATTTTTCTGATATGGGGTAAGATATTTTTTAATATTTCTGAATTCTTTTATCTTTTCCCATTAGATATAGATGAAGGCAATATCTGATACGGGTTTCAGGCAGAGTGAGAATCAACTAAATAACGCATGCAAAATTATAAAAATTACACATATAAACTGTAAAGTACTTTATAAATGTCAGCTATTAGTGCTTTTAATTGGTCTACCAAAATGCATTTCCTGAAGCTAAAGGATGTTGAGAGGTAAAAGGGAGGAGAGTGTCCAAAATGAAGACAGCTTCTGGCTTCAAAAATATGCGATGTTGGTAAAAGACAAGGAGGTATAGGTCTCTAACCGACCCTGAGATGTGGGCTGTGCGAGGTGGAGGAGGGCCTGGGAGAGCAACAGTAATTCTCACTCTTAAGTCAAAACTTGTCATACATTTGTTCCCAGTTACGCCCTAATTGTTCTTAGTCTTTGACAAACTGCAGGTAGAAATGAGTGGAGTTCTAACTTAACATTTAATATATTCCAGATTCAAAGTCACACAGTGGTCTAATACAATGCGCTTTTCCTTCATCATTATTCTCCTTATGGTGATTTTCCTTTTAACCAGTTGAAACTCATCAGGAGAAATGAAAGGAGCAAACCTACACTTACTGGGAATTAAATGTACCAGCAAATGTGTTAAGTGTTGGAGATCAAACATTACTTAATAAAGAGTCCTGTCCTCCTGTAATTTGATCTGTTCAAGAAAACAAAGATATACACAAATAAACAAAGGATATTTTGAAATAAAAAAATCAATAAACAACAAAATATAGATGAAGCATGGAAAAGAGATAAATTCGTACAGAGTGAAGATTGCCTCTATTCAGTGTGTTTGATGAGGACTTCCTAAAGGAAGAGGTACCGAAATTGACTTCTAAAGGACAAAACAGGATTCACTAAACAATGCAAGATGGACCATATCATAATTTTCCTCCTCCTGCTTGTCCTCCTTTTCTATACTTCCTGTTGATACTGTGTCTGACATCATTATGCTTATTTAGTATTTATTGAGCCATTAGCCTGTAACTGTCAGTGCTTGGATGTTTTGTAGGAATTTTCTTATTGGCTCCTTACCCTAACCCTGTGACTGCTCATACTTTGCTAATAAGCAAAATGAGGTTCATAAAACCGAACACGTTGCAATCAGACAATTAGAAAGAAAAAGATAAAACTTCAGGCTAAAGGAATAGTAAAAAAAAAATTGGACTTTGTTGGTGCAGTGTATCTTTATGGTTCGAGGTAATCAGTGTTTATTATCTGTGCTTCTGTGATTCTTCAATGTTTCTTTAAACATATTTGGCAAACCTTTCTTGAGGTCACTTATTCCTTTTTTTAATATATTTTTTAACGTTTATTTATTTTTGAGACAGACGGCGACAGAGCATGAACGGGAGAGGGTCAGAGAGAGAGGGGGACACAGAATCCAAAGCAGGCTCCAGGCTCTGAGCTGTCAGCACAGAGCCCGACACAGGGCTGGAACCCACAAACCAGGAGATCATGACTTGAGCTAAAGTCGGATGCTTAACCGACTGAGCAACCCAGGCACCCCGAAATTTTGATATTTTTGAATAATTTATTATCTTTCTCAAGAATAAGTGCTTGTCTCTGTCTCTCTCTGTCTCAAAAAATAAATAAACATTACAAATTTTTTTAAAAAAATCAAAATTTCGAATGCAAAAACTTGACAACCTGCAGAATATAATTTTATATCCTTTGCAGAAGGTAATTTTATATCCTTTGTTTCATTTACCTTTAAAAGTGTAGTCTTGAAAGAGTAATATACTGTTAACAGAATATAAGATTCAGAAACAAACATAAATGTCAGTTTTGCTAATATGACTGAAGGACATACATTACATTCTGAAAGTAATTAGAACATTTTTATTTTAAGTTTTTACAAAATTTTAAATATAGGAATTTTGTTCATATAAGTGCAGAAAGCAGGTAAGATACCATGAATTTTAGAGTTGGTTTAAAAATTTTTAAGGTCTGTTTTGGTGCACCTGGGTGTCTCAGTGGGTTAAGTGTTTGACTTCAGCTCAGGTCATGATCTCAGTGGGTTCGTGAGTTCCAACACTGCGTCGGGCTCTGTGCTGACAGCTCAGAGCCTGGAGCCTGCTTCAGATTCTGTCTCCCTCTGTCTCTGCCCCTCTCTGCTCCCACTCTGTCTGTCTCTCTCTCAAAAATAAAATAAAACATTAAGAACATTTTAAAAATAAATAAAATTTTTAAGGTCTGTTTCAACTCAAAGCTTGGATCCAGGTCGCTAATGTCAGGTGCGCATTCTGTTACTTAAATAAAGGAGGTAAAAATTCAACTTTAGGATAGAGTTTTACAATGCAAAATAACTGTGTCTCAGATTGGTTTCCAGAAAGTAATAACAGTGAATGTATATTTGTCTCAACAACTACATACTGTGGAAAAGTTCAGCACACTCATATAATATGAACAGCATGTGAAAATTTTTTTTGATCCATAGTGAAAAGTTCACGGAGAGAAATAAACCAACATTTTATTTTGCACAAATGTGAGAGGATGGAATCTCATCAAGGATGATGTGAAAACATGGGGCGCCTGGGTGGCTCAGTCGGTTAAGCGTCCGACTTCGGCTCAGGTCACGATCTCACTGTCCGTGAGTTCGAGCCCTGTGTCGGGCTCTGTGCTGACAGCTCAGAGCCTGGAGCCTGTTTCAGATTCTGTGTCTCCCTCTCTCTCTGACCCTCCCCCGTTCCTGCTCTGTCTCTCCCTGTCTCAAAAATAAATAAAACGTTAAAAAAATTAAAAAAAAAAAGGATGATGTGAAAACAACCTCAGGCATAAACATCTTTATATAATCAATTGAAAACACAAAAATAGAAAAAAATATTTTGGATGAAATTGAAAAGCAGGTGCAATCAAAACTATAATCTCAAAAAGGAGTTTCCCAGCAAAGCAAAAATGATCCCTTGTAAGAAAAAAGGCTCAGAAGCAGAGCCAAGTGCACAGAAGAGATTCTTTGATGACCAAATTACTGCTAGTCTGTAATGAACGTATATCCCAAAACATAAAACACGATAAATTAAATCCATAATTTTATCAAATTATGGATAGGAAATATACATGACAGAAAGTAATATCAAAGTATCATAATTGATATTTTTAAATACAGTAACAGGATGATTGAAACGGAAAGTACATAATTATATAGTGGAAGAATTTCAAAATAAAATGGAGAACTTCCCAAACACAAATGAATTGCTGAATTCAGAAATTGAAAGTCTTCCCTGCATTTCATAGAAAAAATACTGTAGACTAATAAAAAGCATTTAGCATTTTTGGTATCATCTAGTCCTTATTTTTCTTCCACCGCAATGTATTTGAATCATAAATTGTTTGAACATTTCAAAAATGTAACCCTATGTTTACTTCTCTAATTATCTTTTCATTATTTAAAAATTATTTTCTGTTATTTTTATTGAGTCCAAAAAATAGGTATTATTTAGTCAGTGCTTAAAAGTGGATGCAGAATTTCTTTAGCTTAATAGATGATCAGCATATATAACTGTTCTATGAATGCTTTAATTAAATGCATGAATTCTGTAATGTTAGATTTGTTATCTCTGTATCATGAGATCAAGTTTACTAATAAGTTGTTCCCCAAAATATCCTATAATCTTCCTTATTTTTTTTCTGTTCTTAGTCTATCAACTAGTAAATCAGGAACATTAAAATTATTTTTGAGATGGATTTTTGAATTATTCTGCTTAATTCTGTTCTTATTTGCTTTCTATATTTGGAGGCCATAATAAGAGATCCATATATGTTTAGAACTTTATATCTTCCTGGTGAAATAAAATCCATTATATATATGGTCTCTTTAACTCTAATGAAGCTATAATGTTTATTTCATTTGACAAGGACAATAATACTAACCGCAAAAATAATAATAGCCAACAGATTTTGAATATCTACCAAGTGACAAACATTTTTTAGTTGCTTTATCTGTATCGTCTTACTTAATCCTCACAATAAAATAATGAATAGACACTATTATTATCAAAATCCTCCAAAGTAGATGATGAAGGTAAGTAACTTGACCATTTTGACAAAATTCACAAGAGCAAACATCCTAAATCAATGCAGTTTGGCTCCAAACTCCATGCTCTCAAACACACATCAGCTTCCTAATGATTAGTGTTGCTAGAAATACTTCTTTCCATTCTTTAATTCACAAACTTACTTTGTGAACATTTTAAGTATCCCTTGCAAATATACAGCTGGATTTATTTTTATCCACTGTAAACTTTCTTTTTCTTTTTTTTTTTTTAACATTTATTTATTTTTGAGACAGAGAGAGACAGAGCATGAACGGGGGAGGGTCACAGAGAGAAGGAGACACAGAATCCGAAACAGGCTCCAGGCTCTGAGCTGTCAGCACAGAGCCTGACGCGGGGCTCGAACCCACGGACCGTGAGATCATGACCTGAGCCGAAGTCGGACGCTTAACCGACTGAGCCACCCAGGCGCCCTTAAACTTTCTTTTAGGTGGGACTTTATTCATTTCAAATGCATTGTCCTATTTCTACTTATTTCTACCATCTAACTTTATTTTACATTTGTTCTGCTTTTCCAATACATCTTCTGTCCTCCTTTCTTTCATTCTTTTTTAAAAATTGAGGTAGGGGCGCCTAGGTGGCTCAGTCAGTTAAGCATCTGACTTAGGCTCAGGTCATGATCTCGTGGTTCGTGGGTTTGAGCCCTGCATTGGGCTCTGTGCTGACAGCTCAGGGCCTGGAGTCCGCTTCAGATTCTGTGTTTCTCTCTTTCTCTGTCCTTCCCCAACTCATGCTCTGTCTCTCAAAAAATGAATAAAAGTTTAAAAAAAATTGAGGTATACCATATGTAAAGTGCATCAATATTAAATGCACATCCTGCTGAGTTTTGATGTGTCTATACAATTGTATAATTACCAGCTAAGTCAAGACACAGGGTGATGGTTAATTTTAAGTGCCAACTTGACAGGTCCACATGGTCACCAAATATTTGGTTAAACATTATACTGAGCATGTCTGTGAAGGTGTTTCTGGGTGAGATTAACACTTGAATTCATAGACTGAGTAAAACAGATTGCCCTTCCCAATGTAGGTGACCCTCATTGAATCTGTTAAAGCCCCAAACAGAGCAAAAAGGCTGAGAAAGGGAGAACTTTCTCCCTCGTTTTCTCTGCCTCTCTCAGAGCTAAGACATTGGTCTTCTACTGCCTTTGGACACAGAATGGAGATTATACCATTGACTTTTCCACTTCTTGGACTTTGGCCTCAGACTGGAAGATATATATCATCACCTCTCTTGGGTCTTTATTTTTATTTATTTTTTTGTTTATTTATTTGTTTATTTATATTAATTCATTAATTTTTTTTTTTTTTTTTTGAGAGAGAACAACCAAGGAAGAGACAGAGGGAAAGGGAGAGAGAAAACTCTGAGCAGGCCCCCTGCGCAGCACGAAACCCAACACAGGGCTCCATCTCAGGACCATGAGTGTGATCATGACCTGAGCCAGAATTAAAAGTCCAGTGTTCAACTGACTTAGTCACCCAGGCTCTCCTTCTGGGTCTTTAGCATGCTGATCGAAGAATCTTAGAATTTCTCAGCCTCCATAATCATGTAAGCCAATTCCTTATAATAAATCTCTCTTTCTGTGTGTGTGTGTATTTCCACATGTGTACGCTCACGTGTCCTATCAGTACTATTTCTCCGAAAACTCTAATGCGTGTTGTCTTTTAAAGTTTTTATTTTGTATTTTCTTTTTAGTTCTTCAAAAGTCGTGGAATTCTATTTTTATTTTATTAGTGATATTCCTCAATTTTTAATGTCAATACATAACTTAATATCTAAAATTTGCCTGTATCTATAACAATCTTAAAACATTTTAACTTCAACTGTCCCCTGACATCTTAATTAGTTACCTTTCAACATCTTAATTCTATTCCAGGGATGATTTTATTACTTATATTTGTCATCATCATCATCCTGATCCACATCATCATTGTCATCTAAATTTTTGTTTCTGTTCAGTGTAACACAATTTGCTAAGATTCAAACCCACGTCTGTCTGATACCAGAAAGGGAACTATTTTATTTTATTTTATTTTATTTTATTTTATTTTATTATGTATTTATTTTGAGAGAGACAGTGTGTGTGAGCAGGGGGAGGGGCAGAGAGAAAGAGAGAAAGAATCCCAGCAGGCTCCATCTTGAAAGCATAGGTTTGACTCGGGGCTCCAGTGTCATGAACCATGAAATGACGACCTGAGCCGAAATCAAGATTTGAGTGCTTACCTGACTGACCCAGCCAGGTGCCCCTAGAATAATTTTCTTAACATCTAACTTGGTCTATATTCCCAAGTAAATACTCTTATGCACTGTTTTAATCTTTAGTTTTGCCACATTATAAAAAGCATCGTTCAGCGTGCCTGAGTGGCACAGTCGGTTAAGTGTCAGACTTTGGCTCAGGTCATGACCTCATGGTTCGTGAGTTCGAGCCCTCAGTGGGCTCTGTGCTGACAGCTCAGAGCCTGAAACCTGCTTTCAATTATGTGCTCCCTCTTCTCTGCCCCTTTCTCGCTCATGCTCTCTCTTTGTCTCTCTCTCTCAAAATAAATAAATAAATAAATAAACACTAAAACAAATTTTTTTAAAGTGTCATTCAGGGGCGCCTGGGTGCCTCAGTCGGTTAAACACTGACTTTGGTTCAGGTCACCATCTCACGGTTCCTGAGTTTGAGCCCCGTGTTGGGCTCTGAGTGACAGCTCAGAGCCCGGAGGCTGCTTTGGATTCTGTGTCTCTGTATCTCTCTGTCCCACCCTCTCTCACACTCTGCCTCTCTCTGTGTCTCAAAAATAAACAAAACATTAAAGAAAAAATATCAATCAAATTAATCCCTCTGTTTTGGTGGCAAACGGAATCTTACTTTATTTTAAGATAGAAGATTGTCCCCAAGGAGGAGACACGGGCATGCATAAGGATCTTCAGCATGCATACCCTTCTACAGATGAAAATAATGCTATTATATTTTTGCTATAAAGTTCTTTCCCTTCACAGATTATGAAGAGAAATGTGTAGAAAGATAGATTAATCAAAATATTCTCAATCAAAACCATGTGACTAAAGGTTAGTAAATGACTTACTCTCCTTTAAGGAATAGTTGTACTATTTTTTTTTTTTTTTTGGCATTAATAAGCGTTGTATGTAAGGAAATTTACCTAAGAGTTGAACAGTTTAATAAACATATAAAAAAGGAATATTTTGTGCAAACACATGTAAAGTTTAGCTTTAAAAGGGTAAATATCTATGAAATAAATCATTCCTAAGGTTATTGATCTTTGGGTTTTCTTTGTTACCATTAATAGTTTAATTATTTTTTTAAAGCCTCTTAATTATCACTTTTGAAAAAGTAAAGAATTGCTGCAATATCAGTAGGGGAACTTCTGTAGCTATGGCTTCATTTATATTGTTTATAAATATTTGTCTGAATTATAAATTCTAAAGGAAGTGTTAAAATGTCTAGATTCATATACCTCTACTCAGCACCCTGAACTAAAAAAAAAAAAAAAAATCTTCCAACTATTTTCATGATTTTCTTATCTTTATAAATAATTGTAAAAATAAATAAGAATAAATATTTACTTTGCAGTTACTTTGGGTCAGCCATAGTTCTAACTCATTTAACTTTTACAATGATCTGATTTGGATGCTGCCTATAGAGATAAGAACTGAAATAGTTAACAAACTGAGGCATAGTTAATAGCATTAATAAAGTTTTAAATGTACAATGGAAACAAGTTTGTTTTGTTAAAGAACAAAATTCACCTGAGTATGTTTTAAAGATCTTATTGGCTTTATTCAACGTTTCCTGAATTGGACGGCATCCCATCGAGCAGATAGAAAGGAGCGCCAAGGAACTTTATAAAATGAAAGCCTTTTATCACCATAATGGGATGGGAACAAGGAAGGTACACTAGGCAAAAGCGTAAGTTAGTTATTGCAAGGTCACCTCCCTTTAGGTGATGACAGCAGTCTATCAGGCAGACGAACTAACTAGTGCTGATCAGGCAATTCTTAAATGACTGGTTTCAGATTCCACTTCTGAGAGAGCCTAAACTCTCACTGTCTTAGCTTGGTGACATGCGGCTTGGCATAAGTGACTCCTTTTGAGCCTGTTGTCTTGTTTTTAATAACTCCTTCCTTCAGCCTAACTGAGAGATGTGGTCAAAGTTAAGGCATTTTCACTGCTGCCAGCCAGTGCTATGGAGCTCTTGCAGTTTTGTTCTGAAGCTCTGTGCATAGTCACAGGTCGTGACATTGGGATCACATTCTTTGCATTGGTCCTTCCCTAGTTTCTTTTCTGATGTCCTGTTCTTACTGTTTTAATCATTTCCAGAAGATTGTTATAAACATTAAATTAGTTACTTGATAAAATTTGCTTGATACACTGCAAAGTACTAGTCACACGTGGTTCGTTGTTAATAATAATTCTAAAAGTATTAATGAGACTAGCTACATCAGTAGCTTCTCAACAGTTAACACAAAAAATATCTAATTTTATAAACAGACTTTTTGTACTGCTTTATTTTAATCACAGAAGAGCTTCAATTTTCCTGCCAATTGTTGGTTGTTTTGATATTTTACAATGTAGCTATTATAGTCTTGACAAGGTCGCAAGCTCACTTGGAAGTTCAGATGTGAAATGTCTGTGACAAGAAAATAGCTTTACACTGCTCCTCAGGATGGATGACTTTGAGCCAAAAGTTGTCTTTGGGGTCCAAACAAAAGACTTCTTCAACTGAACTGACCCATCCAGGAGTTTCTTATGCTCAAATAGCTGCTGTTTATAAAAGTGTCTATAACCTACCCGACCTTGCCCATTAGTGACATTCAGACTTCTACACATTTGATAAGAATAGCACCAAGTCACCAGGGAATAAATGCTCTTTAAGTGCAGCCATTGTGTCTGTACTTCTCAACCATTGAACTCCCAGGTGTATGCACATTCTACTTTAACCGGTCGCGTCCAGGGTGCCACTTTACTCTAAATGGCTTGCTAGTTAGTCAGAGAAAGCAGATACGTGGTTCTGCTCACCAAAACCCACTGCAATCGCAATCAGGTACTATTATCCAATTTGTCTTGAGATAGGCAGGTGGGCCAGTGGTCAATTTTAAGTGCTGTATAAAGGTCAAGTTTATTTCTTTTTCAAGATGTACCTTTTCCTAAAGAGTCTGCAGTGGTTCTTGGGAATAAATAATTTTTTTTTTTAGCTTGAATTAGTAATTATTATACCTCCTCACCCTACAGGTTAGTCAGATCTGATTATCTATAAGGATATGTGACATAGCTAACATACTGACTCTGGTGATAAGACTGATTTGTTTTAGGGAAAGTAGATTTAATATTTATACCACTGCAAGTCACTGAGACAGGATGATACTATTTGTTATTCAATATGATCTATCAGTTACTAATAAGTCCTTAACTTGGTTAAGACTGATCAAGTTTTACTAATAATTGTAATGTGAATGATATTAGCTTATGTTTCTAATTTGATGGTAAAATTTTGAATATGCACTAATCAGTATGTTTAAGTGAATTTATAAAATAGTATCTAAGTCAAGAACTAGTAACTTTTTTCAGACTGAAAATAATGAAGTATTTCATGTTGTTTGATACTTTTTCAAGTTCACTGTGTTAGTTTGGGTCTTCTGCGAAGTGGACACCAAGGTAGAATTTAAAAGTACAGGAGATTTCCAGGGCGCCTGTGTGGCTCAGTAGGTTAAATGTCCAAATCCAGCTCAGGTCATGATGTCGGTTTGTGGGTTCAAGCCCCGTATCCAGCTCTGCACTGACAGCTCAGAGCTTGGAGCCTGCTTCAGATTCTGTGTCTCCCTCTCTCTTTCTGCCCCTCCCCCACTTGTGTGCTCTTTCTCTCTCTGTCAAAAATAAATAAATAAACATTAAAAAAAAAGCAGTACAAGAGATTTATTGGAGGTACTACCTGTGAGAGGTAGAGGAGGAAGAAGGAGGAGACAGAGAAAGATCTCAGAAAGCAATGCAGACCCAATAACTGTGAAAGAAATTAGGAAGGAAGACCAGTTAGGACAATCCTCACAGCATAGTGCAGCTCACAGAAAGTTGCAGCCATTACAATGGGGAACTCTATTGTAAATATTGCCCATTGATGAGCCTCACTTTGGGCAAAAAGGCCAGAATCTACCCTTCTTCCATGCACACTTGTGGTAGACAGAATAATGACCTCCAAATCTACTTACATCCTAATTCTCCAAAGTTGTCATTAACATTGTAAAGAGAAATTAAACTTGGAAATGGAATTAGGCTGCTTCCTAATCAGTTAAGTTTATTATTTTTTTAAGCTTATCTATTTACTTTGAAAGAGACAGAGAAGGAGAGAGAGAACATGAGTGGGGGCGGGTCAGAGAGAGGGAGAGAGAGAATCCCAAACAGGCTCCATGCTGACAGCATAGGCTTTATCCCAAGAACCATGAGATCATGAGGAGCTGAAATCAAGAGTCAGATGCTTAACCAACTGAGCCACCCAGATGCCCCTCTTTCCTAATCAGTTAACTTCAAAATAGGGAGAATATCCTGGATTATTCAAGTGTTCACAATGTAATCACCTTGTCTTGAGAGGTAGAGGCTATAGGGGGGAAAAAAAGAAGAAAAAAAACTATAATTGTTGAGTATTCAAATATTGTCAACAGATTGGAACATAGAAATCCTATAGGCTCTTGTTCAGAATTAATTATGGGAATTTTAAACAATAGGTTTATATATATTGTCTCGTTTCTAATTTCTCCCTCATTTTTCCTTTGTCTTCCTGTAAGACATTTCATAAACACAAGTGAAATGGAACTTATGTACTATTTTGTTTGCATGGGAAATTTTCTTCTCAATTCAGATAAATGCCTCCAAGTGTGATGTAATAAAGGCTCTGACTCCATTTTTTGATGTTTGAAGTCCCCATCTGCCCCCTTTCCTCTTATCCCACATATAGGGAAGCCAAAAAAGAAAGCTCAAACACTCCCTTCTTGGCACCAGTATGGAATTCAAACCATACAAGTGTCACGATGTAAGCCAAAGGGAATTTTACCCAGTCTTACCCCAATAACAAAAAATACCAAAGCCACAATTCCCTCCTGCTGTCTAGTCTATTTAGAACCAATGTGAATGGCTTGTCTTATAAACCTTTTTGTATCCTCTTGATGTGTATGGGATCTTACCCTCATTATCAGAACAACTTCTGGGGGGGAGGAACTGAGCCCATCATCTGCAGGGTGGCCATACCATATGTGAATATACCAACATTAATATCTAAATGTTCAAAGTCTTAAGACAGTCTCCACTATCAACCATACATTCTCCACTTATCATAAGACCAACTGAAACACAGAGGAAAGAGAGAAACCTAGAAACAATAATGTTAGTTTTATCAGCATTTATTTTGGGGTTTGATTATAAAACTGATAATGCTACTACTTTCCCTGTGATAGTTAATTCCTAAGTTACAGATATTTGGCCAAAGTCATAAGAATTGCCACTGGGAGGTCTTTCAAGTTCATTGTGCTTCATAAACAAACACAAAAGCTGAGTTCATCTTTTAATCAGCCCTTCAATGAGTTCATACTTTACTTAAAATAACTTTGAATAAGGTTTAGAATAAGAAAAGCACTGGGAAGAATAAAAAAATGAAGAGGTAGGTTCCTGTTTCCCAGGAAGAAGAAATAACATAAGGCAATAATGGTCCTAGAGTGGGTAGAGTGGTTCAGGTGCAAAACAATTCAAAGTGACCTGGGTTTGAAAACAGCTCCATTGTTTACCAGTAGAGGAAATTTGGGTAGTTTTCTTAACCATTCTATGCTTCAGTTTTCTTTATTTACAAAATAAGGGTCATAATTTTACCTGTCCCCCAGGGCTGAATTGCTGCTGTGCTGGAACTAACTTGTACTCATTCATCAGAGCATTTTGTTAAATATTCACGAAATTTTCAAGCTGGTCATTAAACCCCTGGTAGTTGAAATCGATCAAGCTGGGAGCATTTTCACCCTGGAAAATGACAAATACTACAAACCACCATGAGACAAGCTGTTTACCAGCACAACACTGGTTGTAGTGATGGTTATGTATATTGTGAAGCATTTGTACTTGTCTGTACAGTAATTGTTCAATATTATAATGCTCAACGCGTATGTGTTTAGTTATTTTCCAGAAAGAAATTGAATAATAACTGAAGCATATAAAGTTAGCAAAAGACATGCACAGGATATATAGACCCAGGACAGAATTAACTGCACATGGGGGTAGTGAAAAGAAGAAACTTAGTGGAGTATATTGTGGAGTATAATAAACACAATATTAATCTTCATTGAGACATTATCAGTGAGACTGTAGTGTTTGGAATCCTTTGATGGCCTACTGTGTCTGTTTTGGTGATTTGTACTTTTTTGAGAATTTGTGTTTCCATTTAGTTAAGCTTGTTGAGTATATTGGCTTTAAGTTGTAAATATTATTCCCTTATAATTTTTTTTTATTATCTGTACAACTTGCAGTGGTAACACCCCTTGGTATTGGTAATTTGTGTTCTTTTACACATTTTGTTCTTCAAAATAGAAGGCGTTTATCAATATATTTTTTTTCACCCTATCAGCTTTTGGGCTTTGTTAACTTTCTCCATTGTTTTCTTTCTATTTTCTTGATTTCTTATGTGTATTATTTTCTTCTATCTACTTACATTTGGTTTATTATACTGTTCTTAAAATTTTGAATGCAGAATTACATTCACTAGTGATTTCTAATTTAATCCTAGTTAGATGAGAAGATATACTCTGTATGATTTCAAAGATTTTACATTTAATGAGACTAGTTTATGGACTAGCATATGGTTTATAGGTTTATAGGTAAACATTCCATATACACTTGAAAATAATGTGTACTCTATGGTTGCTGGGTGAATATAAAGTTTCATGATTATCATGCAGTCCAAGGTGTTTGCCTTTACGGATATTTCGCCTACTCCTTCTTTATTGTTATTTTAATAGCTGTGGAGAGACAGATGTAAGATATCTATTATTAGGAAACTGTCTTTCCATATGAAATCTAATATTTTTTGCTTTATGTTTTAAGGCTTTTTTATTAGACACCAATACTTTTTTGGTTTTTATGCCTCCCAGATGAATTGGTCTTCTTCTCATTATTAAATGGCTATCTTTTTCTCTCAGGTGAATTTACCTGATATTAGCATTCCACTCTAGCCTTAAATTATTGATATTTGCTTGGTATAACCTATTCATCCATATATTTTTAAATGACCTATATTATTACAATTGTAGTACATATCTTTTAGATAGCATTGAAGTTAATGCTTGCTTTTAAAACATTTATATTAGTCATCTCTGCCATTAACTAAAGTATTTTGTCCAATAACATTTACTGTAATTATTTGTGATGGCTACTTTAATGTGTCACCTTGGCTGGGCTATGGTGCCCAGTTAGTTAGTTCATCAAACACTAATCTATATGTTGTGGTGAATATATTTTTAATTGTGTTTAACATCCATAATCAGTTGATTTTAAGTAAATGAGTTAGTATGAACAATATGGGTGGCTCATCCAATCAGTTGAAGGTCTTAAGAACAAAAACTAAGGTTTCTAATAGAAGAAGAAACCCTGCCTAAAATTGCAGCATTAATTCCTACCTTGGTAGGAATGAGTCTGACCTACGGATTTTGGACTTGCCAGACCCCACAACCTCATGAAGCAATTCTTTTTTTTTTTAATTTTTTTTTTTAACATTTATTTTTGAGACAGAGCGAGACAGAGCATGAATGGGGGAGGGGCAGAGAGAGAGGGAGACACAGAATCGGAAGCAGGCTCCAGGCTCTGAGCCATCAGCCCAGAGCCGATGCGGGGCTCGAACTCACGGACAGCGAGATCATGACCTGAGCTGAAGTCGGATGCTTAACCGACTGAGCCACCCAGGCGCCCCTCATGAAGCAATTCTTAAAAAAACAAACAAGCAAAGAAACAAAACACATTTTATCTATGGCTAGATCAGTACCAGTGTGGAGGTATGGAGATAAATACAGATATAGCTATAGGTAGCTATATGTAAAATATATTTGGTTCTGTTTCTCTGGAAAACATGGACTGATACTTTATTCATGATACTAATTCCTTTTAAATTGTCCTTCAGTTCTATATTCTCTATGTTGTTTTGGATTACTTAAATAATTTCTAGAATTTGATTATATTAATCTATTTGATATTTGGCTACAACTTTTTGCAAGATTGTTTACTAGTTGCTCTGGGGATTAAAATTTATATCAAAAGTAATATTCACACCCTATTTAGAATTAATAATCTATCACTTCATATAAGCTATAGAAACTTTGCCTGCAAATAGGCCCATTTGCCCTCATACCATGTTATACAGTAGTTTTCATGTGGAGTATATCTACTGCATTATATCCCACACAAGTTGGCAGTATAATTTGAAATTCATAAGTATTTTAAAGATATTAAGATGAAAAGTGATATTTGATATTTACCCAAATACATATATCATTTATAATATTCTTAATTCCTCAGTGAAAATCTATAGCTCCAACTCTTACGATTTTTCTTAAGCCTTAAAAATACCCATAATCATTACTTGGAGTGCAGACTTGCTGTCAGTGAGTTTTCTTAGTGCTCTTTTACCTGAAAAGTTCTTTACTTTATCTTTGTTCTTAGATGATATTTTCACTTGGTAAAGAATTCTCAACTTAGTGTTGTTTCAGGCATTTCAAAGTTCTTTCCACAGTCTTCTGGCTCCTCTAATGAGAAGTGAACGTTCATTTGAATTGTTACATTTCTATGTAATTTGTCATTTTTCGTGGTTGTCTCAAGATTTTCTTTCTGTCTTTAATTTTCAACAGTTTGACTATGATGTATGTAGGCATTGTTTCCTTCATATTTATCCTTCTTATTGTTTGTTGGTCTTATAGAATCTAGGTAATCTCCATATTGGGGAAATTTTGTGCAATAATGTAAAACATTTTACTTTTTTCTATAATCTCATGTCTCTCCTTCTGGCATTCCACTTATAGATATGTGAGAACTTTTCATACTGTCTCATAGGTCCCTGAGGTTCTATTCATTACCTTCAATGGTTTTATCTTGATTTACCTCTCCTGCAGAGAAAATGGCTATCATTTTCAATAGGAGAAGCAGTGTGTGACATAGAAGGCACAGAAACACAAAGGAAGATTGTGTGTACAGTGCACAAAAAATAAACAATCCCCTATGCCTGTGCATAGGCTGTGAACATATAGTCTACAATATTTTTGTGATAGTGGCCCCAGTGGACTAAGACAAGCCACTTATGCTGAAAATGTCACCATAAAAGGAAACAGAAGGTTGGGCAACTTATATTTTTCTTGTTAATCTTTCCTTACTCATCAGGAAACAGAAGGTAGATTGTGTTAACCATAATATGTGCAAATCAAAATTAAATAAAAAAAAACTTGGGATAGTCAGCGTTTCCAGTGTTATAATATGAATGAAATACATATGCATGTATACACTACAAAATAAAAATTGTACAATTTCCTATTTCACCAAAAATGAACCTTAATGTAAGCTATGGTTGTAACAGTGATAATGATGTATCAGTGTAGGTTCATTGATTATAACAAAGGGACTACTGTGGTGTGGGAGGTTATAAAGGAGGAGGATGTACGTAGAGGAAGCATGAGTACATGGAAAATGAGAAATCTCTATACCACCTGCTCAATTTTATGGTGAGCCTAAAACTTGTCTAAAGTGTAATGTATTTTAAACAAAAGCAAAGCAAAAAGAAACACAATTTTTTCTAAAATGAAAGTTGCTGCTGTAATATTTCTGTAATAGTGTCATTGCCAAATAATATTGAATATCTATCTCTATATCTTTCTGTTCTTCCTTGGGAATTAAGTTTAATATTGACAAATACAATGAAATAAAACCAATCTGTAGAGGATATTTTTGTGGATGATATCAAGAAGTTATTTCTTCCCTGTTTTTTAAAAGCTCTAAAGCTCCATTTATTCATTCTATGCTATAAAAATCAGAGGTGACAAATCTTTGATTATATAGTTCCGTTTGTGATTTCCACATTCCCATGGCAGACATCTCTTTTTAATCATGGCAGTTGATTTCTCCAAGATTTCAGATTTCTTTTCAGCACAGCAATGCAGACAAACAGACCCAATTATGTTTGATCAATAAGTTGAAACCTGGTTGACATCTCTGCAAAAAGTGGTGAATCCTTTTAACATGATTTTAATTCCTTTATCCTCTTGCTTAAGGAATGGAATTTAGGTTAGTTTTGCTGGTATGTCATTCCAGGAGGAAGGGGAAAACACCCAATGGTTTTAAAACAAAACAAAATCCCATAAAAGTCTATTTGGGTTAAACACAGATAAGGTCTTTGCTGATGAATACACAAGTTTTCTCTCTACTAAGTCAGTCATAATGCATCCTAATACACTAAGCTCCCAGGTATTTAGTCTTGACCATAAGACTAAGACTTTGCAGGGAGACCTGGGTGGCTCAGTCAGTTTAGCATCTGACTTCAGCTCAGGTCATGATCTTACAGTCCCTGGGTTCGAGCCCCACAGTGGGTACTGTGCTGACAACTCAGAGCCTGAGCCTGCTTCAGATTCTGTTTCTCCCTCTCTCTGCACCTCCCCTGCTCACACTCTGTCTTTCTGTATCTCTCAAAAATAAATAAATCTTAAAAAAAAAAAGACTAAGACTTTGGAGTTTGCATTTTGCTTAGCAGAAAAGGGGTACTTTTATATAACTTGATGGAGTTAATTAAATCTGACTCAAAGATAAAAGTTGGCAGAATTTTGAAATATTTTTCATATTTCAATCATTTTTTTCAGATGATTAATGAATTATAACTATTAAAAATAGTGTCCTATAACTAACAAAGTTATAATACTCAATGGTCACAGAACTTGAAAAATAAAATATGTTAGCATTTTCATCCATCCATCATCATCAACATCTAACATTCATTTACTATTTACTATGTTCCAGGCATTTTGCTATGTGCTCTACATATACATTTCATTTGATCCACATGATAAACCTATGGGCTAGTTATTATTAATCTCCTTTACAGATGAAACTGTTTGCCCACCATCATAGAATATAAATGAAGTTACTAGAGCTTGAATTCAGGCAATCTACCTCCAAAACCTTAGGGACGTCTTAATATCAAATTCTATATACAGAAAGAGAATATATAGCCTCTATTTCAAGGAATGAATCTAACATTTCTCAAGCTCTTTAAAGTGTTCACAGTACATTCATGTTCTCTTTATATTTTATCTTCATAACAATCCTAAGAGATAGTTATGATGACAATCCTAACTTTGCAGAAGAAGAAGCTGAGATTCAGGGAGAATAAGTGATATACACACAATCCCAAACTAGTAAGCGGTAAAGTTTTTACTTGAAAACATAATGCTTCACTATAAAGCTCACCTCTAACATTGTTTTGAATTTAAGTATAAGCCTATGAAAGTTCAAGACTCAAAATCATTGTTTAGGATAGAAACATAGGTAGTAAACTATTGATTAGAGATATTTATACTTTAAATCTCATGCAAAGAACTCAAGCCATTGAATAGTATTTATGTGGGAAGAAGGCACCTATGTGCACTATTGTCACAAGGTTTGAGCTGGCATCTTAAAGTAGTTTAAAGATGTAAGGCAAATGGAGGCATTTTGGGGAGAAAAACTTTTCTCTGGAGAAAGAAAACCATCAATCACACTACTAAGTACCAGTTAGCAGAACAAACTTTGCATAGGTTTCATGGTAAGGCTTAATATCAACCAAATATCTGCCCTACTGACCTTTTATGGTTTCTCAGTTCTACTGCCAGAAAATTTCCCCTTGAATTAGGATATTCTGTTTTCAAGACAGGCATAACAGAGTACTAACACCATGCAGCCTTCTTCTCCTATGTGTATGAGGAGGAGAGTGAACATGGCATCATTGAGCATGCTAGACTTTTGGAGTGAAACGCAAGAAGTGGTTTCTAGAATAAGCATTTAAAAAAGATGTTATGGGGTGCCTGGGTGGCTCAGTAGGATAAGTGTCTGACTCTTGATTTCAGCTCAGGTCAATCATTTCAGAGTCCTGATTGAGCCCTGAGATGGGCATAATGCTGGGTGTGGAGCCTGCTTGAAATTCTCTCCTTCTGTCTCTATCTTACTCTCTCTCCCTCTGCTCCTCCCCCCACTCAAGGTCACTTGCTCTCTCTCTAAAATAAATAAATAAATAAATAAATAAATAAATAAATAAATAAATAAATGAAAAAGGATATTAGGCCTCAAATACAAGTTTCTCCCAACTACAGATGTTATCCTGGGCAAATTTTAAAGGTGGAAATAAGATAACCATATATAAATGCACTTTAGCAAAAGATAATACTGCTGATGTTTACTTCACAGCTACTCCTGCAAGGCAGGAAACATGCCTGATTCAAACACAGTGAATGAAAAGGATAAGAGGATGAGAGAGACCCTTGTCATAATCATGGAATCATGTGTCTAGTGATAGATACATGCATTTATCTTTGTACTTCTCTTTATTCGACCTAACATGTTTTATCTTTTCTAAAAGGTAATTTTCTCAAGTGTATTTTGGGGCTGATTGTTATTGCTGTATCATAGAGTTGTGTAGATTACCTGAATGGACACGGGGCTTGGTATATAGTAAACATTTAATAACTGTTACTTGCTAAACCCGAAGTCCTATACCATTATCTCAGGGTTTCAGGGACAATGAAACAATTAGATCCTCTGAAGTAATTAGGCTCCTACTCCATGTTCTGTATCACTTTAGCTGTCAACTCTCTAGTAAACCCAGATTCTTCCAGTTGAAAAATCTAGAGAAAGAAATCAAGTGTCCAATATTGATATGAAAAAATTCTCGTTTATCTGAGTAAAAATGGTAAGATGAAAACCTAGAACTAACAGGACAACAATGCTTACTAAGGAACAAATATACATTTATTTTACCATTTCTCCAACATTTATGGAGACAGATCTTCTAGCTTATAGACAAGATTGTCATAGATCCCTGATTTTCTAGGTATTCTCAAATTCAAGGAGCTCACTTTTTCTCTATGATGGAAACTGAGTAATTCTATACATAAAATGTATGTCTTTCTATGTACTCATAAAATGTTTTGTTTAACAGATTTCCCAAATTAAATTATAAGTGTGATCTGTTGGTCCCAACATCACAGAGAATAATTTGGCTTTATCTAGCAGATTGAAGACATATATCTTCTCTGTCAACATCCATCACTATTCTGGTTAAAGTGCTCAGAAATATTTTAATGAATACTTTGCCACTTTGTGATGGTTTAAGCTTAGTGTAATGGATTCAAAGTCATTTGTTCCGGTGTGGACATGTGATTTAATTTGGGCCAACTAGAGTTAGATTTAGTACTTCCACTCAAAATATTGATAGGAGCACCTCGGTGGCTCAGTCGGTTAAACGTCTGACTTCAGCTCAGGTCATGATCTCACCATTCGTGGACTTGAGCCTCTGTGTTGGGTTCTGTGCTGACAGGTCAGAGCCTGGAGCCTGCTTTGGATTCTGTGTCTTCCTGTCTCTTGAACTCCTCCCCCGCTCATGCTCTGTTTCTCTCTGTCTCAGAAATAAATAAACATTATAAAAATTCAAAATAGTGATATGGAAAAGTTCTCGTTTATCTGAGTAAAAATGGTATGATGAAAATCTAGAACTAACAGGGACAAAAATGGCTATTCTGTAGGCATATCCTTCTTGAGAATAAAGCCAACATAAAAGAGAGAAAGGAAGCAGACTCAAGAGAAGGAGACCACATTCTGATTATGGAATTTAGGCCCTTTAAGCTAATTGCAAACAAATTAGTCTATGATGTCATAGAGGATTTACAATCCTCTTAAATAGTTGCTCATCAATTACTTATTAGACCTTTACTATGCCAGCCATTCCTATGGGTGTTATAATTATGGAGGGCATTGAATATCATTACATGACCTGATTTATATTTTGAAGAAATCATTTATATTGTACTTGGGAGAATAGGCTGTGGATGGAAGAAGAGCCATCTTCGTGGGCATGAGAGGCATGCAATTGGATAAAGCTTCACTTTCGATGTCTCCACATTTAGTTTAATATTCTACTTTTGTTGTCTTGAAATTTTTGATAATTTTATTTTTGACTTTGTTGTGTAAGTTAAATCTGATGAGACAATAGACCATGCACAAGAGCAGAGGAGGTATGCACAATGTGCATGTCTTTTGTCCTTGCCACCTCGTTAACATACAGCAGGTGTGATGCCCCAAAAGTGGAGAGACCACAAAAGAAAGGGAAAAAGCTTTATATTTTAGAACATTTTTAAAAACACAACTTTCTTTTTTTCTTTTTGAACAAAAGGACTCACATTTTAATTTTGCTTTGGGATTTGCAAATTACGAAGCTTGTATAGGGTGTCAGTTTAGAAGGCAGAAATCACTGTAACAGTGACATTATTAACCTCATATTCAGCCTAAGAAGCAAAGTGAACAAATAAAGAGGCCTTCAAAGGAGAATAACCTCAGGAAAAGAAAGAAAGCCAGTGTAGCTGGGTTGATAAATCCATTGATAGTGAGATATACCATGGATTCAAAACCCAGCCAGTATCTAGGTCATATAAATTCTTGTGAGAAGAGTGTGTATTTAAATTTTTAAAAACTATGATGTGAGCTATGGGAAAGCTTTAAGCAGTGAAGCAGGGGCAATAGAATTAGATCTAAAGATTTTAAGTGGTTTTCTCTTTGTTGCATGAAGATCTTAAAGAAAGAAGAGAGTGGAAATAGTCAACCAGATGGTGAAACCATTTTAAGTCCCCTCTTTAATGCTCTATAGAATTTTTATTATTATGTAATTAACATGATTAACACTTAATAAAACACTATATTAGTAAATGTTAATAATTAGTCACTTTAATTATTTTGTATACTTATTACTGATGTTAATGGATTTATATAAATTTATTCTTTTTTTATGTCTTCGGAACTCTACTAAGCTTTTTACATGAACATGTATTTTGTTTCATATCTTTTTTAGTCTATTTAACTGAACATACCTCATCTATGATTTTTTTCAAGTGGATGAACATAGTTCCCAGTAAATACGTGTTAAATGAATAAATGAGTATCAGGGCAGATATGATGAATTGAAAGGAACTACAATATATAGAAGTTTATGGAATATACAACACATCAGAAAGTTTAAATGATTTAGAGATTAGCGAAACAGCCAGGAAAAAATGTGGATTAGGATGCCAGAAATATAAGGCTGGACCTAGAGAGTGGATAAAGTTCCAGACATGGATCTCTGACTCATTCAAAAAGAAGCAAAACGGAGAGAATAAATCTGTACCAGAAAAGTCAAGAAATCCAAAGAGAGGAGAACTTTGGTTAAATTTTAATAAGCTCATTTAGACTGTATTCAGGTTCAGTGTTTATTTAGTAAAGTTCATAAAGTATCTTCTATAAGTGTGTTCCAAATGTTAACAATATCATTCTGAGTCACTTGCATATGAGATACAAAAGAAGATGATGACAAAGTCCATATCTCTAATTATAGATGAGAAAATGGAGGCTCAGAGTGGTGGCTAATTTGCCCAGGGTTATGAGAGACAGAAGCAGAATTTCACTCCACATTGTGCAGATTCCAAAAAAGCCAGATGGCTTGGTGCTCTAATCATTGTCCACAGTGGGATCACTTCTGTGAGATGTTTCTTCCTCCCATAACTGAAGGACACACCATGTTTCATGGTGGCCACGCATGCATGGAGAGCTCTGATACGTGTTTCAGGAAAGAAACCTGTTTCGTTTTGCCTGATGTGGTCCTCCCCCATTTTGCCTGGTCACGGACGCCCTTTCTTTCTGCAGAACATCTGTTGTACTTCCAACAGTCGCAGTGTATAGCGTCCACTGGCATTTTTAGGAAATGGGATTTTCTACTCTGGCACAGATATTTCACAAGGGGGTCACTGTGACCAGCCTTCTTGAGTAATAAGCATTCATTTTTATAGAGAAAGAGAAAAATGAGGTCACATTTGATACTGAGTCACTCTTATTTGAGAACTGACTTTTCTGAATAGGCCAAAACATACTTAACCACGTCCTATATTGTGCCTGGCATAAAATAAAATAATTTCAGGGGCATGTCTCACCATGTACAGTGGTACATGTGACTCTTTAATGCTATTGTGTTTAGTGCATTTAATGTGTATAGTGTTTAATGCATTTAATAGTACAATGTACAGTGTATTTAATTCACTATGCCCAGAGCTATTTCAATGTACAAGAAGTGGAGCCCCGAAGGCTTCTTGGGTTGAGAGGGTGTCATCTGCTCAGTTTTCCAATGGAGGATTCTGACCTACTATTATCATTTTGGAGATGAAGAACCACAAAAGCAGAGAACTGAAGGACTTGTCTGGAATTACGGAAACAAACTAATTCTTCCTGTCTGCCTGCATCCTGATAACAAAACCCAGGTACATTTCTAAATTAATCCTTCTTTAATGTATTTAATCATCAGCAAAACAGAGATGGGTACATTTGTTAACTTCATTTTACAGATGGGAAAACTGAGAGGAATATTAAGTTGCCTAAAATCATGTAGCTGTTAAGTGGGTGACCAGTATTATAATTCAGAGAATCTGGCTCCCAAACCCATGCTTTTAACCACTATGCTCTAAGACCATTATTTCATCTATCACCTTCTTGTCTTTTTGTATTGAAACTAAAAAAAACTAGTATACAAATCTGTTTGGCTTAAAATAACTAAGATTGCCCATGGTCATTTCTGGCAGTATTAAAATGGTATGCATATCTGTTTGCCTCCAAGAAGTCTAAATGTATAAACAGAATAGAAAATTTTCCAAACAGAAATACTGTGGTGGTTTCCTCATGCTGACATATGAGAGCTGATAGTCTCAAAATATCACTTTGAGAGCCTCTGCAAAATCCCCAGCCATCAGGTAAATAGTATACTTGTTATATTGATTTATTTTGTGAACCTTATATTTCTAGAAGGGTAACAGGTATTTCTAAAAGATTTATTAGTTTGTAGAAAAAAAGGCATATTAGGTCAAAGACCTAATCAAAATTTTTATTTAAACAAATTTCTCTTCTTTCTCTGCTAGTCTCCTTCTCACCCCTCTTAGCACACAGTAGAGAATGGTTATAAGTTTAATAACTGAGTCAATCAAAACTTGATTTGCATCCAGTATTTCTCACTTTGTAGTCAAAGACAACTTGTTCATTTTTCTCTGTCTCAACTTTGCCACTAATGAAACTCAAGCTTCATACTTTCTTTGCCAGATATTTTGAAGATTGAATAGAACAATCTATGTAAAATCTTTAATGGCCAGAAAATGTATACATAGGATTAGATTAGGGTAAATGTTAATATATGCTCGTTCCTTCCTCAAGTCATTTTGGATCATTGGGATTTGACCACAGTTTGATCACAGTACATGTTTTTATTTTATCGCTGGTATTCATACATATGTTCATAAATTAAGTCACACTTAGGTATGTCTTTTTCTCTTGCTTGATGAATCAGTAAGATCTTATACAAATATTTTATTTTTCCAAAATCACTTTTCAAAATAAGGCTGTCCACAATCATGATAAATAAGTCTTTTTAAAATTATTTATATTCAAATTAGTTAACAAGCAGTGTGGTCTTGGGTTCAGGAGTAGAACCCACTGACTGATCTCTTACATATGACATCCAGCACTTATCCCAAAAAGTACTCTCCTTAATGCCTGTCACCCATTTAACCCATCGCCCCCCCAGCCACCGTCCATCAACCCTTAGTTTGTTCTGTGTATTTAAGAGTCTCTTATGGTTTGCCTCCCTCTCTGTTTTTATCTTGTTTTCCCTTCCCTTCCCCTATGTTCATCTGTTGAGCTTCTCAAATTCCACATGAGTGAATAAATCTTAACTAAATTCCTATTTTAGAAGGGAGTTTTCTAAACCATGCCAACAATTATGAATACTTTTCCCTTTCAAAATAGCATGAGTCATTGAAGGTTATCTAAAAATGTGAAAGTAAGTGCTTCTGGGGGTGACGTTTATTCTGGGGAGTAAAGAAGACTATAAAGGTTTTTTTTAAAATGCATTTATTACCTTTGTAAATAAAGAAGTTAAGACAGGGAAAAATTATATACTAAAGGCGTGAATGGAAGTTTAGATCTCAGTCCCTATTTATGAGCTACACTAAAAATAAGTGATTTAGCACATTGACTGTAGATGATTTATCTTTGTTTTATTTTGAAAATCTACTAAGTTTATTTTTTTTCTGAGAGACAGAGTGGGAGAGGGCAGAGGGAGAGAGAGAATTCCAAGCAGGCTTCGTGCTCAGCATAGAGCCCCATGTGGGGCTTGATCCCACATGGGGGATCATGATCTGAGCCAAAATCAAGAGTCAGACACTCACCCACTGAGCCACCCAGGCATCCCTAAAATCTACTAAGTTTAAATGAAAGTGTTTACAGATGTCAGATATTAATAGGGTAATTGCAATTCTGAAATAAATAAAATTTATCTTGTGTGTTTAGGGAGGCAAGAGCTGTCTTGTTTTATATGGATATGGACTGAACATAAGCATCATAAACATAAATTTCCAAGTGTAAATATGCTGAAGACTTGCCTCTCCCTCCATAGCAACAGCGTTTTGTGACTTGTGTGTTTTGTGTGTTGGTATGTACTTGCACATTCACAAAGCAAATACAGTCAGTCCAATTAAACCAGTTTTTTGAAGTCTTAATTCTCGCAGGATTTTAAAAATCTCAAAGAAGAAATTGCTACCAAAAAGGTAAAGCTCATCCATTTTGCTTATATACATTTTAGAGATTCATAAAAAGAAAAAAAAACTGTTTAATGGAAAACTAAAAAATATTTCACAACATATTTACTTAGAGTATGCATATGTATGTTTGTATGTATATATTTAGAACATTCACAAGTAGATGTTAAACTAAATGGTTGTGACATAGAATCATGGATTATTATGGCTTAAACAATTTTAAGAGATGACCCACTCAACTATTGGGCTCTTTCTAAAATATTCACACTTTCTGTTGTCCTAGCCCTCCCCAAAACTATACATATATAATTTTGAATTTGTAGCCCCTAAACACCATTTTAAATTCATTCATTCATTAGTCCTTTTACTTATTCGGTATCTATTAAGCACCTACTATATATCAAACATTTTTCTGGGTTCTACTGAACAACACAGATAATAATCTCTGCATTTATGAAGCTCATATTCTATAGGGAGTAAAAATCCATAAACAATAATGGCAAAATTTGTAAATTATATTGTGTGCTAAAAAGTAATAGATTTATAAGATAAATAATGGGTAAAACAGAGAAAGGAAGATTCAAGGTACTGATGTCAGTTTATTTAATGTAAAATTATTCATATATATATAAAGACTATGTGATTCTATATGATAATGCGTTGCTTTATAAGTAGAAGAAATATTTTTAAATGAGAAAGATCACCCTCTATCGATTACCTGGAAATAATCTTAATTGGTTTTCAAGGAGAGTTTGACTTTACAAGCCAAAAATTCTAATTAGTATGGAACCACAGGCTGGTGACCTTCCATTCATGCTTGTTAGGAATTTTGTCATGGCACTGAGAGAACAAGTAGAAATTGTAGACCTCAATTTTAAAGTCTCCATATAATTTCATGAAATCTCCCAAAATTGATTCTGAGACTTGGTGCAGAGTTCTCTAACATTTGTTGGGAATATCAAGCAAGTAGCCTCTTTATTTGCTTCCCTCATTCACTGCCTAGAACACTCCAACCATAGGTCTCTTCCATATCTGGAGTTCTATTATCAAAGTGTCACCCAAATATCTCACTTTCTAAGATTGCATTCTGCCACTCTATTTCAAGCAATCTCTTCTGTCTGGACACTTTGTGTCATGTTACATCTTTTACTTTGTTTTAGCACTGAAGCTAATTTTTTTTTTGCTTTGTTTCTTTATACTGCTCCCCTCCCTCCTTGAGTCCAGATTCAACTCCCCAGCAGCCCATTTGCTGTCTGTCTCATTTACAGCTATTATCCAAGGTGCTGCCCAAGGCCGGGCAGAGTAAATGTTCAATAAATAATTTTTGAATGAATGATGAACCTCTTCAATTGTTCATGGTTAAAATTTTATGATGACTTTACTTTTCCCATTAAATTAGCATTTACACATCAGTTGAATGTGAAGTTCAAGATCAAGTGGAATTATGGAAATTCACTGCTGGTACAAGTGAAAATGGTGTAGCTTAGTGGTCATGAATGGATACAGGAATCCAAGTGCTGGCTTTGCCACTCTTTCTCTCTACCTCCATTTCTTTAATTGTAAAATAGAGATAATTTTAATGTTCACCTTAAATTTTATAGGATAGCTATAATTCTCATCTTTGTGATTGCACCTGTGAATATTACAGAAGGAACACGAGAACAAGTATGATGTAATTGCTCACATTTTCAGCCACACTAGCCTTGTCTTCTACAGTATAGCTGTTTTCAGAGACTCATTAAACTTGGTTCTTTTTAGGAAAAAAAAGAAGAAAAAATAGTGCATACAGATGAGGCATATTAAAGCTGCTGAGTATATGGCTACTGACATCAGTATTCACTGGAAATTATCTAGAATTTCTGCAACACACTTTGATCTGATGTTCCTCAGTTCTGCGCTGTGTCCCTAGAGATATCAAATGTCAAAATCAAGGTTTACTGCAGTACATACTTTCAATGTGTTTTCCCTTCTGCAATCCATATTTATTAAGAAAAATGTTTTTGCTGCCTGGGTAAATATTGTGAGTTAAATTTTATCTATACATGTTATGTGACAGTAGCTTAATAATTCTCTTGGCCCAGTCATTCAGCAGAATTTATATTTAAGTAGGGCCACTTACTGAAAATAAATATTCTCATTATACCTGAATAAACATTCTTTTTATCACTGTGGGAAATTCCTTGGGACTCAAATGTGTCCATTAAGTCCTTTTATAAAAGCAGAGATCAGACTCAAAGCTATTATGAAAATATGAATATTTAGAAGAAAATACATCAGAAAAAATTGGTTATGTTCTTCCAGACCTGAGAAATTCCAATGACTCTTGGATAAAATGACCTTGAGAGTTGAGTTGTTTTGCAAATGTCACATTCTATGAAGAGAGAGAATTATTTACCTAGGATACTCTGTATTAAAATTTTTAGTCCAGGGGCATCTGGGTGGCTCAGTTGAGCATCTGACTTTGGCTCAGGTCATGATCTCGTGGTCAAGCCTCACATTGGGCTCTGTGCTGACAGCTCAGAGCCTGGAGCCTGCTTCAGATTCTGTGTCTCCCTCTCTCTCTCTGCCCCTCCCCCACTCACACACACACACACACACACACACACACACACACTCTCTCTCTCTCTCTCTCTCTCTCTCTGTCTCTCAAAAATGAGTAAAAGTTAAAAAAAAATAAAATAGGGGCACCTGGGTGGCTCAGTCGGTTAAGCATCCAACCTCAGCTCAGGTCATGATCTCACAGTTTGTGAGTTTGAGCCCTGCGTCAGGCTCTGTGCTGACAACTCAGAGCCTGGGGCCTGCTTCGGATTCTGTGTCTGCCTCTCTCTCTGCCCCTCCCCCACTCTCACTCTGTCTCTCAAAAATAAGCAAACATTTAAAAAAATTAATTAAATAAATAAATAAATTTATTCTATCTGTTGTAGGTTAAATTGAATTCCCTCCTCCCACCCCAAATTCTTAAGAAGTCCTAACCTTCAGAATGTGACCTGATTTGGAAATTGCTTTGCTGCAGGTGTACTTAGTTGAGATGAAGCCATTAGTGTGGGCCCTAAACCAATGTGACCAGTGACTTTATGAAAAGGGGAATTTTCACAAATACCACACATGTGCATACACACACGTGCGCACACACACCACACACACACACACACACACACACACACACACACACAGGGAGAAAGCCATGTGAAGATGAGAGCAGAGAATTGGGTGCTATTTCTTCAAGCCAAGAAACCCCAGGGATGGCTAGACATCAACAGCCACAGGGTAGGATATAAGTATGAAAAAGCTTAATCCGGCACAGCCTTCAGAAGAAATCACCTGCTGCCACCTTGATTTTGGACTACTATCCTCCAGAATTGTGAGACAGGAAATTTCTGTTTAAACCACTCCATTTGTGGTCCTTTGTTATAGCAACACTAGCAAACTAATACACTAGCATAATAAAATATGTGTGAATATGAGATTTGGCAACTATTCTGGCTTTAGACAGAAGAGTAGTCTACATCGCATAGGTCCTAGAAAAAAACTTTTGTATGAAGGAGTCCTTTATGACTCCTTCTTAATGCACTTGTGAATGATTTATGCAGTCACAAAACAATGTTTTCCTTATATCACTGTCCTCATATCACTGATTAATGCTGGACCATAAAGGATTTGGCTGGAATTATAATTCTAATCTTCCCATCAATCTAGTTAACATTTACTGTGTAACAACTACACCCAAGTTACTGTTCATAGGTGCTTTTTCCACTTGTATTCATACACATTTCCATCCTTTAAAAAACTGCTGTTTAGTTAGCAAAACAGATATAGACCAGTGGCTTTAGTTCAATGTAATAAGTGCCATATAGCAGCAATTAATGGCTAGTATCTATAGAACATTACGACATTCCAGACCCTCTTCTAACACTTTATATAGGTTATTCCAATTAATGCTCCCAAGACTAATTGGCATAGGTACTCTTTTAAAAAAAACCTCATTGTACAAATGAAGAATTTCAGACCCATTCCCTTAACCAAAATCCTAAAATCAAGGGTTGATATCATTCTATGATAACAGAGATGAGCAAGAATTATGCATTTAAAAGAAAGGCAATGCAGAAAGGTTTCAGAGAAAAACAAACAAACAAAAATATGTGGCATTTTAAGTGGAACTCAAGATGCATAGGAGTTTCCAGGCACATAATGAGAGGAAGAAGAATGCAAGTCTTTGAGCAAAGAGAGGGTACAAGAGAACATGGTGGCTTTTGTGTGTGCCATGCTTCCCTAGCATATGACAAGGAATAACTAGATTGATAACATTCCAAACCCTTAATCCCCAACCCCTCCCCTCAAGTCTTGTGAATAATTTAACAATTAGTTATGCTGGTATTTCAGACCTAACTGGCTGAACCCCCAGTCTAAATGTCTCATCCTCTCTTCTGCTACTCTGACCCTTTGCATGTTGAATCGGTTGCACCAGCCCCGTGCCCATCCCACCTCTGTAGTGTAATATTACTTACACTATCTCTCAACATACAACATACCTAGCTGCCATACAGCAATCTTCTTTTCTTGAATGCACCCAGGTGATTCTGGTTCAGTTGAAGCATTGACTGTAATTTGAGGAAACAAATTATGAGTTGGTGTGTCTGATGTACATTAACTAGAATGGCGGCATGCTTATCTAGTTAAATACTGCTGTCCTAGATAAAGATTAATTTTTTTAAAATTTTTTGTTTATCTCTTTTTCATCTAATTTTAGAGGAAAAAAGACTGCTTGGTTTTTCTTACAATATCTGCCTAGTTTGTATATACCTTGCTTCAAAGGGTGACAAGAACATTACAATAATAAGATAGCAATAATAAATCTACACACTAATTGTGAAAGTGAAATTGAGTTATTGCTTACAACAAATGTTCGCTCCAACTTTTGTAGACTGAAACTTTGTTCTGAAAGTGCAATTTAACGTGACTCCATGAGATATCTAACTTCTAAAAAAAAGCATGCTTTGTTCCACAGAAAGCTACCACAAATGTCCGTGGTACATGATAATGGAAACTAACACCGATTCCCAAATCAGAACTCTACAGAGATCGGTTTTGTTTGTATGCTTCCTTGTTTTGCGTCCTTGAGATTTTTAAAGTACAAAACTTGGATCTCATTTTAGAAAGTCTGAGTAAATAGGTCTTAGCAGAGAAATCCATAATTTTAAAAACCTCTTCAGGTAAGTCTATGATCAGTCAGGTTTGGGAAACACCAGCTATCGAATATGTGTTTCTTAAATCAATAACTTCAGACCACAACAGAGGATTCCTATGGGAAACTGCATACTAAACACACAGATTCCTCAACTTTTTTTTGACACTATTGCACTGGAACCTCATTGCTAGGGTAGCAATCCTAGGAATATACTTTTAAACAAATGTTTCTGTTTATTCTAATGAATGCCAGGCTTGAGAATGATAGCATTCTCCTAGTACAATTCTAATTGGTTAAGTGAGGAAGTTATTACACGAATAGTTTCCCAGGCATGCATTTTTCCTATTGCAGTACATATTTTTCAAATAGAACCCTATCTATAAAACAGATATAAGGGAAGCTACTCTAATTGAAATCGGGCCAAAACTCCCTATGTCAGTCTCAGAGGCTCTTTTACACATGTGAGGGGTCTAAGGAAAAAACAATTCAAAAAGCAATGAACTAGATGATCTTGATGATTCTTCCATGTCTTATATTGTATATTTGCACAGTTTTGGAGAGAGAATGGAGCTAGTTTTATCTTCCTTTTGTAGGTCAGAATTAATAATTCCATAGAAACATAGACTGATCTGTTAGTTGAATTTCCCTTGAAAGAGAAAACTGTGTCCTAGAAGTTTTCTATTGTTTAAACAATAAAGACAACAGTAAAGATCTTTAAAAAGCTGAGTTAGTGCCGTGCAAAAATAAACCCCAAAATATTCTCATGTTATCCCTTCTTCATGGGAAATATTGTGTGTCCTCGAATAGTTTTGACATTTCTGTTTAAAAATACAAAATGAGGAGCCTTGTTACCTTGTGCAATGTATCATGTTTCCATGTTCATAAAACTAGATTTATCCCAAACCCTTGTGCCAGAAGAGACACTAACAGTCCTTCTCATGAGCACAGGTAGCAAACACTATGGTTGTTTTTCAGATTATGATTCAAATTAATGCTGGAGGATAAACTATCCACAACATTAATTAAGAAGTTACATTAGAAGGACTTCACGTTGACCAAATTCATAAGTTATTGGATGCCTCGAAATCTATCTTTTTTCCTAATGTTGTTATCACCTGTGTATCCCCATTTATCATAAAATTTTTCAAATTCATGGAAACTTTGAAAGAACTATGTAATACCATATACAGTCCATAATAAATACTTTGCTGTATTTGCATTAACACGGGTATATTCTTGTAGCCATTTCTCTATCCTGTCATCTATACGTCCTTTTTGTGGATGCAGTTCATCCATCCATCATAGTTTCGACGTGTTTAACCCCTAATTATACACTCGGTACACGTCACTGCTAGAGACTTCAGCCTGAATATCATTAACCAGAGTTCAATATTTTCATTTATTTGTTTTAGTGGAAGTATCATTAATAAAATGCACAAATTACAAATTTGCCATTTGTTGAGTTTTGACAAATGAATATACTTTTGTTACATCAAGATATTGAACATCACCATCCCCCACCAAAAGGCATTTTGTCCCTTCCCAATTAATTTCTGTTTCTCCCAACCCCAGCCAGATGCAGTGACAGTTATAATGATTTTCATCACAGATTAACTTCATGTATTCTAAAGTTTTCTTTCACTCTGCATAATGTTTTTAAGATACATGAATATTTTTGCATGTACCCATGACTTGTTCTATTTTTATATTCTGGAATATTCCATTTTATGAATATATTGCAGCTGTTTTCTTTTTCATTCTCTTGTTGATGAACTTTTTAGCTGTGTAAAACTGTCAGTTACCATGAATAAAGCTCTTGTGAACAATTTTATGGATTTCTTTTTGTGAATACATGTATTATTTTTTCAAATATGAGTCACTGAGGAGTTTTATATTTAGCTTTATAAGAAAGTACCAGATTTTTTCAAAGTTGCTGATAGTGTACACATTCAACCACCTTCAGTGTGAGAAAGTTCTGTTACCCCATATCCATATAAATATTTGATGCTGTTAATATTTTCAATTTAAGCCCTTCTCTTCTTGGTGCTGTAATTTTAATTTGAAAGTCATTGATGAGTAATAATGTTGAGTGCATTTTAATATGCTTACTAGTCATTGTATAACTTATTTTTTAAAGTACTCAAACATTTTGACCATATTTCTATCTGGTAGTTGCAATTATTAGGTTATAGAAATTATACATTCTAGACACCTGTTCCTTGTCAGACACACACACATGCACACACATGTACACACACATACACATCTCACAAGATAACAAGTATGTATTAACCCATTTGAGGGAACCAAGGCTCAGAGAGATGAAGTGTTTTACCTAAAGTCACACAGCTGATGAACGGAAAATCCAGGTTCATTGTATTCCACCCTACTGACATTGTAAAGACAGTTTGTAAGTGTCTCTAAGGATGCAGAAGACGTAGGCTAGACTCAGACCTAATACAGTGCACAGGACCCTTCTCACTATTATGCTCTGGCAGGATGTTGACATAGATATGTTTTTACTCTCGAAAATCAGAGTCTTGGCAATTTACATGTGGCATGTGAAAAATACAGACACCAAACTTAGGTTTATGAGGGGATGATCAATTTCAGAAATAGTTAAAAGAGACTGAACTTTGGATCAGAAAATTTTGTGTTTAAATACCAGTTCAACCACTCACTACCTAAACAATCCTGAGCAAGCTGTTTGCCCTCCCTGAACGTCAGTCTCCACATGTATAGCATGGAGGAGCAGCATTTTCATCGTTGTCTTGTAAATTGCAAGAAATAACGTATGTAAATCTCTAAGTACAGGGTCAGTTATAGTCCGAATAATGACTTGTGCAATGGTTTCTGATGAGTTTTACAGCTTCATACCTTGGTACATGTTTTACTTCTGGACTTAGGATATATTTTTGGTTTTTCATCCATGTTTTAATATTCATTTTAAGGAAAGCTTTTCTGGGGCGCTCAATCAGTTGAGCGTCTGACTCCCGGTGTCATGGGTTACAACCCCACAGCAGGCTCTGTGCTGATAGTGTGGAGCCTCCTTGGGATTCTCTCTCTCTCCCTTTCTGCCCCTCCCCTACTCAGGTTGTCTATGTTTCTCCCAAAATAAATAAGTAGACTTAAAAAAAAAGAAAAGCTTTTCTTTCTCACTTCAATTTTTTTCTGTCTGATTGCAAAATACAAAAGCCCAAACAGGCAACATATTAGAGTTAGGAGACTAAGATTCTTTCAAGATTTTATGTTACTTTATTCATTCATCAAACATCTCATGAGAAACTCCTATAAATCTAGGAGCCAATTTCATTGTATTAAATAGGACTTAATGGCCATTATTTGTTACTTTTTATGTTTGTTGGTATATTTGACATACCTAGCCCAGGTTTAATAGAAAGTTAATTCTTTTTTTTTTCCTTTAGAGAGAGAGAGAGAGCATTAGCCACAGAGAAGGGCAGAGGGAGAGAGAGAAAGAATCTTGAACAGGCTCCATTCTCAGCACAGAGTCTGACATGGGACTCAATCTCATGACCATGGGATCATGGCCTGTGAAATCAAGAGTTGTACGCTCAACCAACTGAGCCACCCAGGTGCCCCAGAAGATAATTCATTTTTAAAAATCCTTAACTTTTATTGGAAATTGAAAAAAAAAGCCCGTCTCAGTAATTAAAAAACAAATGCTTGTTATTAAAGAGTTATCTTGTTACAAAATCCTTAACTTGGAATTATTCTCAAACATTGGGAGCTAGGTAATAGAAATGAAAGTTTCATCAGAATTCCAACTACTAAATAATACCAATAATAATTATCCAAGAAAAATTTATTGAAATTAGTTGACATCCATAATTAAATTCAGCTTTCTTTCAACGTTGGTCCTGTGAAAAACAGTAGATAGGAGTGTCTATAAAAAAGTATACATTCATGAAGACTGTAGGCTACAGTGAATATAACATGTTCAATGTTCCTAATTTTCTTGTAATGATTAGTGATGTATAATATATTTTTAATAATGGTTTCCAGACTACAATGGAATAATAGTATAATGGCTTCTGTAATATACAATGGTATATATTCAGTATATCGTTAGTATAGTCTTATAACAGTATAATAGAATAATTGTATAAGTTATATACATATTACAATTTTCTATTTACATAACATCTATATGTATTACTGCTGTTCAATAAACTTTACCTGTTAGTCTTAAAAATAACAACAACCACAACAACAACAACAATAAAACCCACCAAATCAGTACCAGAAAGATCTTGCCTGAAGTATTGTGTTTGTGGCTTAAGATTTTTAGATATAAGTTGTCCAAAATATAATTAAACCTTCCTAGGGCCAACTTTCTAGAGGCATCTTCCTAAGCCTGAACTTTCAGAGGTCAAACATTGCCACTATTTATTACATTAAGGTAGAAAAGCAAAGCAAAAAGGATACTTTTAGTCAGAAATACCTTGTTTCAAATTTCAAGTTGGTGTGTGATTTCAGTGTGTAACCTTGGATGAATTATTATTTGATCTTTATCTCAGTTTCTATACTAAAAAACTAAAAATCAAATACCCTTTACAGAGTTGGGGGTTATTTTGTGGGTGGGGGGTGAATGTAGTTCAATTAAATATTTTCTTTACATAGGACAATGAAGGATACAGAACAGGCACTCTTTAAATGTCGGATCACTTTTATTCCTTTTCTAAATTTTAAGATGTTTTCCCTAGATTCTGGATCTTTCCTCCATTATCCAATGAATACTCTTTGCCCTATTAAAACTGCATCGGTTTACTGGGCTCTTCGTCATTCACAGATTGCTTTTTTCACGGCCCAAAATAGTTTCTATTCTAATTTTTCATTTTAGCATAACATCCAAAGACTAAACATCAAGTAATTGCAGAGAAGTAATAAAGTGAAGTAAAACACACACACTCACACAATCCAGTGGAGACAATTGGGGTAAGTAGGAGCTTCTGCTGCCGAGATATTCTCCTAGTAGAAATGCTAGAAGTAACATGTGTAAAGATACACACAGGCATTATGTTGAGTAGCAGAAAGAGAGAAATTGCCACATTTAACTGGCGTCTACCTGAACAGTAGAATTGACCTAACTACTGCCGAGTTGAAAAGAGATGTCTGCTCTTCTTTTTAAAGCAATAAGATAACATTATGGAGAATGAGAGTGATTGTATTCACAAAATGTTTCCTATCCTTTCACCTGATAGCAGTATTTTTAGAGTAGTTGACGAAAATATGAAAAAAAAAGGGATTGTGTGTAAAATAACCTGCTGTAGTAAAGGTAGAATAAAGGACTTTGAGAAATCAGAGAAATAATCTTTTAAAGTTACGGTTTTACCACATTCATTCTCAAATATGAGGATTTCTTAACATAAACTTTCTGTAAGTATAATGTCTAGATGTACAGGTAATCACATGATTTAAATTATTAATGATAACATTTTTGACATGAGGTTTGAGGTAACATCAAGCATTTTGTTTTTTTGTATATTACCTCTGCACTTTCTTATAAATACTGTAAAAGAACAATTTTTGAAGCTGTTAATAATATATGAATATCACAGATAAATTAGGCTTGTTCTTTGCACATTGTTCGTTTCTGGTTTGTTTCTGTGCCCGTGTCCATCTTAACTTTTATGGATATGAAAATCAAAAATTTTTTAAACTTACCATAAATAATAAGCAGTAACATAGTCCCTACAAAAATTCACATTTGAAGTCTGAATAAACTTTTCATTGTCATAATATGTGTCATTTGACCAGAAATCTGATCTACTGGGTTCCTTGTTGTTGTTGTTGTTGTTTGTGTTTTTAGAGAGAGCATGTGCAAGTACAGGAGAGTGGCAGTGAGAAAGAGAGAGAGAGAGAGAGAGAGAGAGAGAGAGAGAGAGAGAGAAAGAGAAAATCTTAAGCAGTCTCCATGCTCAGGGCAGAGTTTGATATGGGGCTCGATCCCATAACTCTGGCATCATGACCTGAACTGAAATCAAGAGCCAGATGCTCAACCAAATGAGCCACCCAGGCGCTCCTGATCTATTTGACTCAAAGGTATACTCTCTGTGCCTAGAAGAGTGTTTTTGTATAGTAGTTGCTCAGTTAATAATGTGTAAATACATTAATAAATGCTCTAAAAGTAATAAATCTTCTTGTATCTGAAATAGTGTTCTGGGAAAGGAGAGAGAGAGAAAGGGAGACAATTAAGAACTGATATGTTATCATGAACAACTTTGGAAGAACTTTTTTTCCCAAATGGAAGGACTTGACAAAGTTAAACTCACAAATCCTCCTGGATAACTCATAGAGAGATTTCCTGAGTCCCAGAGTAAAGATCCGGTTCTATGACTGCACTGGGTCATGAATATCATCCAAGAGATGAGAGGCAGAAAACATCTTTGAAAAAATGTCTTTCCCAGGCAGATTCTGATAAAGGTGAGCTGACAATGACAGGCTGACTTCTCCCTTCCTTGTGGTTTACAGAGTATAATAGTTATAATTGTCTTAAAGTTTTGGTTGAATTTATTCCATTTATCGTTGACCACTTCTGAAATGTAAAAAATGTTGTTTTGGCTTTTTCTTCCTTATAAGTTAGCATATATTGTATATAAGAGAAAATTAATTTGCCCTGAATAAATTTATTTTCTTCACCTGTTCTCTGAGAAAGGGCTTTAAGGTTCAGGATGATTGATTCACTTTATAGCTCTGGTTTGGGGCCACTGTCATTTGTCATGTTAAAAGCTACTAAGACAAAAAGAAGCTTTTGCCCAAATAATAGAACATCAGACTTACTCGTGATATCCTACCCAACTATATAGCAGGCACCTAAGGATGCCTTTTCACGGTTGTGCCTGGTGGTGCTGCTGGTGTAGACAGCAGGTGGCTTTGTCATTGCTTTCAGTAGTCTTTCTTCAGTTTGTGCAGGTCATGACGGCAGGCACTCATGTCTGGTGTTTTATCATCAGAGCCTGTCACAGCACCTGATATATAGTAAGTAGGTGTTTATTGTTGAATGATGTATAAAGTTGATAGCATTAAGAGGTGCCAGGATAGATGTCAGTGATAAGAAATGGAATAGACTCTCGTTGTAGTCAGAGACCCTCTGTCTCATGGAGGAAATAGATGTGTGTGTGTGTGTGATTATTATACTATTGGTAAAAACAACCACGATTGCCAAACAGCCCAATGCCATGCCGGCATTAATTCAGACTCATGTGGGTGGACAAGATCAAGTAAAGTTTCCGGGAGATAGCACCTGAGTAAACTGTTGACATAAATCTAGGACTTAGCCAATTAGGGAGAAATAGTATTCTAGGAAGAGACAATACGCACCAGTGTGAGAAGGGATGCCTGATTGGTATATACCTGAGTTCAATATAGCATGAGGACACTTTTCTCTCTTTTTCTTTTCTTTTCAATTCCTCACTATTTCTCTTCTCCCTTTACTTTAACAGCAGTACCAACACCAGCCCAAATATATATTCCCTCCAAAGAAATAGAAACTCAGTTACTATAAGAAAAATCACAGTATTCCCCCCACTGGCATAAAAGTCAGATTCTCACTACAGAATGTGTAAAAGTAGAGATCCTGCATAGAGCATCTAGCACATTAACTACTATGTCTTGTTAATGCTGTTTTATTTTTAATTACAGGGCCTGTATCTGGAAAATCCTATTTTTGCCAAGGCTGTATGGTGCTAAACTTTCCAGAGGGCATTGGTTGAAAGTGTAAGCAAGATTTTCTATGCAAGATCTGGGGCACATGGATTATGAGGCAAAATTTGGAGAAAAAGAACTCCTTATGATTATATTGAATCTCAATTCTATTTTCCTCTTTGTTGGTGCTTAAAACCTTGGAGTCATTTTTTGATGCCTTTTTTCCCTCTCATATCCCACTTCCAATTGTCACATTCATTTTGGCCTTAACATATAAATATATTCAGAATCCCGAAGTATTGAGCATTTTTCCACCTTCAGCCTATAGCCAAACCCTCTTTACCTTTTACCGAGATTATTATAATAGCCTTCTGATGAACCCATCCTCCTAATTCTCTCCACTCACTCAACATACACTTGACCAAAGATGCTAAAACTTCTGTTAAGGTATAATTGAGATTGTGTCACTCCTCTGCTCAAAACCCTGTAATGGTTTCTCTTCTCTCTCAGAATAAACAAGGACGCCTGGGTGGCTCAGTCGGTTAGGCGTCCGACTTCGGCTCAGGTCATGATCTTGCAGTCCGTGAGTTCCAGCGCTGAGTCGGGCTCCATGCTGACAGCTCAGAGCCTGGAGCGTGTTTCAGATTCTGTGTCTCCCTCTCTCTCTGGCCCTCCCCCGTTCATGCTCTGTCTCAAAAATAAACGTTAAAAAAATTAAAAAAAAAAAAAAAAGAAATAAGAACAAAGTTCTTAGAGTGACTTAAAAGACGACCTACATGATCTGCCTCCCACTTACCTTTCAGTCTTTATCCTTTCTATTTTTCCTTCCTTACTGCTCTGTCCCTGCCAACCTGGCTTCTTATGAGTTCTATAACTTGTTAGGCCTGCCTCTGTCTCAGGGCCTTTGCACATGAGGTCCCTTTCAAATGGAATGCTTCTCATCTGTTAGGTCCCTATTCAAATATCATGATCCCTTAAATGATCAAATCTTTTATCCAGCTAATCTATTTGTAGAATGTTTTCTTTTTTAAAATTTTAATGTTTATTTATTATTTTTGAGAGAGAGACAGAATGTGAGTGGGTAATGGGCAGAGAGAGAGGGAGACACAGAATCAGAAGCAGGCTCCAGGCTCTGAGCTGTCAGCACAGAACCTGAGGCGGGGCTTGAACTCACGATCTGTGAGATCATGACCTGAGCCGAAGTCGGATGTTCAACCGACTGAGCCACCCAGGCGCCCCTAGAATGTTTTCTTTAAACAAAAAACAATGTTCACAAAAATATTGTATGAAAAAATAATAAATGTAAAGCAATATATATATATATATATATATATACACACACACACACACATTTGTGTGTGTGCACTTTTAGAAATATTTTGTAGAATTTTTAAAAATGCATTGCTAGTCATTGGTTAGAAATTAGGGGGGCACCTGTGTGGCTCAGTCGATTAAGCCTCTGACTTCAACTTAGGTCATAATCTCATAGTTTGTGTTCGAGGTCTGCATCGGACTCTTTGCTGACAGCTCAGAGCCTGGAGCCTGCTTTGGATTCTGTGTCTCCCTCTCTCTCTGCCCTTCCCCCTGTCCCCAGCAGTCTCTTTCTTTCTCAAAAATACATAAACATAAATAAAAGAAATTGGGAATATTGAACATGTTATATTTTCTAAGTAGACTATAAGTCTCTGTGAAAATATACATTTATATAGACACTCCTAGCCACTGTATTTTACAGGACCAATACTGAAGAAAAATAATCTAATTATTGATGTCAACTAACTTCAGTAAATGTTTTTCTGTTTAATTATTACTGGTTTTATTGGTAATTGCAATTCTGATGAAATTATCATTTCTATTATCTAGCTCCCAATGCTTGAGAATAATTCCAAGTTAAAGATGTTGTAACAAGATAATTCTTTAATAACAAACATTTGTTTTTTAAGTAGCGGAATGGGCTTTTCTTCAATTTCCAATGAAAGTTAAAGATTTTAAAAAATGAATTAACTTTCTATTAAATGTGGGCCAGGTATGTCAAATGCAGTTACAAACACAAAAAAGAACAAATAATGGTCATTAAGTCCCATTTAATACAACAAAATTAAGCTTCCAGATTTATGAGCTAATACTCGCTCTGTAGCTGAAAGCCAGGCATAGTAAGATGGTATGCTAGTGATTATGAGTATCCAATTATAACCACCTTGCTTATTCATTAGGCCCATGTCCGTTATTATTACTTAAATTTGTAAGCAGATTACTAGCAAGAATTGCAGTCAACATGATTACAGAGATTCATGTGGAACCATAATAGTCTTTAAGGAAACACCAGGAAAACCTCATTCTGACCTTGAAAGTTTTGCTACCCTTCTCTCTAAATTCTACTCTCTGAGAGACTGTATTTGTCAGGATAAAAACAAGAAAACAAAAACATCTGCAAATATTTATGATGGGAGGAAATTTAATGTAGAAAAAAAAAGGTATGGAAGAGATGAGAGGCCAAAAAGGGAAGGGGAGAAAACCCAGAAATAATTAACAGTAGGAAGTCCCTCTCACTCCTAGACTGGAGAAACTGAGGGAGGAGGTAAGGTTATTGGAGCCAGGGTTTGGTCTCGTATCTGAGCCTGGATCCATGACAGGGTTTTTCGTTGTGTTTTGAACAGTATAAGTTAGGAGCAAGGGATCAAGAGGGACCAGCAGTGAAGCAGCTGGTGAAAGAAAGCTGTCTTTTGATGGGGAAAAGAGGATAAATTGCAGAATGGTCGTGAATATTGTTGAGTTGAAAATAAGGGCAAACAGGAAGTACACCTGATAAGAGTAGTCATTTGTTCAGTCAACAAACATTCATTGAGCACTAACATCATGTGCTGAGAAAGGAAAATAATAGAACATCAGTTTCTGTGGACCAACAGTACTTAGAGCCTTATAGAAGAGACTACAATTGCAATGGCAATTCAATGTATACGATAAACTAATGGAGGTATACTTGGTGGACTGTTGGAGCTCAGAAAAGTAAGAACCAAGCTAGAATGAGAGTCAAGAAAGGAAGTAAGACTTAATCTTGATTTAAAAATGTTAATGTGGGGAGAGGGGGCTGGTTGGCTCAGTTGGTTGAGTGTCTGACTCTTGATCTTGGCTCCGGTCATGATCTCATGATTCTTGAATTTGAGCCCTGCATCAGGCTCTGTGCTGATGGTACACAGCTTGCTTGGGATTCTGTCTCTTCTTCTCTCTGCCCCTCCCCAGCCTGTGCTTTCTATCTCAAAATAAATAAATAAAAACATTAAAAAATATTAATTGGCTTTCACTGGTTGAAATGAATGCTGACAGGTGTGTGCTGCCATAGACGTATAAGAAGTATATTTTGATGGTGGAATCATAGGCGTTCAAGAAATCTGAAATGGCTAAGACAAAAAGCATTTTTGTAGTATTGGGTAATGATAGAGAGGTCAGCAGAGCCCCGTGGGCTGAACTGCATTGATATTTTGCCTCAGTCAAGCCCTGCAATGACCAGCTATCTTTCTCATTTAGACTCACTCCATGGATTCATAGAGCATGCCATTGTGGGCAATGAAAATGACGCTTAAAATTTGAAAACTATTCAACATTGCACATCCTCAAAGAACTCACGCCAATGATTATCTTTTTACAGTCTCTACTGGTGTGTTATTTTATTTTATTTTATTTTATTTTATTTTACTTTATTTTAGAGAGAGAGAGTGTATCAGCAGGGGAGGGAAGCAGAGGGAGAGAGAGAGTGTGGGAGAATTTTAAGCAGGCTTCACACTCAGCATGATCCCACACAGAGCAGGATCCCACAACTCTGGATTATGACCTGAGCTGAAACCAAGAATCAGATGCTCAACCCACTGAGCCACCCAGGCCCTCCCATTATTCTGGAATCTGGGTAAAATTTTACTGAGTTAGATTCAAGATCTTTTGTATTCTTTAACATTCCCAATATCCACAGTTGTGATCTACATCCCTTCCTTTGTTCTGAGCAAACTGTCTAACTGCTTTGGCCAATAAAATGCTGATAAAGAAAGCCCTGTGAAATTAGGGACCAGAACTTAAGAAACTGTCAGATTCCATTTCCTGCTCCGTGAGCACTGTCTGGGAGAGCAGTAAGAAGTCCACTTACTTTGAGAACAGCAAGTGTAGGCGCTCTGACTGAGAGAGATCCAGATGAGCTCATCCTTCCAGCTATCCAAACAATGACACCAAATACATGAATAAAGCCAACTGGCTGCTCCAGACAATCAAGATTTCTAGCTGACTAAAAATGTTAATCAAAACCATGTGATGGGAAAGAATCACCTAGCAGACCCAGCCTGAATTTCTTTTATGTCTTTTGATTAAGGCTTTTTTTTGGGGGGGGGGACATTTTACAATAAAATTGAGATGAAGTACAAAGATTGCCCATATATCTCCAGCCCCCACATATGCATAGTTTCCTTTGCGATCAACATCACTCCCCAGATGGTGCATTTTTTACCAAGAATGAACATATATGGGCACATCATTATTACCCGAAGTCCATAATTTTATCTTAGTGCTCAGTTTTTCCTATTTGACACTGGTTATTGTTGTGGTTTCAGCTCAGGAGTCTCTGCTCTGGTAAACTGTGTCGCTCTGTCCGTCTTTACCTGTTCATCTCTTCAGTCCTAGTAGCAATTTGCCCTGTGTATTCTTCTCTCTATGGGTCCAAAAAGATTTGTTGATTTTTCAGTCTGTTCATCTTCTTACTTATTAGGGTGGAACAATGACTTGCAAGCTCCCAACGTAAGAAAGTGGAAACTTAAAATCCCCCTGCCTGCTGCCTGACTTTCTGACCCTAACAGTAATCCACCAGGTATAATAAAATGTGCTGTTTTAAGGCACTATGTTTTGGGGTTATTTGCTATACAGCAGGACTCAACCAGAAGCATTGGCTAAATAAAAATCTTTAGGATCCAACCAGATGTGCAAATCTATACATTGAGCCCTTGATTTTTCAAAACAAAATTATTCTCTTTCTTTCAAAATTCCAAACTTGTTTTTTGTTGTTTTATTTTGTTTTTCTGTGGATGAAGTTCATAGTCAAGCTGATATTGGTCACTCTATCTTGTTAGTTATTGTCTGGCAGTTACAGATGTGATATATGGAAAAGAAGCACTAAGGATGCCAGTTCCAGGTAATCATGGGTCAAATATTCAGACAGTGACTGTTAGGAGACCACAGGGACTGGTGAGAAGAGACAGATGGGAGATCCAAATAACTCAGAAGGAGAGCTGCAGTAATGTGAGACATAAGGAAAGGCAAGGAAAATGAATTTTGGAGAAAGAAATAAGCTCAAGGCCTTTCCATTTTTTCAACAGCTTTGTGAGCCAGTTCCAATATACATCCTTCTAGGGTCAAAAAAATTTGCAGGGGATACCTGGCCATAGACATATAAGGAACATAAATTATTTACGTCTTGATAAAGGGCAAAAAACAGGAGAGGGAGAAGGAAAGCTGTTCGTTAAATTCCTGGGCATGTACAAGTCTAGAGACTGGTAACACCATGTCACATGAGACTTTTGCTTTCCAGAACAAGAAAAAAAAAATCATCCTAAAGTGACCTTTTAAATGAAACTTGATGAATAGAGCTAGTTGGACATGTTCTTTACAACAAATTTCAGACAATTTAGAATGATCTAAATGTCAAGGTTTTTGGGGTTTTTTGTTTTTTTCTTTTTTTACGTTGTTCATGATGTTCTCTGTGGAAGGTTATACTTATCTTTTGACATGAAGCAAGGTTTCTGCATAGAAAGAATGATCTGCTAAACCATGTGATGTTATGATTTCATTTTTTAAATTTTGTTGTTCAGAGATAAATTTTTGGAAATAATACATTATGCTTCTTAAGTTTCTGTGCCTTTGTGATTTCTATCTGAGCTACTGTATAAAAGATCTTCTGCATCACGAATTATTACACCAGTAAAAATCTCTCACAAGGGTCTCCAGACTTTTCCATTCCATTCCATTCCACTCCTTTCCTTTCTATTCTCTATCACCTAATGACCAAGTTCCCTTTTTCATATATAAATGATTGCATTATTCTCCTTCCAAGCTATATTACGATAAAACTAACCACGTACTTAGACTTAATACATAGCAAGGAATATATTTTATCTGTAGTTATATTAAAATAAAATGCATAAACTTTCTAAAAGGCAGTATCCATGTAGCATGTAAGTGGAATATAGTTCTGCCATTGATTAAAGAAATAGGGTCTTAATTTTTTAAATAAAAATAAATCCTTTTTTAAATGGAATCTTATCAAACTGAAAAGTAGAACTTAATGTTGGGACAGAGGATGCAATATGTATCCCAGCTGCCTGGTTAAGATGAGACTCCTCCCTTTCATACAAGTTAAAAAAAAAAAAAGAATGTGTGTGTTTTCCATCTATTAGTTACACCTGAAATTAGAATGTTATTTGTACTCAGAAACTGGCTTTGTTCCCTTTTCATCCACTGATAGCACAGGTTTAGCCAAAGAACCAAAAGACATAACTTTTATTTGCAGATAAACTTCAAATTCAGAACTAAAATTTTATATGGACTCTACGATGTTGAATAAAATATCATTATTGTTTATACTCTTATTGTCATGATGATTATAAGGGATTTTTATGAGTGGATATCAAAAAAAATGAAAACAAGAAGTCCTTGTATTTTCTCACTTTAAATTTTTTAACATTTATTTATTTTTAAGAAACAGAGAGAGACAGAGCATGAATGCAGGAGGGGCAGAGAGAGAGGGAGACACAGAATCCGAAGCAGGCTCCAGGCTCCGAGCTGTCAGCACAGAGCCCGATGTGGGGCTTGAACCCACAAACCATGAGGTCATGTCCTGAGCCGAAGTCAGATGCTTAACCAACTGAGCTACCCAGGCTCCCCTATTTTCTCACTTTAAAGTGAGTTGTTTTCTTAATAAACCTTTTCAGTTGTCTATTTTTGTAGAAGAAACTGACCCAAATACAATGACTTAAAGCAACAGTGATTTATTATGTCTCATGTGTTGACTAAGCTCATCTGGTAGTTCTGTTCCATGTCACGTCAACTGGGGTCATCATGTGACAGCACCAGAGAAGGTCTAATCATATGTTTGCCAGTGCTTATTTTTGGCATGGGCACTTGAATTCTATACATGGAAGAATAGCTCTTCTCTACTCTGTTCTCTTCTATATTTTCTGAAGTCTAAGAGCATTAAAGCAGAAAGTTTTATGTCTTTGAAGGGCTAAAGACAGAACTAATACAAACTGACCACATTCTATTTGCCAAAGCAGATCACAAGGTCAGTTCATCTTACAGAGGAAGAACGTCTCTTATGCATACAGGCTGAGGAAAGATTATTAATACGTATTTAAAGTGCAGTCTGCCACAGTTCACCCTCTGGTAAAGGAATCTATGTCTTCTCCACTTACAAAATACATTTACTCACTTCCCTGGAAGCCTCACCCTGTTAAGGGATCAGGTTCAAAGTCCAGGACCTTATGATTTGCTTTACTTCCAAACGTGGATGAAGGTTCTTTTGTTCTTAATATGCAGACCTATGAACTACAGTGACAAGTTATTTACCTCAAATAGACCTAATATACAAAGTTAAGATTGGGACAAGTTAGCCACCATAGGCAATCCCCTTCACAAGGCTGTGAGTGGAACATAGGGCACATAGTTACGTCTAAGGCAATTCTGATATCCAGCCAGCCATATGTCACCAAAACTGCTGACTTGAGGCAGGAAGTGGTCCCTGTCAGAACCTATTTGGGAGCTGTTTTCTTCTGCATTGTTTTCCATAGTTTCTGGTTCTCTCCTTTGTATTTGGGCCCATGTCCTTTGAGTCATGTGTGTCCATGAGAAATGGCCTGTATTTTCAGCTGAGAGTCTTTCTTGGCCTGTTACCTACCTATGGAAAGTTGAGGTCCCAAAAATGGAACTCTTTGCTCTTTTTACTTCAAACTGGGACAACTCCTTTAAAAACATTGTGGGATTCCTATGTAACAAATTACAATTTGTTCACTAGAAAAAAGTCTTTGAGCCACCAGAAATCTGAGACACTCACATTTGTACTCTGGGCTCTAAGATTCATAGAAATTATTTTGCCTAGCTGAGAATGTCTAACAGGCAATTACTCAAGTTCTTCAGACACACAAAAGAAAAGTCTGACAGCCTGTGGCCATATTTCACTGTCATTGCCCTGGATTTGGTCTTTGCCTATCATGCATTTCTTTGGTTGATTGGACTGAGGTCCTAGCATATATATTTTTTCTCTAATTTCTGCTTGCAAATTTAACAGTTCCTTTATGCTTCTAAAAGATGCTAATTGGCACATTTAATGTTTGTCTATAAATCTCCTTAGCCAGATCCCCAATTTCAGTGGGTACATTTCTATCTTTTATGTTGCCATAGTTAATAGCCTCGCTAATTGATATGCCAGTAATAATCAGGACAATGGAAGCATCTTGTTAGTGTTACTGAGAAGTCTAAATGAGATATTTTATGTTAATTGTCTATGCCAGTGCCTGACACATGGCAAGACCTTAAATATGTGTAGCTATTTTTTTAACTGTTTTAATTACCAAAGCTTACAATCTGTATCCTGGCATTCAAGGCTAGATCAATCAATATATTAAAAAAAAATTGCTATCTAGCAACTTGTTCTGTAGTTTTTACAAAAATCTCCTATTAGAGTCAAAGTAGTGTCTCACTATACACCAAATTTATCTCTGACTTTCACATACATTTCTTCCTATATATGTTTGCCCAATTTTTATAAAGTTTATTTTTTAATATTTCTTTTATTTTTATTTGAGAGACAGAGAGAGAGAGAGAGCAAGCAAGGGAGAGGCAGAGTGAGAGGGAGAGAGAGAACCTCAAGCAGGCTATGCACTGTCAGCGTGGAGCCTGATGCAGGGCTTGAACTCACGATCTATGAGATCATGACCTGAGACGAAATCAAGAGTCCAACGGTTAACAGACTGAGCCACACCAGTGCCTCTATAAAACTTATTCACTTCTCTGGTAATCTGGGGACAACTCTCTCCATCCTCTCTTTGAAGAATTCTCAAACCCTCCCAAGAGTACACTGAGTTTCTATTTCATTTCTTTTCTGTGTCTTATAATACCTGTTTGTGGCGGTAGTCAAGAGACTTTACATTTCAAATCAATAATATTCTCTTTTGTAAAAGAAATGCTAATGACTATGGTATACCCCAGGGTATACCTCATGAATGCTCTGTGGATTGATATTTAGTATCTAAAAGTGAATGGTAAATCCCTAAGTATTAAAGCACAAGTCTGAACATCAGGTGCCTGATGCCAGTACTTTAATTCAACCACTAGGTTCTGCCACTTTCAGCCCATCAGTTCTGAAAACTTTTAGCAGATCCTTATCAGAGATGGAAACCTGCCATCATCCACACTCATACTATCTTCTCGTTCCTCCATTGTAGAAGAGAGAGTTTTCCAACTGTTGTATAAGTCTAATTCCTACACACGTGCTTGAGAGCACATACCCATTTGATTCTCCCTTATTTTCAGAAACCCTCAAGCAACTATTGTCATTAATTGAAGGTCTTAAGTGATTTCCAGCATAATTCTCATGATGAATGAAGAATAAAAACTAAAGATTTATATGCTTGTAATTGAAAATGGTTTAAACTATACTGTTTAGATAACACCATGAAATGCTCTATTTAAGCTTGAACATTAAACTGTGATTTCACCCTATATGCTAGACATGATTAATTCACACTGCAAAGACTGTTACAACCACAAATAAGCACGTGGGTTTTAAAATATTTACAGTCAATTATGTTTGGCACTTTTTGAGTTATTTATGATAATATTTCTTTGATACTTATTCTCCGGATTAAGAGTGTTGCACAAACTTTGATTTATTTTGTTTCATGAATTGGAAAAGAATGGCATTACTTCATGGAAGCAAGAAACATCAGCTCTGTGTTAGAACCTGGGATGGGTGAGGGAATAGAGATTATCACAGGGTTGATCAGAATTCATTATTAGACCCGATGTAGTCACAAAGCTTATAAATAATTGATTTCTTATGTAACTTGTGCCCACTAGGAGAAAAGGCATGAAACAATGATGAACAAAGCAAAAGCATACCAGAACACGGCAGACCGTGCTTCCTCCTCTCTCAAAGGCAGGATAGCCCTTACTAGACACGTAAATGTTCACTTTTTAATGACCAATGGTAAAGGTAGTTTTGTACTCTGCCTTACCACTGAAATTATGCATTTTTTTAGAAAAGTTTTTTGTCACGTACGTTTGGAATGATGAAGCTATTTACAAAAACAAGGAAGAGGAAAAAAAATAATGTGAGACAAAGGCAGATATACAAAGGCTGATCAGAAGATTTTCAGATCTGAAAAAAAATAATTGTATATTCTTTGCATTTATCAAACCTGATCTAAAAATAACATATGGACAAGTGTGTATGTGTTGATACATATTCTGTTCAGTATTGTTTCTAATGAAATATGTGAAATATGTGAGACCATCGAAAGTATTCATCAATAGAAAAAGGATTACATAAATTAGAGTGCATTCATATTGTGGACTACTATTCAGTCATTAAAAATCGTTTTAGGGGCACTTGGGTGGCTCAGTTGGTTAAGCATCCGACTTCGGCTCAGGTCATGATCTCACAGTTCATGGGTTCAAGAGCCCACATTGGGCTCTTGCTGACAGCTCAGACAGAGGCTGGAGCTGTTTCGGATCCTGTCTCCCTCTCTCTCTGACCCTCCCCCACTTGCATTTTTTCTCTCTCACAAATAAACATTTAATAAATAAATAAATAAAATAGTTAGATGTGACAGATTATATTAGTGTTTGAAATATCCTCTGTTAAAATTCTATTCTAAAATACGTATCTGTCTTGATGATGACCAACCTGGCCATGAGTCTTGCTTCACCAATGAAATGTGAGTAGAAGTAATACATATAGCATCCAAGATGGAGATTTAAGAGCCCGTATATCCTTCCTACATGTTATTTGTAGAGAAACTATTCCAAATTGGGCTGCTCCATCATTCTGAGTCCCACAGAGAAGAATTCATGAAGCTGGGGGAGTAGTTGTCCCTGGTAGATGTGTAGCAAAGAAACCAGGGTGATGGGGATAAGTCAACCGGATTCTGACATTATAGAATCATTCATGATTAGCATAGCAAAGTTTATCCTAAACTTAACTGAAAATGTAGATTTGTGTGTGATAGACAAATGGTTGGGTAGTGGTGGAAAATCAAAAGATATACATGCTAGTTAGGTCTTTGGAGTATTAGGGTTTTTCTTCCATTATCCAGTTCATATTTCAAGCTGGGTCGTGCTGTGACCTGACTTTAGTTATAGACCTAGTAAAGCGGAGGGGAAGAGGGGCAGGTCTTAAAAGCAGCTGTTTTCTTGTGGAGGCGAGGCATCTACATTTTCTTCAATCATGAGGGAGATCATTGCTGCCACTTAACAGGGAGGGGTCAGCCATATGTTTAAGTTGAAGGGATTCAGAGCACTCAGGAGAATAAAAAAGTGTCATGGGGCACCTGGGTGGCTCCGTTGGTTAAGCGTCCGACGTCGGCTCAAGTCATGATCTCACGGTTTGTGAGTTTGAGCCCCGTGTCGGGCTGTGTGCTGACAGCTCAGAGCCTGAAGCCTGCTTTGGATTCTGTGTCTCCCTCTCTCTGCCCCTCCTCCACTTGTGCTCTGTCTCTCTCTGTCTCTCAAAAATAAATAAATGTAAAAAAAAAAATTAAAACAATATCTTCACAGGCACCCACTCAGATGTTTTCATCATGTGAGTCAGGGTTTTCTCAGCCTGGGCTTTTGCCTTGTCAGTACAGACCTGTCTTAGTTCAGCATTTAGCTGTCTTTGATATTAAGTCTCTCTAGTGGGTCCTGTGCTTGGTCTTTTATGTCTCCCATCTTCCTGCAGTGGATGATGAGAGCTCACCAAAAAGTCCCCCTGGATTTCATACCTTTATTTTAACTGGTTGTTACTCATCCTGGAATATTCATTACCTTTTTCTGTATATAAGTGGCACTTTGTAATAGCCATAGATCGCACCATTCTTTATAGCTACAAATGTTTCACACACCTTGAATACCTGATACATTGCACCTGCTAGTCCAGTGTCTCATGGGATATTAGTACATTCAGCACCAGTGATATATTTTAAACAACTGGACTACCACCTGTGTCCAGGGATAGAATGTTTCTTTTCACAGTGGTAAAAATATTTTAAATAAGATTGTCCTGATGGCTGTACAATTCTGTGAATATACTAAAAACATTGAATTATATGGCATGGGAATTGCATCTCAATAAAGCTGCTCAAAAAAACTTAGAAAAACATGTTTTGTAAAAAGGATGGTGATATAAAGGTGCCTGGGTGACTGGGTTGGTTAAGTGTCCGACTCTTGATTTCAGTTAAGGTCATGATCTCACAGTTCATGGGTTCGAGCTCTGCATTGGATTCTGCACTGACATCACAGAGCCTGCTTGGGATTCCCTCTCTCCTTCTCTGTCTACCCCTTCCCTGGTCTCTCTCTCTCTCTCTCTCTCTCTCTCTCTCAAAATAAATAGACATTAAAAAAATAATGGTGATATAAATTTAATAATATCCTATTCACCATTAATTGTTGATGTTAACTCCCAAATATTTTCTGATATTGTTTCCCAGGGAATATGCAATTTTTGGGAAGGTCCAATATGCTTTATTTTAAATATCATTTTATTTTAGTAGCTTCTATTATAAGTTAGTGTATTGTGCCATGTATATCCATTTTCTAGTAAATAATGAGGACCTTTGTGTCAAGTATTGTACCGTATGCTTTTATACCTGGTTCATACAAAAATCCAACGAATGCTTGACAGAGGAATGAGTGTATGGTAATGCAACTATAAATAAAGAACATAACTTCAAAGGTGATATTTGAAGTGCTTTTCGAGACCATTGTAGATATGCAGAAAGGTAGCCTTGAGCTTGGAGTACTTCAAGTATCATCATATAAGAGAATCATCTATAATGCTTCTGTAATGTAGACGCACAATGATGCCTAGAAAATGAAAATATCCATTCACATGTGGAAAGTTCATATATAGGTAACTGACTTTCAAAAGAGAACATTTGTCCAGGGCAACGTGTCTCCTATAAGCAGCCATGGTTCCTCTCACAACATGCTTGGTCATTTGGCATGCAATTACTGTGATACTATGATTCTGTTTTTAAAGAGCTAGAAAGGGGCGCCTGGGTGGCTAGGTCAGTTAAGCGTCCAACTTTGGCTCAGGTCATGATCTCATGGTTCCTGAGTTTGAGCCCCGCAACAGGCGGTGTGCTGTCAGCATAGAGCTGCATTGGATCCTCTGTCCTCCTCTCTCTGTCACATGCTTTCTCAAAATAAATATTTAAAAAATAAATAAAAATAAAGAGGTAGATAAAGGAAGACAAACTGGTGGCATACTTATTTAGGATTTAAAGTTATGAACAAAAGCTAAAGGACTAAGCAAGCATGTGCGTAAGATGATGGCTGTAGCAGATAAGTGCTATGCTAGTTAAGGTGCATTTTGACTGTTGTCAAACTGCTTTCATCCTTTCCCATCTAAATCCCTGAACTAATTTTGTTTAATGGAAAACGCTAAGCAGTTCATCTTAAACTGTCTGTTAGCCCTCCTCAGACTCAAGAATGATTTGAACGAACATCAAACTGAAAACATCTAACCAGTGGTAAAGACAACACAACTCAATTTGTTCTATTCTCTACGTTAAGTAGATCCAAATTGCTCTGCAATAGATGACATACAGCAGTCCTAGGAAAGGGAATGATATTAATCATTCCAAGCTGTATTCTAAGCAAGAACCAGGGTTTCAATCAATACCAACTTGATCTGCCCACGGAACCAGCTTGTAAACAGGTTTGTCTCTCTAAAGAGTGTACAAAACCGCCTTTATCAATCCCACGTATTCCTCGGGCTAACATTAAACATTGGGAGATTCTTACTACTATAATTTTTTTTCCCATTTCAATGTCTTAAATCCACATATGTCTAAGTATAATTAATTTAGTATTCACTCTGTAGCACGCTAAACTTTAAGAAATTATTGGGCTTGTACTTTATTTTCAGGTAGCTTAAATGAAATTTCATCCTTATCTTTTGAGATTATCTCACTGCACTGTTCCAGCCAAGCAGATTCTCCATTAAGAAATGACTACTCTTTTTTTTTTTTTTCAGACTTAAATTCTGTACGGCCCTGAGGAATATGATGGCACAGATGAAATAAATGCATACCTTGAGAACTATTTATAAATGGGTCAATGTGTAGCTTACATATTCTACTACTGCACAGTTTCAGGTTTGGTTGTATGTGTTAAGCCAAAATTTTCTTAAGTACATTCTGTTTGAAGAACACTGTCTGTGGCATTGAGAAAAACATAGTTTTGATTTAATGTAACACATAGCCTTTTTCAAGACTTCGTTCTTTTTAAAAAGACTTCAGATTACAAAGCTAAAGGAAAAAAGCACAACACCAAGCTGAAAGCAACAATAACAATATGGAATTGAGAAGAATGCAGTGAGAAGGGGCTATTCAGTAAGAAGTTTCTAGGGGTGCCTGGGTGGCTCAGTGGGTATGTGTCTGACTTTGGCTCAAGTCATGATCTTGACCTCTGCGAGTTTGAGCCATGTGTCTGTTGGGCTCTGTGCTGACAGCTCAGAGTCTGGGGCCTGCTTTGGTTTCTGTCTTCCTCTCCCCTCCCTCTGCCCCTCCCCTGCTCACCCTCTGTCTCTCTTTCTATTTCAAAAATACATTAACTTTTTTTTTAAGTTTCTAGAAGGGGGAAATTTGCATCTGGGGTTTGAAGGTCATGTTCAACCTGGAAAGTACAAGGTGGGGTGGTAAATAGATATTCTAAGGCAGTCTTTATGAGTAAGGAAAGCCAAACAGAAATGTGTAAACTATAGAGATCTATACTGATAATTATGAATAAGGGCAGCTACTATTTATTGAATACTTTTTTTTTTCCAAAATGCTTCCTAAGTGCTTTACAGCTCTGTTATCTCAATACCCTTATCGACTCTAAGGGACAGGTACTATCATCATTCTCATACCCATGACTAGGGCCTCTAGGCCAGAGAGGTCAGTCCAAACAGCTAGTGATTTATAGAGCCATGGTTTCAGACCAGCTGAATTTAACTGAGAGCTCATTCTATATTCCACAGTGCACTTTATATCCTTACTCTAATCAAATAGATTTTGGATAATAGATATCATTTCTGAAAACCCCTTAAAATAATTATTTAATCTTACCCCAAACATTTATAAAACTAATAAATATACTTTTTAAAATAATTCTTAGAATACTTACTTTAGCACCCTTGTATGTAAAAAAATAATGATTGAGGGCCTGAATTCTGTTTGTTCCAGACATTATCCTACACAGAAAAAGAAAAAAAAAATGAGCATATACTTGCTGGATTTAATTCACTTATTAATCAAAGAGAATGCTTCTAATATGAAAATAACATAGGGGGAACAGTGTTTTTGGAAAAAAAATGCCTGAGGAACTGACACTTGATATAACAAACAATTAGATGTCATTATGGTCTTCTTCAATAGGGACATAATATGATGAAAGTGAAACTATATATGTAAACCATAATAAATGTTTATATACATATATACTTAGTTTTTAATTAAATTATATATAGGTACATAGTTGGGGAGGGGAATAGACTTTGAATTGTAGATACATATAATTAAAAAAAAAAAAAAAAAGATCTTTTCTAGCCATGCCAAAAGAAACAAACTTGAGGAGGTAGAAAGCAGGTGGAGAGTAACTCTTGATCCCAATAACTTGAATTGAGACTACCTTTGATTAGATAAAGGAAGAAAATTTCATTATTTGCTCGACAGAATCGTTTCAAAAGATTTAGAAAAATATCTAAACATATAAAGAGGAATGGACAAGTGATATACAAGTGCATATCATAAATCAAAAGATATTTATTTATTTAGTTATTTAAAAAAATAGTATTTATTTATTTATTTTTTTTTTGAGAGAGAGAGAGAGAGAGAGAGAGAGAGAGGGTGTAAGCAGGGGAGGGGCAGAGAGAGAAGGAAGCACAGAATCTGAAGCAGGCTCCAGGCTCTGAGCTGTCAGCAGAGAGCCCAATGAGGGGCTTGAACTCTGAATTGTGAGACCATGACCTGAGCCAACTGACTGAGCTACCCAGGCACCCCAAAGGATATTTGGAAATTAATGGTGGATTCCTTGAAACCACAAAAGTCCTAGAAGAGAGCACAGGTAGTAATTTCTTTGATATCATACATAGAGACATTTTTTCTAGATATGTCTCCTGAAGCAAGGAAAACAAAAACCAAAAATAAACTATTGGTACTACATTAAAATAATACCTAATGCAAAGGAAAAGAAACAATCAGCAAAACTAAAAGATAACCTACTGGGATATCATATTTATAAATCTAACTAATAAATCTAACTAATCTGTTAAAGGGTTAGTATCCAAAATATATAAAGAATTTACACAACACAACACACACATAAAAATAACAAATAACCAATTTAAAAATGGGCAGAAGACATGAACAGACGTTACTCCAAAGAAGACATACAGACGGCCAATAGACACGTAAAAAGATGCTCGACATCACTAATCATCAGCGAAATGCAAGTCAAAACCACAATGAGATATCACCTCACATTTCTCAGGATGGCTAAAATCAAAAACACAAAAAAACAAGTGTTGATGAGGATGTGGAAAAAAAGGAAATTTCACACACTGTCGATGGTAATGAGAACTGCTGCAGCCACTGTGAAAAAACAACGTGGAGGTTCGTCAAATAATTAAAAATAGAATTACCATGCAATCCGGTAATGTACTATTGGGTGTTTACCAAAGAAACACTAATTTGAAGAAATATATGCACCCCTAGGTTTATTGCAGAATTAATTACAATAACCAAGACATGGAAGCAATCCATGTGTCCATCAATAGATGAATGGATGAAAAGGATGTGGTATGTGTATATCTATTACTCTGCTATTAAAAAAAAAGAATGAAATGTTGCCATTTGCAACTACGTTGGATGGATCTTGAGGGTATAATAACTAAGTGAAATAAGTCAGTAAAAGAAAGAAAAATATATGAATTCAGTCATATGTGGAAGTTAAGAAACAAAACAAAGAAAAAGAGACAAACGAAACCAACCGAACAAACAAAAACCAAAAAAACCCAGACTCCTTTAATATAGAGAACAAACTGACGGTTACCAGAGGGGAGGTGGGTGTGGGGGTAAGGTGAAACAGGTGATAAGGATTAAGAATACACTGATTATCATGATGTGCACTCAGTAATATATAGAACGGGTTAATCACTATATTATACACCTGACACCAATAAAGCACTCACCGTATGTTAACTATACTGGAATTAGAATAAAAATTTAAAAAATAATTTCAAAAATAAGTTAATAGTGGATTCCATAAGTTTAGACTCAGTTGTATAACACATAGCAATAGCAAAATAAAATAAAAAGGCCCATAAAGAAAACCAAAGCGAAATACGTTGGCTCAAAAAGAATATAAACATTTTCTTGGGACAACAGCAGGAGAGATTCAGAGCAGAAGGTTGCTGCTTTCCGAACTTGACAAAATGTGGAAGCAGCTGAGAGTTCCTCTTCCAATAACTGTAAGAACAAAATATGCCCAAGCAAGAGAACACTAAAGACAAGCTCATAGGTTGAAAGGAGGACCAGCTTGGGATTTCTCTACTTGCAAAAGGAGCGCCTCACAATCTGCAAAGAAGAAGAAAAAGAAAGGGAAGGGAAGGAAAGGAAAGGAAAGAGGAAGAAAGAGAAAGAAAGAAAGAGAGAAAAAGAAAGAAAGAAGAAAGAGAGAAAGAAAGAAAGGAGAAAAAGAAAAAAGAAAAGAAAGGAAAGGAAAGGAAAGGAAAGGAAAGGAAAGGAAAGAAGAGAAAAGAGGCGCCTAGCTGGCTCAGTTGGTTAAGCATCTGACTTCGGCTCAGGTCGTGATCCCATGGTTTGTGAGTCTGAGCTCGGTGTCAGGCTCTGTGCTGACAGCTCAGAGCCTAGAGCTGTTTCGGATTCTGTGTCTCCCTCTATCTCTGTGTTCCTCCTCTGATCATACTCTGTATCTCTCTGTCACTCAAAACTGAATAAATGTTAAAAAAAAATTTTTAAAGAAGAGAAAGAAAAAAAGAAAAAAATGTGTCTCGGAATGCTCAATATTTGTATAAATACACAGCGTGTAACTTGTGGCTGAGATGAGTTACTAGCTTCTTGATGGTTAGACCTCTGATATTGTTTACAGTATATCCCTGTTTTTATTCATTTGTTTTGTTTTTTTAGATTCCACATATAAGTGAAATTGTATGGTATTTGTCTTTTCCTGTCTGACTTATTTCACTTAGCATAACTTCCTCTAGGTCCATCCATGTGGCAAATGGCAAAACCTCTTTTTTTTACGGTTGAATAACATTCAATTGTATCATGACAGCAAATATTTGGCAAGTTTCAATTAAAGCAAACATTATAAACCAAGTATGAATTTATTCTCTTTAATAAATTAACTGATACTTTTGCTATATTGAGTTTACTAACAATGGTTTGACCTAACACTATTATTTAAACAAGTTACCTGAATGTGGCTTGAGAAGCTAACACGTTTTCCCCATGAATGTGGAAATATGTAGCATACGTCTCTATTCTGGGCCTGGGGAAAAGGGAAAGATAATTTTCCTGATAACATTCAAAAAAACAATTTGCTTTTCCTGTAGGTTGGGAGGAGAGATTCTCTGTTTTCAACCACAGCAGTCAGTCACCGTGCTTCCTAATTGGGTAGGCGGGGAAGAGAATACCCCTGGCAGTAATTCTGATGGAATTACTAACCCTTTCTAATGATTTCACAATGTATTTTTTTTTTCAGTTTCTTTTCTAGGAACCAAGATGCTTTTTAAAGCATAATTACTTACATTGCCTCTCCAGGGGGCTGTAGCCTTCTTAGAATAAAAATTCATTAATGATCAAATCAATGGATATATGTTTTGTTCCCTGAGATTCAGCTCGTTTGTCCATGAGTTACACTGTAGACCTAAAGTATTTGCCTTTTTACGTTTTTTCTCCTTAAGATAGAGAAATTTGAAAAGACCGCATAGTTGACAGAGAAGATTCTGTGCTTTATCAATAGCTAGACAAAACTTAAAGCTCAGCTTTGCAATTTATCATTTTGGTGGCAAGAGGGAAAGAAGATTAACTGTCTGAGCCTCAGATTTATCCTCTACAAAATGAAGACTATAATATTTGCCTTGCAAAGCAGATACAAATGTTAAGTAAAGCCATGTATTAAAACACTGTGCAGTGTCTGTGTACCAGTTATCCATTGCTATAATAATGTGCATTCTATATCTACTGAGCTCCAATGGCTTCTAACAATTAACATTTATATTTTCCCATAAGTCTCTGCATCTGCTGACAGGTTTTTCATTGGTGCCACACTCAACTGACCTCAGCTGGATTTCTTCATGGGTATATGGTCACTTGGTAGGTAAAGGAAGGGATACCTGTGTTTCAGGTGCCCTTAACTGAGGTGAACTGACTCTCCCCCATGTGGTCTCATTGTTCAATATCCCATCCTGCTTGCTACAGGTCTGCAAAGTGATGACGGTACTGGAGAGAGGGGTCTGGGGTTCAAGAATAAAAGTAGAAATGTATGTCTTTTGAGTCCTTAGGCTTGGAACTAGCACACAGCTCTTCCTGCTTCTTTCTACCAGCCAAATGAAGTTATAGGGGCCTCTCAGATCTGAGGTATGGAGAAATAGATTCCTCCTCTTCTTAGGAGGGTGGTGGAGTCTATTAAAAGGAGCACAGATACAGATGGGGAAAATTCTGTGCACATTTGCAATCAATCTACTAAAATTTGGTCCAAAGGAAGCAAAACATAAACAGGATCATTCTATTCTCCATCTGTAAACACTGTGCATAAGTTAACTTCCAGATGCCCCTTAAAGTGCCATATCAGACATATAAATGAATTAAGAATCCAGAATACTTATCTTTCTAAAGTGTAAGCATGATAATGTGATTTCCAGTAAATATTTTCAAAGACTAGCTTTCATCTGGCGCAATGGACCATACATAGCTCATGGCTAGGCTACCTCTTCAGTCTTATCGCTCATGCCTCTCACCAGCCCCTTGTATGTAGCCACAGGACTTCTACACATACTTTGCTCTGTTCATTTCTCCTTGTCTGGCCGGTATCTTCACTCTCATGAACTTTCAGCTCAGGCATCCGCTGGTTTGATGTTCAGTTACCTTCTGTGCTTATGTCTTTCACAGCCTGGGATTTCTCTGTCAGCCTGCTCTACTGGATCACAATTTTTCACCTTTACTTCTGTTACCCCAGTGTCTGGAACATACAAGGGCTTACTACATGTTTGATGAAGGAAAGCTTGTCTTTCACAAAATAATCCTCTGTAGTGAATGGCTTGCCATATATGTACTCTCAATGTCTAACCCAGGAGGGCAGGGCACTGTACTAAAGGCAAAGATATAATGACAGAAGGAGCAGATTCTATTGCCAAGAGGATTGCTATTTTAGGGGAGGAAAAAAATAGATCTAGAGAGAATATTATGAAGTACAGTAAAACCTTAGTTTATGAGCGTAATTCATTCCAGAAACATGCTGTAATCCAAAGCACTCGCATAGCAAAGCAAATTTCAAGAACCATTTGCCCAGTTGTGATCATGTGACGTTCAGCATCATGTACTACTCGTATTGCAAGACATCACTCATTTATCAAGTTAAATTTATTGGAAATTTTAACTCTCAGAACAAGTTACTCACAATCCAAGGTTTTGCTATACTAGTTTCCCACAAGGGTGTCAAGTTTGGAAGTGTGCAAATAAAGGGCAGCCCCATTTAAAATGGAGTCAGAGGCCACAAGGGGGAGCCCGCAGCAATACCACTCCATCTCAATTACAGATCCCCGCAGGAAGGATCATCAATTACAGACCTCAACAGGAAGAGATGCACCTTGTAAGTCCATACTGCTTTCCTACTTCAACAGGAGGAAGGACAATTTCCTTCCTTGCCCAGCAATTCAGTCAATGAGAAATGGTTACCACCATGAACCCTCACTTTCCTCCAATGGGCTTTCATTTGAAACAACCCTTCTCCTTTTTCTCTATAAAGTAACATTCCTTTCCTTTGCTTATTGGACTTGCCTATGGTTTTTGCTATAGCTTGTTTGTCCCCAGCTGCAATTCCTTTGCTGATAAACCCACTTTGTTATTGAAATAACGGGCCGTTTTATTTTGAAGATTTAAGGTTTATGTTTTAAGGTTTTGAAAACTCAAAATCAGGCAATACTTAATTTCAAATACCTGCAATATGCCTAGTATTTAGCTATGTTTTAGAGACTGATATTCTTATCATCTCAAGGAATGCTCTAGAGCCCAGTTGGTGAGGTAGATTTGTAAACTGATCATTTCAACACTATATGCTAAGTGTAAGAGCAAAGAAAGAGTCTGTGTAAAATAAAGGAAAGGCACAGGATCAGGATTGGAGAGTTAGAGGAGTATTCCTAGGGAAGGAATTCCTCCACTAACGCTTAAAAAGTGAATAGTTTTATCAAAAGGCGATGAAGAATTTTATAGGCAAGATAAGAACCCCATTTCAGGTGAAATTGTATGTTGTTTTGGGCAAATATTTTATAACTGACTACAATTACTTTAAGTCCTCAGAAGTGAAAATGGATTACTCACCTATAAATCTATCTAGAATCTGTTATTTTTAACATTGGTGGTAACACCCACAAAAGGTGTTGTGGGAATTGTAGGGGAGAGTACACTATTGCAGTTTTCACAATGATTAGGAAGAAATGGTGGCATGGGTCATCCTACAATGCCCAGGACTGTATTAAACAAAGAAGTATTGTTCCACACCCAACATGGCTTTCAAATCCTTACCACATGATCATGAGGATGAAACACACAAACACATTCACCTATTACCTGAGTCTAGACTATAGACTGTTTCTATAGATCAGCATAAAGTGTTTCTCAAGGATTTTATCTATTTTGGAAGTTGTTTAATTTACAATAAATAAATGAGTTCAACTACAAAACAAATAAAGGAAAATAATACCTGTGTCACTCAGAGCTTTACCAAGGACTGTTCAAATCCCACACAATCATGTCAGTAAGAGCACTGCTAATTATGTGATTTGAGTTATAACAACTCGCCTGTGACAGTCTTCACTGGAAATTGTTGCATTAATGACTACTTTACATATAAGTGCAAACCTCCAGTCGCTTAATTAGGTTTTCAAAGTAGTCACACTTATTCATTTACATATTGAAATAGGTCTTAATTTGTTATAACTTCCCACTCATATTTCTTTTATATTAAAATGAGGGCATTATTTTGATTGTTTAAATTATGATGTGGGTAAGTTATATTACCCATGAATAGCTTCTTCAACAAGTGAGTGTTGATTTTTGTGAAAAAGGGACACGGCTTTGATAAGATTAAAAGCCATCCATAGTTGAAGATAAAGATTATGATTCATCTGTGTTTGCAAAGTGCAGAGATTATGTTCTTGATGTGCATACACTAGCAAAGTGTAATTGACCCTGAAATTACAAACAAACTGTATCAGGAGGGAAAAAGAGATATATTAGTGAATGGTTTGAGAGTTAAAATCCTCTCTTCAGTTACCTGTGCTCTCCATGGATCTAATGTGATTGGGATTAAGAAAATCACAGTGGGAGACTTGATAAGGCACTCCCTCCCTACCTTCACCACAGATAATTTTCAGGTACATTTGGATCAGCTGGTAATTTGGCTTCTGATAACGATGCCTAGTTACAAATATCTTTGAAAAGAATAAAAGTCTCTAACTTGATTGTTCTTAAAGTGTGGTCCTGAGACCAGCAGCTTTGATATCACATGGGAACTTGTTAGAAATGCAAGATACCTGGACCCATCACAGAATTACTGATTCTGGGGGCTTTTCAAAGAAATCTGTGTTTTAAGTCTTCCAGGCCACTCTGGTGTTGTGCTCTAAGGTTTAAGAAACTTTGTGCTAGCTTTTAAACTCTGAGTATGAAATTTAGCATGATGGAAATATGTTGCTTTACCCTGTTACCTAGAATTCCTGCCTTCCAGAGGGCAACACAATCATTGCCAATTTCTAGGTAGCTACATGGAGAGACATGTTGAGGTTCCTGAGTCTCCTGTATACCAGTCCAGGTGTATTGGCCAAAACAGTAATTTTTTTTTTTTTTACTAAAACACTCACTGTGCTGCCTAGTTACCTTGGAATATGACAATGTATAGGAGAGATCTAAATGAACTTACCTTTGCTATAACTAAAATACATTTTTTCCAATTTGAATTATTTAAAAAAATTTATTTAAGTATAGTTGACACTCAATGTTATTTAGTTTCAGGTATAAAACATGATGATTTTACCTTCTCTATACCTTATGCTATGCTCACCACAAGTGTGTATACCATTTGTCACTATACAATGCTATTAAAATATCATTGACTATATTCCCTATGCTGTTTTCCTTTTTATTCCCATAACTTATTAATTACCTAACTGGAAACTTGTACCTCCTACTCCCATTGACCCATTTGGCCCATCCCTTCACTCCTACCCCTCGGGCAACCATCAGTTTGTTCTCTGTATTGATTGGTCTGATTCTGCGTTTTATTTGTTTGCTCATTGGTTTGGTTTTTTAGATTTGTTTTAGATTTGTTTTTTAGATTCCACATGGGAGTGAATTTTTCTTTCTCAGCCTGATTTATTTCACTTAGCTTAATACCCTGTAGGTCTATCCATGTCGTCACAAATGACAAGATCTCACCTTTTTTATGGTTGTGTAATATTCCTGTGTATGTGTTTGTGTGTGTGTGTGTGTGTGTGTGTGTGTGTATTTATGTACATCTTCCTTATCCATTCATCTATAAATGGAAACTTAGGTTGTGTCCATATCTTGACTATAGTAAGTGCTGCAATAAACCAGGGGGTATGTATATATCTTTTTGAATTAGTGCTGTCATTTCTTTGGGTAAATACTCAGTAGTGGAATTATTGGTTCGGTTGGTATTTTTGCTATTAATTTTTTGAGCAACCTCCTTACTGGTTTCCACAGTGGCTGTAAAAATATATATTTCCAACAATATTGCAGGAATGTTCTTTTTTTCCCCACTCCTCAGCTACACTTGTTATTTTCTTGTCTTTCTGATAATAGCCATATTGACAGGCATAAGGTGAGATCCCACTGTGGTTTGGATTTGCATTTCCCTGATGATTAGTGATGTTGAGCATATTTACATGTGTCTGTTGGCCATCCAAATATCTTCTTTGGAAAATGTTTATTTAGCTTCTCTGTCCAGTTTTTAACTGGATTATTTGGGTTTTTTTTTTTTTTTTGATATTGTATAAGTTCTTTATATATTTTGGATGGGTGAGTGGTCTATGGCACCCGATTCAAGCTCCTGCTTTAATTTGGATTATTGCATTTTAATTAAAGGAAGTTGATTGGACCACATAGTATACAAGATCCCCTCTAGAAATAAAAATGGTATTAGTACTAAAAGCATTGCTAATTACGAATTTTAAAATTAGACAACCACACATAAATATGATCATATGGAAATAGAGCATCCTGAAATCATATTAGGACATAGCTGTGTTAACAAGAACATGCACTTCTCAAAATATATCTGAAATTTAATAATAACAGAACAAACAAGTTAAACACACAATAAAGAGGCAATCGATGTGGCATCTACAAGAGCCAACCAATTAAATGATTTCATTTTGAACAATGTGATTCTGTATGAATGTTATACACATAATTAGATAGCAATCATTTTTCCATAAGGTATTTATGGATGTTACACACAGGCATAGACTCATGATTTTGCTTGTTGAAATGACCAAATGGAATCATTGTTTGTAAACTAGGCAGGTGCTCAGTGGTGAATAGCAAACAGTATGTAACTTAACCCTGATTTATGAATAAGGATTTGTAATGAGCAGATGTTGAGCCCTGAGAGCACATCAGAATTGGGTCATGGGGAACTTCATACATAAATTAAGTATAATGAGATTCTGGGGACACTGTTCATTGGCATCAACTGAGAAGATGATTAATTTAGACAGTAATATAACTTTAATTGTTTTATCTAAAATAAGTCATTGCAAAAATGCTTACTCCTGAATATATAATTTTAAATATTCTACAATGACAAAATTTTACATATAGGAAAATACCTTTTACAATTGTTTATATACATTATACACATCTGGGGCCACTCACAGGAGCAAAAATATCATCATTTGAATCTAACAAATTAATTCACTTTCATAATAGAGATCTAAATATCAAAAAGAAGGTACAAATATATTCAGCATATGGACACAGGTAAAACATTTTTGTTAATACTTATTCCTAAAATATTATATTTTGAGAAAAAATATTCTAATATTTCTGTTAAATGGTAATATTTGGAATGTATTTGGATTAAAGAAACAACTGAGCACATTCCATACTGAGTAGCCAGTGGTGTGAATACGTCTGACTATATTTGGCATTTCATTTCATTTCATTTTTTTATTGATGTTTAATCTTATTTATTTCATACTTTTAGAAACTCATCGTTGACTGGACCTAGAAGGAGAAGCTCTCAGAAATGACAGCCTTTGTCTCTTGGCAAACTGTTCCTGCCTTTTTTTTTTTTTTTTTTTTTTTTGGCCTCCTTCATTCTCTTGGACAAAAGTTTAGCATATTCTCTAGCTTCTTCCTTATTTTTCTTAGTAGGCTGTTTTTTTTTTTTTTTTTTTTTCAGAGCAATGCAATAACATTTTTGTTGGAGGACACGTGAAATAATAAGACGTTGAAACTCGGTTCTAGGTTCTTATCTTCTTTGGTTGGTGGCTTTCTCACAACAGACTGGTGGACATCAGGTTTAGAGAGATCGAAAAGTCTGCAGATTTGCCTAGCTCTTTTGGCCCCAGACGAGGCACAGTAGTATCAGTGAATCCAGAAATACCCTTCTCCTCTTTTTTTTTTTTTTTTTTTTTTAACAATGACTAAGTTGATAAGGCTGAGATTGGCATCCACAACGCAACCCTGGATAGATTTTCCATTTTCTTTCTCCAGTCCTCCTTGCTCTGTACCAGGAATGCCTCTTACTAAGCAACAGGTGGACATGGCCATGAGTCGAGACACACTTCATGGGGAAGCCTTGTTCATCACTGCCGCCAGAGATTTGGACCACATAAACTATTCCATTCTTCACTCAGAACATCAGCAGCAGTTTCTGTGGCTGTATGCTTCTCATAGAAGTTATAATGTTTGGGGAGCTTGGGTGGCTTTGTCGGTTGAGCGTCTGACATGGCTCAAGTCATGATCTCTCGGTTTACAAGTTCGAGCCCCGCATCAGGATCTCTGCCGACAGCTCAGAGCCTGGAACCCGCTTCAGATTCTGCGTCTCCCTATCTCTCTGCCTCTCTCTCTCTCCTGCTCGCGCTCTGTCTCTTTTTATCAAAAATAAATAAAGACATTACATCCTTTTTTAAAAAGGTATAAAGTTTGCATTCATCATCCACTTCAATGAGTTTCTGGCAGCCAGTAGCTGGGAAAGAGGTGTTCAGCTTCAACCTTAAGCAGACTATCACCCACCAGTTACCACAAAAAAGAGCTGTATTTGGCACTTTATTTTATTATTTTTAAAACGTTTATTTATTTTGAGAGAGAGTGAGCAGGAGAGTGGCAGAGAAAAAAAGGAGAGAGAGAATCCTAAGCAGGGTCTGCTCTGTCAGCTGAGAGCCTCATGTGGATCTTGAACCCATGAACCTTGAGATCATGACCTGAGCCCAAATCAAGAGTTGGACGCTTAACCAATGGAACCACCCAGGCACACATTGGCATTTTAGATTTAAGGTCCTCAGACTGAGGTTACCACCCTTCCATTGTGTATTAAACTCATTCAACACTTGTTGAATGTCTAATTTGTCCTTTTCACTAAGGATATCCTTAAGAACTTAAAAAATAATAGAATAGGGGTAACTGGGTAGCCTGAAGCACCCGACTTAAGCTCAAGTCATGATCTCAGGGTTTGTGAGTTCGAGCCCTGGATTGGGCTCTGTGCTGACAGCTCAGCACAGGGTGCCTCAGCATGGAGTCTGCTTGAGAGTCTTTCTCTCCCTCTCTCTCTCTCTCTCTCTGCCTTTCCTCAGCTTGTGCACAAGCTCCCTTTTCTCTCTCAAACCAAAATCAAATAAATAAATAAATAAATAAATAAATAAATAAATAAATTTAAGTTTGAAGTCTGTATTAAAATCGATAGATTTATAGATTATTTTGTAACTATATTGATATACTAAACTCTACTAAAATGACATAAACCTGTAAATAACAGAAAGTAGCACAAGCGATAAATTGATGAAGAAAATTACCAATAATCACATAAGCTAATCAATCAGAGGTTTCCATTTGCACATTTTGCCTGATAGTCTTTAAATACATTTTTGTGGTGAGGCGCCTGGGTGGCTCAGTCAGTTAAGCAGTCAACTTCGGCTCAGGTGATGATATCACGGTTCGTGAGTTCAAGCCCTGTGTAGGGCTCTGTGCTGACAGTGTGGAGCCTGGAGCCTGCTTTGGGTTCTGTGTCTCCCTCTCTCTCTGCCCCTCCCCAGCTCGTGCTCTGTCTCTGTCTCTTAAAAAAATGAAAACATTAAAAAAAATTTAAAAAACATTCTTATGAATCTTTATCTATCTCAATTTGAATTATAATTACTGATAGAGTTTTATTTTCCATTCATTGCAACATAACAGGATGAAATTTAACAAACTAGTATATGCATTCCCTTATTTCTGAAATTACATGTAGCCAAACACAGGTACATACACACTTCACATGGTTGTTTTAAAAAATGAAATCAAAACTCATGTGTTTGTCTACTACCTGAATTTCTTATATGATAATGTAAAACAGGACAACAATTATAGATCCAATTCATTGTTTTTAATATGTATGTAATTTTCATTTGGTATATATTATATATGTAATTAAAACTACATGTGTACACATTTATTTTGTGTATATGTTATTTATATGTGTGTGTATTAAACTACATGGTTTTAATTGCTTATCTAGGTATGTATTGCACCTTACCTGAACGTGTAAGATCTGTGAGTGCCAACAGCCCCCATATATATATATATATATATATATATATATATATATATATTTCTATACCTGTGTTCAGACATAATGGATCATTCCAGTGGACTATCCAATTTGCTCTTTTGCTCATTTGCTAATCACTGAATGGCACCAATTGTTTTCATCCAGTTAAGGCTGAAAAATAGAAACTCAATTCACTTCTGTCCACATGCCACCAACTTCATTTTTTTGGTAAGAGGCTTTTCTGGACTTTTTTTTTCTGAGGAAATTAATAGATTTATTACTGAGAATAAATTGTTGTGAATATGTTTCTGATGTGCAAATATCCTCTATTGTCAAACACTTTTGTGATAGGACAGCTTCTTGCATTTAACCAGGTGACCAATATCCCTCAGTAAAGAAATGCCACAAAGAATGAAATATGGCCCTTTGTAGCAACGTGGATGGAACTGGAGAGTGTGATGTTAAGTGAAATAAGCCATACAGAGAAAGACAGATACCATATGTTTTCACTCTTATGTGGATCCTGAAAAACTTAACAGAAACCCATGGGGGAGGGGAAGGAAAAAAAAAAAAAAAAGAGGTTAGAGTGGGAGAGAGCCAAAGCATAAGAGACTCTTAAAAACTGAGAACAAACTGAGGGTTGATGGGGGGTGGGAGGGAGGGGAGGGTGGGTGATGTGTATTGAGGAGGGCACCTTTTGGGATGAGCACTGGGTGTTGTATGGAAACCAATTTGACAATAAATTTCATATATTAAAAAAAAAGAAAGAAATGCCACTGAGGGAGGGAGCAAAATTGAGTTACTGGTGAAAAGAGACAGGAAAAAAAATAATTTAAAAATTATTTTGTAACTTTAAATATTAGTCTTATAAAATAATGTATTTACAATTTATGTCATATGTATATGTGTGCATATGTATGGATGTGTGTGGCATTGTCTTCTGAATATTTTATAATTTCTTATCAGTTTTGAAAAAATGTAACTGATGCTTGTTTTCATTCAGATCGTCTGGGTCCCATTTTAGCTCTTGTGATCGATATATGCTCTTCAATGTTATTTGATAGGTTCAATGAAAGCATATGAGTATTTGAATTTAAACATTATTTTACTACTCTTATGCAAGACATTCAATTAAGCCTTCTATTTGAAATTCACTTTCTTTCTTCATTATTAATGAACTGCTATCCACTTTTCAAAAATGTTGTATTTCTCAAGGAATTTTCAGACTACTTTATCAGAGCCTAAAACTATTACTCTTTCCTTTTCAAGAAATATGTTGCACTTTTTTAATTCAGAACCTTGTACTTTTCAATCTTTGGGTTTTGTGGAACTGTATTCCAGGCCAATATTTCCTCTAGCCACATAGCTGCCCTTGTATGTCAGTTGAGAGCAATTTAATCATTTCACCCGAGGTAAAGCATTTGTTTTGTTTATTTAACACTGTAGAAGCAAAAGCTTCCTCAGCCCATTCAAGAGGTGACTCAGCTTATCAAAAAGCAAGATCTTTATAAAGCTTTTCTAAAATGAGATTAGCACCGATTATTTTGTCCAAGTAGAAGTTTTACATAAGTTTATTTATTAAAGAAGAGGAATGGATATTGAGAATAAGCACTAAATGCAGTTATTAACTTAGCTGCTGCCAATTGCTATCTGGAAAAAAGATCTAAAAGGTTATATTTTTTCTTATCAACAGCTAATAATATATTTTTCTGGGAATAATAGATAAAAGCTCTAACTTTGATTATATATGTAGGAGTTTTTGCTATAATAATCTTGTTATTTTACTTAAGCTTCTCTTAAGTAAACTTAAATGCTGATTTGCTGATCATATGTGTATTAAAATTTGTCAAATTCTCAAAATAAACTGGAAAAATGTGGAATTGGAAAACTGCATAGATTATGGGGATAGTGTGAGGGGGCTGAAATGGTTGAAGAGTAGTATAAGAACTATTTCAAAGAGAAATTAAACTTCGAAGTGAACTTAGAAGAAGGAATAAGCCGAGTGTAGGAATGGGGGAGCATAGAGGTCATTGCATGAACAAATGCACAAATCCAACAAGAGCTTGAATAAGATAAATAACACAAGGTAGCAGTTGTGTTCTCTCTGGAGTTCAAAAGGTATTGGGAGCCTTGTATGACAGACTTAAACTTTACTACTCATGAGTAGTAGTAGCCTTCTAAGTTTAATTGCAATTTGATATGGATAGAGCACCTTAAATGAGATTTATATGCTCGTAACTGCATCCAGACAAAGTTCTGATTCAGGTCAATGATGTTGAAAGCAACAAAAGCAAATGATTTCCCCTGAAATCTTTGTAGTGAAATTCTAAGTCCTTTGCAACCTGGAAAACCTCTCAAAATGACCTGCCGGATGCTACTGGTGACAAGCATATTTCTCAGAGTAAACTCCCATTTGCCGGTTTCAGAGATTTAGCAACATAGTCAGATGTCAAAATACATCCCTTCTACATCTTTCTCCCTGTTATTTTCATAATCAGAAATGCCCAGAACAAGAAGCAGATGATCTTACTTGTCTAATTCTGGAAATCAGAAGCAGGAGGTATAAGAGACATTCCAATAGTGATTGCACATGTATTTACGATGACACAAAGTCAAAATAAAAAATCATTCTAAATATTCTTCTGCTACCCCACAGTCACTGCTCTCTTCCAGATAGTATCATCTCCTCTGAATCACTGTAGGGCCTACCACACAGGTCCCCCGGCCTCAGTCTTCTCTTCCACCATGTACTTGAAGAACATGGATGGCATCTCCCATATGGAGCTTGAATAGTTATCTGTCCAAAATGCAGATGTGCTCATTTCCTCCCTTCTCAAATGCCTCAGATCTCCCCAGATTTTGGAAGATTAAGCCCAGCCTTTTTATCATGGCATACAAAACCCTCCATGAGCCACCCCCTCAGCTACCTTTCCAAACTTATCAGCAACGAGTATTAGGCCATAAAAGTTTCATGTAACATTTATTTCTCCTTTTCTTATCTTTGAACCTTAAATCTGTATTTTCATATGAGAAGTGGGTTTAAAAGACAGATCCTAGACTACAGTACAAATTACAGTCTAATTTTTATACAGAGAGAGGGGCTCCAAAAATGCTTCTAGATAGCAGACTTTAGGGTGCAAATCAACTCTGCTTGTCATAAAGACTTGGAGGCGGATGCTTATTACACAGGGAAACGTTTCAAAAGAGGAGTAAGAGAAATCACTAGGGAACAGATGACTTTACCTTAACTGTGCTGAATAGAGAGAAAAAAAAGTCAATGGATTTTAGACTCTCAACCCCCCCATTCACAAGAACACTCCTCCTGCCTTAATGAACTGTGACAGGAGAATCCAGAAGTATATCTTCAGCATTATTGCTTCCTGGAAAATGGATAAGGAGTTTCCTATAAAACTGCAAGGAGAATAAAACATAAAGATATCTAACCTTGTTTTTTATTGATAAATGTAATTCTGTTATAAAACATACTATTTCTTCTTTCATTAACATGTAGGTTTTTGTTAACAACTGTAATTACACACACTTTAAATATGTTGGCTTATATTGATTTTTGTATATCTTTGCACAAGGTGAGATTTACACTGTATGATAAGCCTGATTTATATATATATATAAATATACATGTATTATATATATAAATATATGTATTATATATATAAATATATATGTATTATATATAAATATATGTATTATATACATATAAATATATGTATTATATATAAATATATGTATTATATACATATAAATATATGCATTTATATATATATATATGTATATATATATATATATATATATATATATATATATATATATACACATATGTTTTCCTGAGATGAGTTATGGTAACTTACTATTGAATGAAAACTACACACCATAGGATTTCTCTGAAGCCAGTAGTTCTCAATGTTGGCTATACACCCAGATCCATGTGGTGCTATCAAAATATTTGATGTTCAGACTGAGTTTTTGGATATTCTACAACAGAAAGGTTGGGTTGGACCTGGGATATCTGTATATTTTCCTCAGATTTCACAGGAATGGCTTATTGGTGTGACCATGTTTCTCTGAATATTCATGATTTAAGTAAATAGAGACAAAAAGATGAACATCAAAAAGTTGTTTGAAATCATTTACATCTTAAAAAATTTAATTACTAATAAGGTTCATCTCCTCTCTTGTTTGAGATAAACTTTATGAAATTCTTTCTTATTACTGAAATATCTATTATGGCTTAATGCCAAACTTACAGTCAGGTTTAGTAAGTAATATTGGCTTGCTATGTGATGCTGAGGTAGGTAGATGAATGGATGGATAAAGAATGGATGATGGATGTATTGGTAAGCGCATAGATATACCCTATATGGATGCACAGATAAAGCACTGGAGGTATGTAATGAATGGAAGACAAAGGATTAATGGAGGGGGGATGGCAAGTAGATGGGTTGGTAATTGGAAACACTAGTGAAGCAATGGATGAATGAATGAGCGAATAAAGGATAATTAAAGGATGAGGAACAATAAAATTTCTAGAGTCTCCTTGCAATGTTTAACATACTAAACTTCCAGGTTAAACCAAAAAAAAAATGGTGTTTTTCATGTTTAGTAAAACAAATTCAATTTGAAGGAGTCTATTTGTTAATTTTCTGGTTGTGAATTCCATATCACGATACAGAAACAAATTAAGTGCTGTGAGGATGGCAGTAGTTAAAACTGATGTAACTGTGAAGATTAGCTGGATGAATATTTTGCCCTAGATGAGAGCTCAAATTTGATGTATGCAAACTCTCTGTTAGAAAAGAGCAATGCCAGATGAAGTAGGTCAGCGGAAAAGACAAACAGCCTTTTCAGAAGTCCGTGGGGAAGCAATAAGGCTAAGAAATGGGGTTATAATGATAAAGAATTTTTACTGAAGCCGAAATCACTGATCTAAACTCAAGAAGATTATTCTAAGGGCAAACAGAACAGTTTATTGTGTGTCAATCCTCTAGTCATGTAGGAGCACACAGAATGTGATCACGCTTTGCAGAGAGTGGTGTAAACTCTCGTTATGAAGGATGTGTATTTTAAGTTCATATGCAATAACTAGCTGAAAGGCCTTTATCAAAAATGAAGACTATATTCAGACCCTATAAAGCAAAGATGTTTACTCTAAAATGCATTATTAAGCATTTAAAATGTAAATTTAAAGTAAACAAATGAAAGACTATTTTTCTGCTGAATCTCACATTGTATTTCTAATTTTATTGGTTTTTTTCTAACTTTTAAGTGGCTTATTTTATTTATTTTTGAAGAAACACACTTTATTGAAACATACTTTAGTAAAGTATGATTTATATACAAAATACAAAAGTGCGTAGATTTGAGAGGACAGCTTTATGCTTGACAAATATCTAAATCCATATAAGCACTAATGCAACCAGATTATGGAACATTTCCATCACCTCAGAGACATTCTTCTGATTCTAAAACTATAGATTATCTTGCCTGTTCTAGAATATTCATATGAATAAATTTATTCAGAACAAATTACTTTGGATTTAACTTGTTTCATTCAGCATAATATTTCTAAGATCCATTTGTTTTGTTGTCGGTTTAAGTAGGTCATTGTTACAATTATGAAGTATTATTCTGCTGCATAAGAAGGTCACAGTATAGGTTTCCATTCACTTTCTTGCATTTTTCATCATTTAATTTAATTTAATTTAACTTGAATTTTAATTTTACTTTATTTCATCACGATAAATATACTCTTTAATCCTCATCCCCTATTTCACCCATTTTCCCACCCACCTCCCTTCTGGTAACCATCAGTATGTTCTCTGTAGTTAAGAGTCTGTTTCTTGGTTTGCCTCTTTTTTTCCCTTTGCTCATTTTTTTTGTTTCTTAAATTCCACACATGAATGAAATCATATGGTATTTATCTTTCTCTAACTGGCTTATTTCACTTAGCATTATACTTTCCAGCTCCATTAATGTTGCTGTAAATGGCAAGATTTCATTCTTTTCTAGGGATGAATAATATTCATATATATAATATATATAAATATATATTATATATAGTATATAATATATTAATATATTATGTTAATATTAATATTTATTAATTATATAATTATATTATATTAATATATTATATTAATATATTATATTAATAATATATCACATTATATATTATATTAATATATTATATTATATTAATATATTATATTGATATATTATATAATATATTAATATATTATATTAATATATTAATATATAGTAATATATAATTTATAATATATATAAATATATATTATATATATATATGCCACATCTTCTTTATCCATTCATCTATCAATGGATACTTGTGCTGCTTCCATAGTTTGGTTATTGTAAATAATGCTGCTATCAACATAGGAGTACATATATCCCTTCACATTAGTGGGTTTCTTTGGGTAAATGTTTTTAAGAGTTCAGACAATTTTGAAAAATGTTTTGCATTGGTAAAATATTTTATGCTTATCATAAACTTATAGGATCTAACTTGATCTGACTCCTATTAGCACTACCTATCAGACTGATAGAACAGCATTGTCATTCCTTCTCTGTGGGAGAGAAGTGATAAACACATTGAGAACTAATATCATTTTCAGACCTATGTGCTTGGAGATGGAACCAGGACTAGACCCAGGCCTTTGCACTCTTCCTCAAAATCAGTTTTTAGAATAGTGTAATTTCTTCATCTTGATATTTCCTTATGCACTTAGTAAATGCGCTATATTAAATAAATTTTTAACTCCATTTAATTAATAAATATTTATTTTAATTAATTAATTTTTGGAATATGTATATCAGGATTCAGGAGTCTGAAGCCAGATTCCACAACTTCTCCCTCCCTAGCTTACACACTGAAGAAATTTGTTTTTGGTCATATGTGCACATATCCTTTTTTGAATAAATAATTCTTGATTGCTACTGGTTCCATGAATCTTCTTTTAATCTTAACGTTTATGTTGAGGTATACTTGAAAATACAAGTATAACATATGCATCATTAACAAATATATTTTGGAAGTTATCTGTTAAATGATTAAAAGGTAACTCCAAAACTAAAAGGATAAATGGAGAAATCCACAAACACAGTAACAAATTTTTAACACACCAATCTTGGTAACTGGTGATGTAACAAGTTCATAGAATAAATAGAATAAAAATCAAGAGAGATCCAAAAAATTTCAACAATATTACAGAAAATGACTCCAAGAATTGAGGAGAGCTTTACATCTGGGAAACAAGATAGCTAGATGTCAAATAAATTGGTAGCAGTCTGATTACAAAAAAGAAAAAGAGAGAGAGACCATATATCTTTAATACTAATATTAATATTAATATTATATTTATTGCTTATTGAACACTGACTCAATTCCTATGAAGTGTTTTGATAGCAATTTTTAGTACAGGATCTAAAACCTTACAGTTACCTGCCATAGCATATTACAGTGTAACTATCATATTCATTTAATTGAATACATATGGAGGTCCTTCTATATTCTAAATGTTTATGACACATCAGACAACAAAGAAGACACAATTCCTCACTTGATCTAGCTTATATTAAAGAGGGTGGAGACAGGCATTGATTAGTAAACAAATAAATAAATCTCAATAAACATAATTATATAGTATATCAAAGAGTTAAATGTTACATTTAAAAAGGAAGAGGAATGATATTTAGGCAGTTTAGAGAGAGAACAAAAGAAGGGAAGGTTGCAGCATCCACAAGGTACTGATGAGGCCTCTTTGACAAAATAATACTATGGGCTAAAGGAGATGAAGTAGAGGGAAATGAAGTTGAGGTTTAGATCATTAAGACTTGGGTTATTATTATGTTTTGTAATTTACTAGCCATAAAGCTTCCTTAGACTCTACAAGTCTCATGGAGAAAGTGAAAATTGGAATATTCACTTATAATTTTTTTAATTAAAGTTTTAAGTTGAAATCTGTTTTAAAGGTAACAATATTTTTAATTGCTTGAAATATGACTTGCATAAAATAAACATTATGCATGTTTTTCTTAAAAAGCATATTGAATACACAATAGAGAATCCGTATGTAAGACATTGAACACAGTCTTATATAGAATTACATAAGACACTGAATACTAACATAAAATTCACAAGGTTTTCTGACCCCTCTCTACCAGGTGCCCCCATATTTTGGAGGCTCCAGATAAATTATAGCGTTTGTGTTCTACTTTGATCACTAGATTCCATATACGTTGCAGATTCAAAGGAAAATAAATAAATAATTAACATTGAGCAACAAGGCAGAAGAATGTATTAAAATCCCTAGAGTTAGTAAAAATGAATTCATATGAAAACAGTTTTGGAATGATGGGGAATTTGAAAGGCTAATATTTGGTAATTTAATTACCTGCTAACTTTGAGACAATTCTTTTAGTTAAAGCAAACACTGTTAAAGTATTTAGGGGATGGGGTGCCTGGATCGGTCAGTGTGTTAAGCATCTGACTCTTGATTTCAGCTCAGGTAATGATCTCTCCACCCAGGTCATGATCTCACAGTCATGAGTTTGAGTGCCTCATCAGGCTCTGCATTGACAGTGCAGAACCTGCTTGGGATTCTCTCTCTCTCTCCCTCCCCGGTGCTCTCTCTCTCTCTCTCTCTCAAAATAAAAATAAATAAATAAATAAACGTAAAAAAAATAAAATTTAAGATATTGATTTAAAAAATTAAAAAAACAAAAATAAAGGATTTGGCACATAAACATCAATGCAGCTATTAAGTTTGTTAGTGACATACTCAAAAATTGTCTCTGTTCAGGCTTCAAGTGGCAGGATTTGCTCAAATAGAAAGGACAATTACCTTCAATCATACTCAACTACATTAAAGTGCCTATAGAACATATTCACAATTGACTTAGTAATTTTAACACCTATACAATTTTGTTATATACTTTATCTCTGGCTTCTCAGCACGATTCTTCATAGTATTAATAAACCACCCATTCCTGTGCTTTGTAGAAGGAAGTATAGCCATTGTCTGTCAGGTTAATTTCATGGTGAACCATAACAGTTCTAGAGAAGCATTCTTCATTCTGTTATGGGGTGAATTCAAGCTTTCCCAAGTTGCTAAACTAGGCTGACTACCCCTACTTATATGGACTGGGTTTTTGAAATGCAAATTGAGAAACAATAATTCTAGATTCTTCGGAAGAGAATGTAGAACTTTCTTTTAGTAGAATATGTAGTCGAGTATCAAGCATCAGCATCAGTCATCTATTTATTCATTAGTCATCTCTAATTATTACAGTTTAAATGGCTATTAAAACAGAGGGAGTGTTTATTGTGATGGAGAATAGTATCTAGTGAGAGTGATGAACAATAAAGACTAACACAGGTAGAGAGACAAATGAAAAGTTGTGAAGACTGATACTGAACTATATGTGCCAGTATAAACTTGGGAATGCTTCAAATACTGAAATGCTTCTGTAACACTTGGTAAATAGTCACTACCTAGGTCATCCTGACCCATTCCTCTGAATCGTCCTGAACTTACCATTATTCAGAAACTTAGTGGTTAATAACACTTCCAACAGAGCATTCCAGGACTCAAGCATAAAAGTAGCACAGTTCTGTTGTTTGATGTCTGCTGCTATGTAATTTGCTGTATACATTATAATAATATACCTAGTAAAAATACTTGAAAGAAAAATATGACATACTAAAAAAACCCACAGTAATATGACAAAATTATAGTGGAGTGATCAGAGATGCACATCTTTGAGAAAATGGATTTAGAGCTAAAATCCAAAGAATGAGTAAGAGTTAGGCAGTAAATATTTCTAATTGAGAAGCTAGTAAATATTTTTAAGTGTATAGTCTTTGGGGCAGAAGGAACATGGCCGTGCAAAGGTCCTGAGATGTGATGAAGCTTGGCATAGTCAGTCAAAAAAAGAAAACCAAAGTTTTTATTATAGATGGATATTACCTGGGGCAAGGCACAGCACAATGTGGCTGTGATCTTGACATTCCAGACTTAGCTTGGCTGCTCTGAAAATACAATATAAAATTCAATTATGAACATTTTCATAATTGATTGATGCCCAAAATGCTTGGTGTTGAATTTTTAATGTTTACTCAGCCATAAAAAAAAAAAATAAAATAAAGAATGAAATCTTGCCATTTGCAACACCGGGGATGGAGCTAGAGAGTATTATGCAAAGGGAAATAAGTTATTCACAGAAATACAAATACCATATGATTTCACTCATATGTGGAATTTAAGGAACAAAATAAACATGCAAAGAAAAAAAGAGAGAGGGGGACACCAAAAAATGGACTCTTAACTATAGAAAAGATTGCTACCAGAGAAGAGCTGGGGGGAGGTGGGTGAAATAAGTGATAGGGATTAAAAAGTGCACTTGCTGTGATGAGCACCGGGTGTTATGTATAAGTGTTGAATCACTATATTGTACACTTGAAACTACTATTACACTGTATGTTAACTAAGTGCACTTTAAATAAAAACTTAAAAAATACATTGTTACATGCTTAGTCCTAAAATTTAGTAGGGAAGACAATCACCACTTTGAAGCAGATTGAGTAGCTAAGAAGAGAACCACTGAAAAAATCAAAGTATCTTTTCTGACAATAAATTCTAATAGTAAAGGTGAAGTTCCAGATACATGAAATATAGCTTCAAAATGCATTTTGGTACACTGCTATGGGCAAGATAGAGGTTTATGTGAATATGAGACTATTTGAAAAACCTGTTTATTATAACCCTCATAGAGTCTGAGATTTTATCTTATTTTGTATTTTACTTGTCTCTTCTCTAGCTAAATAAAGAATAAAACTAAATAAAGGGGTGAAGAAAGGAAGAAAATAAAGAAGGGAGAAAAAGACACAAAACATTTCTTTTCTTGAATAGCCTGAAAATTACAAATGCCATTAATTTAATAGGATGTTATTAAAGATTTGTGAAAAATTGAATGAAAGAGGAGAATGCATATTATGAAGAAATTATATCTAAAACTTTTTGCTGTACTTTCCTCATGGGATTAGATACTCCAGAAAAGCTTCCATTCTTTGTGATTATACATATAACAGGACAATCATTTTTCATACACACTCTGTGTGTGTATGTATGTGTGTGTGTGTGTGTGTGTGTGTGTGTGTGTACATACTGTTTTAAAGAGAATAGACTTTAGGTAAGAAGGAATGATATGAAATAAGATTTAACAAATCTTTCTACACTGTCATTTCTTTAAAATAGCTAAAAGTCAACTGAGGATTCATCAAAACTCCATTAATAAATAGAATTGCATATCATTATGCCATGGAAAATCTGTAAATATGTATTAAAGTTTACAATGTTAACAATTAGCTCATTTATTAGAAACAATAATTTTAACTTTAGAAATAACAGTAACTTTAGAAACAAAGTTATTACTTATTAATAAAGTCAATAAATAACAATAACTTTAAAAAGCTGAAATAAGGGGCGCCTGGGTGGCTCAGTCGGTTGAGTATCCGACTTCAGCTCAGGTCATGATCTTACAAGTCCGTGAAATCGAGCCCCGCTCTGTGCTGACAGCTCAGAGCCTGGAGCCTGCTTCGGATTCTGTGTCTCCCTCTCTCTCTCTCTGTCCCTCCCCTGCTCATGCTCTGTCTCTCTCTGTCTCAGAAAAAAAAAAACAACATTAAAAATAGTTGAAATAAATAGCCATTGGTTAGGTAAATTTAAATCTGAGAATATTTTATTTCTGTACATGAGCTAGGAATGTTTACTACTTTGTAATGAACCCAAACACTCATAGACTCTTATAACTAGAAAAGACACTAAAAGTAAACATAGTCCAAAGTACTTGCCTTCCAGATGAATTAACTGAAGTCACTAATTGAGTGTTTTAGATCCTGTAACAACTTAGTTCTGACCTGAGAAAACTAATCACTACTGGAATGGCTTTTGAAGAAATTCAATATTGATCTACAGCATTACACTTATTTCTTTTCCTAATGCTTGATCATCTGAGAATCTTGTAAAAACCACAAATCCTCTCCAGAGAAAAATGTACCCGTATTTATACACACATAATATAATTATTCACCTTAAGTCTATCCATAGATATTTATTATTCAAATGAACGAGAAAGGGGGGCATAAGAGGTGTCTTCAATGTCTCAAATTAATCATCCACAAGGTATTTCAAATTAACCAACTGTACGACGGATGCCACAGAAAATTCGAGAACTTTAAGGAAATATTAGAATGACAGATTTAAGCAACAATAGGTCACTGTTGTATATATGAAGCAATCTCCTCCAAAATTCATCATCAAAGCTAGATAGAGCAGATCCCTCCATTCTCCCAAAATACATACCAAAAATAAATAAATAAATACATACATACATAAAAAACCAACACGTTCTCTTGAAAGAAAAAAAAAGGAAATTGATACAAAACATGAAAAAATAGTCATTATTTTAGATTTTTATAAGTCTAAACTGTTACATATATACATACCCCACTTCAACAATGATGTTCCCACTTACAGAAATTTGTATTACACATAATTCTTACATTTTAGAAAAATTCAATTTGTCTGCTCCTTCTCCCAAAGGAGACTTATATAACTTTAATCTATTAAAATGAAATTCATTTTTAGTAGCACATTAACCAGATGTTATGCCAAGCTATTTCTGTGTAATTTAGAAACTAAATCAGCTTCTTACACATATGTTAGTGATTCAAGGCCAACTCTCTCAATGTTAATCACAAGATATTATCATTGACAGGACCAGATGTTGCAGCAAAACCTGAGGTTAAAGTTAATCTTAATTTTAACGTGTGTGGTGTGTGTGTGTGTGTGTGTGTGTGTGTGTGTGTGTGTTCAGGGATTGTTGACTTTCAACCTCCTTAAAAAGATGGTAACGTGACAAGCAGACATGATCTATAGATGTATGCCATAAATATCAAATATTTACCATAGGGTGTAGATCAGTGCTACTGAACAGAATGCATATGCTTAGTAAATACTTACAAGGAGCTGAATGGTATATAATAACGATTCACTCTTATTGTCATTCTTCCAACCACTAGTAAGTACTCCCATTTCATTAACTCATAAGTCTCATTAGATGAATAATCTTAAACACATTAAGATAGTCTGTCTGGTCTTCAATATTTTAAAAAGCTTATTATTCCCATTAAATTTCTTGAGCACATGCCCCTAGATATGTTCATATTTTATTAATTACATATTATATACATATACCCCTGTTGTGCTCAGAAACCAATTCTGGAGTCAGACTGTTTAGATTTGAATCATGCCTCTGTCATTTTCTAGATTTGTGACCTTAGGTAAGTTATTTTACCAGTAGGTACTACTGTTAACTTCATCCTAAGAGATGGGTAGTAATGCTAACTATTTTATTAAGTAAAACATGCATAAACACACTGAAATCCTTATTGTGAGGATTGAACTGTTAAATATATGTTAAGTGTGTACAATAAATGTGAGCATATATTAAACACTCAATAAGTGAGAGATATTATTCATATATTATTATGGTTAATATGGTATATTATTACATTATAAACAAATTCCCAAAAAGAGAAAAGAAATTACACACACACATACTCATGCACACATGATCTAGATGTTATTAAATTATTTGTTTTACTTATTTTTATAAATATATTATTTATATTCATATATAAATCATCAAATATATTTTTATATGTAATGTGTGCATGAGTGTGTGTGTATGTGTATATATATATATATATATATACACATACACACACACATACAAAGAGAGAGAGAGAGAAGTAGGAGGAGGAAGAGGAGGAAAAGCAATTTCTTTCCACAACCCATCTTATGCACCTCTAGAGTGACTACAACCCAGTTTGGAGATAACTACTCAGAGCTCTTTTGTTGTTGTTGCTGTTGTTAACATTTATTTATTTTTGAGAGATAGAGAGAGACAGAGCATGAGTGGGTAAGGGGCAGAAAGGGAGGCACAGAATCCGAAGCAGGCTCCAGGCTCTGAACTGTCAGCACAGAGCCCAACCCGGGGCTCGAACTCACAAACCGCAAGATCATGACCTAAGCTGAAGTTGGACGCTTAACCAACTGAGCCACCCAGGCACCCACCTCCTACTCATAGTTCTAATCATTATGTTGAAACACATTTGTGCTCTGTTATTGTTTCCAAAGTGACTGACAAGTTCATTTTTTTTAAATAATAGTTAAAATAACAACTTCATGTATATAGAGGTCTCTCCTAGAATTTTCTGATCTTGGTTCACTTTTGCCAGATGCAAACCTGTTGCACATCCTGTTGTCTTTGCTTTGCTCTCAAGATCTCTTTCTCGTGCTGCGATGACTAAAGTTCTTGAAGGTTGTGTCATCAAAGTTCCCCAAATTTTGGAAATATTCTGTACTTTTTCATTAGGACTTCTGTTTACATTTCAGATTTTATTTGTGTTTGAAGTTGGGTAGTATGATATTATAATCTATAAACATGAGAAAAATTCATACTGGAATTATGTAATTTTTTAGTTAACGTCATGTAAAATAAAACAAATCTAACAAAGGCTCTTGGCCTTCATACGTCTTCTGTTAGTTTAACACTCTGGAATCATGTTCTTTTATTATGTTTTATGACTTTAATGCAACAATAATGCAAGCAGATGATTCTTTTAGGAATAGGATCAAATCTATCACAACATGGGACATTAATCACCATGCCAGTAATTATCCTGACTTACTCTTTCTGTAATAATTCAACCCCCAAGATCCCTTAGCTAGTTTATATGAGGTTCACGGAGGCCCTCAGCAATTTAAATAGTGGAAATCCTGTGAGCTTATGGGTCTGTAGCTCTGGACACATTTGCAATGCCTGTTAGAATCTATTATCCCTGCCAGATCACAAACTTGCAAGATTGCTTCTTTTGACTCTTTTTATGATATATCAATAGCAAGCAAAAGAAATCTAGAAACCAAATTCATTTTTACTTATATATGATAAGTATATATACATAGTATACTGATACATATGTGTGTGTGTGTATATATATATATATATATATATATATATATATGTATCAGCTAATATTCAAAGTGCTTTATGATACTGATTTATTATTTTATTATTTAATTTTTAAAAATAATTTATTGTCAAGTAGCTCATATACAGTGTAGTCCTGGCTTCAGGAGTAGATTCCTGTGATTCATCACTTACATACAACACCAGTGCTCATCCCAACAAGTTCCTCCTCAATGCGCATCACCCATTTTCCCTGACCCCTCAAACTCCCACCCCTATCAAACCACAGTTTGTTCTCTGTATTTAAGAGTCTCTTGTGGTTTGTCTCGCTCTCTGTTTGAAACTATTTTTTTTCTTTTCTTCCCCCATGGTCTTCTATTAAGTTTCTCAAGTTCCACATATGAGTAAAAACATATGATAGCTGTCTCTCTCTGACTTACTTCGCTTAGCATAATACCCTTCAATTTCATCCATGTTGTTGAAAATGGCAAGATTTCATTTAATTTGCTTACTAGTTTAATTCTTTAAAAATCGTATGAGGAGGTTTCTGACATTATCCTCATTTTACAGAAGTGAGACTTGAGACATAGAGAGGTTAGTAAGTTGCCCAAGTTACATAACCAGAAAGTGATAAGAGTCCGTATTTAAACTCCAGCTCTCTTATTCCAAGTTTCACCTCCTACCAGCTCAGCTCTGCTATCTCTCTAGAAATAAATAATTAGCATATTCAAAGAGAGAAAACGGGGAGAGTTGATTCTGTATAAGTAGTATTGTACATTAATTGTGAAAAACCTCTAGAAGGCTGGATCTCAGCTTTACAATGGAACATGTGACACTCAACGAGAGTTCCCAGCTACTCCATAACCAATTTCCCCATTATTAACATATGAACTATGGTATAGAACTAATGAACCAATATCAATACATTATTATTAGCTAAAATTCACACGATTCACTTTTCTTATTCTTCACCTTATATCCTTTTTCTTTGCAAGATCCCATCTAAGATACCCCATTACATTTAGTCATTAAGCCATCTTAGTCTTATCTTGTCTGTGAGTTTCTCAGATTATCCTTGTTGTGAGAACATGGACATATTTGAGGAGTATTGGTTAAGTATTTTCCAGAATGCCCATTAAATGGCTTTTTCTGATGTTTTTCTCATGATTAGACTCATGTTATATGTTTAGGGGTGGAAAACCACAGAGATAATGTCATTTTCACCTCTTACTATCAAAAGTGCATACTATCAACATGACTTGCCACTGTTGATGTTGAAATTAATCACAATGCTGTTTGTGAGACTTCTATACTGAGATCACTATAAAGTGACTTTATTCCCATTTCTGTCTGTACTTTTGGAAAGAAGTTACTCTTGAAGGAAGACACTTAAGAGGTAAAGAGTTAGACTCCACCTCCTTGAAGGCAGAGTATCTTACAGATAATTTGGAATTGTCCTTAACAAGTGTTGTGTTTATCCTCTCTCATTAATTTAGGTCTTCAGTCACCTATTTATATCACTACGGTCTTATGGATATTTATTTTACACATTGGGTTATAATGCAAAATTCTTTTTATTTATTTTGTTGTCCAAATTGTCTGAACTTTGGAAATTGGGAACTCTTCCCATTTCAGTTGGTTCCTGGATACTTTTTACATACCTCTAATATTGTGGTGTGTGTGTGTGTGTGTGTGTGTGTGTGTGTGTGTTTTAAGCACTTTCTTACTTTCTGGCACTTTGAGATTCTCTTGTATATTTCTAATGCCTGTCCTAGAACAAGCCTTTTCTCTAAGGAGCTCTAGTACTTTTATTGGGGGGTGGCTTTAGAAACCAACATTTAGCCATCAGGTTTAGGCATTGCTCTTGAAGGGTGATTGTTTTAGTCCCACTCATATATATTTCTGTGTATAGCTATTAAGTAAATTTATTAAGTGAAATATGAGTTCCTTCTGATGATTCCAACTCTAATCCATTACTATCTGGATCATTCTAAATTCCTTTTTCTTGTTTATCTGAAAATTCTCACTCCACCAAGAAGAAACCTGTCCTATAATCTTCATCTATTTGTTTAATTGTTCAATTCTAGGGTCATAATTCTTAAATCTTGCCCCTTAGAGAAACAACTCTGCCATCTAGAGAAGAGCACTCTGTACGGTTCCTTTTGCCTCTAGTCCTATTAGACATTCCATTTATTTCCACGATGACGATGACTTGGTCAGCTCCTTTATATTCCACCTCCTTTCAGTGGTATTGTTTCACACATTTGTAATGCAGCTAGACTGGTCCCTTTTGTATCCTGCATTCCATGCCATGATCCTCCAATGTCTTACGTGGTTTGTTTCTAATTTGTAAGTTTTACTTCTTGTGCTTAAAGTTCTTTGAGTTCATACAAAAGGAGAGTGTCATGTATTCCCCCACTGCAGTATCATGCTGAGTAGTGTCACCTCCTTAAAAATTGCATGTGTTTCACCTGTTCAACTTCTCTCTTCCTCTGACCTCTTTAGGTTCGGAAGGAGCCACTGATCTGTTTACCAACACCATTGTTTTGTCTTTTTTAAAACTTAATATGATTGGAATCATACACAATGTAGCCCTTTCAGACTAGTTTCTTTCACATACCAACATACATTTAATATTTATTCTTACATGGTTATTGTTTTCTGGCTATGAAAATAAAAATGTATCAATTTTTCACATGGATCATGTTTTTGCTATTGTATCTAAAAACTCATCATCAATCCAAGGCTGCAGAGAGTTTCTCTTATTTGTTTCCTCCAGAAGTTTTATGAGCTTTTATCTTCTATTTGGATTTATGATCTATTTTGAGTAATATTTGTGAAAAGTGTAAAATCTGTTTCTAGGTTGAATTTTCTGCCTATGAATGCTCACTTTTTCTAGCATCATGTGTTGAACAGATCATTCAGTTCCATTGAATTGTGTTGTTCCTTTTTCAAAGATCAGCTCACTACATTTATGTGGACCTATTTCTGAGTTCTCTGTTCTATTACATTGATCTATATATACACCTATACTTTCACCAGTACCTCTGCTGTCTGGTTTATAGTAGATTTATAATACAATTTGAAACTGAGTAGGAGGGGTCTTCCCACTTTGTTCTTCAGGCATGCCTTTTTATGATGATGCAGAAGTGATATAGAAAATCCAAGCATAAGCTCTTTAAAAGTGTTTGCTTACATTATGTATGCTGACATCTCACTTGCCAATGTAAATTAAGTGGCCAATTTCAGGAACAATAGGATGGGAAGTGTATTTCACCTCTTGATGGGGGAAAAACCACCTTAATCATACGCAAAGGGGTGGTTTCAGAGAAGGATGAAAAATTGCTTTCATTAATTATATCTACTACATTCTAGTTTCTTTTGCAGCTTTGTTTTCTTCATAGAACCGCTGTCTACAATTACCTTTTTATATTTACATGTGACTTTTTATATTTCCATTTAGAACATAAACTTCGTGAAGGGATGGGATTTTCTTTTTAATCATTATACCTGTAGTACATGGAAAAGCAATTAGTATATATTAAGAACTCAGTGAACATTTGATGAATAACATATAACAGCAACCACGAGATGTATTTCTAATGTTGACATCAGGTATTTAAACCGTAACTAAAGGTTGGCTCTGTTCCTACACTTTGACAGCAAAAGTAGAATTTCAAAACAGTTTGGATTGTAGACTAGGACAGAAAGATAAAATAATTATAAATTAAGAAGACAAATTAAATGGCTTCTCTTCTCACCTGTCTCTCCTGGACTCCTCCTTAGCCCATCATACTGTAGACACAACTGCCTCATGGAAATTGTTTTGTTGCCTTCTCATCTGGGATGGCTCACTGTCTTGATGATCTACTTACACGTTTGTCGGCCTATTCATTTGGCTCTGCACCCTAGTCTCTCTTCCACAACTTGTGACTTTCTCAGTATTCTTTGCTTTCATTTTCCCTGCACAATCATTCACATGGCTTCAGCTATGCTTTTCATTAGACATTTCTTAGTTTTCCATCTAATAACTCATCTTTATTTTTGAACCCCAGGCACTCATTTCTAAGTGAGAGCTTGTTACCTGCACCTGAATATAAAACATATACCCTAAGTTTCCAGCTCAAGCTCATTGACACAATTCCACAATTCTTTATAGTGGTCAGTATTTTCCTAGCCCACCTCCCTCACGTACATGTGCCCCTGATTTATATCAACACATCAGTGAGACAGTATAGGAGAAGCAAGAAGGACTTAATTCCTGTGAAGCTGCTGGTCTGAGGCAAAAGTTAAAAGTTTTCATACATTTTGAGACAGATATCTCCTTCTGGGGAAGAGAACAATGAGAGATAACAGCTGATGGGGAGTGATGGTTCTCTGGGCAAAATCAAAAGTAACCATTTAAAGCCTGTTTGTGCAAGTATTTCTATTTTCCAGGAGCTCTGGAAGAATGTTGACCATGAAGAAAGGCATCCTGTGATCGTCTCGTGTCCACTAAACAGCAACAACATAATGACCGTGGGATTGACAGACTTCCCCACTCCCAGCCTCTCACCCTTTGGAAAAGTGCCTTTATAAGCCTGGCATGCTACCCCTATGGGGGGCAATGTTTATCTTTCTTGCCAGCTCCCTTGCATGTAAGCTCTCTCTAATAAACTCGGCCTTTTTTCTTTATCTCCAGTTCAGTATTCATTTCTGTGACATTGAGACTCAAGAACCTGATCTTGGGGGTCCAGTAACAGTAAGGATAAAGTTTTCTGACCCCCATTGCTCATGATTATTACGTGGTCATTGGCTGATTTGTACCCAGATCATTGGGGAACTTTGTATGTTCATGTGAAGTTAAAGGGATAAACTCTGCCATATTAATTTCCATTTGGTCAGCAATTACCTGATCAAGTCTAAATATGGCTCCTTATAGTCTGGCCCCAATCCACCCTTGTAGCCCATAATTTCTTCCTTTCAGTCTCACTTACCCTCTTTCCTACTCACATCTGAATACAAGTTAATGACTTTTATGCTTAGAGACCTAAATTCATTTTGTTCTCTTAGTTTAGAATATCCAAAGCAGAGTAAATTACTTTCTAGAAGACGCCTACTTACAAAGCAAGTTCATTACAAATCTGTTTTCATAGAGAATGCTTCTTCTCAATCACCAAATTAAATTGTCCAGGAAACATTACTATGCTATCCTGATAGCCTAAGGGAGATTCTCCATGACTTTAACTAAATGCAGTCTGCATTTCTTTTAGTATTTATGAAGCAAACTATATGGGTTTAAAATTGAATTTCTAGGTGCACCTGAGTGACTCAGTAAGTTAAGCGACTGACTCTTGGTTTCAACTAAGGTCATGATCTCACAGTTTGTGAGTTCAAGCTCCGTGTCAGGCTCTGTGCTAACAGTGCAGAGCCTGCTTGGTATTTTCTGTCTCCCTCTCTCTCGCCCCTCCCCTGCTCTCTCTCTTTCTCTCTCTCAAAATAAATAAACATTTTTTTAAAAATTAAAAAATAAACTTGAATTTCTATTGCATAAGCATTCCTTATTATTTTTTTCACTTATTTCCTGAATCTCTTGAAAATGTTGTCTAACTAACCACTTTCATATTCAGAGTAGCACAGAAAATATGTTTTCTATTTTTTAAAGCTCATTAAATAATAATAATAATAATAATAATAATAATAATAATAGGTAAATATTATTTAAAGTAATTTGCTGGAAACTTATAATGCAGAAAGTACTATTACAAAACCAACCCAGTACTGAAGCTTTAATTCTAGTGCAGAGTATCTGTTTCCAAGTTCTGCAAATGATGAACTCATCCTCAAATATACATTCCTTGTCTATATTAGGAAATAGGGGAATTGTTATGTTTTATTTAGAAAGAGAAGGAAATAGTTGTTTTATGCTCCTTTTTTCAAAGGGCTGAATTGAATTTTATATTAAACTATATACATTTTTTGGACTTCAAAATTATGGCACAGAAATATAATAATATGCCCCAAATTGGTACAGCAAGTATTAGCTAACAATTGCTATACTTATTACATAACAATTTCCCCTTTCCTTCAAGTATAAAATAGTGTCAGTTTGTCCGAATGTGTGAACCCTTTCAGTATCTAGCACATTGTTCACTAAGAGCCTTCAATAAGTGTTTGTTGACATGTAAATATGCTTTTCAAAAATGCATAAATTTATAAAGGTTTTCCTTCACATAATCATGCAGGATCAAGGGGAAAATTTGTCATTTAATAATTTTTCATTATAATCATTATTGTTAATTTAATTACTTTATTTATGGACAGTATATTATAATTCCAAATGACCAATATCCCCCTACCTTATCCACTTTTTCCTATGCCAAATACATGTTAGATAGAACCTTGAGACAGTCACATTAAATGTCATTTTATTTCACCCTCAGCACAAAAAATTTTTGAGATTTTTTTTCATAAATTCCATTAGTAATTAAATTCAGAGTCAATGTGAACAATTTTACTTGAACTATCTCTTTGTGCCTAATTATAACCAGTTCTCCTGATGTGTAGTATCACACACTCTCAAATCTTGGAACTCTAACTATTGAAAAGCAAATTAAAATCTAACTTTTTTTTAGAATATTAATTATAATACTTTATACTCTGTTAGTATCTTTCATCTAAGGACTTCAAAAAACCATACAAGTGTTAATTAAAACTTTGTGGGATTTTATTTCCTTTTAGATATATGTGGAAAGGAGTCATAATATAATTATATATTATTAGACATTAGAGTCACCCAAATGACTTTAAAGAAAACCCTACTGTTTTGCTATTTTCTCCTTTTGTGAGTTTTGAGTATATATGAGAGACCCATGATTAACCAAGTGTAGTACCTTTTAAAAAGCCTTAACACATTAGAATTTAATATTTCAAAATTGATCAAAAGGAAGAGCTTTATCTTCATGGACTAGAAAAAAAGAATAATAACTTTGGTCACAGTTAATGCAACTTTTTTTTTTCAGTCACTTCTATGTAGGAACTTTCTTTTTTCCAGCTTCATTTTACCCTCACTGTGGGTACCCTTTTAAAGATATTTCAATCTATCTTGAGTTTAATATTCTCCTCAGATGTGCTTAAATAATATTTGTTGAAAGAAGTTTTATGTTTTATTTACTAAATCATTAATTACTAATACTCAATGTGGGCAATATCACACATTCTCATTTCCAGACCTTGCCTAACATGACCAGTTGCATCACACTCCATGCCTCTTCCCAATAAGATGGCACAGGGGGGAATTTACAAAGATGAAAGAGGCACTATTTTTGCTCTGAAAAAGCTCACAGTTTTATTTTAGCCAGAAATTCTGAGACTGAGATGAGTCAGTCACATCATAATTCCAATAACTGCATTTATGTCTGTGTTCCTCATCACAAGAGGAGTTAGCATGGTCTGCCTACAGTTAGGTTGGCTTCTTGGAAATTCCATTTCATTTATTGGCCTTCGCAACTAAAAAAGGAAAATTTCCTTAGGGAGCAAACAATTTCATGGTGCTCACCCTATGTTTTCCTTGCTCTAGTTAGTAGTCTAGGCAAATATTTATAGATAGTGCTCATTGTCAGAAGGCTGACAAGCCTTGAAGTTTGGCATAATCAGAAAGACCATGAAGGAATGCTTCAAAGTCCATGATGGGCTTCCTCTGCTGATCCTGTCTAATGAATAACTATAACTGATACCGTATTTTCTCACTCTTGAATTCCTGGGTGAAAATATATATTGAACCCAATTTAAGTGAACAATTAGGTGAATTTTGACAAATACAACCACAATCATAATTATATGGAACATTTCTATCACCCCAGAAAATTTTCACATATTTATTTAAAGGCAATCCCATCCGCTTCTCCTCAACACCTGGCAACAACTGATCTGCTTGCTGTCACTACGGGTATAAACCTATTGTGTTTGGTGTATGGCTTCTTTAGCATAGCTAAACACTGATGTCGAATAGATGCCAAGCATTTAATGCCCATTTTCTCCATTTGTAACAAAAACTCGAAGCTAAAGGTTTTCTTGTCCCCATTTGGCAGAGAAGGAAACCGAGACTGAAAAGTTACACAGTTTGGATGGTGTCCCATTGCTTTTAACTGCCAAGCCAGAGTCAGAATACAATTTTTCTTGACCCCAAAACTCATTGTATTTCCCTGAGTTCAGTGGTATCTTATTCTGGCATTAATGTATCAGATTCAATAAAATTTCTTTCCAGAAATAGCCATCCCATTTTCAGAAGAGACTCATTTTGAAGATTATGTTCATTTTTTGTGTAATTAGAAGTCACCCTGTAATCAGCAAATAATATTTGTCAAAATTTAAGGAAATTTAATTTTTTTATCTTTATGTTTCATTCTGTAGAGAAAGTCTGAGAATGGAGAAGCTGTATATAAATCTTTCTCCTTGTTTGAATTCTTACATAGCTTTCTGCCTCCTGCTTTATTGACAAATAAAATTCTAAGCACTTGAAATATACAATGTGGTCATTTAATATATGGATACATTATAAAAGGGTTTCACCATCTAGTTAATTAATACATTAATCACTTTCTTTCTACTCTCTTGGCAAGTTTCACTTATATAATATAGTGTTACCACCTAGTGTAGCCACCATGTCTTAAATATGGCTTTTTATTTCTTGTCAAGTGGATGCGATAACTTTCCTGCTCTTACACAAGTTAACAAGTCAGGCTTGTCAGTTGCTAAATGGGTAGCGTTAATTGAAGAGTGAAGTGACCCTGCCATTCTTGCCCATTCTCTGTAAACCAGCGTCATTATTTCAACCTTTTTAGTCTTCTGTGTGGTTAACAAGGACCTTCAACTCAGCATGACAAATAAATAAATTGTAAAATGAAAATGGCAAAGGCACCTTATATTCTGGACACATTTCTTCTTTCTGACTCCCCATTAAAAGCTAGGATAATTCCCTTAAATACACAATATTTGCAGGAGATAATACAATTAACAAACATAGGTATGCAAATTAAAACAGTAATATTTATCTTAGAAATATATTAAATGAGGTAATATAGCCATCTGTCTTGGATAGGCTGCTGTTACTCTCTGAGCTGGGTTACTGCTGTTACTCTCCACAGCTGAACAAATTCTCTCATTTGGATTCATTGGTTTGATTAATTGTGTACACAGACCTCGTTGGTTACAAGCAAAAACACTGATTCTGGACAAGTTCAACTAAACAAAGGAGTTTTGGAACACCTGGGTGGCTCTGTCGGTTGATGGTCTAATTTTGGCTCAGGTCATAATCGCCCGGCTTGTGAGTTCAAGCCCCACATGGGGCTCACTGCTGTCACCACATAGCCTGCTTTGGATCCTTTGTCTCCCTCTCTCTCTGCCCCACCCCCTCTCTATGTCTCAAAAATAAATAAACATTAGAAAAAAAAGGAAAGGAGTTTATTGACAGAACATCAGGATCTTGCAGTAAGAGAGAACGGGAGAGACAAGCTTGGGAAAGGACTAGAACAAAGCCTGTTCCAGAAGATTGGGAAGGAAGAATAGAAGAAGAAAAAAAAAGTTTTGTAACTGGAAAATCTGGAATGGAAGTACTAAATCACTTGTAGATGTTTCCTACATTCACTTCCCTTCCATTCGGTACATGTTCTTTATTTTCCTCTTCTCCCTACTCTAATGAGTGATGAAAAGGAAACAAAAAAACAAAAACAAAAACAACATAATACAAGCACTTTTTAGGGGCACAGTATATGCAAGGTTCAGGAGATACAATGGGGAATAAGGCAAAATGTCCTCCGAGTGGGTAGTCAGCAGTCTAGCAGAGAGGTTTAGGGAAACACCTGAGATGAACTGACAGGATGTAGAGAAGAGGCTTGTAGTATGCAGATTGATGTTAAGCACAATATTAATTCTAATGATTGAAAACCTCAAAAGAGTAACACTTCAACCACTGAAGAATAAATCTACATTTGTATCACAAATTTAATCAATGGAATATTGTTTGGACATTTAAAATATAAATCTATAGGGGCACCCGGGTGACTCAGTCTGTTAAGCGTCTGACTCCAGCTCAGGTCATGATGTCACAGGTTCGAGCCCCGCATCGGGCTGTGTGCTGACAGCTCAGAGCCTGGAGCCTGCTTCAGATTCTGTGTCTCTCTCTTTGCCCCTCTCCTGCTTGTGCTCTATATCTCTGTCTCTCTCAAAAATAAATAAATGTTAAAAATTTTTTAAAATTTTAAATATAAATGTATAAACCACAAAGCAATATGAAAAACACTTATAATTTATATGTGTAAAAATAGAATACAAAATACTATAGGCATCATAATTATACCTGTATAAAATATGCACACAGAAGGATATGGACAACCCAGAAAAATAAAAATAGCTAATGCTAAAATAGTTGATGAGCTTTATTTTTAATTTTGTTTAGTGTAGTTATAATATAATTATACAGTAAATATTATTTAGAGAAATAAGTTGGACTATTTACTCCATTTCGTGATTATTCAACAAAAATAAAACATGCTACAAATGCTCTGATGCCAATTAATGTAATTTAATTCCATTCTTTAACCTAGCCTATTTGCAGCTAGAGTTTTGTTGTGAATGTCAGGAGAGACAAATTGTTTAAATGTTAGTGTTTACATATGCTTCTTTGTTTCTTACCAGCTTTATACCCTAAATGTACCTACAGTTTTTCAGCCATAGGAAAAACCTATTGAATGTCAAATAAATTTTAGTTGGAATAAATGCTTCCCCTGACTCTTGCACTCTGCATTTTACTGTTCTCAATCTTTTCTGAAAGTTGTGAGTGCTTTAAAATCTTTTTTTTTTAATTTAAACTAAATACATACCCTTTCCTTTTGACTCTATTTAAGTTGACTTTTCCAAATTATGCAGGTTCTTTTTTTTTTAATGTTTATTTATTTTTCAGAGAGAAAGAGCACAGCAGGGGAGGGACAGAGAGAGGGGGACAGAGAATCCGAAATGGGCTCTGTGCTGTCAGCACAGAGCCCTTGCAAGGCTCAAAGCCATGAACTGTGAGATGCTGACCTGAGCTGAAGTCGGACACTCAACAATTGAGCCACCTAGGCTCCCCCAAGTTATACAGGTTCTAATCTTTCTTTCTCCAAATAAGAGAAGTGTACTATTATTACATCTCCACTGTTGACACCTTAATTCAGCCCTTCAAGATCTACTGATCTGAAGTAGCTCTTTAACTGGATTCATCCACCAAAATCTTTGCCATTTCCAGTTTTCCATTTTTGCACTGACTGCTGCCACATCATTCTGTCAGGAACCTAATGATGACGTACACCTCCGTTAAAAACATGTAGTTGGCTCCACATGAATTACTTAAGTACATACTCACTAGCTAAACATTTGAACCCCCTTTCTTCCTTTCAAGCATTATCTTCCTGGTATATACCCATCTTATCCCATAACCAGCCAAATTGGCCAATATACTGTTTCTTGATCGTAATTCTGACTCGCCCACCTCTATGTCTTTGTTCATGTTATTTCATTTATCTGGCATGCCCTCCCTCATTGTTGCCAAATTTGTCAAACTTTGTTCTATCCTTCAGAGCCAAACATACAGGGTGCCTGGGTTGCTCAGTAGGTTAAGCGGCCAATTCTTGATTTCGGCTCAGGACATGATCACCCAGTTCATGGGTTTGAGCCTTGCATTGGCTCTACACTTATAGCATGGAGCCTGCTTCAGATCATTTGTCTCCCTCTCTCTGCCTGTCCCCACTCCCTTGCTCACTCTCTCTCTCCAAAAACAAACAAAACATTAAAAGTTTAAAAAAAAAGCCCAACATAAATTTTCTTATTATCCCAAATAGATTTGCTTTTAAACCTTTCAGTCAAAACAAAATTTGCTTCCATTTCTTGGCTATTGCAAATAATGCTACAATGAACATAGGGGTGCACATCTCTGGATTAGCCTTTTTGCTTACTGGATAAACATCCATAGTGGAATTACTGGATCATATCACAATTCTATTTTTAACTTTTTGAGGAACCTCTATAATGCTTTCCACAGTGGTTGTACCAATTTACATTTCCACCAACAGGGCACAGGGTTCCCTTCCCTCCACATCCTCACAACATTTGTTATGTCTTGTTTTTCTGACATTAGCCATTCTGATAGGTGTTAGGTGATATCCCAGTGTGGTTCTGATTTGCATTTTCCTGATGATTAGTGATGTTGAGCATCTTTCTGTGTGTCTGTTGGCCATCTGTATGTTTTCTTTGGAAAAATGTCTGTTCAGATCCTCTGCCCCTTTTTAAATCATTGGCTTTCTGGTGTTGAGTAGTATAAGTTCTTTATCATTTGCAATATCTTCTCCTAGTCAGTAGGTTGCCCTTTTGCTTTGTTGATGGTTTCCTTTGCTGTGTGCTTTTCTGCAACAACATGGATAAACCTAGACAGAGAAAGACAAACACCATACAATTTCACTTATATGTGGAAAAAATTTTTAAAAATGAACACACACACACACACACACACACACACACAATTAAATACAGAGAACAAACTGGTGGTTGCCAGAGGGGAGGTGGGGGAGGATGAGTGAAATAGGTGAAAGGAATTATAAGGTATAAACTTTCAACTATAATATAAATAAGTCATTGAGATGAAAAGTACAGCATAGGGAATATAGTCAATAATACTGTAATAATAATGTAGGGTGACAGATGGTGACTACACTTTGTGTGGTGAGCACTGCATAATGTGTGAAATTGTTGAATTAACATATTGTGTACCTGACACTAACATAACTTAGTATGTCAACTATATTTCAATAACAAAAATTGAAAAATAAAAACACAACTCTGATTGTGTTCCCTTTTGCAATATTTAATCTGCTTTGTATTGAAGTCATTTATGTAACAATGAGATTTTATAATCTCTGTGAGAACAAGGGCTACCCATTTCTGATCTTGGATCCACCCTTAACATCTAACTCAGAGTGATGGCTTATTTACCAGTTTAGAGGCCACTCCAAAGCTGGATTTCCAGCTTCATCAGCTTAGTTAGTTTTCCTAGCTTAGGGGAATATTCGGAGTGGATAACAGAAAGCACAAATGTGCAGAAGGAGGACAAAAACAGAAAGATTGAAAAAAACAAGGAAAGAGCAATATACCCATAAGCATGCCACATACAACAAAGTGAAACTTGTATAAATATAAATCAAGAGGGATACCTTGTTCAGTTGTTTGTTTGCTTGTTTGTTACTTAAGACCAAACAGGTGAGGTTAGCATATTTAGGTACTATTTTCGTGAAATGGGTGCCTTATTTTATTTTGGATTCATATGATGCCCTGCCTGCTGACATATTCTTCCTCCAATCCTGGGATCACTAACCATTTGTTTTCCTTTTTCCACCTGTCAGAGTTCCCTCTTAATCTTACACTATATTCAAAGATTACAGTCATATGGGGCTCTTGGGTGGCTCAGTTGGTTACGTGTACGACTTCGACTTCAACTTGTGGGTTCCAGTCCCGCATCAGGCCCTGTGCTGACAGCTCAGAGCCTGGAGCCTGCTTCAGATTCTGTGTCTCCCTTTCTGCCCCTTCCCTGCTTGTGCTCTCTCTCTCTCCTCTCTGTCTCTCTCTGTCTCTCTCTCTCTCACTCTCAAAAATAAATAAATAAACATTTAAGAAAAGATTACAGCTGTGCTTTATGGACATGGAACTTCATCATCTTATCAAGTGAGAAGTCTTATAAATAGAATTTTAATTACCTCTAAAGGTTCTCTGTTTGTTTGTTTTGGGTTGAAAGAAATTTGATAATGTGGAGTGTACAAATCATTATGTTCCCTTCAACACTTATCAACATACTTGTCATAGAAAATGTTTAATATTATTTATCATATAGAAGTGCATGTATTTGAGGCTAGAGGAGAGGTATATCTCAGAAACATAATAATTTAAGTACAAACTTGAGAAAAGAAGGAGTGAAGACTGTCTAGGGTCCGCAGGTCAGGTAATGGAGAAGGAGAATGAAACTTCCAAACTCATTCCTAGTCTAACATCTTAGTGGTTTCATCCACTGGCCTCAGATTATTGCTTTGATGCAAAGTCGTACTTTTCTTTTGTAACTTCTTTGTTTCTCTCGATTTAATTCCAATATCTGAAGGTTTCTGAATAAACACGACTAAAGTGCACTTTGTAATAAATGAAACAATTGGTGGTAGTACCACAGAAAAATTGTCTCAAAAAGCACGCATTTCTAAGCAACTTAGAATTGAGTTGCGATTTTTTCTCCTTTGTAAATTCTAGAAAACAAACACTTAATTTCAGCTTCTAGTCTCATCTCCCTCTTAATTGAGTGGGTATGGAGTGTTGCTTTGCTCTGTCATAGATAATTTTAGTTGCTATAGTTTCTGTTTATCAATTATGCATTTTCTTTTGATTTTGGAGTGTTTTTTAAGGGTTTTACAGAAAATGAGTTAGAATCAATTTAATGTGCCTCTCTTGCCCTATAGAACCAAGGTAAGACAGACAAGGAGCATAGGCACAAACTCAACCAAGACTTGTCAACAAATCACTGCAAAACCTTAACACCTCTATTGGTTTTACTTATGTCTGTTTCAAGACATAAGCTGTTAAAGAGCTTCTTGGTACAAGCCCTTCCGTTTTTGTTTGTTTTGTTTATTTTTTAAGTTTATTTATTTATTTTGAGAGGGAGAGAGAGACAAGGGGAGGAGCAGAGAGAGAGGGAGGGAGAGACACTCCCAGGCAGGCTCCGCACTGTCAGCACAGAGCCCGATGACAGGCTGGAACCCACAAACTGTGAGATCATAACCTGAGCCAAAGTCAAGATTTGGGCGCTTAACTGACTGAGCCACCCAGGTGCCCCAGTACTTGCCCTTCTTAATACAAATTTGATTCAACAAATATTTTCAAATGAGATATTTGCATTGAAACCAAACAGGTGCATATTAAAGTTTGAAATATAATTTAAAAATTCTAAAGGAGAGATAAGATGGTCTAGACTGATTAACTGATAGCTATGTTTTAGCCAATGTAATGCCATAAAAAACTGCTTACTATTGGATATATCTTGTGTTTTCAGTGTTAACATATGAAAGGTAGTAGTTGGGTTTGCTCTTTAGTTTGTTTTAAAGTCAAATTTTGCACTTAGTAACCTAATTATTGTTATTGGTTATTGTTATTGGTAATTAATTTTACTGTTCCATACAACACCAAAGTTTTGAAATCTATTTGTTTTTAACTTCTATTTTCACAGCTGGTACTAGGTGGGGTTCAAACCCCAATCCAGATCAAAGAGTGTCTCTCCCCACTGCAATGGCTCTCTGCTGACTATTTGAGAATACACCACTATAACACCCCTCCCATCGTGGACTGTGTGTTGTTTCTCAGCAAAGAGGTAAGTAATCAGGGGGATTTACTTATTTATGTAAGTACTTATCTTTATTTACTTATGTAAGAGTTTTGGTGTTACCTTGCAGACTTTTGTTGCTAGATTATCACATTTTGGCAGATGGCAGATTGTTGTCTAAAAGCACAGAAATAAACAGATCATTCTGATATCTTTTGGTGGAGATTTGTATGTAGGAGAGAGGTTGTATAATCATTTTAATAAAGATGCATTCGTGGTTCATCCCATTTCATAATTTACAGACCTAGCTGTGCTCCTCCCTAGGTCTCCTGTATAATTAAATGGGCAAGCTGCATGTTGAAGCAGCTGAATTTGTGCATCAAACTGCATATTTTATTACGTGAATTTCCAAAGGCAGGTACTTTTTCTATTCAAGCTGAATTTTTAACTAATCAAGATAATTGTTTCAATGACCTGTTCCTAGACTTTCACTGTACTCTTTTGTTCAATTCTTAAGCTTACTACTTTCATTTTTTTGTTTCCTTTAATATAAATAGTACTTCTTCCATAAATTTAATCAATGACCTACTATATCTAGATACATGTGGATTCATTATTTCAAAATTATAGTATATTGCTTAATTTAATGTGGATAAAGGGGAGATATCAAATTTTTATATATTCAAGAAAGATAATCTTTGGTTCAAATTGATGCAGAATGGAGAGCCTATGTTCTCAAACTCTATACTGTTTTAAATATACATATGAAGAAGTATACGGGCCACCTGTTTGCAGATACACTGCTTTTAGAAATGGCTGTACTTTTTCTTAAAGTGACAGAATAATTCTGTTCTTACGAAACTATTTTTTTTTACTTATAGCTAGATTGGTAGATTGATATGCACTAGTTTAAAAATAACTTAATCGTAAAAATGTAAAATAAGAGAAAGTGGAAAGGAAAGAGGAAGTGGGGATTCAGAAAAGAGAAAGAGAAAGAGAGATTGAACTAATATTAAATGTTTGGCACAGTAAATGCCTACCTTAAATATATCATTTACAATAATCCTATGAGCTATACATTATTAACCTTTTTCTGATGATGACACTAAAATTGAGTACTTAAGTACTTTTTCCAAGGTCATACATCATCAAGCAACAGATCTAAAACTTAGCTGAAGCCTGTCTAATGTCAAATCTCATATTTTTACCTTAACTGATGCTGTATTTTCCCAGAGTCTGGTTGCTGCTGAGTAGAAATAGCACGAAGTTTCAAGTCAGATCCACCCAGGTTGAATTTTCATTCTAATACGTATTAGAAGTTTGATTTACTGCTAGTGGATTAAATTTTATTGTCCTTTTCTTCTCCTTTGCTAAGTATGAAAAAACGAGGGAGAGGAAGAGGGTCATAGTTGAAGGGCGGAGGGGGAATAGAAATAAAAAGAGCAGGAGGAAATGAGCAATTTGATAGTTTTGATTTTCTCTTTCATTCTCCCTCTCCCTCCCTCCTTTTCACCCTTCTTTCTTCCTTCTTTCCCTCCTTTCCTCTCTCTTCTGCCTCCCTCCCCATCTTATGGTTATTCCAAAGTGTATCCATTACAAAGGGCTTATTCTGGGCCCTTAGGTCTGTGATGAGTAATGAATAGGTTACTTCTTAGTAGACATTTACCAAAACACGGAACGTCCATGTTCTATGATCAGTGCACATTCAGTCCAGTTCCCGATATCCCCTTTAGCAGCATCAAAACACTTGTGATTTTCATCAGTGTATTCAGAAAGCTTATCTCCAGAAGCACGAAGATTTTCAGTTATATAAGGTGTCATTACACGTCCCCAGAAATTTGCAAAAATGATGAGCAGTAGAGGTGTCTACCTAAGACATATCACCCTCGAAGTATTCCACTTAAAGATAACATTATTAAAATTTTTATCTTTTCATTTCCAATCATTTTTACAATAAACAGCTGATTTTGGATAGTCATAATAATCATCTAAACAATTTTCATTTTATCTTATAAACATTTTTCATATTTCTAAACATTTTTAAGAAATGCTATATCCATTACTAAAAATATGTCATGTTATTGTGACATCATTAATTAATCATCCAATATTGAACCATTTACTTATTTCCTGTCTTTCTAATCATATAAAGTTTTAGTATAATTGAAGATTATTTGCTTCAAAGAGGAAGTTTCAGAGTAGAAAGAAATTTATTCATAAATATATTGAAGATATTTTTATTTTTAAATTGCATCCAAAATTATGCATTAATTTATTATTATAAAAGGATTGCAAGTAAAGAATATGAGGATTTATTTAATTTTATTTATTTATTTACTTATTTGAGAGTGAGAGGAGGAGGAAGGGAGAGGGAAAGAGAGAGGGAGAGAGGGGGGAGAGAGAGAGAGAGAGAGAGAGAGAGAGAGAGAGAAAATGAAGCAATGAAGCAGGCTCCATGCTCAGTGCAGAGCTCCACACAGGTCTCAATCCCATGACCTTGGGATCATGACCTGAGCTGAAATCAAGAGTCAGACGCTCAACCAACTGAACCACCCAAGCGTCCCCCCCCCCAAAATAATGATTTAATTTAATTATGTTCTAGCCAAGAGTGAGAATATTTGTTGTATTTATTTGACAGGCAAAAGTACTGAGGTGGGCATCTGATACACATAAATATGACTGAAAAGATTAATTCATAATGAATTATTTTTATAAATTACACAGGTCACAATAATCTTAATTGGTAGACAACTACCATTTAGCAAATGTGTGTGTATGTGTGTCTGTGTGTACGTAAGGAAAAATGCCAAAATAGTGATAATAGATAAGGTTTATTGAGAATGTAGCATGTTCCAGGAACTATTTAAGTACTTTTTAGTGTTATTTCATTTAATCCTTACATGAATCCCATGAAATGAGTTCTATTTTTGTGTGCTTTCCTTCATCATGTTAGAAGTGTGGATAATAAACACAAGGCTCAGAGATTGAGTAACTAGCCCAATATCATATGGATAACAAGTGATAATTTGCAATAAATATTATCACACTGATTTTATTGTTTCACGCTGATTTTATACCTAAGGAAATTCTAAATAAAATTCACACCCAGAACTTCCTATTCAAAAGTCCATTGTGCTGAATTGTTGCAATTCTCACTGAATTCATTTAGTTCATAACTTCCATATTAGTTTTAGTTTATAACATACCAAATACTACTGGTTTTTTTTAATCTTTCCCATTTTTACTCTCTGTACTGATTTTCTTTAAGGAAAACAGACTTTTTAAAAATTTATTTATTTGGAGAGAGAGAGAGCTGGAGGAGGGGCAGAGAGAGGGGGGAAGAGAGAAAATCCCAAGCAGGCTCTACGTTGCCTGTACAGAGCCCCCCGTGGGGCTCCAGTTAATTTCAAGATCATACCTGAGATGAAACCAAGAGGTGGACCCTTAGCCAACTGAGCCACCCAGGATCCCTGTAAAACATACATTTATATATTCATCTTTTACCCATAATGTTTAACCCAATTATCAACTCTAAAATAGTGTTGATATACATTTTGCGGAGTTTTAGTTAGAATAAGATATATAATGTGTATTAAACTACCTAGTACTTTAACTGATTGTTGAATCTCAATTTCTGTTGTCATTACTTTCCTTATCCTTTTTCTTAGTTCATTGTATAAAATAAATCACTTAAGAAATATGAGCAGGATATAATTTTCTATATGTGAACAGGATAAATTTCAACAGCTTGATGTCAGTTATTCTTCTCCTAGCAAACTATGATTATCAAATATTAGGAGATACCTTTGGGTTATGGCACCCAGCAGATCAACATAGCCAACTTTTTTTTTTTCATACCATTTGACAGAGTCTCAAAGTTAGGTGTGTGTGAGGTAGGGAGCGGGGGGTAATGGGTGGATTGGGATATGACTGAATCCAGCAGTTACATGAATCTGACAGCCCTGGAGGGAGCTATTCTGGTTTGGCATAAATGTTTACAAAGCTGGGTACTTCAGTTTGCCCTCAGATGGTTCATTCCATTTGGGGATACACTTAAATTGGAGAAATGCTACTTTGGTAAAGGTTTCAATCCATCTTCTCCATATTGCCCACTCCATTATCCTAGATAAATCTGTGAAGGAACACCTACTACGTCTAGCCCTTCTTCTCTCATGACCACCATTTTAAATATTCAAGATATTTCTCACCACATTGATAGTATTTTTGTGACTAGAATTGCCTAATATTAGCCAACTCTTTGAATGATAGCAATTACCTTTTTTCCAAGGGATATGACAATACATTCAGACAAAAGAGTAATACTTACCAAATAGCGAGGACAATAGAATTGTTTGCGTTATTTTATACAGAAGAAATGTGTGTGTAAAATAGTTAAGTACTTATCCAAGGCCATAAATTAAATTTTTTAATGGTTATTTATTTTTGACAGAGAGATAGAGAGAGAGAGAGAGAGAGACAGAGCATGAGTGGGGAGGGGTCAGAGAGAGAGGGAGACACAGAAGCTGAAGCAGGCTCCAGGTTCTGAGCCGTCAGCACAGAGCCTGACACGTGGCTCAAATGCATGAGCCATGAGCTCATGACCTGAGCCAAAGTCAGACACTTAGCTGACTGAGCCACACAGGTGCCCCCAGGCCACAAATTTAGCACAAAGTAGATTTTAGAACTTGAACATTAGATTGGCCAATGTGTTCAATAGCATGTACTTGTTCTGTCTTAAAATATTTTATGTGAGACATTCTCTGCATCTAACCAAGGGTTATATATTTAAATAGATTACACCAGGCAGAAATAAAGGGGTGAAAATTTACTAATTATTCTAGTCAGTGTTGGAGAATGAAGGAAAGAATGCATTAGGGGCAATTACATTTCTTGTTTATGCTTTTGCTCATGTTTAACAACATAATAAATAAGCCTGTGCTTCTAAAGAGGTGAGTGCAGATTCTTTGGTTGTTGTTATTCTTTTTTGTTTGTTTCTTTTTTTTTTAAAGTAAGCTCCACATCCAGCATGGAGCGCAATGTGGAGCTTGAACGCAAGACACTGAGATCAGGACCTGAGCTGAGGTCAAGAGTTGAACACGTAAGTGACTGAGCCACCCAGGCTCCCTGTTATTGTTGTCTTTAATTGCAGTGCTACTAATCTTATCCTGCCTTTGCTATCATTTATCAAGGTGAGTATGTTGGCCACAATTCTGAATCTCATCTCACTTTTTAAATAAAATAGTCTCACCATCTTTTTTTAAGTTCTTTCTTTCTTTCTTTCTTTCTTTCTTTCTTTCTCTTTCTTTTTTTTTTTAAACTAGGCTCCACACCCAGCATGAAGCCCAATGCAGGGCTTGAACTCATGACCTTGAGATCAAGACCTGAGCTGAGATCAAGAGTCAGTAACTTAATCAACTGAGCCACCCAGGCACCTTATTGTCCATCTTTTTATCTTGCCTTACCTTCCTCCTCTTTCATCATTCCAGGTACACACAAGAAAAGAATTTGCATGGAGAATTTGTCAAAACATTTCTTTACAATTTTGCCATAAAAAGCACACAGATTTCCAAATGTCCATTTGCTCAAATATGGAAAACTAGAAAAGCCAGTGTGGGATATTTTCTCAGTAGGGAAGGCACTGTCATTTTTTTGAGTTGTTTGTTCTTTCCTTCACACCCAGTCTTTTGGAACTCAAGAATCCCTTACTCTTCTTTGGCATTATGCACAAGAATATTCAAGGAGGAGTCCCATTTACATGAAGTTACTTTAAGGTTCTGTGATCATATTTTCTGGTGGAAGGACCAGGGGAAATGGCAGATTGAAAAGGATGCCTATAACCTTTCAACTCCACAGAAGTTAATTAGCCTTAGGGATTTGTCCTTTAAACTGTTCATGAAAAGACAGATAGTCAATAGGCATGTGGACCACCTTAGAGAGTACCTGGACTAAGTCCTACAAAGGTGAATTTGCAAGACAGGATAGGAGAACAAGTGATATGCTGAGTCTCCAGCATTTAGTGCACTGTAGTTATGGGGACCGGAAGCAATAATGTTCTTGGATAAAAGGCTCTGAATGTAGGCAGGCTGGATTATGAAGTTTGGATATTATCCTATAGGGAAATGCGAAGTGATCAGTTTTGGCAGAAAATAAACACTTTTGGAGCACCTGGGTGGGTCAGCAGTTATGTGTCCAGCTCTTGGTTTCTGCTCAGGTCATGATTTCACAGTTCGTGAGTTTGAGCCCCACGTCAGGCTCTGCACTGTCAGTGTGGAGCCTGCTTGAGATTCTCTCTCTCTCTGTCTCTCTCTCTCCCTCTCTCTGCCCCTCTCTCCCCACCTCAAAATAAATAAATGAATAAATAAATAAATAAATAACTTAAAAAAAGAAAGAAAATGAGTACTTTTTGTCTTATTTATTTCAATTTGGTTCCATTTTTGTATATTCCCTAATACAATAAAATCTCTGATTTAGGAACAAAACCTTTTTAGGCTGATTTGAGATAGTTTAGAGAAATAGACAGCTAAAGAGAGTTAGAGTGTTGAATGTAACAATTCAGGAAAGAGATGCTGGGAGCTGACCTAAGGTGTTAGAAGGTAAGTGGAAAAGCAGAACCTAAAATAAACACTGGCAGAGAGTACATCAATATCTAATCTTTCTCCAAGTCAACCCACCCTCATATTTATTAGAATTCTCTAGAGGATTCAAGCTTTCTCTTAGATAGCTTTTATAAAACTCTCCCCCAAACCTGGAGCAGGATTGAAGGTGACCCCCATTGTTGGCGACTAGAAAAAACTCCAGAGTGCAAAGTAGAATGCTCACAGGGTAGGAGTTCTTGGCACACTCATTGAATCCTATCAGATATGAGACATGCTAATTAAAATAACTTTATTTACAATGACAATCTTGGACCCATCTATCCAGAGTGAGAGAATAGATGCAGTAGCTCAGGGTTTCATGAGAAATAGTTTACAGGCTTGCACACAGAAAAACAGCCTCCTGCAATCACCAGCAACATCCATTGTCTATCTTCAAGACACAGCTTTCTTTTTAGGGCAATGCAACAATAAATACATATGTGGCAAGTAAACTGGATAAAGTTTGTGGCTTAGTTGGTTTTTCTTTTGCATAAAGTAGCACTTGCTTAATTATTAACAATTCATTACTTTATAGGTTTCATCACTACTAATAATGTAAGTATTAAAATTGTCCTGCATTTTTCTAGTATGTAGTATATACATATAAAATGCTAAAATGATATTATATATGATTTTTTGCTATATAATGCCATCTAAAATAGACTTTGTGTCACATCATTATAGAATAAAATAAGAAGGAAATCTGTGATAGAATTGGGAAGTTGAAATGCAGCCAATATCATTGGAATATGACCCACCAGACTGATTTCAATGTCAGATTGTTAGTAAAATATTAATTGGGTATATTTGCATAGCTCCATATCTGAGAGCCTTATTTGGTTCTGTAGATATGTATATCCCTCAGCCAATTCCTACACAGTCATAATTATATCATCAGGAAGAGTGTTTCTTCCCACTTCATTTTTCTTTTTTTTGAAACTTGTTTTAGCTATTTTAGGGCCTTTTTCTTCCAATATGAACTTTAAAATAAATTTTTCTATTTCTATAAAAACTTTGCTGAAATTTTGACAGGAGCAGTGTAGAAAGCTATAGATCAGTTCAGGGAGCATCTTTGCTATATTGAACCTCCCAGTCTAACACTGCCTGTTTTTCCAATTGAGATCCTTTTAAATTTGTTTCATCAACATTTTGTAAGTTCCAGGATATAAGTCCTGCACATCCATTATTAGATTAACAACTGGTTGTTTTATTTTGGAATTGTTTTTTTTGGAATTGCTTGTCCTTAGGAGTACAATTTATATAGGTAGGTTTTATCCTGTGGAAAAACTGAACTCAATGATTTTTTTTTTTTTTTTGTAGATACCTTGGGATTTTCTAAATCAACAATCATGCCATCTGCAAGTAGGGGCTATACCTTTTCAAACTGTAACTGTTTCATTTCATTTTCTTGACATACTGAACTGGCTAGAAGTTATAATATTCTGTTGAATAGCACTGGTAAATGTGGACACTCTTGCCTTGTCCCTGATCATAGGAAGAAAGCCTTTTGTCTTTGCTGTATGATGTTAGCTGTAGTTTCGGGGGTTTTTTGTTAGTTTTTTCTTTTAATGAATGTTCTTTAGCAACTGAAGAAATTTCCTTCTATTTTTAGTTTTCTAATAGTTTTTTTTTTCATGAATACTTTGGTTTTTTTTGTTTTTTTTTTTTGTTTTTTGTTTTTTTTTTTTTTTAGAGCAGTTTAATGTTTACAGCAAAATTGAAAGGGTGATACAGAGATTTCACATTTAGCACCTGGTCCCACTCATGCATTACCAACATCCCCTACCAAAGTGGTCTTATTACACTTGGTGAACTTACACTGACACACCATAATCACCAAAAGTCCACAGTTCACGCTAAATTTGACTCTTGGTATTGTACATTCTATGGGGCTGGAAAAATGGAAGATGACATGTATCAGTCAATCATTTTAGTATCATACAGAGTAGTTTCAGAGCCCTGAAACTCTTCTGTGCTCCACCTATTTATCGGCCCTACACCTACCGCCCAAAACCACTGATTTTTTTTTTACTTGTCTTTCATAGTTTTGCATTTTCCCAATGCCATACGGTTGAAATCATAGAGTATGTGGCCTTTTCAGATTGGTTTCTTTCACTTGGTAATATGCATTTAGGCCTGACTATTCATTTTTTTTCATTTTTTTTAATGTTTATTTATTTTTGAGAGAGAGAGCATGAAGGTGGGGTGGGACAGAGAGATAGGGAGACAGGGAATCCAAAGCAGGCTCCAGGCTCTGAGCTGTCAGCACAGAGCCCGCCATGGGCTCAAACTCATGAACTGTGAGATCATGACCTAAGCCGAAGTCGGAGGCTTAACCAACTGAGCCATCCAGGTGTCCCAGCTCATTTATTTTTAACACTGAATAATACTTCATTTTCTGGAATTTTTTTTTTTGTCATTTCTCATGTATTATCTGTAGAGATAATCATGTTATCTGTAAATACAGAAAATTTTCCCTTTTCCCAACTTGTATACCTTTTATTTCCATTAAGCATATTACACATTTTTAGTTGTCCCATATACCTTAGATATTCTGTTTTGTATTTTTAGTCTTTGATCTCTTTGCTTTCCAGTTTTTGAAGATTTTATTGATAAATTCTCTAGCTTAGAGATTCCATGTCCAGTCTACTACTTAGCCCATCAAAGGCATTCTTTATCTTTGTCACAGTTCTTTTGATCTCTAACGTTTCTTTATCATACTTTCTTAGGATTTCCATTTGTCTGCTTACATTGCCTGTTTGTATTATATGTTGTCTACTTGAGAAACCTTAGCATATTAATCAGAGTTGTTTAAAATTTTTTTATTTATTATTTGAGAGCAAGAGATCACACACAAACAGTAGGGGCAGAGAAAGAGAGAGAGAGAAAAAATCCCAAGCAATGCTGTGAATGAGGAGCCCACCTCGGGGCTCAATCTAAGGACTGCGACATCATGACCTGAGCCAAAACCAAAAGCTGGACGCTTAATCAACTGAGCCACCTAGGCGTCCCAAATCAGAGTTGTTTTAAATGTGTGACCTGATACATGATCTCATGGTTCATGAGTTCTAGCCCTGCATCGATCCCTGCACTCACCCTGCAGAACCTGTTTGGGATTCTCTCTCTTTCCCTCTCTCTCTCTTCCCCTTCCCCACTCACACTTTCTCTCTCCCTCAAAATAATTTTAAAAATGTTAGATGAATAAATAAATAAATAAATGACCTGATAATTCCTGTGTCCCTGCCATGTATGGTTCTGATGCTTGCTTTGTTTCTCCAAACTGTGTTTTTCTGCCTATTGTTATGACTTGTAATTTTTTTCTTGATTGCTAGATATGATGTAAGGGGTAAAAGATACTGCCATAAATTGATGTTTTGAAATGTGGTGACAACGTGAGTGGGGAGTGGAAGCAGTCCATAGTCCTGTCATTCAGTCATTGCCTTTTTTCAAGCCTGTGCCTCTGGAATGTGAACGTCACAGTTTTTTCCTCCTTCCTTTGGTGGGACAGGATAGAGTTGGATGTTTCCCTTGTTCAACTCGGAAGCTTAGAACAAGTTGGAGTTGAGTATTTCCTTTCCCCCAGGCCAATTAGGCACTCTAACACCCCATAGGTTAGGCTCTGGTTAACTAGTTTCTCATGAAGGTATGCTTTGCTAAGAAAAGTTCTGCCATATGTTGGGGTGCCTTCGTGGCTCAGCTGGTTAAGCATCTGACTCCTGATTTCAGTTGAAGTTGTGATCTCAAGGTTGGTGGGGTTGAGTCCCACATTGGGCTCTCTGGTGACAGTGCAGAGCCTGCTTGGGATTCTCCCCTCTCTCTCTGCCCCACCTCTGCTCTCTCTCTCTCTCTCCCCCTCTCTGTCTCTCTCTTAAAATAAATAAACTTAAAAAAAAAAAAACCAGGAAAGCTCTGGAGTATGTCAAAATGATTTCTCTTCCCCTCCCTCTGCTAGAAGAAGAAGGGAATTTTTCTTTTACATTTATGTGGGACTTTTATTTTAGGTTCTCAAGATAAATATCACAATATTATTGCTGCCCCCCTCTTAACTGGATCCACATGGAGATTCTAACTCTTGGGGTTATTTATGTGCACAAGGCCTCCAGCAATTTGTCAATGACAGTTCAGGTTTTCTTACCCCTGCACTGTTTCTGGGGTGGTTTCGAGTCCTGAGTCCCTGCTCTGGTAAACCTCAACTCCTTATATTCACCTGTCTGCTTCTCTAATCTTGGGGCAGCTATTTGCTTTGTGTCCTCCCCTCTTGCAGGGATCAGTCAAGGAGAGCTATTCATTATTTATCTAGTTTCGTTTTTTACTTATTCTTTGTGATGGAGTAGTGATTTCCAAGCTCCTTACATAGGGTGCCAGATTTTTTTTTGTTTTTATCATGAATGGGTGTTGAATTTTGTCAAATGATAGGAACAGGTTATTTTTCTTCTTTAAACTGTCTTTTCTATAGCATTCATTGCTTTATAATTTCTTTTCTAATAAAGAGGTGAGGGGCACTTGGGTAGCTCAGTCGGTTAAGCGTCTGACTTCGGCTTCGGTCATGATCTTATGGTTTGTGGATTTGAGCCCTGCATCGGGCTCTGTGCTGACAGCTCAGAGCCTAAAGTCTGCTTTGGATTCTGTCTCCCTCTCTTTCTGCTCCCAACCCTCCCACCCCCACCATACACACTCTGTCTCTCTCTTTCTCTCTCAAAAATAAACAAACTTTTTAAAAAAAAAAAAAAGAGGTGAGATTTTTAATTCCTTTTTTTCTTCAAGAGAATTTTTAAATAGAGTTTTGGAACATTTTTTTTGACAGCTGCTTTAAAATCCTTGTCAGGTAATTTTAACATCTGATGCACTATGTTATTGGCATCAGTTGATTATCTTTCCTTATTCAAATTGTGGTATTCCTGGATTTTCGTTTGGGTAGTAATATTTAGGATTCTAGGAAGAATCCTGTAGATGCAGGTTATTATGTCAGGAGAATTTCCAGAAGTATTTAATGCTTCTATTTTAGTAGACAATACCCTGATTAGGTTTAGCATGTAGAGTCTGGCCTACTTATTGGGCTTTAGTTCCAAGGACAGTTTGCTTTTCTGCTGTTTTGATTTTCTGGTTTTGTAGATTTCCATTCAAAATCGGCTGGTGCCATCTGCCGGTAAAGCGACTCCCTGGGTAATTAATACACAGTCCCTGGGGTAACTTCTCAAGCCAAGTTCTATCTTTAGCATGAGAGTGTTGCCTTTTTATCACAATACTGGAGAGGGGCAGTTTGCCTGGATTTCAGCATATGCAATCATCTGAGGCATTTTCTGTGATCTCTTTTTTTCCTTCTAAGGCAAGGTGAGTGCTCTTTGCCCTGAGATTGAGGCGGAGAGAAATCCATCAAGAATCCATCTCCCCTTGGTATTCTCCCAGAGTAAAACCTGGCTTCAACAATAGCTACAGCGCTGATAAGATAGTTAAGACATGACAGAAGACATAATGATTTTGGACTTATCTCTTGTTTTCTCCTTGAGAAACACTGAAAATTTTATGAACATTACCTTGCTAAGCTTTCATAATGCCTGAGGAACACAAAGAAAACAAATTTAAAGGGATTTTTGTCAATAATATCAAGTTTCCAGACAAGGTTGTTGCTGATATCCAGCCATTAATTATGTTGTTTAATTTTCAAATTTAATAAATGGTGTTAGGAAGATAGAAGAATTTTATCCTCATACCATCTATACTTACATTTACGAAGGAACTGTGAAAAATAAACTCACTGACCCAATCAAAGGAGGAACACAGCTTAAAGCTAAGCAAGGCTTTAATCAAAGTTCTTGCAGGAGTGGGTGTCTGATGGACAGGCACACCCGGGGCAGTTACAGCAGACAATTTATCTCTTAGCACACAAGTCCCTCCCCTGGCTCCTCATTGGCTGAGTACTACAGAGGTTATGGTTCTCCTGGACTTCCTCTATGCCCATGTAAGGCAAAAAGTAGTCTGGAACAAATGTACATTCCCTGAGGGCGCAGAGACTTTCAGTCCCTCCTCCTTTTATTGGATGACTCATACTCATTGCAAAGCCCAGGGGGAAAAAAGCCCTCGAAAATAAGCCTGCTGAATGGGAGAGGGGAAGAAGAACCAGGAAGTGAAATGTCTAAAGGTCTAGCACTCCATTGGTGGGAGTGGGGGGAGGTTATACATATTTCCAGTAGGTCATAGACCTACTGTTCACTAGACAGTACAGCTTTTATTTAGTACTTCTGAAAATGAATCATCTCCCTTACTTCTCACAGGAGCCCAAACCTCAGCATAGTCTAAAGTGCCTTTCCCATGTCTATAGTTTCAAGGGATATGCTACACCAAAAGGGTTTCAGGGTAAGGAAATAGATTCCTAAAAGCTTTCCCACTGTATCTACCTCTTAGAGATTCATATTATATTTGACAATTATCAAGTAGTACAATTCAAACCTAACTGGGCTTCTGAATTGCCTAGGATGCTGACTAAACGCATGGGTTCAAATAATAAACGCTTGCTACGTTTTTAGAATACAAGTACTCAATCTTATTATAAAATACCAAATTTAATAGATGAGATGAGATTTCCTGATGAACAAAAGATTGTATCTTAGTTTCCAATGATGCCATTATCTTTTATAAGATATGGAGGAGTTTTCTAGACAGATTGATGATTATGGTTTCACATTACTTTATGATTTCTATTAATGTATCTAAATGCGTATGGGTCATTACCATTTTCTTAAATCGTACTGTCTAGACACCTTATGGATTCAATGTTTCTCTAATTCTTTTATATAAAAATATTTTACTTGTTACAAAGAAAGAACTTTCTAGTGGAAACTTGTTTGTATTGACTGAATGCCTTTATGTCTATTGAAAGCCACTACGGATACTTCTTGAAGATCCCATTAATGTTTGTGATTTTGTTTCTATCTTGTCTTTCACACATGTATTAAAGTGATGAGACTTTCTCAAACATGAAGAATTCAAGTGAATTTGTTGTTCCTTTTCCTCCTCAAATTTAACTTCTCCGGTCTGTTCACAATTGCTATACTTATAAGGCCTGTTCAATAAAGCACAAAGAATGTTTCCCAAGCAACATTACTGCCTAGATACTTCTGGATCAATTATAAAAAGCATTTACTAGATCCACTATAGTAGATCCTTTCCTGTGGACTTCTAGCACAGATGTAATGCCAGAAGTGGTTACACAATTTCCTCACCTGGCACTTTACACACACCTTGCCTCGTGTTAGGCTTATGACATGATCCTATTTGTTTATGTGAAGACCACAAAAGTTTGAGAGTGAGGGAAATGCTTCCCTCCCATAAAAATGGAAACAAAAACAAAACTAAAATAAAGCATGCACACATTTTTTTTCTTATGAAACAGAATAGATAAATAGAACTTTGGGAGAGGTTAAAATACAAACTCTTAGACCTATGCCTCAAAAAATAAGGCAACTGAAGAAATCATTTTGAATTTCAACTACCATCACTCTGTATTTGACAAAGTCTATTGTACCATGAAAAGACTTAACTTTTATTTCTTTCAATATGACATTTCTTATTCTTTTGTTTGCACAGATCAAAGATAAATGGTTTGTTTAGATCCTTCTCAGAATCATTATTAAAATATCCTGCCATTTAGAAACAAAATATTTTTGCACATTTCATAAGTAGAAATATATGGTATTAAATTTTAAAAATGTCTCATGTTAGTTTTCTTTGTGACTTTGTTTTATAATTTTTCAAGCCAAAAAATAATTGTTAAATTGCTAGGAATATAGATTTTTATTTATTAAATTATATTAATTTTAATTCTTCTATTTTTTGTAAATATTTTGAAAGAAATTTCAAAAGTATCCTTGCACTAGAAAGTGAGACACACACACACACACACACACACACACACACACACACAGAAAAACAATTGAATAGCTTCTAAGGAATAATAAATATAGAAAAAAAACTATAAACAAATAAACAACTGTTCAGATAGAATCAAAAGCTGAGTTTTATACACTCAGTTTCTAGTTTCTTCATATACTTTTAGACTACAGTTAAAAATAATTTTATGTGTTATAAGCATAATTTGTAGGTATTTATTTACATAAATAAAAGTAGTCTATTTTTTCCCCTAAAATATAGCAGACCAATTCTGATCCTTCAAAAATAATCTATTTGGAATAGGTGTCCACAGATATAATTTCATAAAAACTATGTTGCCTTTCTCAGTAACTTGCCAAGTATGAATTCATCTGTTTGAACCCAGTGTTATGTAACAGTTAATGTTTCCAATGCACTCTATTTTATAATCCTTCTATGATCCAGTTATTAAAATCATTTTGTGGCTTATAAAATTCTATGCATCCTTAGCATTATTAGGATCAAACTTACAACTGTCCCATAAATGTTTGGTCTAAGCAACCAGTTAGATCCACTTTTCTCAAGTCTGGAGTCTGTGCTAACTTGATTATATCATTTATTTTGAGTTTTATTTCTCTATTTACTTTATACTAGTAAGTCTATGTAATGCTAAAAAAACAAATAACTCAGTACTTAGCTAAACAATTCATTACAAATGATATTAGGCAGGCTATTTGAAAAATAATTTTTGGATGAATGATTGAAGTAGGTTATGCATAGCATTCTAAAGACATTTCTCCTATGTATATCTCATGGAATTACCACAACTTAGAAAAATTGTTGGCTTGTTAGAAGTGTTTAACATTATTTTCTGTGTAAATCAGATAGTGGAAGGTGGACTGGGAAGAACAGTTTTCTGCCCCGAATGTATTCACTTTTTCTGGGTAGATACCTTTTGCAAAGAAAAAGCGTGAACAAACATTGGTTTTACAAACTAAGTGCACAAAGACACAATAAGCACATTCAAAATAATGTAAGTGGTGGGCCCTGTGCCATGTACATTGTCTCAAAAATGCCTTTCAGGTGTGGAACCAGAGGCTTTAGAGGGATATAGATTTTGTATATTAAAACATTAAATAAAAGCTCAGATCAATAGGTAACCTTTCATTTTGGGATACACAGCTTTGGTTATGACATATCAAAACAATTTAGCAATCTGGAGAATTAGAAATCTATTACTAGTACTAAATTATTGTTTTAAAATATAGAAACTTTACTTAAAGAGTAATTTAGTGTCATTTGTGATCTAATTTTCACATTTTTCATAGCACAGCTAGAGACAAAGAATGAGAGAGAGAGAAAAAAAAAGAGTGTTTTTCAAAAAAATGTTTAAGTTTGAGAAAGAGAGAGAAAGCGAGTGGGGGAAGGGCAAAGAGAGAGGGAGAGAGAGAATCCCAAGAAGGCTTGGTACTTCAGTGCAGAGCCCCATGCAGAGGTTGAACTCATTAACCATAAGATCATGACCTGAGCCAAAGTATGATGCTTAACCAACTGAGCCACCCAGGATCCAGAAAGAACCAGTTTTATAGATGATATTTAAAGTTTCCAGATGAAGTGCTCAGGGTAAAATGAGGGATCAGAAATCTCTGCTGGCTCCGTCACGCCCCTTCACAGCTCTTAAAAATATGTGATTCTGTGAATGAATATTGCAGCCCACAAGTCTCCTTCATTTTTCACCTTTCTCAGGGGAGAGGCTTAACTATCCTTACAGGTTTATAACAGAGAATCAGGAAATTCAAAAAAAAAATTTTTTTACGTTTATTTATTTTTGAGAGACAGAGAAAGACAGAGCACAAGTGGGGAAGGGGCAGAGAGAGAATGAGACACAGAATCCGAAGCAGGCTCCAGGCTCTGAACTGCCAGCACAGAGCCCAATGCAGGGCTCAAACTCACAAACCATGAGATCTTGACCTGAGCCAAAGTCAAAGCTTAACCAACTGAGCCACCCAGGTGCCCAAGGAAATTTATTTTTAGGGTCTACCCCTCATCCTACCCTCCTCCACCCTATGCAATATAAAGCAAAATTCGTCAACATTTCACATTAGCATGACATATTTTTGAAGTATTTGTAAGACTTGACAGGGGAAGCAGGCTGATTTTGCCAGGAATTACTTGGGAGTAATGTACTGACAAAAAAAAAAAATTTAGTCTAATATTTTTCTGGATGAAGAATCAAATTTGAACAAGCTTACTTTTTACTATTTGTTTTCTTCAAGTCTGTTCTAAATTTTCAATCTGAGATATGACAGTATATTCAAATTTGCATCTTTTAATTTCTGGCATGATCAAGTGGGCATTGTAGCACTGAGTGTTGTTTTATTTCAAAGATACACAAAACCATGCATCCTTAACTGTTCATTGTAGTGGACTCATTCCATCATTTGTTCTACCAAAAAAGCAATTGATAATAGGAGTGGCTTTTGAATGATTTTAAAAGAAATATGTATATTTCTTTAGCAATAGAAAGCACTAGATTAATTTAACTGTATGCTATGACGTAAATTTGATACATTCTTTTACTTGCTTAAATTAGCACTGATTAATTTTGAATTGATTTATTTAATGTCTATAACTTTTTGACAAAATATAGGTATCATATTTTTTAAACATGTAGCTACATACGCCCACACACACACACACACCCACACACACACACGGGAGAAAGACTGTGTCTACCTAGTGCCCAATGCAAATATGTTTTTGAAAAAAATGTGAGGACAAAATATACTCAGTGGACAGGTAACCAGACGGATTTCATTCTTGACTGGACATAGGGAAGTTTTTCCTCTTGATCCTTATGGGTTGGATTGAAATTATTGATTTTCCTATTCCTTTCTGTGGATGCTTAGTCTCTTGGCAGAAAACTCTGGAACTGCTTAGGGGGTAAAGGAACTCTCAGGAGGTAAAGAGTAGAACTCTGAGCTCCACAAATTTTTCTCCTCCACATTAAATTATGGTATCTTCTCTTTTATTTCCGGTATTATTGGGCTAACACATTGGTATCTCATATGCATTTTTTTTAATTTAAAAATGGGATCCATGAAGGGGCACCTGGGTGGCTCAGTTGGGTGAGCGTCTGACTTTGGCTCAGGTCATGATCTCACAGTTTGTGAGTTTGAGCCCTGCATTGGGCTCTGTGCTGACAGCACAGAGCCTGGAGCCTGCTTTGGGTTCTCTGTCTCTGTCTCTGTCTCTCTCTGCCCCTCCCCAGTTTACGCTCTGTTTTCCATCTCCAAAATAAACAAACATTAAATTTTTTTAATGGGATCCATGGCTAAAATCGTTTGATAATGATCAAAGATGTCTATGATGTCTTTCCTATCATTTAATCTTAAAAAAATTAGACAAACTATTCTAGAATCACTTTTTGTATACTCAGAATGTGCCAGGAAGTATACAACCGACTGAAAATACTATAATAAAGAAAAAATATAATAAAGCATGAATATTCTTATGATCCAGGTACTGTTCAAAATGTTTCTTTGTAAACTAACTTCTTAAATCTTCACAACCCCCAGGGTAGTAGACACTATATTTGTCCTTATTTTATAGAGGAGGAAACTGAATTACAAAGATGTTGCATAATTTGCCAATGGTTACATTTGTAGTGAGGAGACGAGCCGGACATTAGCCTGCTGATACTCTGTAGAATCCATGTGTTTAACTAGCATTTTGGAGTTTGCTTCTGCAGGAAAATGCCAGAGCCCTGTCTTAACACAGCCTGAATTCTGGTGGAAGAGACAAACTGTAAACAACATAGCATGCAATTAAACACATAATTACTAACAGTGATAACTACTACCAAGAAAAGCATTTAAGATCCTAGCAAGAAGGGAACAGGATGTGTTTGGGTTGTCTGATGATTTCACTGAGGAAACAGAATTTGGATTCAGTTTAACTGACACCTTCCTCCGTGTGGATTTTCAAAACCTCCAAAATGATATTTTGTATTTTATTCAGATACTGCTGTGAAATGTTTGAAAGTATATGCTGGGATTCAAATAACCAAGTAATTTTGCAAACGTGGTGGGTAGAGAATGATAACATCACTTGAGAGCAATGCCACTGCTCTTGATTCTGTGCAAGCTGAGACTTCCGAGGCTCATTAAGTTAGCTGCCTTTCCAACTTAACGTATTCCACAGATATTTTTTATTCTCTCTTTGTATGTCTCTCTCTCTCTGGCTCTGTGTCTCTTTTTCTCGCTCCATTATATCTCTAGAGTGTGTGCATGTCAGAAGGCCAGAAGTTTCATACTGAAATTATTGGTCCAACAGTTTCTATACCATGTACCATGAGAGCATGAAAATAAATGAAAATGTTGTGTGCATGTGTTTTTTTTTTTTTCATCAAACCCAACTGTTTAATCCTTTGAGTACACCATTCTACTTATTGCCACTTAGACACAGCAGTGTCTTGAGAACAGGTGATGCTATATACTTATAGCCAGCAACGTCTACCCTTGATCCTCACAGGGCTAGTAAACTCTACTCCTGGTTGTGCAATGAGCATATCTCTAGCTTCTATTGGCAGTATCTTTACCAAAAGAGAGAATAAAAAGCAAGGGCATGTGCTTCTTTTTTTTTTTTCTTTTTCTTTTTTTTATTCCAGCCAATCCATAATGTAGCAAGATTCTCGCACAGAGAGTCATGACACAGAGGCTTTTCTTGCCAGGAAGCAACTTTATTCCTGCCGGCACTGCTCAATTGGGTTCGTACTCAAAGAACTGAGCCCACGTGGCATAGCTTTTTATATATTTTTACTTCTTTGTCTTCCATATATGGTAACACACAAACATGCAGTCTGATTAAGTGGTCTCCTGTGACAAGGTCCTGAGGGATGTTACATATGCATACAGCCAGGTTACCTTGAGGTTTGTTTGTTTTGTTTTTTTTTTTCTTTCCTTAGGGAGGGACCCTACCACAATAACACTATTATTATGTAAAATATGGCTATTAGATGAATATTTCATCCACCTAAGTCTAGTGACATGTATTTTTAATTTTTAAAAAAAATTTTCTAATGCTTATTCATTTTTGAGAGACAGAGAGAGACAGTGCAAGTGGGGGAAGGGAGAGAGAGAGGAAAACACAGAATCTGAAGCAGGCTCCAAGCTCTGAGCTGTCAGCACAGAGCCGGAAGCAGGACTTGAACCCACTAGTGAGATCATGACCTGAGCCGAAGTTGGACTCCCAACCAACTGAGCCACACAGGCACTCCGTGACATATATTTAACAGATTGGTCCTGCCTAAGTTTCAAGGAAACAGCAAAATTGAATACTGAGCAGTTTTAGCTCTCCTCAGGCTCTACTCTTACCCATTGTTAAAGGAGCAGCACATCTAAGATGATAAACATCCATCCTTTAAATTTCAGATCCTCTCCTCTTTGGCTATTCTAATATATGTCCCAAGACTCACAGGAATATTTGGGCAGAAACTTTCCAAAGCTCCTACTCATGTTCTTTACTGAAATAGTCATCTGCATCTGAAACCTGATGTCTCTGTGTTCCCCAGTTTCCATGTTCTAAGATGGCTGTATTTCCCAGATAAGCCAAATGCACTGTAGGTTGGTCGTTGAGGAGCGATGGGGCATGTTCTTTTTGAGAAAGAGTAATGGAAACGGAGGAGAGATCTTGGCAAGTGAAAGGGTGGGTAACACATCAACACTGTTAGTATTTAGTCTTCATTCCTGAAATAGATGTGGCTAGGGATTCTTGCTATCATGAGTTAATGTTTAAATAAATTTTCTTACTGGATTTGGGTTCAGCCATTGAATTTTATACATGAGCACATTAGCCCAGGAAACGTTTAAAAGATTGAGTGGGTCTGAAAGAAAGAAATTTTGCCTTTTTAAAAAAATACGTTAGTGCAGGCTGTATTTTTACTATTTTCCCTTACTTGAATGAGCAAAACAAGAATAACTAGGTATGCCAGGAAAGTGAAGTGGGTGATAATGAAGGTGCTAAACTCTAGAATCCTTGAAAAAAAAGAAAAAGGAATCTTCTCAAAATGTGGTAGTAAATTGAGAGTTTCCTTTATGTGTTTTCAGATTAACTTGAACCCGCAGAGTAAGGAATTGAGGAATTGATTACAGTTTGGGGAAATCAGAACTCTGGAAGAAACCTTCTCTGGAGAAAGAGAACATCTTTTCAATGAACACCTAGGACAGCTCTTTCTACCTCACAGTATTACGTCCACTGTCTGTGATCTCTCCTTACACTATCAGTTATTTGGAGGAGTACAAAGATAAAGATTTTCTGGTGTTTGAGTTCCCTAATAAATTTGACTTCTTTCTAGAAAGAAGTGAAATTTATATGTATATTTATATGTATATGTGTATGTGTGTATATATATATGTACGTATGTATATATATATGTGTGTGTGTGCATGTATATATATATATGTGTGTATGTATATATATGTATATGTATATGTGTATATATATGTGTGTGTGTGTGTATATATATATATATATATACACACACACACATATATATATGTCTCCTTTTGTGAGTATGTATTTCTCTGTATAGTCCCACTGTGGACATTCTCATAGGCATGTGTTTCTACATTTGTTTGTGGTTTCTAGCATTTGTGCACATTCATAGTTGCTGGCACATACATTAGGTATATGTACACCTATATACACCCCTGTATATATACACCCCTGTCATCAGTGTGTACATGTATCTATACATGCGTCTATGCCTAATAACATAGATCTAGGAAATGTACAGACAGGTGTTGTACATCTTTTTATTTGTTTTATTTATTTTATTTTCATTGAAACTGTTCACAGGATTATATACTAAATATTAGAATTCTAAATGCATTAGACACTATCTTGCAAAGACCTCAGTGCAATGATACCTGAGATATTAAAAACACTGATAAAGCATTAATCCGAACAACCACAATTCATATATTATAATAGAAAGTTTCAACTCATATTTACGCTTTTGTGGCATAGACAATAGAAATTTATTTTCTCATGGTTCTGGAGGTTAGAAGTCTAAGATCAAGGTAGCAGAAAGTTTGGTTTCTCTAGAGGCCTACCATCTCCTCAGCTTGCAGACAGCCACCTGCTAGCTGTGTCTTCACAAGGCCTTTTCTCTGTGTGTGTGGGTCCCTGGTGTCTCTTCCTCTTAAGGACACCAGTCGCATTGGACTAGGGCCTCATCCCTATAACCTCATCTAATTAGCTGTAAAATAAATAAACTGTACTTATTAACCCTTATGAACCTATACACTGTAAAAGCAAGACTTTGTGGCCAAAGACAGGCCTGCCAACTTTAATACGATTGATACTCTTCGTTTCACTTTTAACTGGAGCCAAATTGGTGGTCTGAAACCGAAGTTCTCTTTTAAAATAAGTAAAACTGCTTCATAGGTAAAGCAAAGCTTTCAAATGTAAAGACATGTCTTGCACATTTCTGTTTTGTAAATTATCTTCCCTATCAAGATCAATCTGTAGCTAATGCAAGTCTCCTACCGGGTCCTTTTCTCTCCAACCTCTTCCATTTTCTCAAGCTATCACCTCATCTCTTTGGGCTGTCTGCTAGAGTCTGTTAGTGTGGTTTGGTCAAAGCTATTATTCTCTGAAGACATCTCTCAAGTTAGGGTATACAGATCTCTGGGAGCTCTCAGACACTGGAATTCAATCCTGATCAGAGAGGCAATGGATGTAGTTGCCTTCAGGCCATTTATAGTTGTGTTATTCTTGTATGTTAAACTCCAAATCCAAAGGCTGTAAGAATTAGAGAGCCTATTGGCCTTGCCAGAAGCGGGGTTACTTAGTAGTTTGTCTGATCTGGAGAAATACAGTTAATTCAATAATTTGGGGAGACATTATCCCTACTCAGAAGTTCCATCCTTTAATGAAAGCCCATCTTCCCTAACAGACCACTTAATCCCTGGTTTATCTATATGTGCATAATTACGGCTACACTTTTCTATGGCATGCCCCTTGTAAATGAATTTACATTCATTTTTAAATTTAAAGAAATATGCACTTTTTTAGTAGTATAATTTTTTTATCTAAGAAATAATATATCTTTTCCAGAAGTAATATGTCACTGACATATTGGGAGTCAGAGACCCCACCTGGCTCTGCTGGCATGAATCATGGTATCTTGGACAAATCACTTTATGCTTGACCTACCTTGGTTTCATGGCTGATCAAATAAAGAAACTGGATTTGGTTAAACTCGAAAATCCTTTCTAGACTTAATATTTACTAAACCAGAGAAACTGAAGTAGCTCAATGACCTTGTTTACTAAAAGTGTATAAGAAAGATGCTTAAGAAGAAATCCCTCCATGAAAGTGAAAATTCCAATAGGCTGAAGTAGTTCTGTGGTCTACAGGGACAAAAATCCCTGGTTCACTGTCATTTTTTAAAGAATATTATTTTAATGCCTGGTTAAAATGTCATGCAATTGAAATGATATAAATTTGGGGCATTTTAATGCAGGTGAAGATTAGACAGGGACTAAAGGAAAGAAAACTGGAATAAAGGAAGAGAATATTCAGGAGGAAATTCATGGGTGTACGTAGTAGGCACAATACTGGGAGGAAACAGATGGGAAATTCAAAGATTTTAACTGAAGAGAATTTAATGAAAGGTTATTTATGGTAGATAAGGTATCTAACTAGCGATCTGAAGTCCCCAGGGTCTGGGAACATCAAGAAGCTATTACCACATCTGGAAATAGAGAAGAGAAAGGAAGAAGTTATTGAAGGTTAATGATGCCTGGAGAGATGTTAAAGTCATGAAGAAAAAAAGAGCAACCCAACAGGAGCTTGTATGTTAGAATTCAGTAGAACCATAACTAGGTTCCTTAGTGGAAATGTTCCTATTCAGGTTAGCAGGCCTCCATATATATTAATTGCAAAGTAGTTGGGAGAGGAAACAAAATTTCTTTATAAGTGGGCTATTAAGTAAAATACTAAAATAAGCTACACTTGCCTCCACTTCTTGGTTTCTAGACCCATCTATTCTGGCTATGGGGAAAAAAGACACAAAATAAAATGGCTCCTGGTTTAAGATATAGATCACATACTACAGGACAGGGCCCAAAATTCCAGGCGTTTTCCTATCCAATGACAAAAATTAATGTCTATAAACCGTTGGCCATCCTATCAGGTCAGCTTCTTTAAGTGAGATTGAATATGGTAAGATTAGTCAATTCTGTGTGTAAGCCTATTACCATTACTTACATATCATTTATTTTAATACAACTAATTCCAGGGCGCCTGGGTGGCGCAGTCGGTTAAGTGGCCAACTTCAGCTCAGGTCATGATCTCAGGGTCCGTGAGTTCAAGCCCTGCGTCGGGCTCTGTGCTGACAGCTCAGAGCCTGGAGCCTGTTTCAGATTCTGTATCTCCCTCTCTCTGACCCTCCCCCATTCATGCTCTGTCTCTCTCTGTCTCAAAAATAAATAAACGTTTAAAAAAAAATACAACTAATTCCTTAATAAAGACAATGTTGTATGGAATATCATGTATATTAATACACACTTTATAAGCCCAGAAGATGATAGACACGCTTTTTGTCCAGGCAAGAAAAAAATATATCTAGAATAAGTATCTATTTCTTTGAGGCAACTTTGCCATCATCTTCCTTCACATGTCTAAATCAGCCTACATCCTGGTTGGCAGGTTAGTCTCTCTGAGTAATCGAGCCATAACAGGAACTCAGCATTGGCCTCTAATGTTTTCGTTTTGGTAATAGCAAGGCAGTCTTGGTAAACTAATAATGTTGTTAAGCTCATTGATAGACACCATTCTAGCCACCATAGCCATTTTGTATCTGGAGTCATCGAGTAAACTCTGGAGTCTGAGAAAGAGGCAGAACACCTTCAAAGGAGGGATTATCTTTTCTCTCTGATTATGAAGAGACTAATAGACTGTATTTAATGAGTATTTATGTTGAACACAGACATCTTCACATTTGTTTTCATTACAAGAAGTTTAACTTTACACTTTACCCTAAGACTTCAATGCCAATCTAATTCAACTCCAATTTCCTAACCAGCTAGCCAACTCATGAGACAGTGTGCATTGATTCGTCTAGCTCTACACTTTTGGCCATCCCTCGTGTTGAAGGAGACCACAAGATGCATTGCCTGTAGATTTGTTAACTGGAAGAATATTTTTTTCACCATTGTCTTTCAGAGACATCCCTGAAGGCAGCTATAAGGCAGGAAGGACCATCTTTTTCCTGTAGAGTCCCAACACACAGTACATTCCCATCTGCAAAGTAAGCCTGAGCTTTATCTTTTCTAAACAATTGGTCACAGGGAATTCTTCATGGAGCCACTGGATTGTGTTGAGGGAGAGATAACAGCAGTGAAATAGGTACTATTAGAGTATATGTTCTCTTCATTAAATTTCTTTGTGTATTTCAGGCAAACTTAATCACTTCATTCATATTACTTGTGCTTAAGAATAAAAGGCAATTGTGTGCATCCCACTTTATCATTTAGTAGATCAGGTAACACAGAGTTTGTGGTATCTGTTTCCATTGTCACTTGGTATCCCATTCATAAGTCTTTACCTGGGTCCAGAAGCAGCCTCAGACCCACTTTTCAAATGGAGACTATTTAACACAAATAGGCAGGGTTGCATCATTCCACAATCCTAGGGAAATCCATTCAGTTTCTCCTATTGGAAGGAACATCCCTGAGACTCCATACACCTTTCCTATCTGTCAGGGTTACCCCAACTATCATTTGGATCCTGAAGTTGTTTCTTTTTTTGTCTTTTTGTTTGCTTTTTTTTTTTGTTTTTGTAAGTCAAGTAATGCTATTGTTTGTATACTGCAAAACTTTCTCTTGATCTTGACCTCATAGTAAGCTGTTAGCCTCATGGCTTCCCTGGTAAATGAATTGGGACATAACACAAATTATGGTGGATGGATATCCACCAGGTATACAGCATGGATATCTGTATCAGAGTATAACCATCCCAGTGGGAGTAAGTGAATAGAGTTAGCTGTGGGAATTAAAAATAAAGACCCCCTAATATCTGTCTCCTCTCTTCCTATGATCTACTTCCAGTTACTGTCAGTTCCTGAATCTAACTGGGAACCAGTGTGAACTTCAGTTTATATCCTGTAACATACGGTCAGACTCTTTGGCACAGAACAAGGCAGAAAAGAATAGACAGAAAACCTGGTGGAGCAAATGGAGAATAACAAGTAAAATGTGCCTAAAATGTATTTTCATTAGACAAAGAATAGGAAATGCTTTCAAAGTGGAGAATATTATAGGCAAATATTCAAAATATCACTTCATTCCCTCATGTACAACACATAGCAGGTGAACAGAACAGACTCTTACAGAGTCACACACAAAAATAACTGGAAAGATTATGATTGAATATTGACCTTGGATTCATATTTTATATTTTAGCATCATGGTTGAAAGCTGAGACTCAAACCTAATTTTTCATCATAGAATAAAAGTAGAGGATAAAAAAGGGGGAAAAAGAGTCCTCACTGTAGTATGGGGGCAGAAGAAAAAATTATTATAAACAAAGTTATTGAATAAGTAGAAATTTCTTACATCTTTTTCTGTTAGAAAAAATTACTTGCTGTTATTTTACGCTTTTTTTTTTGATCAACATAAAGAAATATTTTCCACTTCTGTGGCATGCTAAAGAATCTGGAATTAAAGTGTATGTTAAACTAGTTTGCACCATTACAGCCACATGAGCTGTTTATGACCAAAATTCATTTTTATTTGTTGTACCCGTTTAAGTTGGATAGTACCTATTCTTTCCTACTTGTTAAATATTTTAATAATGTCTCCATGTGTAAATGTGATAATAACCTTAAATTCTCAATTCTCTTTCATGGATAACCCTGCAGAGTTTGCTCCATACATTTGGATAATAAATTCTTACAATCCCTCCCCTCTTCTTTATATAATTATTAAGAGGAGAATTGTTTGCTTACAACCTCCTCTCTCTTCTCTACTTGACATCATAATCTGTTGCCACATAGTTTAGGTTTTTGCTAAAGCAGTATTCCCTTTTTGTTACCAATTTCTATATTTATTAAGCATAGCATTGTATAACAAACCACACAAACTCAGTGACTTAAAGCAACAATTTATTCTAGTTGTGATAACTGTAGGTCTACTAAGGTGTTAGCTGACACAGGCTGGGTTTGCTTGAGTGACTCTGTCTCTAGCTGCATGATTAGCTGTAAATTTCATCCTGATATTCTCAGAATGAACTTATTTTGGTCCCAGATTGAAAGAGGTGCAGCTCCCTGAGGCATATTTACTTTTTCATAGATATAACAGATTTGCAAAAGACGTGTTCATCGCCACAAGCACACTTTAAACCTCTGCTCATCTCACATCTGCTAACATCCCCTTGCCTACAGCAAAATACATGACCAACCAAACTGGTAAAACCATCTTTCCATAGAGAAGGGAAGGGAGAGTGCATATTTTGAAAAATAATCTGCCAAAATGCCCCGATCTGTATCTGTGGGTTTTCCTGTCCATAAAAGCAGTTTGAAATATCATTACTTTCTATAACATACTGGGAAACAGTGTTAGCTCTCTCCATGCTAATTCCATGGTAGAGCTCATCGGTATATTTTATAGTAGCCTGACCTGCCAACATTAGCTCTGTCTTACATTAATATCAACTTTGTCACCTATTAGACCAAGACTCCCTGAAAAGATTTGAGATTTCTTTGCCTCAACTTTATTTGCTAAGGCTTCCAAAGAAAAATATCCTGGATTTTGTTAAACATTCAGGTTTCTCTCATTATTTTTCCCATATGGAACTTAAGCATATCTCTTATCTTAGAGAGTATATGATAAAATGCATTATATGAACAGTGTATAATAATTAGGGTTCATTAGGCACATTTTTAAATTAACTCCATGGGGACAAAGATCATGACTTACTCCATTCACCACTTTATACCCAGTGTCTAGCCCCCTGTATTTGGGCATTTTAATATGTCATTAAATGCATGGTTAATAAATGAGGTATCTTATATTTATTATGAAATTCTTGTCTGTCAGGCATTTTTTTTATTTCATTTAGCTTATATCATATACATTATGTTTGTTTTCTTACTTTCTATACTTTATCATGTTGATATGTAGAATTAATACCTAATAAATAAAAGTGAAAATTCACTGATAAAAAAAAAAAAAAGACTACCTCAAAGTCACGGCCCTTGCAAGTGGCAGAAATAAAGTTTATTTCTGACTTTATAACCCTTATAATATAACCTAAAGCTTCTTATCTGCTTCAGTTGACTGTTGTTCCAGCACATTAGTTTGTGGAGAAAATTTTATTTAAAATATACTTTAATTCCACTGGCAAAATAAATTGAAGATTCAGAAAGGGACGTTGAAATTAATAAGCACTATGTTACTTAGTGAATCAAGGTCATGTCAGAATGAAGGTCTTTAATCAATATAATTTTACCTACAGGAGTCTAAATTTACTTGAGTGTGGAGTCTTAAAAAGTCAGAGATGTTCTATTAGAGAATCTAAGACTATAAACTTCAATGTAGATATAAACTAATGAAAAAGCATGTAATGATTTAATATTACATTTTAAAAACTACATGTAGGCCAATTTAATAAAGAACTACAATCATTGTTCTTAGGAATATGTAAACACTTGTGTTTAAAATTACAGTTGAGAAAATGATACAGGTTTAAAATCACTTTTTCAAAGTCTAACCGAAATGAAGAGAAAGAGGACATTGATTGAAAACTCTCCCGATTAATTTCAGTCAGGGATTGGTGTACTATTGAAGAGCAGGCTCCCTGTTTGAATAACTCTCCAGGCTGAATGGACCAGCCTACCTCCAATTTTACCAAACACAATGGTCCCAAGCAGCGATAATGATGGTTTGCATTAAAAAGTGTGTGCATTATTTATATGTTTATTTCCTTACAGCTATCTCATAATGCATAAAATCCCTAATTCACTGATAGAATCTCCCAGGGAGATTAATGTGGGTAAATAACTAAGCAATAGATAATAAGTGAAAGGCAGCACACTGGAGGTGCTAAGGACTACCCACATGTTTGGAGGGTCCAGGGAGCTAAGAATTAGGAGAAGCTGATTAGAGTTTCAAAAATGTGAAATAAAGTTCAGCCAGGCAACAGCATATCACAGAAGTCTGATGAATGAATCCATCAAGAGGACACAAATTGTCAAGACAAGTAGAATGGCCAAAACCTTTATTCTACACTATGAGCAAAAGAAAGTGGAAATGCTACCTCAGGAACTAATACCCTCAGCTATAGGAAAGAATAATACAATTTAATAATTATGGTAATGCAGTAGGTAGTATTATTCAATTTTTATGCCCAAGAACTGTGCTAAGAGCTTCATAAGTCTCATTTAATTCTTAAAATAACCTCATAAGAAGATTCTTTTATCAATCCTATTTTATATATAAGGAAACTGATGTTAAGTGAGGTTGAATGCCTTCATGAGGTGACTGGTACCAAAGAGACTTTTCATTTTCAGCAGAATCACATTTTTTTTTCATTAGGTAAAAATCTTGTCATTTATTACTCAAAACCATCTGTTTTAAAGTTCAGAAATTATGACTTGAAGATAGAAGTCCTAATGTGGAAATTTTTAAATTTTCAGGAGGTTCATGAGCAAATTGTTAAGGTTGTTAAATGCAGCCATTATTAAAAATTAATGTATGTAAAAATTTAGACTTAAATATGTTATGTGAAGCATAAAAGTATGAAGTAATACATATGCAAAACTCATAATTTCATAATCATTTTACTATATTTACCATAACCTGTATTCTGGGGATTGTTTGAATCCTTTGTGTGTGTGTGTGTATATATATGGTGAAAATACAGACCTTTTCACAGTGTAAAATCTCAGTAGTGTCATGTTGGTAGGTTGAAATAGGCCATATTGGAAATTTACAAATTTTTAAAACAGAAATTGGCAAATACAACAAATTAGGGCTTCAGTCATCATTATGTTGAATCTCTAGAGTGATGAGGAAAATGTTCATAGGGCAAGTTAAAGTTAAAAGTGCATCATATCTTTAGCCACTACATTGTGAATACCAAAAAAAAAAAAAAAAAAAGGAAAAAATAAAGAAAGAAAGAGGGAATTTCTTCCAGCATTCAAAAATTACTTGTATTCAGTAAAGATGTCATTTACATCTATGATAAACAAATAAAAATTTGTCATGTCTTTCTTGTTCACTTGGGTTTTACACATAACTGTAAGTAAAAACAATCAGTATTCATGTCAGAACTCTCCTTGCTTTCTAATTGCAAGCATAGGTTTAATTGTAGCATAGGCTACAGTGTAAGAGTTTGGAAAAAACTGATGAATACATAATGGAGTATATCAATTAGGCATAGAGTATTTACAGTAAAGTGTCTTCTACATTTATTATTATTTATTAATTGTTTCTCTCCACATTGTTTCCTCTGTTGGTTTTGTTTCCAGCCAGACAAAAATGGCTACCAGCCTTAACCTAAAATTCTACCCCCTTCAAAATCTCAGCAGGAAGAGGATTTGTCTTTCCAAAATGTCAGCAAAACTTTCAGGATTGATTCTATTGGCCTGGATTGGGTCATAGTCAATCACTGAAAAAGTGACTGTTGCCATGGAAATGGAGTTCAGCTTGGCCAACCTGGAGTTCCTTTTATCACTCTACAGATTCGGGATAGGTGTCCGTTTTATCAAAGCCATACTGAGTTTTAGGATATGTGAGTTCCCCCAGAAGAATACTGCATAGGATACACACATTGGGCCACGGTAAATACATTCATTTGGAACTCCAGGGTCTAGAATGTGAAAGTAATTTGCCTCATGCCACAAAGGGAATTACTAGGAGAACTGGCATAGCTCCTTATACCCAGATCATCAATCTGATAACCCCATGCTGTCTGGGGTACAGATTTTTAAATCTAAGCCTGGTATCTTTACAAAAGTGTATTCTTTGAAAAGCATAGTGGTGCATGTTTAATGCTTTTTTTAAAAAGGTAAAGTAATTCAGATCCAAATTTATTAAATAAGATTTATGATTGACCTGAATGATGTATAAGATAGGGAGAAAAAGAGTTAGTATAATTTAATAAAAATATTCACCATGTGTCTCAGAAAATAATTTGAAAAAAATCTTCTAAACTGAAAAAAACAATATATATATATAGTAATTTTGAGTAAAACATGTAATATATCATATAACCATAGTTATTTATCATACAAAATAATCTTGTCGTAAAACAGCATTATCTCTAATTTATATACACAACTTACTTTGTTATAAAAGATAAAGACAGCAAGATTTAATTCAACTGCATGTGATTTCTACTTGAAAAATATGAATGATAAAGCTTGTTCCTTAATTATAATAATAGTAACAATAAAAAAAAAACAAATAAATGAACAACTCTGAAGTGAGCTTTCCTATGTACAGTGATAGAGAAATGTTAAAAAAATCAACATATAAAATCATTGTCTACTACCAAAATAAAATAAAAAGTATCAAAAATATTACCAAAAGATTACCAGAATAAAATATGGACGTTTAACAAGAATTTAAAATTTGCATAATGGAAAGGCAGATAATGTTCTTGGAGGAAAAATACTAAATATCTCCCCTGGCGAGTTTTCACTAATTCGATCAATAAATTTAGTACAGTAGAATAGCAATACCAGTAAGATAATTTTACAGGCTGAAAATATATATATTTAAATGCTTCTGAAAAATAGATTTTAAGTTCAGAAAATAATATTTTTGAAAAGAAACAAAGAATAAAGAGTAGGCTAAGAAAAAAAAATGTAGGCTATTAAAATATGTTAATGTCTGTGAAGTTCTCTCTCAGAAAAGAAATTCCAGAAACATTGAATATTAGATATAAATTTAATATATATTGGTAATCCTGGTAACACAGCAAAAATAGATTTAATTAGTTATATCAATATAATTGGATAGGTACTAGGGAAAATAATATCTAAAATTTATATCATTTATCAAATGATTCTCTAGATGGATAACAAAATTAAATTTTTTTAAATATCAAAAATGCTATACTAGCAAATCCAATGAATTAATCCACTAGTTAATGATCCAGAGAAAGGAATTCATGGTAAAAAGTAAGTGTGAGAACTTGACTACTCCTCTTGTCCTCATTATTAGTAACATTTTATAGACATGAAGAATTGCAATGGGAGAAACATATTTAACTTTGTTTAACCCAAATGTTACCAAACATCAGATTATAAAACATGTTTCCAGTAATACAGACTTTATCTTATTTGGTACAAGTGTCCAGAGAGACAACACTTTGAGAAACATAAATCACAGTCATTGGAAAATTATTTTAAAGATGTAAATATTTTAGAAATTTGGAAACATTTATATGTTTGACTATGAACATTGCTTATACTTCTAAGAAATGTAGGTGGATTTAATAATAAAAGTAACTGCAGGACAGTGTGACCAGATTTTCTTGTTCACCATATATTCTCAGCAGTAGTTTCTTTATATCTGATAATTTCTGAAAAATAACGAACCAATTAAAAAGATACAGAAAAATGAGGCAGCGCATTCATTTTTAGAATATAAAACCCAACAGCATTTAAAATAAATGGACAAGAGGCATAAAAAGGCAATTCACTTGAGAAATGATGGTGCAAAAGTAATATACATAAAATAATGTTTGACCATACTAGGAATGACTCCACTAAAAAGACTAAATCACTAAAAAATAAATTATAATTTTCTAGACATAATTTATGATAAACATAAAATAATATTAACAATGATGAAATTAATGTAAAAGTGGTTTATTCAACTATTCTATGTCTTTATGCAAAATATGTCATTCTTTTAGGAAAACAATATGGCAATACTAATAAAGGCAGGGAAATGTGAGTGCATATCTGTTGATCCCATAAAGATATTCTTGAGTGTTTCCTAAGTAAACATTTAAAAAAGAAAAGAAAAAGAAAAAAGTATATTTTTCAATATTTACAATGAGTCACATTTTGTATTTTACTTCCTATCTTCTTTTATTTCATCATATAGATGGGATTACCTTTCCTTTTTCTTGTTTTTCTATCAGGAATTAATTTAAATAAACAGTGTGATTATAGTAAATGTATCTATCACAAAGAATCCTCAGACAAAAGAAGGGACTTAATCCTGACTATAGATTGCCCGTGATTTATGATGGTTCAATTACAAATTTTCCACTTCATGATGATGCAAAAGCAATACACATTCAGTAGAAACCCTCCTGTGAATTCTTTTTTTTTTTAAGTTATTTATTTATTTTGAGAGAGAGAGCGAGAGCGGAGGAGAGGCACAGAGAGAGGGAAAGAATCCCAAGCAGGCTCAGTGCTGTCAGCACAGAACCCGATCCAGGGTTCAAACTCACAAACCTTGAGTAATGACCTGAGTTGAAATCAAGAGTCAGATGCCCAACTGACTAACCCACGCAGGCACCCTCCTACTTCAAATTCTGATTTTGGATCTTTTCCTGGGCTAGTGATATGCAGGAGGATCCTCTCTGGTGATGCTGGGCAGGAAGCCACATGATCATGAGGGTAAACAGCCAATACACTCACAACTGTTCTGTAGCCACACAACCATTCTGTCTTTCACTTTCAAGTACAATATTCAATATATTTCATGAGATAGTCATCACTTTATTATAAAATAAGATTTGCATTAGATGATTTTGCCTACCAGTAGGCTAACAACACATAAGTATGTTTTGACCATTTATTTATTTATTTATTTATTTAATTTTTTTAACCATTTTATTTATTTTTTATTTTGTTTAAATATGAAATTTATTGTCAAATTGGTTTCCATACAACACCCAATGCTCATCCCAACAGGTGCCCTCCTCAATACCCATCACCCATCAACCCTCCCATCTCCCATCTCCCATCAACCCTCAGTTTGTTCTCAGTTTTTAAGAGTCTCTTATGTTTTGGCCACTTTTAAAGTAGATTAATTTAAGTTATAATGTTTGGTAGGTTAGGTGAATTAAATGTTACTTTTTTACTTATGATATTTTCAACCTAAAATGGGTTTATAAGGATGTAACCCCATCATAAATTGTGGAAGATCCATAGTTTATGAGACTACTCCATCTGTGTGGTACCAATTATTGGCTTGAAGATTGGTGTGTGACCTTAACTAAGCCAATGAGACTGATCCCCAACAGCTGATATATATTTGATGGGAAAGAAATGGTATTTCTCATTACTAGAATTATAAGCTATCAAAGCATTCAAAGCTGGACTTGCTTGAATCCATCTTTTATGGCCACTTGGAGTAAACTGACCACAGAATGAAACCAACACTGAGAGGAGAGCAGAGCCAAGATAAGAAAAGAAGCCTCAATACTATTTGCTGAGATCCTGGATCTAGTGATACCTGAAATTAAGTGTTCTTTTTACCCTGTTTCAACTTTTTGTTTCTTCAGAGGTTGTTCTGCTAGTAATGTGTATGACATAATAGACCACTTGAGCAGATCATTTTAAGCAACTTATCCTCCATATGACAGAACTGTTTTAAAAAATAATTATATGATACTTACTAATGATTATCATTTTCTTGATTCATTGTTTAGCTTTAAAATATAATTAACCATAATTAAGAAGAATGATTTTCAGGTTTTTTCTTTTAAGTTTATTTAGTTTTGAGAGAGAAAGAGAGAGAGACAGAGAGACAGAGTGAGTGGGGGAGGGGCAGAGAGAGAGGAAGACACCAAATCCAAAACAGGCTCCAGGCTCCAGGCTCCAAGCTGTCAGCACAGAGCTGCACCCAGGGCTCGAACTCAATAGTCGGGAGATCATGAACTGAGCCCAAGTCAAAGGCTCAACCAACTGAGCCATCCAGGCGCCATGGTTTTCAGTTTTAAAGGTGTTATTTACATATAGTAAAACTGTTTTCATATGAATAAAATTTAGACTTATCAAGCAACACAACACTTTGAATTGTTTCATTGTTTTAAATTCTGAACAAGAATAGAAACCCCAAATTGTTCCTATAGAATTTCAAAATTGAGTACTCAGAGATTTTATTTTTTGTAAATATTCTGCTATCACTGTTTATTTTGAATATTCTGCTTGTAAGCAAGAATCTATACTGCCACAGGGTTTAGACGAATAGCTGCAATGGAAAAGAGGCCAGATGAATCCGAGGCACTGGTTATTCTCCAAAGAAACAAGAAAAGCTGAATCTGCCTGTGTCAGAAGCAGACTGTCTACTGTGAGTTATCTGAATTAACTTCTATATAGAATGAGAGGTTTATTCCAAGGTAAATGAAAAGATGCCTTAATTTAAATTTACTTATATTTAAAAGCAATGGTAATTGGAGAAAATATTTAAAATTTATAGCAAAGTTTTTTTAGGGAGAAATACCTTTTGTCATAGACATTGTTTAGGTTTCTCGTTGCCCAGTTAAGACTTTAAGTGTTTTTCTGAGGTTTTAAAATTCTTTACACAAAGTACAGCCACTTAATACCTAAGCCAGGCAGACCATTTCTGCTGTTTCCCTATGGGTACTGTTGGTGCTGGCACATGTTAGCACTCATGACATCGCTTGAATAAATTAATGAGAAGGGATCCAGAAGGAGCAATCTGAGGGAGGTAGATACAGCTATAGTTCTGATTTGGCTATTTATGAACTATTTAAATATTTAAATGCAGAAGTCAAGGAAGCAGTTGGATATAGTACATCAGAGCTCAGAGCATTCCTGGCTAAAGATATGGATTCAAAATTCAGCAATTTGCACATCTTACTTCAGTCCATGGGATTCCATACATAAAAGAGGGTGGGGCACTGAACCCTGGGACACGCAGACATTTGCAGGCCTTCTGGAAGGAAAACAAAGAAAACTGAGATAGGGCAGATGATGAAGAAGGAATGATATGGATAGGTGTGGTGTCCAGGGAGGTTTAGAAAATAGATCCTTACAAAAAATATAAAAGAAGGGAGATGCCAACCACACCAAATTCTGTTGAGAGACTGAGTTGCAGGAGAATTAAAAAGTATTCACTGACTTCAGCCTCATAATTGCCATTGGGGACTTTAATAAGTCTGAAAGGAATAAGTTGCGGAAAGAATGAGTTGTGCAGTAGAGACAGCAAATGTAAACAAATACTTTGCAATTCGGGATACAGGCAATATATAGAGAATGGGGTGGAAGAGTCTTTTTTTAAATAATGGTTATTTTTAAGGCATTGGTGTATCCAAAAAAAAAAAAAAATTAAAAGGACAGAATAAACACAGGAAATTAATGACACAGTGAGAGAGGAAAGAATTCCAGAACAGTCTATTTGAAAACAAAGGACAATTTAGTGGAGGGCACAAAGAGGGACAATTCTATTGTTACAGAAAGGAAGGTCACCATAAATTAAATGATCATGCATCAGTTCCATGGAATGATATGAATCATTAAATCATGAAATGTGATCTATAATATAAATAGAAACAGAACAACACAACATGTTATATTAAAAACTATGTAAAATCTATATGGATAAAGAACTTAAGGGAAGATACACTATTTCATTCAGCATAGAAGTTACTTATTTGACAATATTTTTACCCAGCATTTTAATCAGATGTTACTCCTCTTCAATTCTTCTGCAGAGAGCTTTTGACAAGTTATTTAAAGACGAATTCTTGTAGGCATAATAAAACTGATTAAATAGTTCAGTAAGATTAAAATGAAATTTAATTTGTCTCAAAGTGTGACTGACATGTAAAACAGTGAATTTCATAGCACAAAAGGATAAGGAACACATCAGAAGTACTCATAATAAAAATGAAAGAATAGAATACTTACTCTCATATTCAACTTTCATTTAAAGCATTTCCACATATGAAATTTGTTCCTAAATCTAGAAAATAAATGTCAAATTCTAGAATAGCTATGAAAATTTTCAATTTTCTGTTTTTCTTATGACAGATGCTGCTCAATTTCTACTAGCTCATTAAATTTATGGTAAGATAAATCATGTTGTGAGTGTATTTATCTTATTTTTATTACACCACAATTCTTTTGCTGGCTTAATTCATTTTACATGGGTGCTTCAATTTAAAGGAAATAGTTTATTGCTTTCATCAATGATGCAGTCCCTCCCATAGAAATTCTCTTTGTTCTTCAGTTTAGAAGGGACTTTAATCCTAAGTGAAATCAATGTCATTTAAAATAAATATACAATCTTTGCCATTTGTATTAAAAAAAATTCTTACCTAGGTGGATTTTACCAATGATTTCCCTAATTCAGAAAATCTGAAGTAACTTTTGCCTTTCCTTCAAAGACCACACCCAGTGAGGCAGAAAATCTCACATATTCTATAATTTTCTCATATCTTAACTACATCTCCTCATGCTTTTTTTTTTCCTTTCAAAATTAGTGTCACTTCTTACAAGGAATGCTGAGGCAGGAATTGGACTTATTACCTATAATCTAGACCTCCTTCAAATTGTAGTTCTATCTTATCTTGAGTGAAAAAACATATTTTTAAAATTTCACCTTCAAAGAGATTCAGGAAGCAGTTTATTTCCCTCAAAGTTCATTGAAGAACAACTGACAAATACAATTATGTATATTTAAGGTGTATAACATGATGATTGGATGCACATATACGCTGTGGGATGATTAACGAGATCAAGATAATTAACATGGCCTTCACAATGGTAACTTTTTTGTGTATGTGATGAGAGCACTTGCAAATGTACAATACTTTGTTATTAACTATAGTCACTATGTCCTGCACGAGATCCTCAAAACATATTTTTGTAACTGAAAATTTGACCTATATCCCCCTCCCCCTAGTCCCTGGCAGTCACCATTCTATTCTCTGTTACTATGAAGTTAGCTATTTTTTTTTAATTTCACATCTAATTTATACCATACAGTAAGCAAATTTTTGATAACCTGATTCTTCTTCAGAGCTTGAAGGAGGCATACTAGGTGTCAGACGCATATGATACGAGTTGGGGAGATTTCAAAAGCCTTGTCATCCTTCCTTTAGGTGGTTCTTTTTCTTTGTACGTTGGAAAGAAGGTAATAGCAGCAAAACTGAAATCTAATTCCTACTTTTCCAGTGGAAGTCCAAGAATGAAAGATTGGAAGGAAAAATGAGAGAAGGAAACGGTGGAAAGGATGAAGGGAGGGAAAATGATTACTAAATATAATGACAGGCTTTCTAGCAAACACTCTAATGAGAATTACTAGTGGGAAAATAAGTAAGTACGGAATGCCTTTAGCAGGGTGAACCTGTTCTGTCTAGGAGTGACTATAATAAATAAACATGGAATGTCTAGATTTACATGCTATTCATCCCTACAAAATGTCACATTATATAATTATCAGAATATAAAATGGAGATGTTTGATCACCAAAATTACATCATTCTCTGTAAGGGATACTCTGTTTGCAATATTTAGAGAGATCCATAACAAAAATATGGTCCAAAGGACATTCTTACGTGGCCAGATAGGACCTAAGATTATTTTTCTTTCTTTTCCTGTAGCTCAGAAATAACCTATATCACTGAATTTATTATTGAAGTTTGATACTGGGTAAGTTATCTGCATTGTATGTGTCTGATTGGATAATTTGTTATCTTACATTCATAGATAATTGAGGACATTTCCTTTTAATCTTGACCCTCAGGATAAACACTTAAGAAATTGGCATGCTATTTTTCTGACTCGTTTTCAAATTTTTACCAATAAGTAGGCATTTTATATACATTGTTAATAAAAAAAAAAAAAAAAAGAAGCCAAATAGGAAATAAAATAAATCAAGTGTGGCAATTGGATTTAGTCAAGTAGAATGCAATTACTAACACATTCCCCACACGTTGTCACTAAATCAATTATTCGGAGAATGTGATTTTTTTTCAGTAATACAAAACATCTTAGGAAATCAACTATAGTATTGCAACTGCACACGTTATTGATATATATATATATAATACACAGAACAAATAAACACATTATGAGAAAGAGATTGTGGGAACTCACCCATAGAATCATGTTCACTTCTTTCCATAGCAGATATAAGGAGTTGATTAATAAATATATTTTCAATGTATTTTTAAATTTTTTTAACGTTTATTTATTTTTGAGAGAGAGAGAAAATGTATAAGCAGGGGAGGGGCACAGAGAGAGGGAGACACAGGATCTGAAGCAGGCTGCAGGCTGTGAGCTGTCAGCACAGAGTCCAATGCAGGGCTCGAATCCAGGAACCACGAGATCATGACCTGAACCAAAGTCAGAAGCTTAACTGATTGAGCCACCCAGGTAGCCCTCAATATATTTTAATGTCTTTTAACTTACTAAGGTTTTTAACAAATCTTTTTTGTGTGTGTGGCATTTGTTTTGTTTTTACTTCCTGGTAAATGGAATAAATACTTGAAAATACAACTTGTAGTCAGTGGGACCTATTGGACACACTGTTTTAGGAAAATAGCTAATTATAAATGCTCATTCTTTTTTCCTCTTGGGACTGAAAACCAGCTAGGTATTTATTTTATTAAACATTATTTCAAAGTGATCAATAAAGATCTGAATCTTTAAATTACATACATACTAATTAGAACAATTGTTCAAGTAGAGAAGTCAAAATTAGTCATGGTAAATCTAGGAATCTTTACGACTATTTCTAGCCTGACATTATGTATGTTAGATTATGTATACTTTTTTCAAAACTTTAAGCCCCATTTGAAATAGACTAAAATATTTTCATTGGCTTTCTTTTGTTACATCAATTTGTAACTATTCCAGTTAATTTATGTTCTCTATTTAAAATCATCTATAAATCTAACCTAATCCCAATTGTAATAATTAAGTGCAATATTTCCTAATTATTAAGTCTGTCAAGTAGAAATTATTTCTGTAGGCCACCAGGGAGCATTAAAGTGTTATAGGCCATTGCATCAAATTATATCTATTCTTTGAGTTTCTATTCAAAGCATTTAAATGACTTATTCTCATGTAATTTTGATAGCTTTAATTGGAAATTTTTTTATGTTAGATTCTAAAAGCTGTTTTCTCTGTTTTGATGAAAAGAACTTAGGTCACCGTTTCCAGTTTCTTCGTTAAATATGTAATGTTTATTTTTTACCTGTCAATTTTAATTTAATTAAAACTCTTTTAAAAATACGGTAGTCGAATGAAAATGGAAATTACCTGAAATTAATTTTAGTTTAGAGATCCCAGTTTAGGTAATAAAGACATAAAGTTTGTTATATTAATACTGTATTTCTAGGTAAGCGATTATTATTTTCCTCTCCATGAGAGTAAAACCATTAATATATTCAAAACAGTGACAGGCAAAATATCATCAGGATGTATCTAGACTTAATAAAATTTTATAATGATGCATTTCAAAGAAACAGATGCAAAATTAAAATGCTCCCAACTCACAGGTCAAAAACTTCCAAATCACCTTTTCTTTTATTTTCTTTTTTTAAAATTTATTTATTTTTGAGAGAGACAAAGATAGAGCGGGGGAGGGGCAGAGACAGAGGGAGACAATCTGAAGCAGGCTCCAGGCTCTGAGCTGTCAGCACAGAGCCTGATGCGGACTCGAACTCACTGATTGGGAGATCATGACCTGACCTGAAGTCAGACACTTGACAAACTGAGCCACCCAGGCATCCCGCCTTGACTTTTCATTCTCCCTCCAGCCAGCTTATGATTCACCAAAATACTTCATCTCCATCTTCAAAATACAACTCATTTGACAAATATTTCACTAGATTTATACCTGGCCTCTTAGAATAGCTTCTCAAATCCCCTTCCTGCCCCTGGTCTTGAAGCTCACTTCTCTACTGTCAACATAGTGGTCCTCGTAATTCTTCGTACGTAAGTGTGATTACCACTCTTGCTCAAAACTTTTGTTGGCACCTTATTTCTCTCAGAAATAAAAGTCAAAGTTGTTAAAAATGTCTACCAAATGGCGTCTCAATCTGCTCTGGCTCTGCTGTCCATCTGGGTGTTCCTTAAACCCAGAAGGCTCATTTCTGCCTCAGGTCTTGTCTGTGCTGTTCAATTTATCGGTAACTCTTTCCCCTTGATATACACATGGTTCACTCCTCACCTCTTCATGTCTCCACTGAAACATAATTTCCTTAATGTTGAATGTGCTGTCTGTTCTTTAAAAAAAATAATAAAAACTGAATTCCTTTCATTTTCAATTATTTTTAGATTTATTTATCTCAAAAGCTTAAGTTACTATCTTTTAAATTAATTATTTTTATTGACTATCTCTCTCCACAATAACATCAACTCCAGGAGGACAAACATTTTGCCTAGTTTGATAACTGCTCCATTCTCATGGGCTGTAAGTAAGCCTGGCACATAAAGACAGGATTGTATGGTGCACAGATAGACAGGCAAAGAATGGTTCTGTAGGAGCCTAACTTCTATGAGGCCAATTAGCAACACAGATGGTGTAATCACAGAGATAAACCTTTGAAAACTCAGGGGTGACTCATTGTGCGGACGTGTCCCATTAACCAATCTCCCTCAAGGACTCCAGTATTTTCCACTAACTCATCCTAGTGCTTAAATGTTTTACTGGAGTTGCATTCAATCCCTCTTACACATTGTGTAGAGTCCAATAAGGTCTTCTTTGTATAACTCTGTCTGGTGTATTATGTCTTCCACAATGTGTAGATGAATGTTTGTTACAACAAAGTGTATATTATCAAAATATTAGCAACAATAACCTCTCTGACAAGAAGGATGGGCAAATTTAGTTATGTAAAACTATGTAATAAATTTCTTTTTTTTTTAATTTTTTTCAATGTTTATGTATTTTTAATTTTTTTTTTTAACATTTATTTATTTTTGAGACAGAGACAGAGCATGAACGGGGGAGGGTCAGAGAGAGAGGGAGACACAGAATCTGAAACGGGCTCCAGGCTCTGAGCAGTCAGCACAGAGCCCGATTTGGGGCCTGAACTCACATACCGCGAGATCGTGACCTGAGCCGAAGTCGGAGGCTTAACCGACTGAGCCACCAAGGCGCCCCAATGTTTATGTATTTTTGAGAGACAGACAGAGACACAGAATGTGAGTGGGAGAGAGGCAGAGAGAGAGGGAGACACAGAATTCGAAGCAGGCTCCAGGCTCTGAGCTGTCAGCACAGAGCCCGACACAGGGCTTGAACTCACAAACTGTGTCCGAAGTAGGACACAACTGACTGAGCCACCCAGGTGCCCCTAAAATTATGTAAGAAATTCCTATCCGATAAGTAAATGAGTAAACTGAAATTAGAGTACACAATATTGAGTGAAATAAATAGGATACAAAATATATATTGAATGTGATATATGTATACATATATATATTCAAAACATATCAGCAGTATTATAAACTATAGCAGGTCCATATATAGAAAAATACAAACATTTGGATAGAAAGAAACACCAATTTCAATGTTTTATCCTCTCCAACCCCTACCCTCAAGAGAAAAAAAAAAAGATGGGTAGAGAGATAATTAGCAATATCTATGAAATATCTGGCAATATCTGTAAGAAAAATCAATCCTGAATCTTATAAAGATCAGGGTTGCTATTTCAAATCTGGTGTTTACATGGGTTTCTATATTTCTAAAAAGAACATGAATAAGAATTTTCAGCCTCTGGTTTTAGATTTCAAATCTTTTATCACTGTGAAACATATATTTCACAAGAAATGGAGGAGGAAACAAGGAAAATAAGCACAAAAACTCATTACTAAATGCACTACTAAACTAGAAGAATTTATATTCTCTGTAATAAAAGATGTGACGTTTGTGGGCACTTTACTGGGCAAATCATTCAATGGCTCTGGGCTCAGTATCCTTGACTATAAAATCAAACAGTTGGATGACAAGGCATATAAAACCCTTAAAATGCTGATGCTGTGAATATAAAGACAACCTAAGTGACAAGTAGGTTGCATTCTGGTAAAATCCTTCTTCATTACTCAAAAAAAAAAAAAAAAGTCTTATTACTATACTCCTGGTGCTTGAGCTCAAATAATTTTCTAATCAGGAGTTTCTCAACTAATATCCCCCCCCCCTTTTTTATTCCTCCAAAGAGTACTGTGGAAACCAAGTAGTATAGCCTAAATAAGAATTGCAAAAGTTTGTTCTTCCTTAGCATGTGCTAAATAATGTGAAAAACAATTGTCTCAGAGATTCTTTGCATCCTTACAATAACAGAATGTTAGTAATTGCATGACACTAAGAAGAATGAGTGGTGGACAGTAAATCTGATATTTAACATAGATTACCTCTATTCGTAAAATAGAATTTTTTTCCACCAAAATGTTTAGGTAATGAAGTTTTGTATTGCAGAAAATGACATCTAGAAATATGATGAATAATAGATGCTCTTCCAGAAGCAAAATATGGTTTATATAAATTGCCAGACTTTCAGTGGATTTTTCCTTGTTTCCCTTGTGAAAGGAAATGAGACATTTTTCCCCGATATTTTCTTGAAATGGGCATGCAGAGCATGGGGTTCGTCATCTGAGAACATTTGAATAAAGCTATCTAGTGTAGGTTAGAGTAAAGCACATAATCAGTTACAATATATTGCTGTATTATCCTAAGAAATAATTCAAACATATAAAAATTCATTAAAAAATATAACACACAGTATTAACAAACACTAACATTTTGCCAAATTTATTTTGGGCTTTGGGAAACTTGATTATAAAAATTAAAAATATATATGTCTATATATTCACATTGTCTAATAGCTATCACTAAATGATGACTGCAGAATGATGTGCTGAATTATATCCTCAACTTTGCATTCTATCTATCTATCTATCTATCTATCTATCTATCTATCTACATACATACCTGCCTACCTATCCTGTATTTTGTGAGATCTTTTTCTGGTATGTAAAAACAAATACTTTCATACTCTGCAGAAACTTACAGGGAACAATTTTGTAAGGATATAAGATTACCAGGGTCTATTGGCATTGTGATTTAACTCTAAATTTCTCTCTACAAATCATTGAAAGAGCAGAAAGAACATGCATTTAGATAATATTGTTAGTTCTAAGTGGAAGGAGCCAGCCCAATATGCCTGTAACATAAACAAGAACAAATCTATCCCAAATGAAATGTCAAAGTTTCCCCTGCTCTACTGCCATCCATTTATTTACAAACCAAATAGTTCTAAAGTTTATACAAAGCACCTTATGAAATAGGAAGAACAGACAGAGGCTATGTGGATATGTGGACATAATTCCAGAGGAATTCAGGAAAATACAAAAAACAAACTTACAGCTGTTGACTAACAACCATTCAACCAAATGAATATATGAAACAAGAAAATAAATAAATAAACAAATAAACAAATAAATAAAGTAAATAACTTGATTACTAGTTAAGAAAAGGTAAATTGAGGTGTACCATTTACATAGTGACTGTTGCTTAACATTTTCTCACTAAGATGACTGGGTTCCTTTGCTATGGCTACTCATGACCCAAATATTAACTTGGGTTTTACTTACTAATCCTTAGTGATCTATGGCTGCCATATATTAATGAATCCGTTGAACCTATACTCGCTTTATCATTTATACTGTAACATGGTTTTACTATATTTGATTTTTTTTAATATATTTACTTATTTTCTGAGAGACTGAGATAGCATGAGTGGGGCAGGGACAGAGATAGAGGGAGAATCCCAAGCAGGCTCCTTGTTGCCAGAGCGAAGCCCAATGCAGGGCTGGTGAGATCATGACCTGAGTTGAAAACAAGTGTCAGATGCTTAACCAGCTGAGCCACCCAGGCACCCTGGATTTTACCATTTTTGATATAAAGTCCTGTGTTTCATTTCACTCTGGTGTATTTTTTAGTGTAAAACTGGTACTTCTTGAAAGGATTTTTGATAAGAGTGTATTCTAAGCTCTAAAGAGCTACATGTGTACCTGGACTGGGGGTGGGTATTCAAGGGAGTTAGAGTAATTGGTGACTGATAAAGTTACTGACTAAGGCATTCAGTGTACCAACTGTATTTCTAATATTAAGTGTGCAGAATATTTCTTACAAGAGAAGAAGAATTCCTTCAGGGCCAAGGCTTAGAGTTCTGATGTTATAATTTTAGTTTATTTTTGGTTTTGATTGTATTTTCAGTTTATCACTTAAATATATTCATTTTATCCATGCTTATAATGATCATTTCAATATGCTATATTGATTCTATTTCTAAGAAGTACAAATAAAATTATCAGGGAATGAAAACTAGTCCCAACAAGATGGTACAAACTTGTCTCTTTCTAATTGTCCCCTAAAAACAAACAAACAACAAAAACAAAACAAAAACCAAAAAACTGTAAAACATGGAAATAAGATGATAGACAAACAAAAAAGGATACCGAAAAATGTTAAGATAAGGAGGAGGGGCTGGAGATTACAGGATTGGAAGAATAGAGTCTCATGACTTCTACTCTGCTTCAGACCTGAATCCTAACAAAGCAGCAGCAGAAGAAAGCTCAGGTAAAGGCGTTCGCCATGGGTTGTATGGGAGTCCTACTGAAAACATAGGGAAACCCATGTGCCAGCAGGTGATTTCTACCAAAAACAAGTGTCTTGGCTTATGGAAGCACTCTCAGCCCCCAGGAGCTATAGACTTTGTTTTGGGATTGAACCAGTAAGAAGAAAACAAACGTGCATGATATCAACCGATACAGAAAAAGGTATTTGACAAAAATCCAATACTAATTTATGATAATAATTCTCAGTAAGTAAGGAATAGAATGGAATGATCTCACTTTGATAAAGAACGTCTGTAAGAAATCTCGAGTTAACAATATCTTTAATGATGAAAGACTTTTCTTCTAAGATCAGGAAAAAGGCAAGAATGACCTCTGTTTACTTTTACTCAACAAATAAATAAAAGTCATACATATTAGAAAGGGAAAAAAAAACCTGGCCCTATACAAAGATGGTATAATTACCTGCTTAGAAAATCCCAAGGAATCAATAATAAGAACAGTAATATAACAACAATAAAAGAAAAATCTCTGAGAATTAAGAAACGTTATCAAGGTCACAGGATAAAAGATCAATATACAAAAATAAATCACGGTTTTAAACTTTTTTTAGATCTATCTATCATCTATCTATCTATCTATCTATCTATCTATCTATCTATCTATCTATCTGTTTTGAGTTATCTCTAACGCCCAGTGTGGGGCTTGAACTCTCAACCCTGAGATCAAGAGTCACATGCTCTACCGACTAAGGCAGACAAGTGCCCCTCAATCATGTTTTTATATACTAATTAGAAGCACAATGCCACTTTTAATGGCTCCAAAGAAAAGGAAATATTTTGTCTAAATCTAACAAAGCATGTATAGGATTTATACACGAAAATTCCAAAAGGCTGATGAAGAAAATCAAAGACCTAAATAAATAGAGTCATATTGTGTTTATGGATTGGAAGACCCAATTGTAATACAGAAATCAAAATGTAAAGTTGGTGCAATCTCAAATCTGAATAAGGTCAGTGGATTGTATTAAAGTCATTTTCCTGTTGCAATATTAACTTATAGTTATGCAAGATATTACCATTGAGAGGAATTGGGTGAAAAGTCTAAAGGATTTGTCTGTGTTCTTTCTTGAAATAGCCTATGGATCTAAAATTACCTTAAGCTAAATATTTATACACACCTACACACAGCTACACACATAATTAGATTTGTAGATAGAGATATATAGATATAATCAACAGAAAATGTTCTTTTGTTATTGCCTTCTATGCTTTGTTGTTTGTAGAAGCTTGAGCTGTGAGCACATTATAAGAGCAATGGCTGATGAACACAGAAAACAAATTGCAGTTGAAGAACCACAAAGGAAAGAAGCACACTAAATACTGGTCATGCAGATAGATCTATGTTTGCAGAATGAAACTGGACAAGTTCTTCCCATGGGTGCTGTTTGTGAGGAAGGCATGTGTGTATTTGTCTGAGCAGGCAGGTGAGGGCATGTAAGTATGGGCGTGCCAGCTCAAAAAACAGTTGCTTTCTTCTAGAAAGAAGATGGAATTTATCCTTGGGCTACTTCTTTTCCTTAAAACTTGATGGAGCCATTATGCCTAAGAATATATATATAATATCGATGATCATATTCAAATAAAAGGATGGCTGTGTGAAATAAACTGTGTTTAAAACATGAAAGTGGGCTATGCATTCTCGTACATAGAGATTATTGTTATTTACAAAAAATAATTTTAAATGATACAGAGAAAAGTTAAAGTTGTTTAGGCAGAATATTTTAATTAATTTAATTAAAATTAAAATTTTAAATTTAATTTAAAAACATACTATCATATATTCTTTGATACCTCAAATCTAAGAGGAACACTTTTTAATATTGTCATACATTTTTCCAATGACCCACTTAATATGTTCTCAGTTCATAAGTGCCATCATGTAACTTTAGAAATAGCTGAGATTGAATTCTTCAGTACACAAGAAAATAACAGGTTCTAGATTTTTAGAATTTTTTTTTAACGGTTATTTATTTTTGAGAGAAAGAGACAGAGCGTGAGTGGGAGAGGGGCAGAGAGAGAGAGAGGGAGACAGAGAATCGGAAGGAGGCTTCAGGCTCTGAGCTGTCAGCACAGATCCTGATGCAGGGCTCAAACTCATGAACCATGAGATCATGGCCTGAGCTGACGTTGGACACTGAACTGACTGAGTCACCAAGGCGACCTTACAGGTTCTTGGTTATTGAAAATGACAGTTTAAAACTGCACATGAGCATTTTCTTATTCAAATATATGCAATTCAAATTGTAAAAAATGTAAAAATTTACATTTGTATTATTTTTAGCGTTTTAAATGTACAAATTAGCTAACACCAAGGAGGCAGTGTGATCCAAATAATAATAATAATAATAATAATAATAATAATTGTAAATTTTGATCAGAATGAATTTTTCAAAAGGTTTAACTAATCTCTACACCCAACACAGAGATCAAACTCACAACCCCAGATCTAGTCATGTGCTCTACCAGCTGAGCCAATCAGGCACCTCTGACCAGAAACAAATTTGAGAACTATTTTCACCATTTACTTGAGCACATTATTTAACCTGAGTGTTAGGGCCTTTAGTTTCATTCTAATAAACATTATCTGTTGCATAAGGATGTATGTATTAATAACAATGCCCCATTAAAATGTTCTTGAGTATGTTATAGAAATTGTTCATTTTTCCAGTAAGTATTTTTTAGGAAACTATAAACTAGGAACTTCCTAACAATTTTTATGAAACAGCCACACTTTTAAGGATAAAATACTGACTACGGCAGTGTTAAGTATAATGATATACCAAGGTTAATGCCTAGCTCTAAATGGTCAAGTTCCTTGAGCATTTAGGGAGAGCTTTTGTTGAGGATGAAATACCTAGTTATAAAAAAAATATTAAGACTGAGAAGTCTGTGCCACTGGAGTCTTTGAGACATTGTAGTTCCCTTCCTGTCCCTAACACCAACTCCACACATGTCTAGCTCCATTTCTCTCCCCAGTACTGACCTCCTGTGATCTTGGTTTCATCTCAGTGCCACCACTATTTTACTCTGGATTATGTCCCTTCTTGGCAAACAGACTCAAACCCCTATTTACTTTGACTTATGATTTGGGTGTGGAGTTCTTGGAGCTGAGATTGCATTTCCAAATCCTATTAACTTCACTGAAATATATCCTAAAGAAATGATTGAAGCCTTTTATCTGTCCTATGGTGGCAAATCATATTGGCTTCATATGTAAGTTCTTCAAAGAACTAAGGGAAATTGGGGTATGGAGTCAGGAGCTCAAAAGAGAAAGAGGTGACAAGTAAAAGTAACAAAACAAAACAAAACAAAACAAAACAACAACAGGGGTTAATTCTCAGCAGAGCCATTTTTTTCAGGGTATGGACCATGGAGGTATAATCTAAAGGGTTCATGGGAATTTTATCCATGAGATGGTATACATTTCTTCCTGTGCTTTACAGACCCTCCACCATGAAGAAAATTTGAGATGTTTGTGTACTTACAGACCAAATATAACATTTTATATTTTATGATTTTTTATGTTTAAATGTCATTTTATGCTCTTTTTATGTGCTTTTTGTTTTATATTCTATTCTATATGGAAGTTGTGTGTGTGTGTGTGTGTGTGTGTGTGTGTGTGTGTGTGTGTGTTTTATCTTAGAATACAAGGCCATTACCTTTATTACATTGCTGTTTATTAGGTAACGTAGACCTTGGCAAAGCCAGTGTGGATAGATACTACAAGAAGAAAAACAACTTCTGTTTTAATGTTAATGGGTGGTGGGGCACCTGGGTAGCTCAGTGGGTTCAGCGTCTGACTTCAGCTCAGGTCATGATCTCATAGTTCATGGGTTTGAGCCCCGCGTAGGGCTCTGTGCTGACAGCTCAGAGCCTGGAGCCTGCTTCGGATTCTGTGTCTCCCTCTCTCTCTGCCCCTCTCCTGCTCATGATCTGTCTCTCAAAAATAAAAAAAAAAAAAATGTTACATTTTTTTTTAAAAAAAGATTGTTTATTGTTAATGGGTGGCTAAGCATGATATGAGTTGCCGTTTTCTATTTTTGTTTATAAGGGCAGATTCTATTTTTGACAGGGAATATGACGTTATAGAAGAAAAAAACAATCCAGGGCCTTTTCTATTACTTTTCTGTGTCACAAACCATTCCACCAAAACTTCAGTGGCAGGAAACAATTTTATTATGCACATGGTTTCTGTAGGTTAGGGATTCAGAAGCTCTACAAGGATATTCCTCTTCAGTGGCTTACTTAGTTGGCACTCACTAAATAAAGAAAGCCTTTTGTGTTCATCTTTTCCCGTCTTTATGTTCAGTGATGTCGCGTAAGTAGCTTGAAAGGATCTAAACAGCCATGATGGGGATTTTCACACTATGGAAATTGGAAAATTCTACAGATCAAGGTTCCCCCTCCCTTACCTCAGACAGCCAGGTGTTAATAATTTACCCACACACCAATGGTTCTTTTCTACTACATACAGTCTGGGGAACTAGCTGTTATAATCCCAAATTTTTGTGGCTACTTGACTCCTTAGGGTCATTATAATGCCTTATCTGCATAAAACCCCACTAATGAGCTCTTAAAGCTTTTTGGCACCTTAATATGTTTTTCAAAGCCTTGGGTCCTAGATGCTAAAGATAGAAGATAATAAATCCTAAATAATGTAACTGTTCTAACATTCTGATCTCCTTAAGCCATTGAGTATTGTTCTGTATAATATTCCAAGGGAATCATACAATGTCTCTACCTAATTTGGGGCAGTCAACTTTTGGATCTTGGTTTTGATTAGCCAACCAAGTAAACTCTTAGTACCCCCAGGCACTTGAGGTAATATCTGAATTAAGAATCTGTCCTGGGAGATTGGCACTAAGACAAAGATTAGTTGATTCAACCTCACTGTGGGAGCTGTGAAGAGCCATGTTTCTGCCCTGTAGGCCAGAGAAGTCTGGGGGTCAAACGAGTAAAACAGAGATGATACTGGCTCACAGAGAGATGCAGAAACTGAAAAGGGGAATCTTAACATTGCCACACTCTAATTCCATGTTCCTCCTGAGTTCCTTACCTTACTTACTTCCATGGAAAACTCAGCATCTTTACAAGAGATCTCTGAATTTGTTTCAGCTACCTTAGATTGGATTTTACTAAAATTCTCCTGACTTATACATTCCTTACACAGTAGACCCTTGACCAACATGGGTTTGTACTACATGGGTCCACTTACAGGCAGATTTTTTTGTGTATACAGAACAGCTCTGTAAATGCATTTTCTCTTCCTTATGCTTTTCTTAGTAACATTTTCTTTTCTCTAGTTTGCTTTATTGTAAGAATACAGAATGGAGTAAATATATACAAACTATGTGTTAATCGACCGTTTATGTTATCAGTAAGGCTTCTGGGCAACAACAGGCTATTAGTAGCTAAATTTTGGGGAGTGGGAAGTTTTATGCAGACTTTTGAATATGCAAGAGTCTGCACCCCAGCCACCATATTGTTCAAAGGTCACCTGCAATTGAATTTCCCAATTTAGCATATAACTGAGGCTGAAGCCAGGAGTCTTTCATCAAGCTATCTCTACTGGAGTGTGGAAATGTGGCAACAGATTCTCAAGACTGAACATCTTCCACAGCTTTGTGAAAATAAGACAGAATGCTATCAACTGTCCAAATAGATCTATCTATCTATTTGTGAAAAGATGTAGTAGAAAGATGCATAAAGACAGCTCTGGTTAAATTTCTGTTTCACCAGTATGAACTGTCCGAACTTTTATAGATCATTCTCTCTCCTTGAACCTCAGTTTTCTTACTTTTCAATTAATTAGGAATGATAATAAAACCTATCTTATAGTGTTGTGAGAATTAAATTATTAAAGAAATGTAGCCCACTCAGAAGAGTGCTTCAGACATAGTAAACATATAATACAATGCTAAATTTACTGTTTTTCTTATTGGTCATATAATCATGTATCCCCTGGGTTATTTGGCAATATAAACATAACCAAGTTGACAGGCTAAGAAATACACACTCACACATATGCACATGCACACACACACACACACACACACACATACACAAAGTGTGCACACCTCTCTTTCCTCTCTATTTCTTCTCCCCTTCTCAATATGATACATATTTAAATACATAAATAAGAATATCTGTATTTGCCAATATCTATATTTGCCAAATAGCTTTATAATGAAAAAACTGTGTGTATTACCATATCTCTATTTTGCAGAGATGATGGCATTTTACAAGTTGAACCGACTGTATTTTCCTACTCTGCACTGCTTGCTGTTTCCTTTCCAACAGTTCTAAGATCATAAATTTCACCTCTAATCGTAAGCCCCAATTATGCTGGTACATAAGTCTTTGAGAAAAATAGCATCCTAATGCTGATGAACTATTTGCTTAGCAGGGCCATTCATTGTTCTTTGTTTCCTTATCACATACTAATGTGTCACTAGGTTTTAGTGAAATAACCAAGGAAAATAAAGAGATTTTAAACAATTTCAGTAATAGTGATGCTACCACTACTATGGAAGACTACAGCCTTCTATATCCAAGAACGCATTTCTGTGACTGTCAAAACAGTTCTACCATAACAGAAACTAGGACATTACTTTTGGGAATTATAGTCTAAGGAACATGTGATGTATGGACACACACAGTATAGAATAATAGCCTATAATTATCTATAACGATATTGTTCGTATTTAAAGTGTTTTCCAAGTCATATTTATCTTATATGTAAAACAGTTTCAATTTTTTTGTTTTCTACATCTCTAGAAATCACTGATCTTCATATATATATATATATATGTATATACATATATATACGTATATATATATACACATATATATACGTATATATATGTATATATATACGTATATATATGTATATATACATATTTGTTTACATATATACATATATACGTATATATATATATATATACATATTTGTTTTCTATGTGTGTAGGTAGGATCTATCTGTCTATCTATCTATCTATCTATCTATCTATATCTATCTATCATCTATCATCTATCTATTTTGAATGTGTACCATTCAACCCTAAACAACTTTCTCTGGGTTTTGCCAATAACACTATATAAAACACACTGAATTCGTGACACTCTCTTCTATATATTCAATAAAAGCTGTAGGAAGATAATAGAACAAAAAGCATGGCAAGAGAAAACTACGCATTTTGAGCATTTTCTTCATTCTGTCATCAGAAGCTTATTGAGGAACTATGTGATTTCCACCATCTCAGTGAATTTTCACAGGATTTCTTTCAGTTAAAATATGAGAATCATAGATTTCAGAGCTGCAAGAGAACTTAAAAAGATTCCTTTGTAAATAAGAAACTTGCACCCCAACCATAATCATTACCTTAACCCCAACACACACACACACACACACACACACACACACACACATGCACGTGTGCACAGGAGCACACATAAATTACATGTATGTAGCAAATATATATGCTACATATGTAACAATTGTATGTAACTTATATATCAGAATGATTTTATGTAATTCTCTATGACCTAAAACACCCTACAGTTTATTTTCCCCATTGAGTTTTTGAAGAAATTTATTTTCCATCTTTTGTAAAACTAAAACTCTATAGAACTGGTTTTTGATAGATCATCCGGCAATTCTGAGACATGGACCTGTACCAAGATTGCTTTTCTAAAATATTTTTGTGACAGTCTCATTCTAAAGTAGGCAGGAAGATAGATGAAATAACTAGAAACCATTTATTTATAAGAATTGTTTTTTCATTGATTGACATCTGAACGCAAAGAATATATGGTTTTATTTTCCCCTAAGAGGATGAATCAAATCTGTCAACCTAAATTCTTCTAGGGCAAATAAATATTCTTCATTTCATCTGATGAACCAAAGACTGGTTTCTACAACAGGACACAAAGCTTAGAGCTTAGCTCCTTGCTCCAGATTAAAATTATTATGATTTGCCATGCAATCTGGAATAAGCCAATTAGTATATTTTCTGTCCTGATTTTTCTTTGATTAGACTTCTTGGGGACTTGTGTTAAAAAAATTAAAACCCTTTCTATTTGTCTTATTCTCCCCACCCTTTTCAGCTTTCTGGAATTTATTGGGACAGACTAGTTCATTAAAAGTGATAGAGATCTTAGCTTGGACATTAAAAGAGTAAAATATGAGATAAACATATAATCATATGACTTTTTGTTTGTTTACCATAAACTTCAAAGTGAGACAGCAAAAATGTTGATTGTTTTGCCTGTTCTCTTATAAGGTCTGAAAGTAATTTTTAAATCTTTACTTTTTATTCCTTGATACTCCTTATATAAACTAAAACTGAAATCAACCATCTAGCTGAGAAGCACATGCTAAACTCCATGAATGAAATTTTCTGAAGCAGCAAATATCGCATTTAATCTTCAAAGAAAAGAAGAGATTTAATCATGGCCAAATCAAATCAGATTTAGATTCTTCCATGTGTTAATAAAAGATACAGTACACAGACGTTCTCATCCAAAAGATTTAGATGATTCGACCACCATCTTTTAAATTTATAGCCAAGCGTCTGACGTTTTAATTGTCCTCCATTATAACTGGAATGACAAAGAAATAAAATCACAAGAAAAGCCTTTGGATGTTGAGTAATGTTTCAAATCTTCACCTGCCACATGCAATTTGTTGAAATCCATATGCAGTTAAGTATGACCTTGACGTAGTCATCTTAGTGAAGAGTTTCTAACAATATTAATGGAAGCAAGGAGCAGTGACACAAAATGCAAGTATTTACTAAAATGCACTAGAAAATAGTACATGAGCCGCGTTTGTCTTCAAACGCGTAAAGTTTGAAGGCAAAAATAATGTGGTGTGTGTGGTAACACACATACTGGGATGAAGATGCCCTCTCCATTAGGCAATGTAATCTCACTTGCTCTTCTTGCATATTCTGTGAAAAATTTTACCTCTTTCATCACCAAAGTGGGGTGAGTGAGCAAATGTCTAACCTGAGAAACTTCTGGGTTCATGGTATGCCCATCAGGAACCAGTGCACTCTCAAGTTTAAAAAAAAACTTTCAAAAAAGTCTATGCAAACTCTCTACCTTATATTCCAAGTGCAGTCCATAGGCAAGCAGTATTAATATCAAAACGAACTCTTTAGAAATAAAAAACAATCCATTCCCTCTCGCACCTATAGAATCAAGATCTTCATCTTAACAAGGTCCCCAGGTGATTTTGGACATATTAAATCTGAGAGGCATTGCTCTCCAGCATTTGCACATCCTTACCATAATGAAACATTTTCCAGCTATTGGGAAATCATCGTCGGGGATAACCTATTTCATAGTTGAACAGTTCTAATCATTTTCAAATTCTTTCTTATATTAAGGGAAAATCTGCTTCTCTGTGCATCTGTCAAGTGAGGAATAGTTCTGCAGTCTAGATTTCTGGACAGATATGGGCAGATGATCATTTTTCCCCCCTACTCTTTCTCACTTCTTTCAGTCATTCCTCAACTTACATCATGTTCACATCATGTTAGATGTACTTGCTACTCTGAACACTTTGGTGATTGCCACTAATATGAAAGCAACTGAATCCAGTAGTCAAGGTTTGGTCTAATTAAAGAAGAGGTGACTGACTTATTTTGCTTAGCATGATACGCCCCACCTCCGTCCATGTCCTTCCAAAAGGCGAGATTTCATTTTTTTTAATGGCTGACCATATGATGTCACTCATGTGTGGAGTTTAAGAAACAAAACAAATGAGCAAAAGGGAAAAAATAGAGAGAGAGGCAAACCAAGAAACAGGCTCTTAACTATATAGAACAAACTGATGGTTACTAGAGGGGAGGTAGATGGGGGAATGGTTTGAAAAGGTGATGAGGATTAAGCACTTGCAGTAACAATTGCTGAGTGTTGTATGAAAGTTTGAATCACTATATTAGTTTCACACATGAAACCAATATAACACTGTTTGTTCATTGGAATTCAAATAAAAACTTAAAAAAAAGAAGATACGAGAAAATTAACATTTATCTCATTCTTACTGTTTAAAACTTATTAAACTTACTATGTTTTAATTGGCCTTATTCTGGGAGTGATGAGCGGTGGGGTGCACCATCATGAGATCTCATATTAAGTTTACATATACCAAGAATCCTGTATCCTTTTTGAGCTTCTGACATAGTGCTAAGCTATAAGCGGCTCTTTTCTTCCTCTCCTCTATATATTGATTTGATATTTGGGTCCCAAAGATAAACTTTCTCTTTTTTAAAGTTTATTTATTTATTTTGAGAGAGAGAGAGAGAGAGAGAGAGATTGGGAGAGAGACAGAGCAAGTGGGGGAGGGGCAGAGAGAGAGGGAGAGAGAGAATCCCAAGCAGGCTCTGCACTGTCAGCACAGAGCCCGAGTAGGGGCTAGAACTTGTGAACCATGAGATCATGATGTGAGCGTGAGATCAAGAGAGGGACACTTAACTGACTGAGCTACCGGGATGCCCCAAAGACAAAACTTTCTAAACGCTGATCCTGTGAAGTTACATGCAAACGTCTGCTGACTCCTCTGAAGTAGCTTTGGATAGCTAGCTGCAATTACTTGTATCTGTCCCTTTAAAATTCAGCACTTTGGGGCGCCTGGGTGGCTCAGTCGGTTGGGCGACCGACTTTGGCTCAGGTCATGATCTCACACTTCGTGAGTTCGAGCCCCGCATCGGGCTCTGTGCTGACAGCTCAGAGCCTGGAGCCTGTTTCAGATTCTGTGTCTCCCTCTCTCTCTGACCCTCCCCCGTTCATGCTCTCTCTCTGTCTCAAAAATAAATAAACATAAAAAAAAAAAAGAAAAAAAATAAAATTCAGCACATCAAATCAGCCAACTCACATGATTCAAAACCATGATTGTTTTGTCTAAGAAATTTTTATTCCTTCTACCTTAATTTTTTAAGCTGAAAACTGTTATTATTAACCACATCTAAGAAATTTAGATTTTGATGTAGTTTCCTATATAGCAGTTCTTAACATTTATAAATTGTATTGAATAACTCTGACCACACACAGGATGTGTTTCATTTGATGCCAGAAATGCACAACCCCATTATAAATCTACGTATATATATTTTTTGAAATTATGTGTTTTGTACTCAGAACGCTAAATAACTTGAATTTAGGACTTCTATATGCCAAAAGGCCTCAAGGCCCAGCGGCCATCAGTGTATTGTCTCATTCCCAAGCTTGTGGCAGACATTACTCATCTTTCAACAAGATTCAGAATATAGGTACCTTTTTTAGAAAAAAAAAAGGTTAACTGAGCGCCTGGGTGGCTCGGTCGGGTCAGTATCTGACTTTGGCTCTGGTCATGATCTCACGGTTCGTGGGTTGGAGCCCCCCGTTGGGCTCTGTGCTGACAGCTTGGAGCTTAGAACCTGCTTCAGATTCTGTGTCTCCCTCTCTCTCTGCTCATGTTCTGCATCTTTCTCTCTCTCTCTCTCTTAAGAATAAATAAACATTAAAAAAAAGTTAAAAATTAAAAAATAGGTTAATTGTGTATAAAGTATTACATAGAATGCTATTGTAAATGCTTTTGAGATGATTTCGGATGGAAGTACTAAAAACACTTTCAGATCTTTTGTTACTAAGATATTAGATGCATTTTTTTCCTGACTGTTGTTAGAAACTTTTCTTTGAAATTATTCTGTTAGCTAACACCCAAAGCAGTTCCAAAGTGATTAGGCAGCATCTTAGAATAAGAGCATGCCATTTCACACCAGGGATCTCACATTATTACATTACCTTCACTAAATTCACATAATTGCCTAATCTAATACAGATTCTTTCATTATCAATGTCTGAAAAATCAGAATATGTATACATATATATACACATATATATGCACAATGCACAATATATATACACATATGCACATACACACATATATATATAATGCACATATATATACACATATGCACAATATATATATGTGTGTGTGTGTATCTAGAATAGTGTCCTGTTTAGTTACCATAGATAATGGGATTCAGGACATGACACTCCATAAAGATGGACCTTGGCAAATTGAATACATTAAGCTGAAAAAATTTGAGAAACTACAGGTGCAGTAAGGACTTTCTGACCTTCCTCTGAAGTAGGTCATAAGACCCTTATCCTCATGCGAGAGGTACTCTCCCTATACTTGGAGGAAAGGAGCATCCTTATCTCTGGACACACAGGAACCATGAGAAGAATCTAAACACAGCCTTGCTAATTTTCCCCATTTGTTCCACTTAGCTCATATCCCCTTGGTTCTGTCATATTTTTGACAGCTTTCCACACATCATCAATTCTAGCATAAAAACATTCAGGTTCAGCTTCTTTTTTAAGTATTCATTTTCTTACTAAGGCTCACATATCACACAAAAGTCATGTTACATAAATAAATTTGTATGCTTTGCTCTTGTGAATTTGCCTTTTGTTATAAGGACTCCAGCCACGAACTTAGAACAGCAGAGGAAAATATATCTGTCCTCCCCTATACAGGTGTTTAAAGGTTATTAGTTTTATTACTTGCCTTCTCCCCAACCACTGTTCACAAAGTAAAAGCATTCAGGCTTCATTAACTAACTCTTTAATCCTTGTGGCTGTGAAAATAATTTAAGTGTGTGTGTTTTCATGATGATTGATTAAGCATGAATGTAACTTTATGTCTGCCGCTTTTTGTTGCCTTGCCAAAAACAGCCTGTCACACAGTAAGAATTTTGTGTTGGGCCTCCTGATTTTGAAATGGTTTCTGAAGTTAACAAATGAGATCATTAACATTTTGTAAAAAGTGAATTGTTATGAGATGGCTTTGTGCTTTGGTTTCCTTCTGTGATAAATTCCCAACTAAATGCCATTAGAAGGTTGTCATTTCTGACATTATTTCCGAGTATAATACTTGGTTCACGTGTTCACCATGGTGGGCATTTCTTTTGCAGTCTTTTAATTTTTTTAATGTTTATTTTTGACACACAGAGAGAAACAGAGTATGAGTGGGGCATGGGACACAGAGAGAGAGAGGGAGACACGGAATTGGAAGCAGGGTCCAGGCTCTGAGCGGTCAGCACAGAGCCCGAAGTGGGGCTCGAACTCACAGACTGCGAGATCATGACCTGAGCTGAAGTCGGACACTCAACCAACTGAGCCACCCAGGCGCCCCTCTTTTGCAATCTTTTAATAATTCCTTAGGTGCCACAATCCTGTGGATTTTTAAATATATATCATAGAGTTATATATTACTCATCTCCTAAAAGGCCTGTAATATACCTTCTTTAACACCTCCTGATATATGATGTATAGACACAGAACGATAAGATCTCTATGTAGTTCTCTGAACTTTCCACTAAAATACTTTACTCCAGCCCCTCTAGTTTTTCTGTCTCAGATAATGAGGGTTAAAAAAATAGAATAAGTCTAATGAGCATTGTGACAGCCACATTCATATCTCAGGCCCATTAAAAGATGGAGATTTAATTATAAAATCATAGAACATTTCTCCTCTCTGACATGTTACCATCACATTAACAAGGGTCCAAGATGATAACAAGAGATTGTAGCTCAAGCAGCTGTAAGACATGACACTAAGAGGGGTTCTAATGAAAAGGTAAACACAACAGGTGACAGAAACAAGGACACTGGAAGCATTCGAAGCCCTGACACTTAAAGCTACTGCCAACATTAAAAACAGCCCAATTCCAAGGCATATTCATGTTAAATCTTCCACTAAGGTCTGTTAACCTCAGTACCTGTTACCCAATACACCACGCTTGGCTTTCAGCGGAAAGTTCATGGCATAGTGAAAGGAAAGAAAAACAGGCCCTGAGAAGTCTAAGCAAGCATCAGAAGATAAGTAGGCGGAGTGCAGAGGATTTTTCGGGCACTGAAAATACTCTGTATGATGTTACAAAGGTGGATACATATCATTAAACATGTATGCAAACCCACAGAATATGCACCACCAAGAAGGAATCTTAATGTTAACTATGGACTTTGGGTGATTATAATAGGTCAATGTGAATTCATCGGTTGTAACAAATATACCATTCTTGTGGGGGATGTTGAACATGGAGGAAGCTGTGCATGCTTGGGGGCATGGGTAGACGGGAAATCTCTGTACCTTGCTCTCCATTTCACTGTAAAACTAAATCAGCTGTAAAAAACAGTCTTAAAATTTTAAATAAAAATTACAGACTCAGTTCCATCACTGCTCTAACAACATTTCAAGTGTTCAATGATCACATGTGGGTAATGGCTTCCTCACTGAACAATTCAGATACAGAACATCACACAAAAGTCTATTGAACAGGACCACATAGGTCTGTATTTTTGCCCAATCTGCTGTGCCAAATGCCTGGCACAGAATGGGATCATTATGTTATTTGATTCACACATTAGTCTTTGCTTAGCAAATCCTCAAGGTTATTATTATTTTAGAATAAATATTGTACAATTTCACCAACAGATAATCAGAAAACTGTTCATTATCACTCTGCTGGTAAGGGTGTACGTGTTTTTTGTATCTTAGGTTCTTCCAATTTGTCAAATGCTTTCATGATCTGCTTGTTGTTTTAGGTAAACTGGCCAGACACCCTTCTGAATGAGTATATAGTAAGTAGCCTACTTCCATCTATCAAGTATTATAATCTTGGACCACACTGAAATCTTAGGGGATCTTGGAATCCCCTGAAATCATAGGCAAATTACAGGCATTTGGGTTTATGTGTGTGGATTTCTATAAATGTGTTATGAGTATTGCTTTTTCCAATGAAAGAATGTATACATACTCTCAGGAGAAAATTCATGGTTTCTATCAGTTTTTCAAAAAAATCTCAGACTCAAAGGAATATTAAATCATTGACCTATAAAGCAGAGTTATTTTATCAGCATGCAAGATATCAAACAACTTACAGCTTAAAGAATAATTGTTTAAATAACTCAAGACTCATTCCTTAGATGTTCAAGGCAATTTCTGGTAGTTTGTTTAAATAACTGACATGTTTAAATATGGAGAGTGAAATGAGTTGGAGGCGAAATTTGAAAGAAAGATGAATAAACTACCACCAGGAGTGTTCATTAAAAATGCTCACTATGTGGGGCACCTGGGTGGCTCAGTCAGTTAAGACTTCCGCTCAGGTCATGATCTCATGGTTCATGAGTTTGAGCCCCGCGTCAGGCTCTGTGCTGACAGCTCAGAGCCTGGAGCCTGCTTTGGATTCTGTGTCTCCTTCTCTCTCTGCCCCTCCTCCACTTGTGTTCTGTCTCACTCTGTCTCTTAAAAATAAATAAATGTAAAAAAAATTCTCACTACGTAAAAAAGGATTCCATGTATTTTGTAGATGGAAATGCTCAGAAAATATTTTTCATTAACAAAGGAAAAGCATCACCTTGAGAACGGTTGCACAGCATTTTGGAAGCTATCACTTAGTTATCAAATGAAATCGGATCTTTATTCATGTGTTTGTGAAAAAGAGAAGATAAACTCTTGTTGATTTTAACAACAAGCTATAGCTACTATGTAAATTGTATTTTATTAAGGCAATCCTAAAGTCACTTTATGCCCTGTGCCTTCTCGAATTCAGAAATTAATTATCTTTATTTTATTCCAGCTGAAAATGTCTTTGACACTGGATCCCAGCCTAGAGTCACATGGAACACAATGCTTTAATCATTTTGCAATACTCTTTTTTAAAATTATATGACATTATTCAGATTCTTAAATTAAATTTAAATTGTTTAAACTTCTGTGCACCAAAAGAATGGAATATATTATTCTCTCATCACAGTTTTCCACAGGAAGCCATAGTTGTAATATTCTATGATAATTCATGAATTGCCTTTTTAATTATCATGTGGCAAACCTTAGAAATTATTCCAGCATGATGGCATCACAGTGACATGCATCAAAACAAACAAAAATAACATTTAGTAAGAGAGTTCTCTTCTAATGACTCTTACAGTTCTATATCTTTTTAATTTCTCTTGAAAATATAAATTTTCTGTCATTTAGGATATGATACTTTTTTTTATATTGGAATTAGGAAGTCACGAAATTGAAGGAATTTCTGGATACCTTGTCAAAATCATTGCTGTAAGAATATGTTTAAATATAACTGAAACTTAATTGACACTGAGTTTGGAAAATTTAGATTTGCATAAATAGGGAAAATTCTCCAATGAGAAGGATCCTGACAAGTGTTTAGCTTCTACCTTTATCGTAGTGTCAATTAAAAACAATTTAAAAGATTCAATCTTAGCTATGACAAAACCTCTCCATGTGTGAGGACTCATTCCAACTACGAAGTGATGGGTTTGATATGCTGACATAGAGTTCTCACAATCCTGCACGGGCTGCCTTATATGGATGAGGTGCACACAGCTCAGCAGGGAAAGCAGTGGGTGCAGACAGCAGGAGGTGATGCCCTAATCAAAAATGGGCAGCTTCAGAGCAGATCATTTTCGACTAGGAAAGGCCAATTATTTACACACAGGCCCTCATTTTATCATAATGGCATTCTTGGTTGGAGGTAGCAAGAAGAGAGAAGTGGCAATGGGCAGGAAGGGCATAAGTTAGCACCACATTGTGGGGTGCAGAACCCGAAGCCCCTTGAGACACATACTGACCCCTTGTGGCATCATGTTCATGACCAGCTAAATCAAAGGCAGAGCCAAGACGAAAACCTACCTCCAGGCTTCTCAGTCTTGATCTTTTCTCCAATTTATCAGTCACCAAACTATCCCTTAAATTTTCTACCTTTTTAAATGTTTATTTATTTATTTTTGACAGAGAGAGAGAGAGAGAGAGAGAGAGAGAGAGAGCGATCAGAAGGAGACAGGGACAGAGGATCTGAAGCAGGCTCTGTGCTAACATCAGAGAGCCCTAAGCATATCTTGAACCCACAAAGTGTGAGATCATGACCTGATCTGAAGTTGGACGCTTAACCAACTGAGCCACCCAGATGCCCCAATTTTCTGCCTTTTTTTAAACTATCATTTTTCATTTGAAATTCACAAAAAAAGCACTCTTTTCCTGACTCTTGATGAACTGTTACTTTAGGCTAAGAACAATATTATACACTTTCATGCATGCAACTGTACTTAACTCTGATGACAACCTTTTGTGAACCATGAGATAGATGTTATTGTCCTCATTTAACATATGAAACATTAAGAGTCACTGAGGCCAGGAAGACAATAATTAAAGTGCTAAAAGGGTGGCTGCCAAATCTGATTAATTGACTCTGGTGATCAGGTTCTTGATGGTGATTAGTAGTGATTACCTAAGCTTAACTTGAGCAAACATGAAGACTATTTATTCTAGAGGCTAATATAACCATATCAAAATCAATGTGGTTCCCTCAAGAATGATTCTAACAGCATAATTTGGAATGTTACCTCTTTGTTGACACACATAGGAGTTTCTGAGTGCCCCTTTGCTAAGGATCTATGGCTTTATAATAATTGTTATCAACTCACTAATTAACATTTACTAATTGCTTTCCATGTGTAACAGGGTCTACCCTAGATTTATAATGATTCCTAGTGATTCTTAAGGTTAAAGCTGAGTAAACATGGGAATTGTCTCCAGAGGTAAATATAGCTTTATCACTAAACAAATTTGGCACAGAGAGACATAAATTTATATCTATAATACTGCATAAAGCCTTGGGCATATTTTCTGCATGCACATATTTTAAGGTCTAGAATTATCCCTATGGCCTCCTACAACTAGGAGTTTCTCAGTTTTATTTTACATATTATTCTTTTCTCATTCATTATGGAGAGTTTTTAAAATTTTTCATCCAAGTATTCTTAATTGAGCACCAATTGTGCACTAGAGACTACTGGAATCTGAAATTTGTGAACCAAACAGGATCCATTTCTTATGGCTTTTATATTCTATTAAAATTACAGATCTCTTGAAGGAAGAAACTTCGGAAATCAACCAAATATTTGCAGGCCTTTTTGTTTTTTTTGTTTTTGTTTGTTTGTTTGTTTGTTTTTGTCTCCTCCCCCCCAGCACCCCCAACCCCTGATGAGAGTCACAGGGCTCTGTAATATTGATGCGCTATGTGAGGGCACTCAGGGTTCTCTAAGGAGCTCTTGCTACTTGCCTGTGCTTATTTTGATTTTTGGATTTGACTTTAAGAACCAAGTAAGGCAAAGCTGTCTGGACACTTGCCTGTGGCAACATCTAGATGGTTTCAATCCTTAGATTGTGCAGGATGTTCAAGGGACATCTTAAGAATAACAGAATGCACTAAGTGGTCTGTCAGTATCACACAGAAATTAATGAGAGAACTGAGATTTGAGAAGACTCCAAAACTCATGTTTCTTTTTCTCATACATAGTTTCCTGTGAAAAGACAGATGGATGACTTATTTTGCCTGACTCCAGAGATCAAGGAGGTCTCCTCTGGGGAAATGCCCATGCACCATCTCAGTGGAGAATAACAATTGTCAATTTCTGAAAGTCATTCAGAAAGGAAAACATTTACCATGAATCACAGAGATCACATTTTGATGTTAATATGGGAGGACTGATAAAACAGATCTCCTTGAGATTAAAAGAAAGTGTTAGAAATGCAGAGATATGTATACATCTGTCTTTCCCAATTAGCCAACATTAACTTATTCATTTAGTAAGCAGTGTATTCTTATCTAATTGTTTTTGAAATCTGATCTGAAGCTTTGCTCTTTTTTCTGAAGAATCTCTGAGAGCAAAATGTTCAGACATTTCCTCAAGTGCTAGTATACTTTCAAGCGAACAAATCATAAAGATTCTTTTCAAAGCAAAAGACAAATGTTGGCATATTGCTGAGATCTGATATTTGCTGATTACGCTTTGCGATGGTGATTTTTGCCTGCATGGGTTTACATTATCTGACATTTTATACCAGATAAGAAAATATACTGCAAAATTAAGTAGGGCACACCTTCTGGTAGTTTAAGAACAGACTGTGTGATTGACCTCAGAGGTCTTTCCCATCTGGAATGTAAGTGGCTATATGATTTTTCTGTGAATTTAAATGAACTCTGCTAATGTCGATATTGAAAACCTTATTTTGTTTGGATTAGTTTGTCTGAGGTTTGGAGAAGTCTAACTCTTATCCTTTGCCCCTGTATTCTTTCATTAAGAATATATATTTTTTCATATCTTTGCTCTCTTTTAATAAGGACTATTTTTATATTTTTATATGTGTGTAATTTTTAAAACATTTTCATTTTTTATTTTAATAAAAAAAAGTCAGGGGTGCTTAGGTGGCTCAGTCAGTAGAACATGGAACTCTTGATCTCAGGGTTGTAGGTTTGAGACCCATGTTGGGTGTAGAAACTACTTCAAAATAAGAAATCTTTGGGGACGCCTAGATGGCTCAGTCTGTAGGCGTCCAACTTCAGCTCAGGTCAATGATCTCACAGTCCGTCAATTCAAGCCCGCATCGGGCTGTGTGCTCACAGCTCAGAGCCTGGAGCCTGCTTCGGAATATGTGTCTCCCTCTCTCTCTGCTCCTCTCCCCCTCACACTCTGTCTGTCTCTCAAAAATAAATAAATATTTTTAAATAATTAAAAAAAAAAGAAATCTCTAAAAAAAAAAACAAGCACAAAAGTCAGATCTTTGTTTTTAGTAGAAAGACATCAAATCCTAGCTCATTGCTCTCTTAATCATTAATTTTATATTTAAATGTGTTTATATATTCCTGCTTCATATAGTAAAAGATTTGACAAAGCATTTGTGTAACTAGCTAATTGTTGTATTGGTATTTACTGAATATTTACCACATTGTAGGCATTTGCTTTAGACCAGTGAATTTATTGATGAGACACTAAAATGCTTTGGAGCAAGGACAGCAGAGAATTTAGGTTGTACTAAAACCAGAAGCTGGAAATGTTCTGGGCCTTGGTTTCTTCCTCTAATCTGTTTTCCTCCTTGAGCTGTTTCATTCTTGCTCTTTTTGATTATTTTGTTTTGGCAGAGACTTTACTTTTTACCAATACAGCATTACAATTCACATCTTTTCTCTTCACTAATTTCTCGAATCTGCAGCTATCTTTCCATCAGCTGCACAATCATCTATGGATCTGTTGCCATGGGTGTAGGGTAATAGCTTTCAGGATTCTTTCCGTTGGGTGACATTCTTAAAGGAAGAGTGTCATTGTGAACTCAGTGAACACTCCAAAAGATGTTAGTTGAAATATCATGCTGAGAGGCTGACATATGTTACCTGAGTCTATCCTTTCAACAACATTCAGTTAGGAAGGTGAATCAGAAGGTTTATACACTTTGCCCAAGGTGACACAATTGATCAACAGATCCATGATTTAACTTCAACCTGTTTTAACTTCTGAGTTCCCTCAAAGCATACAGTCCATATAAAACAGATATGATAAGTAAATACATCACCTATAAGTGGAAAATTTTTTCTAAAATTGAGGCATTTATCATATAGCTACCTTTAAATGACAAATGTATCAGCTCTTGTATTGATGAATCTTATCTATCAGATCTTACATTGACACTTGTACTGACACTCCCCCTTTTCCCATGGGGGAAAGGAAACTACCAGCCTTCTATTTTAAGAAAAAAGATAAAAATGGTGATATATCCAATTAGGGATTCAGGGTCACTTTTCTTTTATCCTACGCATCAGATTTGATGGAATTGTGTGTGGATAAATGACACCACAAAACACAGTAGTAGCAGTGGTTGGTAGTGCCGGGGGTTACCTATAAGTGCAAACTCTCTTCAAGTGATGTATTTCCATATGTTAGGGGATGCCTGCAGTCCATTCATAAATGTAACCTGGGGAGTTCAGCAAAGCATGAAGAGAGTTATTATTATTATTATTATTATTACTACTACTATATTAAGAGGAGACTTTAAAATGAGAAAGGTTGGCACCTCTGTGTGACTGCGTGACTCTTAATTAATGGCACATATCCCTCTTCTCCTTCTGTAGCCCTCAGTACCCTGCCCTGCATCGCCCAAAATACACTACACATAATATGATCGTGCAAATATGAATGAGGATAAAAATTGAGAGGGAAGCCCATGTGAAATCCCATGTCAAACAAATGCCTCCTACTCCTTCCTCATTTTATGACTCTCATTGGCACAGCATAGATAAAATCGGGCTGCATGGTGACTTACCAGGCAACGTGGAAGATGGACTTTGTTGAACAGGAGAATATTATAATCAGAGTTATAATTAGGGAGTACATAGCATAGTCCCTGGATCATAGAAAAGATCAGTAATGTCAGTGCATTTACATCTATGGAAAAATATTATATTAATAATATTCTAAAGAATCTACTAATTATATGTCTCATTTAATATAATTAGTTGCAAAATTGTGAGTTTTCTCTCTGCATAAGAATGGCCATAGGATAATGAGCCATGAAAACAGAACTGTGTTTTCCTTAAAATTCCAGGATAGTAGACTCTTTAGCCAAATTAAACAGTCTAAAAATTAGATCTGCAAATGCAGATGTTAGATCGAATTAGAGCAGGAATATTTCTTAGTGTATAAATACATACTTTGTGCTTGCAGAAGCATTCTGGCATACTGAGTTCTCAATTGTTCAGGAGTAAGCTGATTTTGTATGAAAATAGTCCATTATGGTTGCAAGATATGAAAATACAGATGCATTCAAAAATTAATATTGGATATTCTGGGCTGGCAACAAAAAGTAATTTCAAATGATTGTTTCCATCAGCTTGGCCTTAAATCAAGAAAATTGGCCTTTCCAGCAACTTTCCAGCCATAATGATATTTGTTTTTCTCAGAAGCCCTACAGGAATGGTTCAAATTTGCAGATTAGGGATAAATAAACACAGTGTATACAGAAATGTAACATGTATTTTCACTATGACCTCTACTGAGAATATGATCTCTTCAGAATAAATCATATGAAACAGCTGATGTCTGCCAAGAGCGAGACTCACCCTAATGTAGAGGTGCTGGTCACATATGGGACACAGGCTACTCACCAATATTACTGGAAATTCCCTCAACTCTCCAGGGTATAAAATACCTGACTCATGGGTGTATTCTATTTACTTCATATACAGGTGGAAATTTTCACTACAAAAATACGAATGAAAAGTAAATAGATCTATCTTTCTATCTATGTATAGATATACCTATGTATAGATATGATAGATATATCTATCTATATATGCTTCATTAGTAGGTTAGGGTTTAAATCTTCAATTAATCAATGGCAAACTGTGTCTTTGAGTAAATCACAGAAAACGCTGAGCCTCAGTTTCTCCAACTCTAAAGTCTGGATATCACTCGTTTAAAAAAAGGTTGCTATGAGAATAAATCGATTATATATGTGATTTTTTAAAGTTTATTTATTTATTTAGAGAGAGAGAGAGAGAGACAGAGAGAGAAAGAGAGAGAGCAGGTGGAGGGGGAACAGAGAGAGAGAGAGGGAAAGAGAGAACCCCATGCAGGCTTCACACTATCAGCTCAGAACCTGATGTGGGGCTCAACCTCATGAACTGTGAGATGGTGACCTGAGCCAAAATCAAGAGTCAGACACTTATCCTACTAAGCCACCCAAGTGCCCCTCTATGTTTATTTTAAAGGAGAGTATGAGCCACTATGTGCATCTATGTTCTCTTTACGAGAATGATAAGATAGCTTATCTGGTCAAGCCATGTTTCTACCATCTGCCAGAAAAATTATCAAAAAAAAAAAAAATATATATATATGTACATATTCATGATGAACAAAAAGTATATTGGCCTCCTAGTGTTGATACATAATCTATAGATCATACAGTTATATATAACTGTATGCAGGAGTTTTAAGTACCTACCCTAAAATAAGCACCCAAACCATCATTGTTTCAATAATTCCTAACCTCCAAAACCTGTAAGGCAGCGGGTAGGATGTTGTGGTCCTGGAATTGCAGACCAGCCAGTGCATGGGAGAGGAACTCAGGATCATGAAGCTATGTGCTATATCCCCAAATCTCCGCTGAGACCTGACAAAAATGTCAGCTTTCCAACTTGTAAATCTACCGTAATTAAACCATAGTTGTTAATCAGAAAATGAAAACAAAACAAAACAAAACAAAACTTAGGCCAGCTTTGCTCATTTTCTTCAGCTGCTGAAAAACTGCGAAGTGGGTTCCTGGCGGGTCCCAAACTACTTACTAGTCTCTCCCAAGAAGACTGTGTGCTCCTCTGATGGGTCTTGTCTCTTTGGTTCTGCTTTTATCTCTAGGTGTCCTATTTTACATCATGTTTGCCCTGTGAGCTGCTTCACATTATTTTGAATTAGAGAAAATGGGATTTAAATCTAAAATAAATACTTTCACAAATACACTTTATGTTTGAAATAGAATATGGAGGAAGCTTCACGGTTTCCAGGATTGTTAAGGAGAGAAACAGCTGATGAATGGTGAACTGGCATGACGTGGGAATACTAATGAGGTAGTGAGAGCTGTAATTCCGTGCTCGGTGCTACCCTAAAAATGTACCACAAACCTAGTGGCTTCAACAACAGAAATTTACCGTTTCACAATTCCAGAGGCTAGAAATCCAAGATCGAAGTTTTGGCAGGGCCACATTTCCTCCGAGGACACCAGGAAGATAAGTGTTCCAGGTCTCCTAGCTTCTGGCAGGTCTGGGGCTCAGTCTTCACATGACATTCTCCCTCTGTGAGTCTGTTCCTCCAAATTACCCCTCTTTATAAAGATGCCAATTACATTAGAGTGGGGACCCATTATACTCCGGCATGACCTCATCTTAATTTGGCTAATTACATCTGCAAAGATCTTATTTCCAAATGCACTAACATTTTAAGATCCTGTAAATTAGGACGTCAACAGATTTAATTTGGGGGAGGACACTATTCAACCCATAACATGCATTCCATATTTCACTTAGAATCAGGATTCTAATATCACGTATATTTGGGACTCAAGGATACCACAAGTGTTGTCCTTTTTTTCTTAAACTTCATTTTTGTATCTTCATTTTGAAACTATACCCAGTAAAGACATAATGCCATACATATTTGGGATATCAGAAGTGTTCTCCTTTTCTTCTTAAACTCTATTTTTATAACCTCACTTTGAAACTGTACCAAGTAACGACACAATTTTAATGTTAACCAAAAAGCAAGACATGGAATATATGTTTTTATTTTGATGTTTTTAATTTTATTGACCCTAGGTATCATTTAGAAAGCCATTCATTTAATGTGCTATTTTTTCTCCGCATAAATCTAGATAATATCATTTATCTTCACAGACAAAAATTATTTTTATTAATTTTGTTTAGTAAAAGTTAATTAATTCCTATGGAAAATAAAATTATTTAGATGATTAATTCACTGGTTCACATTTTACTACTGTATCTTTAAGTTTTAAACATAACTAGAGAATTTCTCTGTATACTACAGCAATACAACATGATATTGCTTATGATCTTGTTCTGTCACTGATAAAGATTACAATTTTATACAAGAATCTTATAGTAAATAAATTAAAAATGTGTTTAACACATATAATTTTGCCTTGAAAACTGAAGTTGTTTACTATACATATAACGTGTTAATTTAGTCTAATGAAATATAGTAAAACTTTGATATAAAAATCTATATGGCAGGCAGTCTACATGCATTATCTAATTTAATCTTAACTCCATGAAAAATCCACTATTATTTTCATCACAGATTGACAGATGAGAAGAACAAAGGAAAAAGAAAGAAAGTATCTCTCACAAGTCCCACAAGTAGCAATAGAATCCAGGTTCCAAAGCCTGTGCTATTAGCATGACCCTACAACTTTGTAGGTTAGGCAGATGAAGTCATATATGAGGTCACGTAGGCAGGAGAATGGATATTTTTGGAGAAACAGAGGTTACTACTCTTCATGGCAGAAAGTGACATATATATTTATTTATTTTTAAACGTTTATTTATCTATTTTTGAGACACAGAGAGAGACAGCGTGAGTGGAGGAGGGTCAGAGAGAGAGGGAGACACAGAATCCAAAGCAGGCTCCAGGCTCTGAGCTGTCAGCACAGAACCTGATGTGGGGCTCGAACCCATGAACCGTGAGATCATGACCGGAGCTGAAGTCTGACACTTAGCCGACTGAGTAAGCCAGGTGCCCCAGAAGGTGACCTATATTTAAGAAATCATTTTTTTAAAAAGATAGAAAGATATAGTATCTAAAGGAAAAAAAAAATCCCTAATCCCCTCATTTTTCAAATTGTTTAAATTAATTTCAAATATTTTGTTTTATAATTTTATAATTAATTTTAATGTAAATAACACTGAACGAGTGATAGGAATGGGGCTCAGAAGCTGGTTTGATCTCAACTATTTACACAGACATGACATCTGAAAATACCCACTCTCTTGCCCTCTATCCCACAAATAATAGGTAGGGTACCTGGATATCAGAGAGGCAGAATGGAGAAGAAAAGCCTTGTGAAGTTTCAGAATGTTCCACAATAATTGGAACATTGGAATGGATTTTCTTGGTCAGGCCAGTTGAGGGACACTGGTCTAATCCCCATTTGAAAGGTGTTGTAATAAAAAGCAGTCAAAAAGGAGAAGGCTCAGATCGCAACTCTGTTTAAAGACTGAGCTGTCCTGTCACTGGAGACTAAATAGATACTTTTCCTGTTATAGAAGAGATTATTTAATCCAAAATTATATAAAATCGCTAAAAAATAATTAGGAGAATAATTAATTCCATACTATCGAATTAAAGTCAAGTACGTCTATACTTAACACAGTATAAACACAAATAAGATTATATTAAACTGAAATAATAATTAGATGATACTGCAGATTTTCTACTACTTGGTCTAATTCTACTTTGTCATATTCTGGATCTTCTGACTCATTACTTTAATTGTAACATCTGTCACTGGTACTGGAACTTGATACTAATTATAAAGAAATCTCAGCCTTTTATCTAAAATAACTCAGGTTTTCCACAGTGAATTTACATTGACCAACCTATTCTGGTTCCAATTAGCTGCTGCAAAGCTTCATGTGGTCCTAAAATTTAGGAGATTTTTCCTCAAAAATTCCTTTAGGGCTGTCTGAATCACCTCCTTTGCAGCTCAGCAAATTTTGAAGTGGTAACGGAGGCTGACTTTCAGCAGGAAAATAGCATCTAAACAGAATCTTTTCTAGTAGTGTATAGAAATCATTAATTCAATGGTTTCCTTTTTATCAAGTATCCCCCGTCTTCCTTGCCCAGGATTTGGTTGTGTAATCATTTATTTTATGTGCATGTATAGAATTTTTGTTGTAAATAATAACAGTGATCATGACTATCCTATTATCTCTAATTTTCTTTATAACACTTCAGCAGACACATGTGTGTCTAACCTATGGCAGTTAACATTTGAAGCTCTCCGATCACTTATGCATTACCCAGGGATGGTGTACTAAAAGTGCTTCGACTATGGCTATGTCTTCAATAGGACATTTTCTACCTTCTATAAATAATTAGAAATATTTTTTCATTGGGGAAATGGTAGGTAACACATGGAGTTTGGTCAGGAAAATTCTACAGACATCTCTGCCTTTGTAAGAATCTCATAAGGTGATCTTAGCAGCCTGCAACCTCAGACTATACTTTTTAGTTTAGGGCTCTAATATGGCACTGTGTCCTTGCAGCTAAGAGACAATTCTGTTGCTTGATCAGACCATTAAATTAGCCTAACCAACCATTAAATATTGTTGCATCTTCCTCAAGAGATACTTTTCAGAGCACTTATAAGACAGACAACTGAAGTTTGTCAAGTTTACAATAATGTTGTATTACTTGAGTGTGTATGTATTTGTACAAAAGCATTCTTCCAAAACATGTTTCTATGAACAGCAGAACTCAAGCTAAGGACTGATTTCAATAACACCTGGTACCTGATTAGTGGAGTTGTGGGAATGGAGACTTTATAAAGATCACCTAACAAAAATCTTATTAAAGCCACTGAATTTTACCAGAAAAAAAGCAAACCAAAGGATAAAATAAAATAAAATAAAATAAAATAAAATAACTGCAAAAGTAAAATTGGGTTATGTCATTTCACAACAACAATGCAATGATAAACTATGTTGAAGGCTTATTATGAGCTAGACACTTCTGAGCACTTTATATTATTGCATTTAATTCCCCAAACAAACCTATAATGTTTTATTTCCATTCTTCAATTTGAGCAAATCCATACAAATATATTATTGCAATTTTAATAATTGGATAAATATAAATTCATCTTATGATTTTATGTAACATTTCAAAATGGTTCCCACATTATCTTTAGTCTCCATTATAATTATACATTTAATGATAAGGTAATAATTGTTTGCATTGATGCTCCATTTTAATATCATTGTGTACTTCAGTTGTTTCCAAGTTTTCTTTTTCCTTCTGTTTAAATAATGGATAATGCATCAACAAGTATCTTGTGAATTAAAATTTTGTCTATTTTTTATATATACTTAGAAACACAAGCCCCCAACCATCTCAAGATGGCATATAAATACAAGGTCAGAATATATAAATATCTTTATAAGTATTGCCACATATTCCCTGATTGATTTTCAAAAGTTTAAAGCAATTTACAATTTCTAAAACTCTCCTTTTATTTTACTAAATCTTCTCGCAATTAGCATTATAATTGTAATATTGTCTAGTGTTCTCAGTATAAATATGGTGCCTCAAGGTTGATTAAATATGCATTTTGTTGATTACTCAAAAGGATGAATATTTTTTCCATTTGCTTTCAGTATTTGCTTCTTTTCTTATGTTAATTAACCTCTTTGCTTTCATTTAACTTTAAAAAATTCAGCACCAAATGCAGAAAGAAATGCATGAGGTATTTATTTTATATTTATCATTTACTTGCAAGAGCAAAAGAAAAATTCATTTGTCATTTCCATTCACAAAGATGTTGTATCCATTATAACATGTCAAGTTGTGATGGCACGGCATTTGAGAGATATTTTTGACAGCTGGAGAACACAACTTGAGCATGCGTAGAGTTTAGAGTTTGTTTAAACTTCCTTATTGACTGGCTTGAAATGTCTAAAGGGCAAAATAAAAATAAAAAGGAAAAGTTTTTTTTTTAAGTATCTGAAAGGTAAAATTAAAAAAGTAAACAAGTTACATTCCCCTTCAAATGGCATTTTGAAAAGAAAGATTATAATTCCTCTGAAGTCCATAATGCATATAATATGGATGGCTGTTTAAGGTATAATTGGTTACAATGTTCACAGGAAAAATAAATCAAGAGACAAGCAATAAACAAATAGGAACAATTACAAAGAAAGGGAAATGGAATGATGGCCTGACCATGATAACATGGAGATCCTTCCTGAGTTTTCAAGGAAATAATAAATCATGTATTTAAATGTTCCAAATATTTTCCACAGTAGTATGGTTAAAATTATCAGACACAGTAAAAATATTGATAATTAGAAAATCTAAGCAAGGAGCTTTCCCTGGGTTTGATTAGTCCACAGTATATTTTAACTTGACCATGCTTAAATAGCTTTCCTTCTCTCACTTGTAATGTAAAGCATAAGGTAAGAGCTGAAAGAATATTCTGAAGGAGCAGGAAGCTTTCCCTACAGATTATGCTTCCCATTCTGGTAAAGAAAATAATCCCCACAAAGTTTCACTATTCCATGGATACTGGCACATGCTCCTTAGGACAATGGGACACTGTCTTGTCATCAAGATACTCGTTGCGTCTCTAAATCTGTCAGATTAGTACCTATAATGAAGTGATTTAAAACTGTGAAATACGAGTCTGAGTAGGAATAAATGACTTTATTGCAATTTTGCTTTGGGATGATTTCTGAGGTGGAACAGAAAGCAGTGAGATGGACACTCACTTGTCCAGGCTTCCAGGGTACACACTAAGGTCAGAGAGAACCCAACTGAAATCCCAGCTCCACTCTCCTTGGTTGTGTTGCTCTGGAAACTACCTTAACTTGTCTGATCTTTATATTTTCCTCACATTAAAAATGGGTATAAATACTGCCTTAAGTCTTTGGAAAGATTTCAATTAAACTGCTTATAGAAATTGAATAAACACTTTGGTCTCTGGGCATAAAACAGCCCCTCATTGATGGTGGTTGTGGTGCTGGTAGTAGGTCTGTTGTGTTTCCTGACGGCAGCTGATGCCTGTGACTGGAGAAGTTGAAGAGCATCTAAAAGCCCCCAGCTCATTGTGAGACTGTTAATACCTCGGGAAACCAGTGGACAGTGCAGATCTGTCCTCTCTCTTAACAAAGGAAGAAACCAGGGCCCAGGACAGAGCAGGGACTGGCCAAAGTTACACAAAGAGATTACACTAGAGCAAGACCTGACGTCCAGCTTTTCGGATTCCCTATATGTGCATGTGTATGAGAATCCTTCTTTTCTATGTCTGCATGTGGTACTTTTAGATGATCCATATATTGGAGTATCAGATATTTTATTTAGATTCATTAATCCTGGATAAATATATAAACTTCAATCCACATTAATTAAGGAAATCTACTTGTGTTTGGCAGGCTCCTTAATTCTTCTAAAATATCATGTGATAAAATGAAAGAAAATTGGTTCCTGAAATTCTGCATCAAGGGATGCAGCACTAGAAGTAGGAAAAAAATGTTGACAAATCTACTCAGGGTCAAATATGTGACATAGTTTAGGAAGGGAGTATGACTCTGAGGGTGGAGAGGGAGGAAATTTCTGCCCAGAGGTTGCAGACTTGGGCACAGGGGTGAAGCCATGGGTACAGAGGGTGGAGCCTCAAACCACCAAGGATTATTCCCAGGCTTTGAATCCAGATGGAGTTGCCAAGTGGATTTCAAAATTTTAAGGAATCAGTGACTACTCTCTTAATTCCACTTTCTTTCTTTTGGAGTGGGAATGTTGTACTGTTATCCTATGTCTGGCCCATTACTGTAACTTGAAAGCATGTAACATAACTTGTTTTATACTTTCACAGGTACACAACTGGAGATAAATTTTGCTCCAAGGAGAATCATACCTAGAGTCCCACCCATACCTGATTTAGACTACTTAAGTGATGATTTGGGGACTTTTGAGGTCATGGTATTTAGGTGAGATTTTGTACTTTAAACTGATTTTATAGTAAGTGAGATTTGCGGGAGGTATTGGGATAGGGTGAATATATTTTGCTTGTGAGCTGGACATGAATCATTGTGGGCCAGAGAGTAGATTATTATAGGATGAACGATGACCCCCAAAGATTTCTACATCCTAATCTCTGGAAACTGTGGAAGTTATGATACAGGAAATAGAGATGTGAATATATGAATAAACAAAGTATTGGGGGATAAGGAGATTATTCTGGATTATCTGTGTGATATATCAGTGTAAACATGAGTGTCCCTATTAGAGGGAGGCAGAGGGAGATTTGACTACAGAAGAGGTGAAGGTGATGTGAAGATGCTATGCTACTGGCCTTGAAAACTCGAAAAGGAGTCACAAGTTAGGGAATTCAAGGGATGCAGCACTAGAAGTTGGAAAAGACAAGAGGACAGATCTCCCTCTTACAGCCCAGAGGAAGCCTGGCTCTGCTGACACTTAGTTTCAAACCCAGTGAAACCCACTTCAGACTTCTGATCCCACCAAGGGAGAAAAAAAACAAATGTGTCATTTTAAGTCGTTAGGTTTGTGGCAAATTGTTATAGCAGCAATGTAAAACTAATACATGTTCTGTTCCTATAGTCTAATCATGTAAAAATATAAGAATTTGGTTATTGGTATCAAGGAAGTTACAAATTATTTGAAGAGATAAAACATAAATGGATGTTTAAATAGTACAAGAGAAAGGCTAAAGTTTGCAGGAATGATAAGTGGTATAGACAGAAATTAAGGATGCTGGCAAAAATGATTATGGTGATCATGATGCTCTTGAGAGTTTTTGTGGGCATTTAACATATGGATATGCACTGCCCAATGTAATTTCCATGAAATCCTCAAAACAACTTTACTGGAAACACTCTGAAATGCCTCACTTTTCAGGTAAGGAAATGGTGACATTAGAGATTAGGTAAATTCCCATCACACAGTTGATAACGGATAAAGTCAAGATTTCAGTTGAGGTATGTCTGCCTCCAGAGACAAAGCTATAAATCTCGTAACTTTGGTTAGGATTCAGAATAATCAAAAATAGCTTTCAGAGTGGGGTAGAAGCTCAGATATCTTAAAACATATTATGATTTATATTGGAAAAGAAACGGGGAAAAAGAACAAGTCAAGCCCAGTGAAGCCAAGTAAATTTTTTACTTCATCTTGACAGTAATCAGAATGTCTTCTCTCAGTTTGTATTTCCAGGGCTTAGCAAAGGAAGTGGATTTGAGGGTTGACTATAAATAGCTTCATATTTACTGCAGTTAATCATGGTTTGGAATAAGAACAAACTGAATGTGAAATATATTAGGCTCTTTGAGCTGATACTGATCATACCATCTGGATAATACTTAGGAGAACAGAGTCCAAAGGAAATTCCTTTTCTAATCCTCATTGTATGAAAGCAAAGAGAAAAATGATTCCATCCTGTCCAGACAAATCCATGAAGTCTCCTTTAGGAGCCTGAAAGATTCATCATTCTGTCGTGGCAGCTAAATTTCCATAACGTGTGCATAATGATTCCCAAGACAGAAATGTTGTTGAAGATGCCCAAGAAACAATTTGAGTTAACAACAAATGTAGTTATTTTCCTATAAGATACTCTCTCAATAAATAGTAAAAGATGAGCTATAATAATGTAGTTCATGAAAAACTAGAAGTGATAAAGCTTTGAAAACCAAAACTTGGCCCAACGCTTTAGTGATTTGTTTCCATTTATGACAAAAGCAAGAACTTGTCCAGATGGAACACTCAGAAACATGATCAGCCGCCACCAGCTCCTAACTCCTGTTTGCTTGGTAATGGAAGATGAATTACTACTTTATGGGAAAAAATGAGTCTGGCTGTTTTGCATTAGCAAATCTATGCCTCACAATTACAAAATCAGAAATCGTGCAAAAACTCACATCATCTTACTTTATTATTATATTTTAGGAAGAGAGAGAAAAGGTATTCCCTGAAATAAGGAGCTAGCACAACTAATAGAACAACTGAGTTCAATGTGAATCAAGAAGTTAGGGGAAAATTGTGTGTTTGTTGTGGTTAGTTGTGAGTACACAGTCCAATGCTTCCAATTGTAGCTCTACATACCCTCTCAAATACATACATGCTACAACATGGATGAACCGTGAAGACATTCCTTAAGTGAAATAAGCCAAACACAGAAGGACTGATATATTATTTTAAATATATGAGGTAAGTGGCATAGTCAAATTCATACAGACAGAAAGTAGAATGTTGGCTTCAGGGGTGAGGGGAGGGAGCAAGGGGGGATTACTGTTCCGTGAATATGGAGTGCCAGTTTGGGAAGATGAAAGAGTTCTGGAGATGGATGGTAGTGATGGTTGTACAGTGTAAATGTGCTCAATGCCACTGAACTGTGCACTTACTAATGGTTAAAATTATAGTTAATTTTATGTTATGTATATGCTACCACAATTTAAAAAAACCACAATCCCGTGTTAAGCATCAAGTTTTCTATGTTCATTGAACTGAATGTTACAGGGAAAAGGTGCAAAACTTTCTTAAGTGAGTTATTAAATGGAATAACGAGACAATAGTTGCCCAGTATGCCTAGGCAAAGTAAAACTGGAGAAAAACTGGTGGAAGTTCATAGTGCTCTACAGACAAATCAGTCCTCCGATTCTCATCTTTATCTTTTGGTTCCTGAACACATGTATTCCAGCTCCAGGAGTGACTTCACTATTTGTCCACATGTTTGAGTCATATGTCAAATCCTGTCTGAATGGACCACACTTTTGTGGGGCATTTTCTTTCAGATTATAGTGTAACAGCTGTCAGCTGTGTAACTTTTAATTCTGTCAAGTCAACTCTTCTCGTTGATGGGACTTGAGACTGTAACGTTAATACAACTCTAAGCACACCAGCCAGTGCATTAAATCCTAGGTGAGAGCCTCCATATTGTCACATATAAAGGCCCTAAGCATGATTCTCAACCACAGCAACTCCTAAAGAGATTTTAGGCTTTTTCTCTTTGCCTCAATGTTGGCAATCAAACTTTTACTTTGCCGTTTACTCTATGTGACCTCTCTAGTGTTGTCCACCTGAATTTTTGTTTAATGCCATTGTTGCCACGGTAACAAGTTGCCTTGAGCACTTTTCCCAGGACTTTGTCTTGCCCTTCTACTACTTCCCATGCAACTTGAATGATAGTCTCATAATCATGATATCCATGCTTGGCAAAGGCAATCCTCATCTCTCTTGTGTGGACAAAGTTAAAGTTAACAAGAGATAGGAAAATACTTAAGGTTAATAGCAGGGAGAAGTAGGTCTTTGATCCCTAGGTCTAAAAGCATAAGGAGGGGCACCTGGTTGGCTCAGTCTGTAGAGTGTGTGGTTTTTGATCTCAGAGCCATCAGTTCAAGCCCCACATTGGCAATTACTTAAATAAATAAACTTAAAAATAAAGGGACAGGGAAAGGAAGTGCCATTAGAGACTTGGAGAAATATCTAACTGTTGATGAAGACTACTGGAGAGGACGTGTGGCCTTCAATAGAAGAACTCATCCACTTCCAACCACAGCCCAGATAGGAGGGAGTCAGGAGGTAAATGATTCTAATGAAAGCAGGCTGGGTCCAAGGAACCAGAGAGGGGGTCTTAGAGGATCAGCTAAGGGGGTCCTTGGCCTCACATAGGATGGAAATCAAATGGGAGTGAGTAGGAAGTGAAAGCAGAGTTTATTGAAAAAATATATATCTTAAGATATATAGATATCATAAGATAGATAGATAGATGATATAGACATATAGATATAGATATAGACACAGATATAGATAATATACAGATATATCTTAGAGAGAGAGATACAGACAGAGCATACAGGAAACTAGGAAAGGAAAAGAATATGGGTCTCCTCTTTTCTTGGGACCTGGGGTTTTTATTGGCGATTGTGGTCTCGTGTCCTCTTAGGCATCCAGGAGATGGTCAGACCAAGGACAGGGTTTAGGTGTCCTTCCTAAGTCATTCATTCCCTGAAGCTAGGGGCTTTGGCGTCAAAGCATTTGGAGTCTATGTTCTTGGAGTTTATGACGACCCTGTCTAGTTATTCCTTAGATGTTATTGATTGTGCTGGAAGACTCTAAAGACATAATTTTCTCTTTGTCCCTTACAAGGGAGACATACGCTATTTGCATTACAAGACATGTGTGGAGTGGGTAGGGGTGCAGACCCTAGCCAGAATAGAAGCAGGAGAAAAGGAAAAAATGGCTATTTTATGGAGTCCTTCAGTTTCCCTGTCTCATTTCTACTGTGTTTTCCTCTCTCCGTCATGTCTCCTGCTGGTTCTTCTTAATGACAACCCAACCCAAACCCAGAGTACAAAGTATCCTTAAAGATCACACTTCTGGGACACAGCAAAGTAGAGAAAGAAGAACAGATCTGGAAGAATGAACAGAATATACTCAGCTCAGCCATCTTTCCTTTCTGTGAATAAAACTGTCTGGGTGCTGAAACCTAGGTATATAAAGCCAGGACACCTAAGCTTCATTTGTTCTTTAATATCTAAACTTCAAGTTTAAGTACCTCAGTTGGGCTGTCATCCTGCTGAATCACAATTTTACATACAGATTGTATGAATTATTCTACAGGAAGACAGCAGGCATAAGGAGCATTTGCCAATGACAGTCTTTCTCTCTTTTCCTCCCTTCTTTCCTTCCTTCTTTCCTTCCTTGCAAAACTCCTGACATCAGGGTTGTGAGTTCAAGCCCTGTGTTGGGTGTAGGGCCTATTTTAAACAAAGAAAAAAAGATGATGCTTTAAATATTATGTTTTATTTTATATTTGAAGGAGAGAGAGAGAGAGAGAGAGAGAGAGAGAGAGAGCAGGGGAAGGGCAGAGAGACTGAGACGGAATCCGAGGCAAGCTCCAGGCTTTGAGCTGTCAGCACAGAACCCAACGTGGGGCTCGAACTCATGAACAGTGAGATCATGACCTGCGCCGAGTCGGACGCTTAACCGACTGGGCCACCCAGGCACCCCCCAAAACTTTTTATCTTAAATAATATTAAGCATTTATTATTATCTCTCATGTGTTATACTGATTAGGTACCCAAGGTGGCTTGGTGGGGTCTCTCAAGGGATTGTAATCATATGTTGTCTGCAGCTACAGTTGTACTTACATAGCATGCATAACCATTCCCATTATTCAGTGTACTGTGTTCGTTATATCTGTTTTACTCTAGTAATTAAACAAGAAAACATGTGTTCATAGCTTCTCCATCATTTTTCTATATCTAACCATATTAATACTCTTCAGAGAATATGCATTTACATGAAAGGCCAATGTGGTTTGTATAATGGTGATATAAATTGCTTATTATAATCAAGTGTATTATAGTAATTGCTCTCTATCTCTCCAACAGTGAGATCTCTGAAGTCACCTGTAGTTTCTCATGATTCTTTTCATTTAATGTTTGAAGAACGAGTGAATGATGGAATAACAATGATGGAACACAGACCCCACTTACAATTCAGAGCACTAACCTTAACAATGCCTTTGCAGACACCATTGGAAGTTAGCACTGAAATGGACAGAGGTGGCCTTGATGGGAGTGTCTCGGCTAGATCATGATAGGAGCTGTCTGTTCTGTGGCATACAAAGTGTGCTCTCAACACAGGTGTTTCCTCCAAGAATAAAATAGTCATTGGCATGTAGAAAAATGCAAAGTGATAAAACATTTCAAAAGGGAAAATCTGCCATAAAATTTGTACTATATGACAAGTGTCCTTTAAATGGCACCTGTTCCTATCATGGCATCATGAAGACTTGCTGCTGCTCAATTGCTGTAAAATTACTAATTTCAGTTTTATAAGAACTAGGAAAGGCACAAACCCAGCAGTCGAGTTATTACATAAAAATCAGGAACAAAACATGAAGACAGGAATGAACAAACTTGTACATAAGAGATGAGGTGCACAGCAGAGGAATGAAACACCAGATATCGTTATTTTGATTTTGGTGTCAAATTGCCTTTAAATTTTCCAATCCCTTCCTTTAAGCTGATTTTAGTAGAAAATTCTAAGTAGTTTATCTTAAATTATCTGTAATCTGTATCCAGATTCAAGAATGGCTTCAACATTCAGATAAAACCACCTGGCCAGTGATGAGGGCTAACACATTAATTTTTCTATTCTTCAATTCCAGGGATATCCAAATTACTCCACCGTAAATGGAATAGAATAGCCCTATTGTGTTTTTAAGGAACCAATAGATTTGAATTTTTTTAAATGTTTATTTTTGAGAGAGAGAAAGAGCATGAGCTGGGGAGGGGCAGAGAGAGAGGCACACAGAATCCGAAGCAGTCTCCAGGCTCTGAGCTGTTAGCACAGAGCCTGACGTGGGATCAAACTCATGAACCAAGAGATTGTGACCTGAGCCGAAGTCAGATGCTTCATCGACTGAGCCACCCAGGTGCCATGGAACCAACAGGTTTTAAATAAGTGCAGTCTTGCTCTGAGCACTTCTACAGTCCATTAGATCTCTTTACCTATATCTATGACATCAACATATCTTTCTGAAGATCACAGGCAAATAAAATCTTCCTATCTCAAATTCTATTCTTTCTATAGGCTTACATTAAACTTTCAGAGTTTCTCGTCTTAAGAACTCTTGTTTACTTTTTCATTTCAATAAATTTAATTTGCATATGTACATTTGGATTTGTACTTAGAATAATTAATATAGTTCACACTCCAAAGCATCCTAGACTGCATGAAACTATTATGCTTGTAATACATTTTAGTGTAGATGAAAATAAAATACAATTTTATCTTTATTTTTTGAGAGAGAAATTCATTGAAAATCCTTCATCAAAACAGAGCTCCCTTTAAGAAATACTATCTTTTTAAAAGTGTTTAAATGTATCCAGCATTAAGGAATAGAATATCACAGCTATAAATCTTACAGAAAGGTGTAATTTGAGAATTATCATAATACAAATGGGTGAAATTTATATGTTACATATTCCCCTAATGTAAACTTTCAGACTTTGAATGTCCATATTTGCCCATGCCTTTATTAAGCACATTCTGTGTGAACAACATTGTACCTGATATTGAGGAAAGAAAATGCTAATGAAGTAATAGAAATTAACCTTAAGGAAATGGGGTCCTGTTAAAGAGTAGAAATATGAAAAGGCATTAGAATGTAAACCTGAAAAATAGCATGACACAAACCTCAAGTAAAAAGTACAATCAAGGAATGGACTTGAGGAAAATGCAGTGATGTGGTGCTAATTAGAATGAAAGTTTTTTTTTTTTAAAAAGGTAAGTTTTCACTAGGCCTGGAAGGCATGCTTCAATTAGAAAGGCGCAAGGAGGAAGAATCATAGATACCACAAGCTGATGCTTGTGAGTTAGGAAAGGCAGACACAAATGAGCAAGGATGTTGAGAATAAAAATGATATTTAAAAGCATGGTTGTTAATATTTATTGATGGTCTGCTATATGCCAAACAGTTGTTCAGTGCTATACGTTCATCATCTCAATCCCCTCAATTATCAATCATATTTTAAAGATTAGGACATCAGGGCCAAAGAAATTAAGTAACTTGGACAAGGTCAAATGACTGTTAATAAAATTGGGGTTCAGAGTTTCAAACCTTGTATATTTCATTGCAGAGCTCAGCCTTCTAAACATAATATATTCTATAGTATTATTTAATCACAAACAGATGAATTTAGGTTAAATGTTCTATAATATTTATTAAGAACATATTTTGGCAGCTCTATTTGATGATAGTATCCTGGTGTCTGACGTTATCTTTTACTCACCTCTGCATGTCCCAGCACAGTGCATGTTACATATAAGTATGGCACCAATGACAAGTTGAGAGTCTCTCATATAGATGAAATAGAGCAGATATGATACTCGATGCTGAATATATTCATAAAATCAAGGTGGTAATGTTTTCGAAAAAATTTTTAAATGGTGAGTTATGAAAATAATAGCCTTTGTTTGTGATATTCAGAAAGACAGTCTTGTCACTGGGTGGAATAGGTTTGGAGAGACAGATCACCAATTGGGACTGTTAGGTTTAGGTTTGATATGGTTAAATCCAAGTAGATACGTCAGGTAAGCATTTGGAATTTGGAAGCCATACATTTGGAATTCATTAACATAGATGGTAATTAAGGCCTGTACCTTAATGACAGCACTGAGACAGTGAGTCTATACAGAGAGGAACAAGTACTGAGACACGGGTCATTTAGAGGTTGAAAGTTTGGGGAGCAATAGAAACTGACAAGGAGAGAGGGCAGGAAAAACTACAAGTGCCTTGGCAAACAAACAGAACAGTAAAAATCCACTTGAGTGAAAGAGTGAGGTATCTCTGAAGCGGTCTGGGAAGAATTTGTGTCCTTTACTCCCGCCCTCACAGTACTTCTGACCCCAGACACATCCCCATACCGATCATTTCTCTGATACCAGCCTGGTGTCTTACAGTTCACATCAGTTCTGACATTATCTACCTGGAGCTAGCGTCAGATCCGAGAAGTTAGAGGTTTTGTTCCACAAGATTGTTCCACTTCAAATAGTGATTACATGTCCCAGGTTGTCATTGAATTTTGACTGACTATAAATTAGGGATTGCACAACCCTCTTTCCCTATATGTATGTAATGCTTTTGAAAAGTACAAAAATATATCCATCAAATTCAGTATTGTTGTTACCAATGAAGAGGAAAGGAAACATGGGATCACCGTGTAAGAGGCAAACTTGATCTCCTTTATGTTTTGCTAAGACTTCTTCATTATTTTTTCAGACTCTTTTTTTTCAGTTTATTTATTTATTTTGAGAGACAGAGAGAGAGCGAGCATAAGTAGGGGAGGGGCAGAGTCAGAGAAGATCAGAGAGAATCCCAAGCAGGCTCCACACTATCAGTGCAGAGCCTGACACAAGGTTTGATCTCATGAACCATGAGATCATGTCCTGAACTGAAGTCAGGAGCCACCTAGGTGCCCCCTTCTTCATTATTTTTATGATCACTTTCATGGAATAAGTTCAACATTGTTGTTTTAACAATACCCCCCAAATGGTGCTATATGTTTATACAATAGGCAAAAATAACTTATTCTGCTTTGGAATAATGAGGGAGGTGACATTGCAATTCCTTGTTCATGACAAGTCCCTACCCTTTCCACCCAGGATTCAAAACTTTCAAATGCTGCTGATGGAAGGAAATAAACTAAATGCATTATATAAAACATCTTGCCTTCTAAATATGCAACAGCATTTGATTGTCTGCTTGAGGTATCCATGAGAACCTACCTACTAATCAATTAAAAATAAATTGTCCAGGGGCGCCTGGGTGGCTCAGTCCATTAAGTGTCTGACTCTTGGTTTCAGCTCAGGTCATGATCTTGACAGCTCAGAGCCTACTTGTGATTCTTCCTCTCTTCCTCTCTCTCTGCCCCTCCCCAGCTCTCTCTCTCTCTCTCTCTCTCTCCCTCTCCTTTTTGCTCACTCTCTCACTCACTCTCTAAATAATAAATAAACTTTTTTAAAAAAAAGGAATTGTATACAACAGTATTTGGCAAGTTTTAATCAATGTATACATAATAAATGAGGTGTTCACTTATTCTAACAAATTCTCTTTGATGCCTTTTATATGTCTGATTTACTGTTAGCATGTGAGCATAACATTTTTAAAGTAGGTTTTACACCCAGTGTGGAGCCCAATGCGGGGCTTGAACTCAAGATCTTGAGATCAAGGCCTGAGCTGGGATCAAAAGTTGGATGCTTAGCCAATTGAGCCACCTAGGTGCTGCCTGAGTATAACATTTTTAAAGCAGAGCATACTTATATGTATTAATGCACCTAGCAAATTTATCTTGTTATTTGGAACTATGTACTTTATTTTTATATCTTTGGCCTGAACAATAAGGAAAAGCAATTTGGCAAAACTCCAAGAATTTTCCACAAATTTGAGATAAGAGTGAGATCTGTTTTTAATCACTGCAGTCATCAAGCCATGTTCCTGGGATAAAATGGTTTTATTGGCCAGGGGATTCCCAGCAGAATAGTTAGGAAAAGGTGGCAGGTGTTCAGGCCTTAACTGAGTAGGTCAAGGCACAAATATCCTCAGCAGTAATTATGAGTGAATTAACTAATTTTTCTTAGTGATTTCACAGCAAATTTATCTTGCCTAGTTACTGCTCTAGTTATAAATTACTTCTTGAATCACAATATTTTATATTGCTTTATAGAGAGATGCGTTGACTTTGAAAACTGCAGGCTTCTGGTGAAAAAAAGTATATTAAAGTCTAATTCAACACATACATAATTTTGGGTATAGAGCTCTAGCTTTTGTGTTTTTTTTTCAAAACAAGAGCTTCTGTGAATCTTTCTGTGCATCATTTATCTTACAATGTGTATTTTAACTAAGATGATGACCTACCGACAACATTCTAAAATTAAAAGAAACAATACATGAAGAGCTTTCAACTTTTGCAAGCTATATCCTGGAATCAAAACCGTTAAGAGTGAAAAATGTATTTCTGAACTGATGAAATACAATGTATACATTTCAGATTAACCACTATGCACTATGAATTTTCTTATTTTTGACGCATATAATTCTACATCATTTGCAAACTAACATCTTTGAAAGGCATGTGTCACTTTCCAAAAGGTTGAGAAATTATTTGCCTATGTATAGAGCCCAAACAGTCTTATAAAATGGCAGCTGTACAGTCAGTTTAGAACATTTTAAATAGGAGATACTTTGCACACTGTAAGACATGGCAAAGTCTAGTTTTAGACTGAATGTTTCTGCAGGTGTTTTTGCTCTCATTTTAAATTCAATTATACTTAGGAAATCTAATGGTATATTTTCAGTAGAGGGCAATGTTCAGTTTTATTTAGACCAAAAATAATGTGATGCACACACTTTCATAATTTATAATTTATGCAACCATAATTAGTCTAAGATTCTAAAATTTGCTGTGGAAATCTTTTGAAGTTCAATTATTCCACTTTATAGTTATGTATAGTGCTTTAATCCCATCTTTTAACCTTAGGTATATACTAGAATTTATAGTGGTTTACATTGTTTGTTTCTTATTCATGTTCCAAGACTTGATCCCCAAACTTTCTCTTAATTTTACCCAAAATTCTTCCAAAATAATCTTATTAAATATGAAAGAATGATATAAATTGGAGGATCATAGTGATTTTGCAATTAATGAATTTTTATGCAGGAAGATTACAGAGATGTACTAGAATCATGGTGACCCATTTCTATTTCATGGACTAAAAACATTTTGGGGATTTTAGCTATATACATATGCTCTACTAAATTTGTAATATTTTAGGTTTTCTTTCAACAGTCAAATCTAAATTAAATGGGTTTGTTTTCAAATGAATTTCTCAATACCATTATCAGATTGAGAGATTTTTTTTAAGATAGTACATTTTATTTGGCATCAGACATATTCTCCAATTTGTCTCAGTTGTGATGTGTAGATGGCCTTCAATTGCTTTTTGGTAGTCACCCAGACTGAGCAAGACTTTTCAATCTACAGAACACTCAAGGCTCAGAGAGTCTGCACTTCACATCAGTTCACAAATCATCATATATCTTTCCACTTATCAGAGCATTTTGGCATAGATTTCCTCTGAGGTAGAAGGGTAGAGATGAAGTTCTTTCCTTTAAAATGGATTTTTTCACAACTTCACCTATGCCACAAAAGTCAGATAATGATGCCATTCTCCTATTCTTGTTTTATCAGTGGTGGTGGTCTTAGGATTCCCGAAACAAAGAAAGGAAGGCTTTTAGTTATTATCTCCTTTGCACTTTCCAATAATGGGTCCACCACCCCTACCTGAAGACAGGGCTGTTACAAAGTCCAGCTAACATCACCTATTAAAAGCCAAACATGATTATTTCAGATGTATCTGACGCCTAGATAAGAAATGTACAAAGCAAAAACTAGAAACATCACCTCTAAATCCTCTTCCACTTTGCTCCCTCCACCAATTATCCTTTGCTGGTCATTTGTTTCCTTCTCCACTTATAGATGTTCTTGCTGGTTTGCTGCATAAACTACAGTTTAGATTCTTTCAAAATACGTATGAATTACAACGAATAATACAGTCCTCTTTCTTTAGAGTGAATTTTAACTTTAGCTTTAAGACTACCTTCTGATCGAGGCTAAACTGATTTAATTAATAAATCCCATAATTGGGATTGAGAGATTTTTAATGTGTATAGGAAAACATATAATAATAAATTAATAAATATGATAAAATAAGCAAATAATGATAGATTAGGCAGGACTTATAAAGTTGTGTTTCAGAAAGATTATAGTGGACATTTACTCTATACAACATTTGACTAAACTTCATATTGGGAGCCATTCCTAAATATTTGGTCAGAAGAATCTGCCTTTTGCTATAGAAAACAATAATAAAAAGATTTTAACTTTCTCTTTCCTTGGCAGCTATGTCATGGGCATGTGTGTGATCTAAGCTTGGCCAATTATATATTTCCATTTACTATTTTGATTTATACGTAGTAAAATGACATTAAAAAAAAGCCAGAATATTCATGGCAGAGTAAAGAAAAGTCAAATATTGTGGAAAATAACTAATGACAATAGTTCTAGATACACATAACTGAAAACTTCAGAAATGTTGAGCTTGAGGAATAGCTGTGTCTAGGCATGCTGTATCATTCAAATCAGTATTTCTCTTTCTGCATCTTGACTCTGCTTTCTCCTTTGTTGACTTTATTCATTGACAAGCTCTGTTCTACTGGTAATCTCTACTCTTTTCCTATTAATTCTAGCAAAAATTATGTATTCACAACTAGGTAGTCAGGCTTGTGCAGGAAACTGTAAACTGAAGTTTTCATTAACTACAACTGTGCCATGCGTTACTCACCAATTTACTGAGAAAGGTCAATGAAACCCACATCAAACAAGCTTACTGTGAAGGAATTGTACGTCCTCTAGGAAAAAAATCATGGTGTGATGACCAGAAGAAACAATGTAAGCTAGCTGACAGGTAGAAACAACAGATATTTGTTACATTTGATAAAGACTCTTCTAAAGTACTTTTCTTTATATCCCTTCAAATGCAGATGAGCAATTTCAGATTCTTGAAGGACAAAGGACATGACAGCTGTAGGTCATGGGGGTCAGTATAGTTACTGGTTTTAAAATTATAATGCAAATTTTATTCAAGCCCACAATCTAAGAAGCTTAAGAAAACAATTTATCTTAAGTATCAATACATCATCTTGGTTGAACAAATGTTGGGCTAAAGTTAATCATTTCTAGAAATCTTTATAAAACTGTATAGTTAAGCAAATAAATGCCATGACAAGGACAATTAGTGTGTGTTCCACACTTCAAAAACAAGTTCACAGCACTTATTTAATTCAGCCAGTTCATATGTCCCCCAACTTTCCCTATCCCTACACCAACAAAGTATTCCTATTGTTCTTTAAACCAGAAGAGGATGAACAGCAATAATGAAAAAATACTTATGTATATTTTAGAGTGAATTAAATTTTTCACATTCATCATCCTACTAGAATATAAACTCCATGAAGCTAGAAGTTTTCATTTCCTTATTCACTTCTATATCCCCAGCTCCTAAAACAGAGTATAGAATGAAAAAATAAATATGTAATTTTAGTAGTATCAATTGACAAAGCACATTTCAGTTGCCAAACTAGAAAAAGATATTTTGGTATTTATTAACCAACTTAATATTTAATCAAACATATTTAAAAAAAACATGTATATATACATTTACATATATATTTATAAATATACACACATATACAAAATATATAGCATTTTATATATATATGTGTGTGTGTGTGTATATATATATATATATATATATATATATATATATATATGTCTTTGTAAATCAGACTTGTCTTATTTCTCAATCATTCCAATATCTGAAGAAAAATAACTTTAAAAGTTAGAAGACCACTAATGAGTTTCTTAGGTGCAGGAACTGAAGTCATAGCTTACCAGTTATCCAAAACAAGTTAAAACAAAAAACAAAACTTTTAGTTAAGTGGGAAACATAATGATAAATGACTAAATTCATCCTCAGCACTAAATAACAATTAATGCTTACTTTAAACAGACACTAATTATGGGGACACTTCTGTCTTGTGAGATTGCTTATAGCTGATTCAGGGAGATAGATTTGGTAACCAATTATTTCACTCTAAGGTCAGTATGAGGACCAAGAAATCTATTCTTAGTAACCTATAAGAAGGGTACATCGCTTAACTGAATCTTAAAAAAGTAGGAGAGAAAAAAAAAGAAGAAGAAGAAGACAAAGACAATGAAGAAGAAGAAGAAGAAGAAGAAGAAGAAGAAGAAGAAGAAGAAGAAGAAGAAGAATGGAAAGAACTTTGCACAAGGTAAGAAAGGCATCCCAGGGAAATTTCCACTTAATTGTGGGCAAGTATTTTGTGACTGGCTGTAATTAATTTATCTGTCAGTAGTCTAAGCAGTGAAATCCATTTAGAGCTGTGCTTCTCAGTGTGAGTGGTACCATCTCCAAAAGATATTTTGAAAATTGATGGTAATGGGGTGATCATGTGATTTGCACAATGATGGGAAATACTATTGCCAAGTGGGGACAGTGTGGGGTGGGGATAGTGGGGATGGGGAAGATGGGTTTTCTGCCAAGCCCAGCCAGGACTGTCCTCCACAATAGGCAAATATCCAAACACTCATACAACTTTTGAATGCCCTGCAGTCCTTCATATAGAAAACCAATCCAACAAACGAAAGGAGCTATTTATAACAATCTTAATCTAGAACCTAACACTCATTTTATATAAACAGAAAGATTTTTTATGAGTTTAAATATACACTAAATTTTCCAAGCATGCAATTGCTAGCCAAGCTTAGGAAATACTTCTTTTTTTTTTTAAGGAAACACATTTGTTTTTCTTCTGCTCAGAACTTTACCAATGTTAGTGCTGCTTGTGATGCCTGAATTGTGGTACAATATTCCATAACTTTCTACACTTCAAGCTGTTGCTATCATGTAATTCTACATGTAGGTACATGTCTCTACTTCATTAGTTTTTCCAGAAGATTGTGCCCAAAAATTTACATCTTGAGGTACATATTCATCATATATTACTTTTCATCGATGTCTCTTTTATATTACAGTTAGAGCTTTATTTTGTACTTTTCGTTTTTAACTATGTCAGGATCATTTGATAAAGTATGGACTTCTTCTCAGGAGAGTTAGAGAGAATCACAATGTACTGGTTATCTAAATGATCTGATAGGAATAAGGACTGTCACTGAAAGCACAGATGAGTATGATCCAAGTCTCATAAAACTGTAGAAAGTTATTTCTCAAGGCCTATGCATCACTGAGTTATATTTTTTGTATATTAAAAAAATAAGGTGCACTAGTTACAAGGGAACAGGCTGTATCTGCCATTGATTTGACAGTGAGCACTACCTCTTCTGTCACCTGTACCATATATGGTACAGATGGAAATGACTGTTCCTATCCTGAGAACAACCACAACAGGAGCCTTGACACGAAGCTGCCATAAGTCCCTTTCAGCTTTCAGGCTAAACTGGCCCAGCTGTGGCTGTTTTTAATCATACACTATTCTGGATATCTTCCCAGAGAGTGAAATACTTTGAAGTTCTGGGAAATGGCTTAAAGGAAACATGTTACTTTAGACAGTTGCTCAGAACCATTGGATGTTGGAATGAACTGTGGAATGCGTCAAAATCACTGCCCATTTCTGGGTGGCCTTATGTACACCCATATCCAGGCATAAAAACCTTCACCATGCCCCTCCAGCTTTGTTGTCCAAGTGTAGTATAAACATTTATGCTGAAACCCTGTGAATTATGCTGCCTAATTATCTTAGAGTCTGATGGAATAAACAGAGGGGGTTATCAGTGAATTTCTCTTGGTGTTAACAGAGATAAAGAACTCGGACACAAACAGCTGAACACTGGACATCTAAAGGAGGTGTAAAAAAAGTTACTATAAATCTCACTAATACCCAATGATATCACTATTACAGTGTAGAACAGAAGCAGATGATCTAAGTTTATGGATAAATCTGGTCCTGCTGCCTGATTCTGTAAACAAAGTTTAATAGAACACCACTATGCCATTAAAAAAATAAATAAATTGTCTATGACTGCTTTTGTGTTATGACAACAGCACTGAGTAGTTGTGACAGAAACCATATGACCCTCAAGGCCTAAAACGTTTACTGTTTTTCTCTGTGCAGGAAAGATTTGCCAATCCCTCATCCAGAGTATTTTTCATTCACAACACAGCTCTGAACCATAAAAATTTCATATGTTTACTATGTTGCATTATTCCCTTTAATAAAACAGAGGCATGTGTGACACCTTTTGGTAATGATTCTACACCCAAAATGTTATATTCCTACATAAGCCCTTTTAAATGCTAATCTCCTGAATGTGTCTGGACTCAGCAGGCAGCTCATTATATTCCATCCATCCTGACAACCAAGTAAGGTGGATATTTGTGACTCAATTATATGTTTTAGATAAAAGGACCTCCCACTGAGGCCACAAACGATTCCAGTACACTTAATTTGCTCATTCAACATGTTTATTGATCACCTCCCTTAGGCTGTCACTGAGAACATTTCCTGATTTTATATATTTAAACAAAACAAAACAAAACAGGATTCTCAAACTAAAGGGGCTCAACCTGGTGAGAAGTTCCCAAAAAGGAGCCATTATCACAATTCTGTTTGGTTCAAGCTGATACTTCACTGGAGTAACCGAGTACAGTGTTCTGTGAACCCACTGCAGTTTGTAGGAGTGCCAAAACATCAGGGAAAGAGAGATGACTTAAATTATTGCATAGTATTTATAAAGTTCTCTCTTTTGTTTTCTCTGGAAGCAAAATCTACACCAGTAGAGTAGATGCTTTAGGTATTTTCCAGATCCAGATTCAAGATGTTCAGCTCTTGCCGAAAGAGGTAATACAACAAAATAATATCCCTCAAAGGCACTGAGTTTCCAGTTCTTTAGTATTTGAATTGTCCTCAGTGACAAATCTATCTTGAGCATGAACGATAAGCAGAATACTATTACTGGCACTGGAAAGGAAGAGAAAAGTCAGATTCAGATTAAGTCCTAAGCTTGCATGAGGAAATGGGACTTAAATATAACCAGTAACGGGGGCACCTGGGTGGGTTAAATGTCCGACTTCGGCTCAGGCCAGGATCTCACCGTTTGTGAGTTCAAGCCCCGAATCGGGCTCTGTGCTGACATCTCACAGCCTGGAGCCTGCTTCGGGTTCTATGTCTCTCTCTCTCTCTTTGCCCCTCTCCTGCTTTCTCTCTCTCTGTCTCTCAAAAATAAACATTGATTTTTTTTAAATATAACCAGTAACAATAATAGAAGTTATTGTTTTAGTATTGTTCAAGTTTTATCACTTGCATATTAAATGCTTTTATTTTTATATGCTTTCATAAGCACTAATGTATCATTTTAGCTATGACCTATTTGTATCTTTATTTTATTTTATTTTATTTTATTTTGTTTTATTTTATTTTTTCTTATTTCAAATTTCACTTTAATTTCAAAACTATATTTAAAATGATGGTTTAAATTATGAAAACTATATTGAAATAAAAACTTATATTAAATTTACAATCATGAAGAAAATTAGTTGCAATCATATATATCACCAAAACACATAAAGATGTTCATTTGCTCATCATGAAATCTAGCTACTCAATGTGTGCTTGTTCAAAGATTACATATTTGGATCGATATTACATAATGTTAATTACAGATTTTACCCCCAAATTTTGCAAATTTTGCAAAGATTTCCTAATCTGCTGCATGTACCTCCTCATTTTTATCAAATTTCTTGCAGCCACACACATATATGTATAAACAATTTTATTAATTTTTTAATTTAATTAATAAAAAACTTATTTAATTTTTTTTGAGAAGTGGAATCACAGTCCACAAGTTTCTTGCCACAGTTTTCATCAAAGAAAGAAATGCAGGCCAGGGTATCTTTCCAGCGTATCATTTATAGGCCTGCTTTATTGTTTTTAATGCTATATGATTTGTAAAGCAGCTAGTGTGTTTAAATTCTGCTCCCTGACTCCTCCCTAGTGTAAATTGTACACTGGAAAAGAGAGGGCCTCCGGTTAATATTTGTATGCCAGGACCCACACACTGAATACCTAGAAAGGGAAGGGTGAATTAATACATCATTTACTGAACATTAAATGGCGAGTGCCACAAATATGTGGTAGAAATTCAGAGCAGAGAGCTGGGGCAGAGGCTGGAGAGGCTGGTCACAGACAACTTTCTGAAGGAAACCTAGACTCTGAAGGAAGAATAGGTGTAAGGTTCACGGAAGAAGGAAAGGAAAGATATGCAAATGGAGAGAATGATTGTTTTTGGAAGCCAGTAACTAGGTCAGTTGGGGTCCCAGCAGGGAAGAAGCAGGTCTTTAGCCTTCAAGGCACTTGCTGACCACCACTAGAGCAGAGATAAGCTGACCCTGAGAAGCCTACCAAAATGCAGATGCCTGAGCAAAATATCTACTAAGGACAAAACAACCAAGTAAGCCTTGGTGGTTGCCTTTTCTGTAATGCAGAAAAGTGCCTGACTTAAGCTTTGATTGCTGAGGTATCTGCTGCAGAGATGGCTATCTTGAATAAATGCATTGCCAGCCACAGGACTAAATGAAGAGACAGGCTGCCTCCCCTCATGTGGCTCCTTTGTTGTAGAGATCTTGGTTGATCTCCTTTAACAGACCATTGGGTTCGCTTGTTTTTACTCTCCCTGCATTTTTAATTCTCGCTCTTATGTTTTAAATTCATCGATGCAGAATGAGCCCTGGAAACCCTAGGCCCCCACCCTGACACCAACTGAAACCGAACCACGGGCACACATTGCTCTGCCACCCCATCCCCCCAAATGTGTGGCCCCAGGTGTGTCATGTGCTTATCAGTACTTGTGAGTAATACACCTCTTTTTTGTCCTTCAGTTTCCTGCTATTATTGCTGAGGTGTCTTGAAATCATAAGAACTACAATGGCCGGTCCAGCCACCACAGTATCCACAGGCTGAGAGCTACACCCAACACCAAGACACCCAATTAACTACTCATGAGATGCTAGAGTCTAAGGATGAGACCAGACTCCACAGATTCTCCCAATTGTTTTAAAAAAATCTGTCAAGATACATAGAAACATAGTCTTTGTATAATAAGTCTGAAACTTGGTTGGAGTCAAGTGTTGAAAACATACAACCACAATATCACATTTCTCTTCTGAAGATAATTTCAGGCAATATCCTAACCATATAAGGAAAATGAAAGTTCCTGTTAGGTATACTTTTGCAAGGACTCTGAAATATTTCCATGGGACCTGGCAAAAGACAAGAGTTATGTCTATAATAGGCAAGTACCAGAAGCAGAAAACACAGGTTAGCATTGTCATATGTGACCAAGTGGGAAGCAGAGATTTCCTTTGGACCTGGTGAAAAACATAGAAGTTGCTTTAAAGTATTTTTTTCCAGGACTAATTTAATTGCTTTGAATTTTTTTCCACCTATGTGAACTGGATGTAGAAGAGTGCACAAAAGGAAAGCCCCTGATCTCACATGCCTGGGGTGTGTGTATTAGTTTTCCAAAATAAGACATTCACATTTAGAGATCATCTCTGAATTCCTCCTTAGAAAGTTCTTGACTCTTCCAACCAAATTGGATGTTCTTTATTTTTCCTTAGCTCATGAATTTCAGCTCCATTATGCATGTTATATTTTGTAATTTTATGGTTATATGTCAATTTATTTATGCATTTCTGTGTATCTGTATATCCATACACACATATATACATACAGATATACACAGATGTATTTGTACATATGCATACACGTTTGTATACATATATATGTGTATGTATGGCATACATATAAAAATTTATTTTTGTTTTTTTCTTACTGGACTAAAATCTAAATCAGGGTTTAGAATCACATGTCCCATAGTACCTTCTCCAAAATACCAGTAAGAGATAAGTTCTCCATTTAAAAGTGGTCCATGAGAAAATGAATACAGGAAAATACTGTGCACTGTGCACATTACTACAACAAAGGATCTGAGAAGTCTGACAGACAGGGAAACCTTTTGTTCTCTTGGTTCAGTCAAATTTTGTCTCTGTTTTGTGATTAAACATACCTATCCTGATATCCTGCCCTCTCAACACACATTCTTTGCTATAATCACTACTAGCATCTACTTCAATTATTTTTGTGAAGCAACATTTTTTTAAAACTCTGACCCTTTTATTAAATAAAAAGGAAACTAGATGTTCATTGATAGTGTGGAAAGTTTAGCATTGCGGAATTTCTATAAATTTGGCAGATGCAACCTGGTCTCATTTACCTAAGTTAGAAATTATTTTTACTCAAAACTCTACCTGCTAAGGAGAAACGAAAAGCCCTTAATCATATCCATGTTGAAGGGTTAAAATTAGTATAAAACTTTTATTTGTTTTAAAAATGAGATGCAAATTATATGTGATAAAGAATAGGATCAGTTTTTAAATATGCCATCAATTTTACTTCTTTATTAACCTATAATAATTTTCAAGATTAATATATCAAGGAGTCATTGGTGTATATTGATTACATGGATATGCAAGAACAATACCCTTGACTTACATCACCTATTTTTATCTACAATTTAAGCAACATTCTAGCATTAGGACATTTTAATATACATTTCCTTATTCTACTTTACATGCCTTTGAATATAGGGACAACATATATCAGAATCTGTTTGAAACTTACAATTCGTTACTTTGCCCTATGATGACCTATCTCCTTAGATTCCCTGGGATTAAAAATTTTAAACAAGATTTTAGCATGCTAACCCTCAGCCTCATTGGAAAAATAAACAATTTACTCAAACAGCCCTGAATGGCTAAATAGAAAATAGAAAAAAAGTTATTCAAAATCAGTAAATATTAATGAAAGAACACTTACATTTGATACACTAATTCAACTATTTATTCGTTTTGTATAGAATTTTGTACAATTTCTTTATGCTACTAATAAAATTTTCTTTCTCTTAAAATAATTGTGCATAAAATGTATATTTAATCTTATACTTTTTACCTCTATAAACATAGCACTATGGGGTCTAAACCCTGTGGGTTACATAAAGTTTGTTATCTCCAATTACATCCATATTAGAAGAGAAAGTTTTATTGATGACTATATCAGGATAAGTATAATGTGTGTAAATGTGACAGAATAATATTGAAGTTAGTTTAGATTCAGATAGTTAAGAAGACATGGCTAATATAGCTTGTGAAACTTGTAAGGAATAGGCATGTCTATAAACTCGATCAGGTGGACTGGATTCTGAGGGTCACTGGGTCTCCAGTAGCCTCAACCACCAGGGAAAACATGCATCTGAGAACTGAAAACGGTCTCAAAGAATCAAGGAGCCCTTATAGTACAAAAAACAGATGTTCTGTGAGCCCTAAGAATGTTTAAGGCCTCCTGAGAAATACAGAACTATTGATGAACATTAGATGAATGATAATAGGATACAAAGATCTAGTACTTATAATATTTTAATAAAAAGTAGATGTATGGTGGTGCTTTCACAAATTATAAACTGTCTCAGATTAAAAAGAAAAAAAAAAAGGAGAGCCTGGTGGCTCAGTCGGTTAAGCATCTGACTTTGCCTCACATCATGATCTCACAGTTTGTGGGTTCGAGCCCCGCGTAGGGCTCTGTGCTGACAGCTCAGAGCCTGGAGCCTACTTCAGATTCTGTGTCTCCTTCTCTCTCTGCCCCTCCCCTGCTTGTGCTCTGTCTCTCTCTCTCTCCCTCAAAAATAAATAAACGTTAAAAAAAGAAAAAAGAAAAAGAAAAAAATATAACATATATATATATATATATATATATATGCACACACATATATATTTAAATGTGAAACACACAACTTTTAGATATTTGACTCATTAATCCAACATTGTTCAAGAATAAATAAGAATCTTTCAGTGATGAAGGTTTTGTAATTAAAATTCAAAATTTTTCAATAGATGCAGAAAAAGCATTTGACAAAGTACAACATCTATTCATGATAAAAACCCTCTGTGAAGTAGGTCTAGAGGGAACATATCTCAACATAATGAAAACCTTATATGAGGGGTGCCTGGCTAGTTCAATCAGTTAGATGTCAGACTCCTGATTTTGGCTCAGGTCATGATCCTGCAGTCTTGAGATGAAGCCCTGTGTCAGGATTCACACAGCGTGGAGCCTGTTTAAGATTCTTTCTCTCTCTCCCACTGCCCCTCTCCCCTGCTTGTGCTCTCTCTCTCTCAAATTAAGAACAAACAAAACAAAACAAACAAACAAACAAACAAACAAACAAACTAAAAGTCTTATATGAAAAATCCACAACCAACATCATACTTAACGGTGAAAAACTGAGAGCTTTTCCCCTAAGGTCAGGAGAAATAAAAGGATGTCCACTCTCACCACTTTTATTCAACATAGTACTGGAAGTCCTAGCCACAGCAATCAGGCAACAAAAAGAAATAAAGGCATCCAAATCTGAAATGAAGTAAAACTTTCACTCTTTGCTGATGACATGATACTATATATAGAAAACCCAAAAAGACTCCATCAAAAAACTGATAGAACAAATACACAAATTCGGTAAAGTTGCAAGATACAAAATCAATGTACAGAAATCTGTTTCAATTCTATATACCAATAATGAGCAGCATAAAGAGAAATTAAGAAAACAATTCCATTTATAATCACACCAAAAAAATAAGATGTCTAGGAATAAACCTAACTAAAGAGGTGAAAGCCCTGTACTCTGAAAACTATAAAACACTGATGAAAGAAATTGAAGACAACATAAGGAAATGAAAAGACATTCCTTGCTCATGGATTGGAGGAAAAAAAATGTTAAAATATTTATACTACCCAAAGCAACCTACAGATTTGATACAATCCCAATCCAAATACCAACAGAATTTTTCACAGAACTAGAACAAAGAATTCTAAAATTTGTAGAGAACTAGAAAGACCCTGAAAACCAGAGCAATCTTGAAAAAGAAGAGCAAAGCTGGAGGCATCACAATTCTGGACTTCAAGTTATATTACAAAGCTGTAATATTTCATGCAGTATGGTACTGGCACAAAAATGGACACACAGATCAGTGGAACAGAAGAGAAAACCCAGAAATAAACCCACAATTAATTATATGATCAATTAATCTTGGACAAAGAAAGAAAGAATATCAATGGGAAAAACTCTCTTCAACAAACGGTGTTGAGAAAACTAGACAGGTACATGGAAAAGCAACTGGACCACTTTCTCACACCATACACAAAAATAAACTTGAAATGGATTAAAGACCTAAATGTAAGACTGCAAACCATAAAAATCCTAGATGAGAACACAGGCCCTAACTTCTCTGACATGAGCTAAAACAACTTTTTTTAAGATATGTATCCTGAGGCAAGGGAAACAAAAGCAAAAATAAACTATTGGGACTTCATCAAGACAAAAAGCTTCTGCACAGTGAATGAAACAATCAACAAAACTAAATGGCAACCTATGGCATAGGAGAAGATATTTGCAAATGACATATCTGATAAAGGCATAGTATCTAAAATATATAAAGAACTTAAAGAATTTAACACCGAGAAAACAAATAATCCAATTAAAAAATGGGAGGAAGACATGAGAAGACATTTCTCTAAATAAGACATACAGATGGCCAACAAACACATGAAAAAGATGTTCATAAACACTTACCATAAGGGAAATACAAGTCAAAACTATGAGATATCACTTCACACTTGTCATTATGGCTAAAACCAACAACACAAGAAACAACAGGTGTTGGCAAGGATATGAAGAAAAGGGAACCCTTGTGCACTCTTGGTGGGAATGCAAACTGGTGCAGCCACCCTAGAAAACAGCATGGAGGTTCCCTGAAAAGTTAAAAATAGAACTGTCCTATGACCTATCAATTACACTATTGGGTATTTACCCAAAGAGTACAAAAAGGATACTTCAAAATAATACATGCACCCCTATGTTTATTTTACAATATTCAAACTATGGAAGCAGCCCAAGTGTCCATTGACTAATGAATGGATAAAGAAGAGGTATATATATATATATATATATATATACAATGGAATATTATTCAGCCATAAAAAAGAATTAAGTCTTGCCATTTGCAAAACATAATAGAGTTAGAGAGTATAGTGCTAAGCAAAATGAGTCAGAGAAATACAAATGCCATACGATCTCACTCATGTGGAATTTAAGAGACAAAATAAATGAGCAAAGGAAAAAAAGAGAGAAACCAAGAAACAAACTTAACTATAGAGAATGAACTGACACTTACCAGAGAGCAGATGGGTTAGGGGAATGAGGGAAATAGGGGATTGGAATTAGAATATACTTTTTATGATGAAAAAATAAAATTAAAAACATCATAAAAAATTAAAAATGAAAGCATACCAATAATCTAAAAAAATAAAATTCAAAGATTTCCTGAATATTGGCATATCTTATATTGGCATATAAAAAAGTGTCATGCTAGTTGCTGTATTTCCATAAAAATACTATAAAGTTATAAATTTTCATCTTTTTCATGTATAGGTTGATATTAATTAATCAAAACTTTTCATTGAATAAAGGAGCCATACTTCTACATTAAATATTTAACTTAGTCTTATATGAATTCTTAAATTTAAACAATGGTTATTTTTAAGTTCAATATGAAAGCCAGAAATGGAAATCTTGTCATGAAATCAGCTAGGAAGCATCCATGCAGAAGAGGTGAGTTGCATTTCTATTCTTCTAGGCTTAATCAGATGAAAACAACATTAGAACTTTTTTTTCTCCTTTTAATCTCAGACACTTACTATTGCGCATAATTGTTCTTTTCTTCTCCTAGAAGTTCCATTAATTTTAGTATATTTTCCAATATAATTGCAAACATTTTTATAAGAAAGAAAAACATTTTACACCTCTAGACATCAGTAAATGTTTTAAAGTCATATGCCTAAGAAATGTCTGATTAATGAAGATTTTCATTGTCTTTTTCTACCTCATGTGCTGAAGTTCTCTGAAATACTTTATTAAATTGTTTAACAGTTGTCTATAATAATAAATACCTGTCATTCCATTTATATTCTAGTGAATTTTTATAACTTTTCTATGTCAATCCTACAGATCTGTGCCATGACAATCAATTATCAGATTGAGAAATCTGTGGTTGATGATAAATCTTATTTCTTCTTGCCTGAGGCAAGTAAATGGTTTCATGCACCTCTTAAAAATAAGTAAGTAAATGCATACATACATATATCCATAAATACACACATAAATAAACCTAGTTATTCCAATGTTAATTGGAATAATCAAATATCCTCTTCTCCCTAATAACCAAATGCCACCATTCAGTATGATTCCCTATTTATTGTGGTAGAAACATAACTTATTTAATGAGTGTGATTTTTCCCACCTCGGGAATATGAGATTCACTAAGGTATGTTCTGACCTGGCTTTGTATCCCTCTTCCAAAATGGCACAATATCCCTTAAATATATATAGAATTCTGAAAAGACAGTCTGTAGAAAAACATGCTGTTAATCTAATAACTTCATTTCAGAAAAACACACAAAAAAACTGTACTAATTATTTAACATTTCTGAGGTCTCAACCACAAGATCAATTATATGAACTCAAAGATCCATGGAAAGGCCAATAAAATTTTCATTTAAAGGAAGAGAATGTTTTAAAAGGAAAGGAAATAGTACAGAAATGGTATAAATCAAGGCACCTAGGTGGCTCAGTCAGTTAACTTTTAGGCTTTTGATTTATGCTCAGGTCATGATCTCTTGGTTTGTGAGTTTGAGCCCTGTGTCAGCTCTGCACTGAGATTCTTTCTTGGGATTCTCTCTCTCATTGTCTCTCTGCTCCTTCCTCTCTCTCTCTCTCTCTTTCTCTCTCTGTCTCAAAATTTTTTAAAAAAATAGTATAAATCTATGCAATTAACGACAAGGGTTTTTAGTAAGTTGAAATTACTTCTATTCACCAAGTATGTTGAAGCACCAAAAATAAGGTACACAAAAGGAAGAGTTTTTGACACTGGACAGTATGTTTCTTAAAATCAATACCCTAAGAAGATTTTTTAGATTGAAAACAGGTAGATAGATATAAATTGCATAAACTTCTTCTCAGATTAAATCTCACGTACTAAGAAGAGTTTAGCATCTTTGGGAAAATATCCCTATAAGAAGGTGAGAATTGACATTAATGCCATTATTGCAATTATTGACGAGCAATAGTCCTTAGTACAAAAGTTAAAAAAGGCAATAGTAGTCAATAATATCCTTGAAAATATGAATGGAAATATTGAAAATCTAGAAACTGTGTGTCAGTGCTCCAGTGCTCCATAAGATAAAATACAAAAGTGAATGGCTCTGAAATATTAATTTGTGTTTCTTCTATTTTCATTGTATAGAGAGACAGGCTTCTTCACTTTCTATACTTGCCATATTCTTAGTAATGTTATAAATATGGATTGTGCATGTCCTGAATATTACTAGAAGGTTTTGAATTAGAAAGATCTGGATACAAATAGGTCTTTTCCACTTGTTCATAGGGAATTCACAATACTCATGTGTACGGTAGGGTAGTGGAGCCTGGGAGAAGAATTTCTTCAGTGTTAGAAAAAAAAGATGTCCTTCCTTATATTTGTATATCTTAAATTAATGAGTGATTTATATTTTTTCTTCCTTAAAAGAGCAGATTATATATTGTCTCTGAATTTATTTCTACATGCTTTATATTGATACCATAAAATGCTGAAATGCATGGCAATATTCCCACTTTTCTGATTTATTTCCTTTTATAGTATTTAATATTAGAATTATAGTTTAATGCCTATGTAGTACATAGTACTGAACATCTACATAAACACCTTAAAATTCCTTACTGCAGATACCAAATATATATTGTTGGAGACATAGGTTTATTGATGTTGAAATATATCAACGAGTAACCAGAATCTAGTGTATTTTCTTATCAATATTAGCATATCCCATGTGAAAATATGATGTTTTCTATAGAACAGGCAGAGATTTGGAGATATATATTTTTGCTCAGACTCATATAACCTCCCTCCTATTGCCTCCAATCTTTATAACTAACAAAAACAATAAACAAATAGTACTGTTTTAAAACATCTATGGTCATCATCATCAGGGAAATACAAATCAAAAACACATTGCGATACCACCTCACACTGGTCAGAGTGATCTAAGTTAACAACACGAGAAACAACAGATATTGGCAAGCATGTGGAGAAAAGGGGACCCTCTTGGATTGTTGGTGGGAATGCAAACTGGTGCAGCCACTCTGGAAAACAGAGTGGAGATTCCTGAAAAAATTAAAAAGAGAATTACACTATGACTCAGCAATTGAACTACTAGGAACTTATCCAAAGGATATGGAAGTGCTGATTCGAAGGGGTACATGCATCCCAATGTTTTTAGCAGCAGATCAACAATAATCAAATTATGTAAAGACCCCAAATACCCATCAACCGATGAACATATTAAGAAGATGTGGTAATATATACAATGGAATACTACTCGGCAATGAAAAAAGAATGAAATCTTGCCATTTGCAACAACATGGATGGAACTGGAAGGTATTATACTAAGCAAAATAAGTCATTCAGAGAACAAACTGAGGGTTGATGGGGGTGGAGGAATGAGGAAAATGGGTGATGGGAATTATGGAGGACACTTGTTGGGATGAGCACTGGGGTTATATGTAAGTGATGAATCACTGGACTCTACTCCTGAAGCCAAGACTACACTATATGTTAGCTAACTTGAGAATAAATACAAATGATAATAATAAGAAGAAGACTGTAAATAGAAAAAAAAAGATCTATGGTCAGAGTTGGAATGTATGTCATATGACTAGGAAATACCTGTCAAACCAACTCTTTGGACCTCACTACTATCATATTCAAAAAAGTCAATTGGTCAACATTATTTTTCATCACTTACCAGATAAAGTGCTATTTATGTAGATTAGGGTATATTTGTTATGTATGTATATACATAAACACATCTGCTGCTTGTCAAATATCATGTCATTCCAAAGTGTATGCAGACATGGCTTTTCCTACACACATTTAGGATTTCCCTTAAATATACAGAATCCCTAAAGATAGGGCTATCCAAGAGAATTTAGAGGTAATATAGCCTATCAATCATGTTTTAAAGGCAAAAAGAAGCAAAATAAAGCAAAATAAGAGATTGAGAAAATTATGTAAGGTCATACAACTTCAATCTAAATCTCATAATTCCAAGTTTATTCATTTGTTTATTTATTTGGGAACTATTTACTGAGGCTGCATTGTTTATGCGGCAATGATAAGTGCTCTTTCTAGCCATTCTCTTTAGGATGATTTCTTAACCCAGAAATCAACATACAACATGTGTTCCAAGTTTCTCTTTTTCTCTTACTCCTATTCAGTTTACTGGTTTGAGGACCAAAGGGGATGATTTCATTGCCAAGTTGGTAGTTGCATTATTGGCCATCTAAGGAATGTATTCTCAACCATAAATAGCTGACTCATAGCTATTGCATATAATATTTGATATTATTATATAATATTTAGTATGAATATAACATTTATATTTTGCCAGTAGTTCAAATTTAAAAACTATGCTACAGCTCACAGGAAAATATAAAAGTTAGCTGATATGATCGAGGTATGAAAAAATATTTAAAAGTATTAATATGGGGGGTGCCTGGGTAGCTCAGTCTGTTAAGCATACGACTCTTGATTTCAGTTCAGGGCATGATTCTAGGGTTATGGGATCGAGCTCCAAGTAGGGCTCTGAGCTGAGTGTGGAACCTGCTTGAGATTCTCTCTCTGTTTCTCTCCTTCTCTCTCTTTCTCTCAATCTCTTTCCCTCAGCCTCTCCTCCCACACATATATGCACACACCCTCTTTCTTAAATAAATAAATAAATAAATAAATAAATAAATAAAACGATTAATATATGTATGTCCCACTCTGTGCTTATTACAGAATTTGCTAAGGGGTTGTAGTATCCTTCTTACAGGGTTTGGATCCAGGCTGAGAATCTTTCTCAATTCAGGACTTTGAGTAGTTTCCCAAAACCAGTAAGTGTTAGAATTCAACACTGAACTACTGTCATGCCTAGGTGAGCCTTAGTTGTATTTTTCTAGTAGCCAGTCTTGAATCTCCAGATAGCTTCTCCATGAAAATCTGCTCACCATTCTCTTGTACAGGCCATAAGTCACATTCATTATTTTCACCCTGATGTTGGAGACATCATATGTTCACCCATATTGGAGACAGTATGCTTGGAAATCCACAGGATACAAATGAAACTTTTCATGCACGGAAGCAGGACATAGAAAACAGTTCAGACTGGCTGCAAAGCATTTCTCACTGTTCCTGGGAAGGAAGGATGAATTACAATGCTGGTCTTCCTTCCCAAAGGGTCTACAGGGGTATCAGTGGTTGGCATGCTATTCCAATTGGGCCCACAGAGTAACACTACAATTAATCAAAATTTGAAAATATCACAGTTGAGAACATATATAGTAACAGTGGAGTTCTCTTCAGTCCTTTTAGGGGAAATGATCAACCTGCAGAAATTGCCTATTTATTACTATTATCTCATCCTAAGTAATTTAGCATTTACTTGGTGAAACCGTTCCTTCAGGCCCCTCATGCTTCCTGTGCAATTACTTTTTGAAAAACTTAATTGTAATGTGTCTTCTAAATGTTTTAAGTGACTTTTGAGTGACTTTTTGAAAGACTGTATACCACGTTCTGAAAATTATGGCCTTTTTTAGAGTTGCAGTTAGACATTGTGGGATCACTGCCCAGGGAATTATTTCATCCATAAATAGCAGAGGATCCCTAGATAAAATGTAGAAAATTCCAATGTGGACCTGTTTGTTAAATAGCAACTTTTATTATAAAATTTTATTGTAAAATAAAAGTCATTGATGAAAATATGCACCGATTTTATTCATTAAATACTTCTAAAATTATGCCCTGTTTTTACCTTAATAGTGATACTGTCTGCAATTACTTTTTGTGTCACTTTTTAAATGTTTATTTATTTTTGAGAGAGAGTACATGCACGCATGAGCAGGGGAGGGGCAGAGAGAGAGGGAGACACAGAATCTGAAGCAGGCTCCAGGCTCTGAGCTGTCATCACTGAGCCCAACACGGGGCTCGAACCCATAAACTGCCAGATCATGTCCTGAGCTGAAGTTGGCTGCTCAACCAGTTGAGCCATCCAGGAACCCCTATAATTTCTAAAACAGGAACAAATTTTATTTCTCTTTTGGATACCATTTCCTTAGGCACTATATTCAGATGTTCTCTTCTACATGTTACAGAATGATTGATCTTTCAAAAATTGTACAAAATCATGCCTGTCTTACAGACAAAATAAGCATGTGCTAAAGATTTTATTTACTGCCTTATTAAGCAGGAAGCTAGGCAACACAAGCAGCTTAAGGAAAATTCAAAAAGTCATTTATAAATCAGAATACTGATGTCAATTCAGAAATGGATGCTAAACTGGTTTCTTCCTCAATAGGGTAAACAAGTCAATTGAAACTCCACTGGACAGAATTTATTTACATGCATAAAGATAGGGATTATGTTTTGTCCTAGTATCAGTTATCCACAACTTAGAAAGTTGTGACATAGCCCATAGCGAATCATGGAGTCTCCATGGAATGAAAATCAGGTAATCCAAAAAGATGTGCTTTACACAACACATAACTTCACATTTCACAGTATTTTTTCTATAAAGTCCTAGCAGGGGTCATTTTGAAACCAAATTTATGGATTTATTTAGTTTATTTTACTTCATTTTCTCGATCTTTTAGTACAAGGTGATGTGGGAAGTTATTGATTAAAAAAGAGAAAAAGAGGGGCACCTGGGTGGCTCAGTAGGTTAGGTGTCTGACTTTGGCTCAGGTCATGATCTCGTGGTTTGTGAGTTCGAGCCCTGTGTTGGGCTCTGTGCTGACAGCTCAGAGCCTGGAGCCTGCTTCTGATTCTGTGTCTCCCTCTCGCTCTCTGCCCCTCCCCTGATCACGCTCTATCTGTCTCTCTCTGTCAAAAATAAACATTTAAAAAAGAAAGAAAAAGAGGGGTGCCTAGGTAGCTCAGTCAGTTAAAAGTTCGACTTTGGCTGGGGTCAAGGTCTTGAAGTTCGCGAGTTGGGGCCCTGCGTCTAGCTCTGTGCTGGTGGCTCAGAGCCCGGAGCTTGCTTTGGATTCTGTGTCTCCCTCTCTCTTTCTGTCCCTCCCCCGCTCACACTGTGTCTCTGTAAAATAACTAAACATTTAAAAATTAAAAAAAAATAAAAAAGAAGACATTCACCTCTAAAAGTAGTTACAAGGAAAGATCCAGCAACAAATACAGCTAAGAAACATGTTAGAAAGAGGAAGAAGAGGAAGAAGCTTCCTTCCTCCTTTTCCTTTCACTTAAAGACTTAACTTGGTCAGGTCTCTCAACATCATTGTTCATCAATATACCTGGATGCAAATAGGGGATACAATTCACATACCCACTCAGGATTGTTCGACAGGGACAAATGTGATTATATTTGTAAATGCACCTTACAAAATACTTTACTACACACATGCAAGAAAATCTTCTAAGTCAAAGATGTGAAAACTTCATGTAACAATGGTTTGCTTTCTATTTTTCTGAGAGAAATAATGTATTCCTGAAGAAAGTTTCTTTTTTTATAATGTTTATTTCTTTTGAGAGAGAGAGAGAGAGCGCGCGCGTGCAAGTAGGGGAGGGGCGGAGAAAAAGAGAGAGAGAATCCCAAGCAGTCTCTGTTCCCGTCAGTGCAGAGACTGACTCGGGCTCGATCCCACAAACTGTGAGATCATAACCTGAGCTGAAATCAAGAACCAGATGCTTAACCGACTGAGCCACCCAGGCACCCCAATAAAGTTTCTTACCACTTTTTCAGAATTTAAGAAAATGATCTTTCTTTCACTCAGTACATGTGTCACAGCTCCTCATTTCGTGGTTTACTTTTTAATCTCTGGATTGTATACAAGTATATCCTAGATAGAACATTTAGGTTCCCTGTCCCTTATTTACCTTAAGGGAACAATCTACCCAGTTCACTTGAGGCAGAGTTCTTTTAGTTTAATTAAACATTATAAAGGCAAAACACCTCTTGAACACATTCAGTAGAGTCCAGAACTCATGTGCTCTGCTATTTCTTAGGCAACCAAAAAGGAGGGTGTTAGCTTTTCACATAAGGTTTTCATTTTGATTTTATTTTTTTCTTATAAAGGGTTTACATGAGTCTTCTTATTAAAGAGAACTAATACATGAGGTACCAAGAAATAAATTCAAATTATTACCATGATTTCATTTGACTGGTGTCTGGAGACAGATCTGAAAGATTAAATTCTCATTTCCAATTGCCTTTTACATACTGGGCCAGAACTAATCCCTTAACCTCTCTGTGTCTATTTCTATAGCAGAATGAAAATTACAATTGTTGTACAGGAGTATTGTGAGAGTCAAAATAAAAAAACTATTCATATATTAATGCAAAGCCTGGGACATAGTAGGCACTAAGAAAGTGTTAACCTCTTCTAATTTTTCCTAATATATTTTAACAAAATTTCATTTAGATTATTGTATATTACTGAAGACAGATACAGCGAAGGGTAAAATATTTTGCCCTTTTTCATGATACTTCACAGGTAAATCTGAGCTAGCCTTGACCAGTACACTTCTATTTTAGACATGAGGGAGACCGATGACATTCACAAGGGAATCCATTGAGAGTAGTGTCTCATGGTCTTTGATTATCACAAGGTAAGTTCTTAAAGTCCACATCACTCTGGCACAGCAAACCATGAGTCCTGTGTCATCCCATGCAATCGATTATGAACTCGTTACTGTTTATAACTCTTAACAAGTCATGTGTCATGCCATGGTTGAGTTGGCAGTTTTTTCTTCCCTGTGTATTATGTATCCCCAAACCACCAGTAACACTTCATTTCCATTTCAAATTCAATAAATAAGAAGGGTGTTTATGATTTCCTTGCCTCTGCTAACAAAGAAAATAATTATGATTCATTAATTTTGAATGTGAAAATGAAAAAAAAAAGCATACTTGCTATAATGTTATAGCTGCACAGCTGGGCTCAAGCAGAGATTAATTCATTCAACAGATGTTTATTGAGTACCTGGTTTTATAGTACTAACGAAGCTAATTATATGACATTTGTACTCAAGAAGCTTATGGGGATAAGTGAAGGCTTTGGGTAAACTAAAACACTGCTATTTAATTTTTATGTTTTTATACTCTAAACTTCCACACAGCCCTCAACACACCTAAAAGGATGTCCTTAATAGATGCCAAATTGGCTGCTACAATAGAGGAGGGGAGTCAGTTTAAAATCAACCAGACAGAATATATATGCATGTCTATAAAAAGAACCATTTACATTATTTCCAGTTTTCCACAATGAAATTTCTATCTCAACGAAGCTGTAAAACAGATCACAGAAAATGAAAATCACAAAACCCATAGAAATAAATACCCCCAGAAAAATGTACTCTAAACAGTGCTTGGTTTTCCACAGCGAAATGCCCTTTTGAGAAAAAAAACCAATGAATTTAAAAACAGACCTTTTTCTTTTCACAGAAATTAATTCAACATGGATCACGTACTTAAATGTAAAATACAAAATTGTAAAACTGTTAGAAAATAATATGACGGAAAATCGGGATGACCTTGGTTATGGTGATAACTTTTAGGTACAACATCAAAGGCATTATCCACGAAATAAATAATTAATAAGTTGGACTTCATTAAAATAATACATAAAAAAAAAAAACTTTTGCCCTGCAAAAGACATTGTCAAGAGAATGAAAATATAAGCCACAAGCTGGGAGTAAATATTTGCAAGACACATATGATAAAGGACTATTATACAAAATACACAATGAACTCTTAAAACTCAACAATAGGAAAATGAAGTGACCAGTTAACAAATGGGCCAAAGACCCGAACAGACACTTCCTGAAAGAAAATACACACATGGCAAGTACTCATATGTAAAGATGTTCAACATTATCTCACATTAAGGAGTTGCAACCTAAAACAACAATAAGATTGGCAGCCTGGGTGGCTCAGTTGGTTGAGTGTCATACTCTTGGTTTCGGCTTAGGTCATGATCTCACGGTTTCATGGGTTTGACCCTAGTGTCAGCCTCTGCACTGGTAGTGCTCCTTCCCAACTTGTGCTGTCTCTGTCTCTCTCTCTCAAAAAAAATAAACTTAAAAAAAATAAAACAACAAGACACCAGTATTTCTATTGTAATGGTCAAAGTCCAGAAGACCAAATGCTGGCCAGGATATGGAGCAACAAAAACTCTCATTCATTGTTGGTGGGAATGCAAAATAGTATACCCACTTTGGAAAACAGTTTGGTACTTTCTTACAAAGCTAAACATAATCTTATACAATCCACCAATCACAGTCCTTGGCACTCACCCAAATGAGTTGAAAACTTGTGCCTACTCAGAAATCTGCATATAAATATTTATAATGGCTTTATATATAATTGCCAAACTTTGAAGCAAGCAATCTGTGCTTTAATAGGCAAATAAATAAACAGTGGTACTGCAGTTGATGGAATCATATTTGCCATTAAAAAAATTGGCTATATTATAAAGCTATAGTAATGAACACAATGTGGTACTGGCATAAAAACAGATGTATAGGTCAATAGAGAGCCGAGAAATGAGCTCATACAGATAGTCTCAATTAATTTATGACAGAGAAGGCAAGAATATACAATGGGGAAAAGAAATTCTCTTCAATAAATGGTGTTGGGAAAACTGGGTTGCTACATGCAGAAGAATGAAACTGGACCACTGTCTTACACCACCCACAAAAATCAACTCAAAATGGATTAAGGACTTGAACATAAGACCTGAAACCCTAAAACTCATACAAGATAACATAGGTGGTAATAAACTCCTTGACATGGGTCTCAGTAATGATTATCTGGATTTGACACCAAAAGAAAGGAACAGAGGCAAAAATAAACAAGTGGACTATATAAAATTAAAAAAAAAAAACCAACAACACTTATGCACAGCAGAGGAAACTTCAGCAAAGAGAGAGGATGGTGAAAGATACAGCCTGAGGAGCTGATATGACCCAGATTATGTAGGACCCACAGGGGTTTGTTTGTTTGCTTTTAGGATTTTCTTCTTTAAAACTGGATAAATGCAAAATTTTAAAATATTTTCAGGAAGCTGTTTAAGAGCCCACAATCAAAATAGTACTGGAGGAAAAATACACTCTCTCTCTCTCTCTCTCTCACACACACACACACACACACACACACACACACACACACACAGTTTTTGTTTTTGTTTTTTTTTTCCTGGAGTGGAAGAAAAAAGTGGATAAAGGCATACTGGTTACATTGTTTAGAGGCTACTCAGGCTCTCCCGATGGGAGATGGGAGTAACTTGGACTAGGTCTTTGATGTTGACACGGAGTAGGGAAGATATGGGAAAGAACAGCAAAGGTGAAAGACATTTAAGAGGTGAATATACAGGACTTGTTCAGGGACTAGTTATGGCAGATGACAGGGAGGAATCTATCAGGATAACACAGATATCCGTCTTAGTAAATGTTCATCAGAGTGACCTGTTCTAAAGTATGCTTTCAAAATAAGAAATGGCTCTAAAAAGTGAAAGAAATATCTCTGCTAATAAATTAAAATCTTACATCTCAAAAATACTATAATTATCAATCACACATAAATTATGCATGTAGTATATAGAGAAGTTGAAAGTTTCTCTAAGGGTACTATTTAATCCCACTGTTTTCATGTTTATGATCTAAACAATTTGTTTAGGAATTCTGCTAAAGACATAGAAATCTAATATAAGCTTTGTTGGTAAACTGGAGAATGGGATTATAAACTACAGCCAAATTTGAGCATTCTAATTACTTCCCCAATTTACTTCTAACCTATGCCCCGAATCCATGCATGAGGGAAACGAATCTATAAGGCAGTACCAGGCTAACTAAAAGCAGATTATATCTTACATGCTCCAGAACTGACTCTAGAAGGCACAATCTGGGTCCTTATGCAGGTACACTTACCATACAGAGGTTAGGAATAGAAAAATGTTAGCTTATTGTAAGTTCCAAAAGAGGGTATAAAGTAAAGCCATGGGGAAACATAGTGTTTCAATACCTTAACCCTAATATATACTGAAAAAAGTGACCAGTGCATTTTTAGATTTTGGTAGCCTACCACTCATAAATATACCTCTACCCTGAGTAAGAAAAGAAGGGTAAGGGCTGCCTGGGTGGTTCAGTCAGTTAAGCATCGGACTTCCACTCAGGTCATGATCTCCAGGTTCATGAGTTCAAGCCCCCCATCAGACTGTGTACGGACAGCTCAGATTCTGTGTCTCCCTCTCTTTCTCTCTCTCAAGATCTGACAGCTCAGATTCTGCTTTGGATTCTCTCTCTCTCTCTCTCTCTCTGTCTCAAAAATAAATAAACATAAAAAAAAGAAACGTAAGAGTAAGTCCAGAAGTGTTTCTTCAATATCACTCCCTTTTGGAAAATGAAAAGAGAGTTTTCTCATAAAACCATGAATAGAAAGATCTATTCTGAAAGCTGGCATTTATTTTCATTTAGTAAATATGTCAGTTTCAAACATACTCCTTTTCTCTTCACTAACATGTTTTTTTAAATTTTTAAAAAAAGTATATTTACTATATATTTTAGTATGTTAATATTAAATTTTACTCTCCCTTTGGATTATATAGTGTTTACATTGGATGCTAAAAATGTCTAAAATATGTAAGTGTTCTACTGAGCTGTGCCAGGGGAAATATTGTATTGAATGAAGATTATGTGATATGCTTGCTCTGAGCCAGAAGTGCTCAGTGTTTGATGTGCACCAAAATCTATATGCAGGTATCTAAAAGCATTGATACCCTATCTATGCTGCTAGTTAGTCTGCTTTAGGACATTTAAATCATTATTTTTTGCAAATACTTGAAATAGTTTCTGTGTGCAGCTAGAATAGGAAATAATGTACTTAAGAAGTCCTGACTTAGGCAAGTAGAAGATAATAACTACACTTTGATCAGAATTCTTTGGAAAACATTTGCAAGAAATTCTTAATTTTCTAACTAAATGAAATCAAACATGTCTCCTCTCTTGTCTAGATAAGCTCAATGTAATTATTTCTTGTAGTCCAAGTGCCTGGCTATGCCTAACATATAATTGGCTTTAATAAAAATTAGGTGAGAAAGTGGGTGGATGGATCAGTGAACAAGTGGACAAATACAGTGGTGGACAAGTGGATGAATACACAATCAAAAATTGGTAGATGGGTAAGTGGGTAGAAGGATGGACACACAAACAATGGATTGATAAGGGAGTAACTGAGGGAAAAGGTAAAGAAAGAATGGAGGAGTGAATGAACAGATGGACTTACGAATAGGTTGGTAAATGAATGAACAAATAGAGGATGAAAAAAAAGAAAGACTTATGGACATTTAAACACATCCTTGAATTGTTCAATTTACCAAATTTCCCAGAATAAACCAAACTTTATATTTGTTTTTTCTTATGCTTAATAGAAATGATTCATTTTGAAGATGTTGGGTAAGTAATTAATTATCTGGTGATGGAATACCCAGAATTAGATTATGATTAAAGTATCACTGTAAATTCAATCTCAGTAGGAGCCAAAGTAAAAGTGGTTTGATGACCACCAGCAAGAATGTTTATATCAACATTTCGACATCCTAAGTATGATTTTAAGGGATGTAGTCTGTTTGAAGTATAGACAGGGAGAGATAAAGCAGGTTTAAGAAATGAAGCAGTCTTTTTTAAAATAACTTGGGAAGCAATAAAGGGTTTACAAAGGAATATATTTAGAGCTTAGATTCTAAATCCCAGATAATTAGCCCAAACATAAGATCCCATAGAACCCACAGATTTTTATCAGCCTAAGACACTATTATGAGACAGGAACTATACAATTGTGATTTATATTTGTGTATTAGGTCCTACAAAAAGAATGACTTCCATGTGTCTTTCATCGGAGAGATCTTTACAAATACAGAGAAATATTGTATCTAAGCCATACACATAAAAATAGTTATGATTTGGGGAGCTTACCTTTAAAAGATTATGCAATGAATTTAAAATAAACACATATGTCAACTGCTTTCTTCCTATATCTTTAATACATTTCATTCTTTTTTTAAAAAATGTTTATTTATTTTTGGGAGAGATAGAGCATGAGCAGGAGAGGGGCAGAGAGAGAGGAAGACAAGAATACTAAGCAGGCTCCAGGATCTGAGCTGTCAGCAGAGTCTGATGCGGAGCTCAAACTCATGAACCATGAGATCATGACCTAAGCCAAAGTCAGATGCTTAACCGACAGAGCCACACAGGCATCCCAATACATTTCATTCTTAAAACAGTTTTACATTCACAGAAAAATTGCAAAGAAAGTACAGAGAGTTACCATATATGCCACACCCAGTTCCCCCAATTATTAACATAGTACATTAGTTGGTACATTGGGTAAAATTAATGACCCCAAATTGATAGATTTTCATTAACTAAACTCCATCTTTCATGCACATTTCCTTAGCATTTGCCTAATGTCCTTTTTCTGTTCCACGATCCTATCTAGGATAACACATTACATTTAGTCTTTGTGTCTCCTTAAGGCCGGTCTTGGCTGTGACTGTTTCTCAGACTTTCTTTGTTTTTAATTTTGAGGAGTAGTACTTGGATATTTTGTAGGATACCCCTCTGTTGGACTATGTCTGACCTTTTTCTCATGATAAAACTGCGGTTATGGTTTTGTGGAGAAAGATCACAAAGTGCTGTTTTCATTACATCATATCAAGGGTGCATACTATCTACATGATTTATGGGTGTTGACATTGACCGTGATATTGTGTCTGAAGGAGTTAATGTCAGATTTCTCCACTGCAAAATTATTTTTTATTCCATTTTCTATACTGTACATTTTAGAAGAGGTCATAATGCACAGCCCTTACTCAAGAAAAAGGAACTTACACTCCACCTCTTTGAGGGAAGAGCATCTATATGAATTATTTGAAGCTATTTTGCATGGAAGGTTTGTCTCTTTCTCCCATTTATTTATTTGTTCAACCACTTAATTACAATTCTTTGAGACTAAGCTCTGTGTTTTTCTCCTCCACCACTGAGAATGCAGGCTCTTATTTTCAAAGCTACCACTGAGCAAGGGAGCCAAAATGAAAATGGAATAAGTTAAATGCCACAGAGCCCGCTATTCTTATGTGAAGCAGCCTGAATATGATCAAACTGGCACCAAGAAAACAACTGATGGATGGATGAAGTTAGTATAGTATCTGGGATCTTGGATAATGCTATAAAAGTATTTTAAGAAAGTTTTTTGATAGAATAATATCTCCCCCACCCCCAAATTAAGGTCTTATCTAATTTTATTGTTCATGTGAGAACATATCTAATTAAGTGACTGGTTTTCCTAAAAGTACAGCAGAATTCTCAAGTACATTTTACTTTAGAGATAATAACAGCAATTGCTATAAAGTACAGCAGAAATAAAAGATGGGGATGAAAAACAATTCAGACAAGAAATGCAGATAAAGAAGCAATGACATTACATTATTAGAACCCAGAATTCCATCTCTCACCCAACCCTAAGCTGTTTTCTTCATCCCGTGTAACTCATTGGCTTAAATTTAGTTAAACTTTACAATTTGAAGGCCATGGCTGGTAAATCTGCTTAATTTGACAAGAGCTATTTGTCAATTTTTCAAATTTGTTGGGAATGTAAAGTCATGTTAGGGCATCAAGCCCTATCCAGGAGCTCAAAGACATCCGAATGCAAATTACGTTCTGCTTGGCATCTGCATATTTAGAGCAAGGAGTTTTTGTATTTCCTTCTCCTTTGCCAAAAATCTGTTGTAGAGCATTTTCAGGAATTCTCAATAGATGCACCTGGAGTCATAATAGATCAGTGGTTTTCAACCTGTGCCATGCATTTTAATCACCATGGAGCTGTAAATATTCTCATGCCAAAGTCCCATCTCCAGAGATGTTAATTTAATTGGACTGGAGTGCATTCTGGGAAATGAGATTTTAAAAGCCCCTAGGTATTTTAATTCACAGCCAAGATTGTGAAACCTGGAAAAATTAAGGAGATTCTATGACTAAGCCTGTTTATTCTCACCATTTATCTGCCTCTAGATTAGATAGATCATTTCTCACCTAGCCTGGATATCAGTTATCAGTCTTCAATAGCTCCCTTTCTGACCAGTTGTTTGTATTTAGCTAATCATTCCATTCCTTCTAGGGTCTATCATTTATCAAACTATAGTATCTACATACTGTTTCTGTAAACATATACATCTAAATAAGTATTTTCCCAAGATATGGCTAGGGAAATTTTTAGGTTGACAATGAATGCAGAGGTATAAAGAACTTCTGCGCAGTATTACATAAATCTAAGGATTTATTTATTTATTTTTGGTAGGGCTTAAGCTCTTAACTACATACCTACATCAGTAGACATGGCATTTGAGAGACAATAAACATATTATAACCCCAAAATTATTTACTTTTTGAGTCAATAAGTGCACATGAACATGTGTGTAATTTTCTTTAGTTTTGAATGTCTAAATAATAAGATATGTCACCGAACTAGTAAATATTAATATATTGACTAAAACTAACTTTATGATCTCTAAGCTACATTGTTTAGTGTCCAAGAATGGTTTGAAACTATATGCTAATAAATGTTTTACTCTTTTATCTACTTTGGTGAATATCAAATAAAAAAAATGCTTATAGAACTAGATTCCCTGGAACATAGATTTGAGTTCTTTTCAAGGTATTTGTAGCAATCTGAAAAAGAAAATTAACTATTCTCCCACCAAATTAAAAAAAAAATAGAGAGCAACAATAAATTCTTGGCAGATGTGTGCTTGGCTGGCTCAGTCAATAGAACAGCAGTTCTTGATGTTGGGGTCATGAGTTCAAGCCCCACATTGGGGAGTAGATTGTACTTAAAAAAGAAATCTTAAAAATATTCTCAGTGGAGATTTATTGTATATAATTCCAATAAGTCATATTTATATTCAAAATAAATATCACTATCCAATTCCTATGACTGTTAGATAATTCCTTTTAATATATCAATTATTTTTAATATATTGGCATTTTAATTGTTAGGGCATCCCTCTCAGTAGGAATAACATCTTCAATGGGCCTAAAGTAGCAAATACCAAGCAAACATAAAGGTGTTTCAGATAAATTTTTGTTTACCAATTACCTAGGCATAAGTTAGAAAGATTGCCCAGATGGTCTCACTGATAATGAACCAAACCTAGTCTTATCAAGCTTAAGGGCTTTTGAGATAGAAATTATTGAACCACTTTCCTTCTGTTTCTTTTTATCCCATGAAAATCACTAAGCATAAAATACCAACTATAAAATTTTATTTCCTTATAGCATGTGGAAAGAATATTCGATGTGATTTATTTTTTCCTCTCCAGGGATAATTTATCATTCTATTATTTAGGCCATACCAGGAAGCCACCAGAAAGTGAATAAAAGAACTTAAGGGAAACACTGACAAGATTAAAGTTTTAGAAAAAATACCTCATGTAGTTAAATAAAGAAAAGGATCAGAGGCAAGAAACTGGAGGAAAAGAAAGTGAAAAGAAGATTGCCATATTCTGGGTGATGAAAAGGGGGACAGTGATATCTGAAAATGACAATAGGAGAAAGATTTGAGAACGGATTAGCATTATTTTGTAAGGATATTGGCAGGAATTTGTGAGGAAGTAAGAAAAGATCCGTCTAAAAAATTTGGTAGTGAAAAGAAGGGCAGACATATCTAGGGAAGCTTCATTTTTTGGCAAATAGTTGAACACATTTTTAATTAGAGAGAAAGGAAACTGAAGAAAAAGACACTGAAATCCTATGTGAAAGAGACAGGTAACAATTGGTATGAAGTCCCATAGGAAGCAACAAGGAATGTGGCCATGAACCCAAGAAGAGTAGACAGACAATGAAAGAAAAGACATACCAGCATTTGAGAAGAGAGGCTGATCAGGAAGAATACAGATCTTATACATTTTTATGTAAAAATTAAACAAGCAGGAGGACCTGGGTAGCTCAGTTGGCTAAGCATCCAACTCTTGATTTCGGCTCAGGTCATGACCTCACAGTTTGTGAGATCAAGCCCCACATCTGGCTCTGTGCTGACAGCACAGAGCTTGCTTGGGATTTTCTGTCTCCCTCTCTCTGCACATCCCTGCTTGTGCACACACTCTCTCTCAAAAATAAATAAAACATTTAAAAAATAAAAATAACTGAAAAAAAAAAAAAACTGAGATGCCAAGGGCCTATATTTTCTCAATGAAAGATGTATTTAGGGAAGGAGCCTTTTTGATCTTAAAGAGAAAACACCGAACATCTCCATGTGACCCTCACTCCATAGCAAACACTCTGACTCCAAAATTCCAAACTGTCTTAAAGTATTTCTTCTTTCTGCTGAGTAGCTGTACAGCTTCTACTTTGTTTTCAAATCCTGAAAAACAGAATGCATGAGGGAGCATACTTGTTCCCCAAGAGAATGAACATTAGGATAGATAAGTGATGTAATGAAACGTGCCTTCTAACAAGAAGTAGCAAAACTCATAATCGTAATCATAATACCAAAAAGTGATACCCATGAAATTTAAAAATTAATTAAATGTAAGCTTATTAAGGTGAAATATAAACACTTTAACATCCTGAGCAAAATACATTATGAGACTAAATTTACCTGGAGTTTACCACCTTCTTGAGTCCTTGAAGACAGGGAAGGTTTCTATTCTGATCTATACAAATAATATTTTATGCAGGCAGAGAGAAGCTAAAAGCGTTCTTTGAGTTTTGGCTAATGCACAGCCCTGCTGTGCTGTAAGGCATTTGCAAGCCACAATAATGAGGTTTCCCTCATTATTCCAGACCCTGTTATACATCAACCCCTTGATAATGGTGTTGGAATCTGTTACTAAATGCCTTTTATGTTGTGATATTAAGAAATTTAACATTAGTATAAGGAACTTAGGGCCAAGCAACATGCATAAGAGTGTAGACTCTGAATTTTGATAGGTTGTATTCACACCCTATTTTTTGCTACTTCATCCCTGGCTACGTGAGCCTTTACAAACTTACTCAAAGTTTTGATTCATCATCTATGAAATGGAGGGGACCATACAAAAACAATGAATATAATGCAATGGGATTATATGTTGTATTTCTATCACGTAGCATGTCTAGATATTAAGAGCAGACTCTGTAGCTATACTACCTGGATTGAATCTCAATTCTGCCGACTAGCTGTATGTAAAAGAAAAAAAAAATAAATCAACCCCTGCCTTAGATTCTTCACTTTTAAATTGAAAATGGTAATAGTAATTTCTTATTATAGTTGTTATGAAGATTTCATGAATAAATGCAGGTTAAATAAATGCTTAGAACAATGGCGAAGAAAAGTTTAGTTTTGACTGTGATTTCTCTGAGGTTTGTGTGTGTGTATGATAGAGAAAGCACTAATGACATTCTGATTGACTATTCAACTTAATAAATGCTGCACTTAGCCCTATACAAATAAAAATAACAAGTCTTATAAATCGTTCCATAAGTGTTACACAATGACTAAGATTATCACTATCTCAGGCTTAGAACTTATTAAGAAAATACTGAACTGGATATTTATTTAGCCTCTTACTGAGATGTCAAATGAGTAGGTGAGAATTTGTGTGTGTGGGGGTGGCTCTGTCAGTTAAGTGTCTGACTTTGGCTCAGGTCATGGTTTCATGGTTCATGAGTTAGAGCCTCGCATCAGGCTCTGTGCTGATAGCTTGGAGGCTGAAGCCTGCTTTGGATTCTGTGTCTCCCTCTTTCTCTGCCCCTCCTCTCAATCTTTCTCTGTCTCTCTTTCTTTCAAACATAAAAAATTTTTCAAAAATAATTTGTGTGTGTGTACATGTGTCTGTGTGTGTGCGTGTGTGCATGTGTATGTGTGTATGTGTGTGTGTGAGAGTGTGTGTGTGTGTGTGTGTGTGTGTGTGTGTGTGTTAGAAGCAAAGAGTAGAAAAAGAAGAAAATATGCCTAGTCCCAGTCATGCAAAGATTTCCAGTTGTCTTCCGGAACTAGGAATGTAGGCCTTGAATTTACTTTTATTTGTTAACCACACTCAACTGGGATATCAGTATCATTTATCTCATACATCCTTAACATTTTTATACAATAAAAGTAGGGTATGAGGTCTCTCTCTCAAGTAATGTTCAATAACCTTTTAAAATTAGAACAACAAAGGAAAATTCAAGTCTTGAAGACAGATAGCTAATATTTATGCTGGCATTCATTTTTAATGTGTATCTCTAGGTTTCATCAGAGAATTATATTTATCCATATCAAATTGAAATGAACCTTATTGTTGTATCTGAAAATCAAAATTAAAAGGTTTATGTGGTTTTTAGAGCAGCACAGTTTTTCTGCTTAATTTTCATATTTTCAAATACATTTCATGCAAGAAGTTCAATATTTGAACATAGGTAAAGAATAGGACTTTTTCCTTTCATGTCAGGTGATAAGCACCAGCATCTCCCCTCCTTCCTCCACATCCTCTACCCTCTTCAGGGACCTCTAACAACCCTGCATACATCCAGAAATTTAAAGAATTAATTCAAAAACATCCTTATAGACTAATATTCTCACATCATACCTCAACATTTCAGTTAAAATTATTATAGTTTCAAATCTATTATGTATGAATAGAATGTTGCATAACCATCTATGAGAAAGTATCCAATGTAGAGGTCTAAATGGAGTTTAAACAATTAAAATTAAAACAAAACAAAACAAATAAAAATAATTCTAACTATCACCAAAAGAATTTCCCCAAGGGGCACCTGGGTGGTTCAGTCATTAAGCATCCAACTCTTGATTTCGGTTCAGGTCATGATCTCACAGTTCATGAGTTTGAGCCCTGCATCGGGCTGTGCCCTGCTTGGGATTCTTTCTCACCTTCGCTCTCTGCCTCTCTCTCTCTCTCTCTCTCTCTCTCTCTCTCTCTCTCTCAAAATAAGTAAATAAACCTAAAAAAAGAACTTCCCCAAATCATAGGAAACAGATATTTTTATGTGTTGAAATTAATTACAGGTTGTTGATCATGCTGAAAACATTCCAGGAAATTTGCATTATTGATCCATCCTGAAAGTAGTGACAATGAGACCTGTTTTCAAAGACAGTTAGAACCCTGTTTTTCATCACTGCATGAAGGTGGTTGAACTATTCAGCATTTTGTGAAATCATGACAGATTTTGTTGGGCTTTCACAGTGTTAGCTTTAGGGTATATTACATATGTAATCAGCTTTGATATAAAAGCAAAGATATTTTGAGAGTCTTGAAAAATTCTTAAAATCAATCGTATATGTTTGTTAAACTAGGAAGTTATTCTCATCGATTATAATCTTATCAGCAACTCTGACCCTGTGCATCATTCCTTCATGAAGAAGCAATACACACGTCATTATAACCTTGATTTTCTGTGCCTTTTGCAAATTATGAGAGGAAAATATTTGTGTGTTTGTGTGTGTGTACATATATAAATATTTTTCTTTAAGATACCTCAGTTATTACAAGACAGTAGCAAGTTTATTTTTGGAGGTGATCAATATTACTGCATACTGTTACCACCTAACATAGTACATGTAATAGATTAGACATCCATGATGAATTTGTAGTTTTTCACACATATAAACTATACAGGAATCCTTTTTTTTCACATTGGGAAATAGTTGATTTTTACATATTTTCTTTATCTACAATAACAGAATACAGCATATGAAGTTCTTTGTGTAGTCTAACCTGCTTGAATTTCAGCAGAAAACTTAGTTATTTTTTTCTTTATATATCTGGGACCTAAAAATGTGGTAGATATTTGAGATGGCTGTGCCTGAAATAGTTTGGTAATGAAGTAGACAAAGGGGAAGGAGAGTGTAAAGGAAAATTAATGACAGTTACATTTCTAAGACTACAAACTAATCATGCTTTGGAATTATATGTCTCAGTTTACCTGTAAACTTAATTCCAGAATATAAAATTTATCTTACAATATTTGAAAAGCATCACCAACCAGATCCCAAATGTGTAATTTAATTGGCATTTTCAAATTAACTGAAATGCACTCCTAGAGATTTTAATGCCACACTTTAATTTGAAAGTATTCTAATATTATTAATGTTTTTTAAAATATCCTGGTCAAAAAAAAACACCAAAATTTAAAAAATAAAGTATCCTGGTAAAAAAAAAAAGGCTATAGAAATATAACTACTACTAATACTGCTAATAACGATGATAATAATTTTAATAATAGCTACAACAATTACATCACCCACAAAAACAGAGACAACAGTAACAGGAATAATTAGTTTCTATGGTTTTTGTTGTTAAAATATTTTTTAATGCATATATTTTAAGATTATCACAACAAAAGAGAGCAGCTATTATTATACCCTTTTTCTAAACAAAGAAGAAGGAGAAGGAAGAGAAGGAGGAAGAGGAGGAAGAAGAAAAAAGGGGAGAAGAAGAGGAAGAATAAAAAGGAGGAGGTGGAGGGGGAAGAGGAAGAGGAGGAAGTGAAGGAGGGGGAGGAGGCAGAGAAGAAGCAGAGGAGGATGGGAAGAAGAAGGAGAAGAAATCCTAAATCGACATCTTTTGAACCAAGTCTAGGCCATCAAAACACTTCTCCTCATAGTCTTATGTGCACACAGCTTAATACATAATAGAAATTCTATTAAAATGTAAGTGACAATTAAATGTATATGTTGTTTCATATGCTCTCACAGCTAATATTTATTGAGCATTTTTCTATATGCCAGGCTCAGTATATACATTACATCACTTAAACTTCAGAACAAGTTCATGATGTGGCCTAATGTTTTTTTTACAAGTGAGAAATCTAGGTCTCAAAGGGATTATGAACCTATCGCAGATAACACAACTAAAGTAAAGGGCAGAGGAGGGATTTGAATGTGGGTCTCTCTGGCTTCAGAGCGTAAGAAGCTACTTATGTCTTCTCTAGTATCCTTCCACCTTAAATAGTTCCTTAATCTTTCCCTGACTTTCTCGACATTGAAATTTTTGGAAGTATGAGCCATTTTCCAGAATGTCCATCAGTCTCTGTTCATCTGATACTTCCTTAGGATTAGAAACAAGGTCGTACAAAAATAAGATGATGGAACAAATTTCATTTTAAGTCCTAAGCCATGACATTAAGAAAGTTTTCACGGTCCATTTTCCCCTGTGTTATAAACTATGCTTTATTGAAAGATAGCTCAATGTATAGAATGCAAAATGCCTGAAACTCTCACACAAAGACATTTTAGTAAACCAAAGAGCGTGACTGTGAAATATAGTCAGTTATATCCTAGTAATAAGAAGGCAAAGATTATGAGTTTGATTCTCATATTGCCCCAGTTGCTGTCCCAGTCAACACGATTCAGTCTAAATAGCCTTGAATAAGAATATTCTGAGTCATGCGGCGCTTGGGTGGTTCAGTCTGTTAAGTGACCAACTTTGGCTCAGGTCATGACCATGGTCTGCTGGCACTGGGCTCTGTGTTGACAGTTCAGAGCCTGGAGCCTGCTTTGGATTCTGTGTCTCCCTCTATCCCTGCCCGTACCCCGCTCACACTCTGTCTCTCTCTCAAAAATAAATAAACGTTAATTTTTTAAAAAAGAATACTCTGAGCCATGTACTTATAAACACTAATCAAGATATATCAGCATATGAAACTCTGGCTTGGAATTTATTATGCATTATCTTTTCTCACTGCAACCACTCTGCAATGAAGATATTGTTTTGTATTTCTACACTTGAGGAAAATAGTTTTACAGTTTTAGAAAGTTTCCTCTAAACTGCCAGTCTCTGTTTTTGCTGTCATTTCTAGAGATTTCATATCCCCCCTCCAATTCCTTAACATTTTGAGATACTCTCCAGAATGTAATTCCAAAAATTACAGAGAAATCCTCCTCCAAGTCTCTGTAGTTTGGCTTAACTCCAGTATTTACTTGTTTCAAAAGTTGCTGTTGCCAATAGGATGGGAGATTAACAGAAATTAGTTTTGGGGACCTTTACTCTAAGTCCAAAGTGGTATTAAATATATCCCATATAGCTTGTCTGCCATATGAAGGCAGACCTGGCAGTCTGTTTTTTTCTGATCAAAGTTATCATGATACATATGTTTTACACATCTTACCTTCTCTCTCTCTCTCTCTCTCTCTCTCTCTCTCTCACACACACACACACACACACACACACACACACAAGCTATACACACATATCCTTAGCAACGTTTTCCTTTTTCGAAATCTATACTTTATATCTATACATGTACCCATCCCTCCATCCATCAACCTAATGTTCCTATATCATTTAAAGGGGAAAATGTGAGTGAAGCATACGGGTGTTTAGGGTCATGTGAGACTGAGCACCTCAGATTTCTAGACTTTGACTTGTAGGCTTCTACTCAAAGGAATGTGTCAGTGCTCTTGTTCAACTTGCTTAGCAGGCAGGTTAAATTTGCCTGAGGTCACACAACTAGTACAACAGGTGTAAACTAAGGTCTGACAGTTCTAAAGCCATCAATCTTTCTACTTTTTCTATGTTGCCAAAGGAGACATAAATTATCTTTTCCTATTAATACTCAAACTAGTTATTTGTTATTTCAAAAGTGTGAAGATTTTCCTCCCCAGAAAATGCAAGGTTCCTAAGTTTTTATGATTTCTAGAATCATAAATCCAAGAATGGATTTCTAGAACTTTCTCTTTTTCCCTTCCACTCTCCTTCCAACCTTCTCCTAAAAGATATTTATTATCATTTACTCTGGGTAAGTCAGTGTGTCAGGTGGTAATGATAACGCTGTGAGCTTGATATAGACTGTTCCAACTGATATGAATTCCATGTATTAAAAGTCACTTTTTTTGTTTTGACTTTCAATCATGAGAACTGTTGCAAATGAAAACTGCAGTGTGAAACAAAAAGACAAAACTGAAGATGTATTCAAACATGTGTACAAGTCATGGCCAGGGTATCCTGCTTTGAAGTGAAGTGTCAGCTTAGCTTTGAAGTATGAATAGAAATGTATTAGGTAGAAAAAAGAGAAAGGTGGGAAGAATAATTCTTATGAAAAACTCGCATCTGGAAAGATCACACTGTACTCTAGGAAATGACAGAAGACCCCTATGGGTAAAAGTAGGCAGGGAGACCTACGCCATAGGAAACTATTATGGGTTTTAAAGGAGGAGACAACTTCATCAGAAAACATTTTTAAACTTCAATGTAAAAATGGGTTACCTATTAAATGTTAATTAGAAACTGTGGCTTTTTAATAAAAAATGGGGAGGTTGATCAGTTTCCTATCAAAAGCATTGACATATATAATAATAGAAGGGCACCTGGGTGGCTCAGTTGGTTAATTGGCCGACTTGGTTCTCATGAGGTTACATGTCTCACAAGGCTCATGAGTTCGAGCCCTGCATTGGGCTCTGTGCTGACAGCACAGAGCTTGCTTGGGATTCTCTCTCTCTCTCTGCTCCCCCATTGCTTACTCTCTTTCTTTCTCTCAAAAATAAATAAATACATTTTAAAAATTATAAGTATGGGGGCGCCTGGATGGCTCAGTCAGTTAAACTTCCAACTTTGGCTCAGGCCATGAGCCCACGGTTTGTGAGTTCGAGCCCCACATTGGTCTCTGTGCTGATAGCTCAGAGCCTAGAGCCTGCTTCGGATTCTGTGTCTCCCCCTCTCTCTCTCTGACCCTCCCCCACTCATGCTCTGTCTCTCTCTCTCTCTCTTAAGAATAAATAAACATTAAAAAAATTTAAAAATAAAAGCATTTGTTTTTTACATGTTTATAATTTATCCTCAATTAAAAAATTATGTTTATTTATTTTTGAGAGAGAAATAGAGCGTGAGTGGGGGAGGGGCAGAGAGAGAGGGAGACACAGAATCTGAAGCAGGCTTCAGGCTCTGAGCTGTCAGCACAGACCCTGATGTGACAGTCAAACTCACCAACCATGAGATCATGACCTGAGCCTAAGTCAGACGCTTAACTGACTGAGTCACCCAGGCGTTCCTATCCTTAATTTTTTAATTGAGATATAATTGACATATACCATTATATTAGTTTCAGATGTACAACAAAATGATTTGATATTTGTATATATTACAAAATGATCACAATAAATCTAGTTAACATTCTTCACCATACATAGTTATAAAATTTTATTTTTCTGTCCTGAGAATTTCAAGATCTACTCTCTCAATAACTTTCAAATATGCAGTACAGTGTTATTAACTACAGTTACCATGCCTTATGTTACATTTCCATGACTTATTCCATGACTTACAAACTGGAAGTTCATACCTTTTCTTCACTACACCGATTCCTTCTGTCCTCCATCCCCACCTGTTGCAACCACCAATTTGTTCTCGGTATCTAGGAGCTCCTATCTATTTTTAAAAAAAGATTCCACATGTAAGTGAAATCATTTGGTATTTGTCCTTTTCTGTCTGACTTATTTCACTTAGCATAAGGCCCTCAAGGTCCATTCATGCTGTTGCTAATTGCAATCTTTCTTTTTTATGGTTAAAAATCTCTCCCCCCCACCTCTCTCTCTCTCTCTCTATATATATATACATATATATATATATATATATATATATATATATATATATATATATTCTTTTCTCTTTAAAAAATGTTTATTTATTTTGAGTGAGAGAGACTGTGAACAAGGAGTGGCAGAGAGAGAGAGAGAGAGAGAGAGAGAGAGAGAATCCCAAGCAGTCTCCGAAACAGAACCCTATACGGGGCCCAATCTCACAAACCATGAGATCATGACCAGAGCCGAAATCAAGAGTCAGTCACTTAATTGACTGAGCCACCCAGCGCCCCATAAATATTATTTTCTATAGTGGCTACACCCATTTACATTCCCACCAACAGTGCGCAAGTGTCCCCTTTTCTCCACATACTCGACAATACTTAGTATTTCCTTCCCTTTTGATAATAGCCATCCTAACAGGTATGGGATAATATCTTATTGTGGTTTTGATTTGCATTTCCCTGATGATTAGTAATGTTGAGCACATTTTCATGAATGTATTGGCCATCTATGTGTCTTCTTTGGAAATGCATGTATTCAGATCCTCTGCCCATTTTTAAATAAGATAGCTTTTTTTTTCTATTGAGTTGTAGGGTTTTAAAATATATTTTGGGGGCGCCTGGGTGGCGCAGTCGGTTAAGCGTCCGACTTCAGCCAGGTCACGATCTCACGGTCTGTGAGTTCGAGCCCCGCGTCAGGCTCTGGGCTGATGGCTCGGAGCCTGGAGCCTGTTTCCGATTCTGTGTCTCCCTCTCTCTCTGCCCCTCCCCCGTTCATGCTCTGTCTCTCTCTGTCCCAAAAATAAATAAAAAACGTTGAAAAAAAATATATATATATATTTTGGATATTAACCCCTTAACAGATATATGATTTAGAAAAAGTATTTTAGAGCACATTTTCTAGAGAAAATTCCTTTAGTACTTTGCAAAATGTGCCTCTTCATAAATAATAACATGAATGCTGTTGTCATTAATGTTGTCAACTTTTATTATTTCTAGACTTTCCAAATGGTTTAATAAAATTAAATTATAATATCCACGGTTTTTGACATTGTTTAATTTTTCTTCTTCTTCTTGGTCTTTGGCAAGATGAATAAAAACATTAACCATAGCTATTTAAATCTACCCACGTGACCATTATTAAATTAAATTATATTATTATATTATATTAAATTATAATTAAATTATAATATCCACAGTTTTTGACATTGTTTAATTTTTCTTCTTCTTCTTGGTCTTTGGCAAGATGAATAAAAACATTGACCATAGCTATTTAAATCTACCCATGTGACCATATTTGACATGTGAAGGAATTCTTTAATCCACTGAATCTTGACTTGTTTTTTCTTTCCTTTTCTACAAATGACTTTGATATTTTTTAAAAATATATAAACTAAACTTTAATTTTTGAATATTTGGAAACTACTCAAATAGAGAGAAGAAAACCACATACACACACCTCCCTTATACACACAAGTATTCATAATACCAGTACTTAGAAAGATGTGATTAAATATACACATTTGAAATAATTTTTACCACATGCAAATATTTGAATTAAAAAGAACATGATATTTAGTATCTAAAAGTATACTAAACTATATTTCCATATCTTTAGTCTTCACTTCCATCATTCCTTTAATGGCTACATAAAATTCCTTTCACTGTTTTTCTCTAATTTTCACATTGCTTTTTATCTCATAACTTTCTTCTTTTGCTACAGGGCACGTTTTTATAAATGATTGTCTTGAAAGCTTCTTGTTGATGAGAAAAGTACAGTAGATACTAAGGCAAAAGTAAGAAGTATGACATTCTTAATTAAGAACACTGGAAAGTTTAGGTGTATTGTGTAGGTTCAGAGTATTCAATTACTAGCTTTTCAAATATAGTAAATGCTAACATACTGGAATAAATAAAGTGCGCAGATTTTCTTGAAAAACTATTTATAGTAGCATTACTTGTAGTATTGAAATGACAACAAATATTTATTTAAAAGAAGGGAGATTAAATTCAAATTTATATTCATACAGTGCTTTATTAAGGAGTCATTAAATGTAATATTATAAATAAAATGTTGGAGAGCTTGGGGAATACGCCAACATTAATTACTCAAAAGAAATTTGACTCTTTCTAAATAGTGTATAGATGATGGTAAAATACATTTACAAAAAATTGGGAAGAAAAAATAGTGATTTTGTCTTATATCTGGATTAAAGTTTTACATAAAATTTTAACTATCTTTTTTTCCCAATTGTGTTACTGAGAGCACATATTATTTAACAGAAAAAAATATTCATCATTAAATGAAAGAGTCTTGAAATAGATAGTCATTATTGCATCCTCTAAAAGAAAATTAAGAAATACTGTAAAGTGATATATTTGTATTTTCTTTCTCATCCTTGGTGCTGAAAATAACTCAGTTCCCCCTCCAAATATTGTCACATGAACACGTTAACACAGAATGGATATAATCACTCACAAATAAGATAATTTGTTTCTCATGATACCCAATCCAGATATCATGGAAACTTGCATCTTCAAAAACACCTTTTGAAACAGACAATTTCAGTCCACTTTCTTTCCTAAAACTAACAGATTGACATCTTCTCACTATATAGTAGAAAATATTTAAAAAACATTCTCGTTGGTTTGAAAGCCAAAGCTAGTTTCACAAAAGGCTGATAATTATTACATTTCTTATGAGAAAATGGTTTTAGGAGTTATGCTTTAATTTCTGCTGGATACAATTTGAAATTGGAACACTTAAACAATAAATGGGTATTACATTTTAATGTAAAATATGTTCTTCTTGCCATCATCATAACAGGAAAACTTCTAACTGCCTGTAATTCAAAGTGAAGCTTCTGTCTTGTGTCCTTATCTTTATTACTATTTGTCAGTTTTGAAATTAGTTTTATATGCTTATGTATAATTTTGTTAAATATGGCTATGGCCATAAAATAATGTTCATCTAAGGTGTAATTGTATTCAGTTATTGGTAAAATCTTATAAACATTCTTATGAAGTGAAGTGGGAAACAGAATGTGTCAAAAATAATTAGGGCAAAAAACTTTTACAAAATATTAACTACACTACTAGTTTATGTTATCACATGATTCCTCAATTTACACATCACCCCATATAATTTCCTCAAGTAACAGTCCATTGTTGTCTGTGCAGATAACATAACATGGTAGGTTACACTGTATGTATTTCTTTCATTATTGTATTACTCATTAAATAAGGCCATGTTGCAAGGATGTTAGGGATGGTTAAGTCATTCTCTTATTCTGCTTCACTGTTAACAAGGTCAGGTCCACTGAGGAGAACAAGACTGTTCAATTATGAGCAAAGTGGAATCCTAAAGTTGGATTAATAATAACGTTGTAAAAAATGTTATAAGAAAAATAATGTCATGAGAAACAGTAACAGTAATAACAATTAACATCTTAGCATCTGACAGTAATTATGTTAAAAATACAAATTGTGATTGTTGATCCTCACAAAATTTTAAGGAACAAACAAACCACACACACCCCCTAGGTTAGAGAGATTATGTAATTTATCCTAGGTTAGAGAGATTATGTAATTTATTTCGGTGCAGACCTGACAAATAGCAGAGCCCAGATTTGAATCAGCAACAACCACTGTTGCTCAGATAAGCAGAAATAAGTACAAAAAGAAGAAAATTGCAAATCTATGAGTTGGAAGAATCATTAGGAGACTGTTTCCCAGATCAATATATACAATTTTATGAACAGAAGCAAGACAGAGGGGCGCCTGGGTGGTTCAGTAGGTTGAGCATCTAACTCTTGATTTCGGCCCATGTCATGATCCCGAGGTAGTGGGATTGAGCCCTGCATTGGGCTCCATGCAGAGTGTGTAGCCTGCTTAGGATCTTCTCTCTCTTTCCCTCTTAGTTCTTTCAGAACTAAGAAGCAGGGCAAATTCTTGAATGAAGAAATAAGTAACACAATGAAAGATTCAAAATTATTATCATATATATATTTGATACAAGAATGTGTTGATCACAGGATCTGGTTAGAAAAACTCACAATCAAGGCTTTTGCTTTCTAGTAGAGAAGCTAAAGCAAATTGGAAACAGTGGTTCAGAGTGTGTAGCTAATGAGTGTGAAGTGATGGAATAAAGAATGTATCCATTTAATGTTTGTGCCCCTGTGTATATGTATAAACATTACTAGAAGTGGATTTCTCCATGTCAGTAAGGTGAAAAAGATCTATGTATCCCACACTATTTTATTTATTGGATTATAACCCAATGTATAAAATAAATTTCCATGAGTGAATACTAATATAAACAAATAATTGAATGAATATATAAATTATGGAGAAGAGACAAATCTTCTGTACAAGGAAATTCCAAATAATTTATGTTGGTATTCAACATTTAAGAAGTTGGAGCAAAACCCCTCACTCTTTAAATGTGGGACACACAAAGTGACTTCCTTTGAAAGAGAAAGGTATGGGAAGGGGTAAAACGACTAACTTTACCATGGAGAAACTTGAAAAACACACCCTCATGGCCAGGTGATCAAAATTAACAATGATGTCATGTTAATAGTACTTGCCCTTGTTATACTATGATGACAATGGCACTTCTGTGTTCTTCTTCCCCAAAACCCATAACTTCAATCTTATGGAAAAAAAATACGTAAGTCAATCTCCATTTGAGGGGCATTCTATAAAATACCTGACCAAAGAGATCTCAAAACTATCCAGGCTATCAAAAACAAAAAGTCTGTAAAAAGTCTAAGAAGACATGACTAACAAATGCAATGTAGTATCCTGAATAAGTATGGGGAGGAAAGGAATTACTTAAAGACTAAGAATATATTAATCCTATGTGGACTCTAATCTGTAAGATTCTCATATACTCAGAAGGTCAATGGTAGCCTAACGCTATAGTGCAATGCCTATGTTATTCACCTCACTTCATCTCATTACTTAGGCATTTTATCATCTCACATCATCACAAGAAGTGTGAGGATGGTCCAGTAAGATATTTGAGGGAGAAAGAGACTACCTCACATAACTTTTATTACAGTATATTGTTATAATTACTCAATTTTATTGTTGTTGTTAGTCTCTTATTCTGCCTAATTTATAAATTAAACTTTATCATAGGTAGGCATGTATAAGAAGAAGCAGTAAATATAGTGTTTGATACTAACTGCTGTTTCAGGCATTCACTGGGGTCTTTGGACATACCTTTATGGAAAGCGGAGGACTACCGGATATGAAGAATACTTAAAACCAGTGTATATAGAAAGTGATTAATTTGCATGCAAATGGATGTAGCCAAAGACTGGATGGCACCACTAATAAATAAAAGCTACTATTGCCATACTAATAGATGTTTAATTTCCATTTTTCTTTAATGCTATTACAATACTATTAGGTAATAAATAAAATTTATAGAGAAGAATTGGAACAATTCTTCCAAAAACAATTGGAATTGTTTTTTCAAGTCTCCTATACAAAAGAAACAAAACGCAATAAAATTGCCCCCTTGCTGTTACTATGATTTAATTCCTTTCTTTAATTTACCCTTTGGGTATCTATTGGTCTTTGGTTGGAAGACTTGGGGAAACTGGAGAGTGCTAGTGTGTACTTAATCCTCCTGAGTTCTTTGTTCTCTGGGATCACCTGAAGTAAGGGGAAAAAGGTTTGGGCACTCATTAGATTTTAGTTAAAGTAAATGGGTGTTTTTGACTCTTGCTAGTGTTTTGTTTTCTACAGCTCTTTCCTAGTTTATCTCTGGTAGGCATCCCAAAGTTTTTAATTGTCTTTGTCCAAACTAAAATTATCCTCTTTCTACATCCTCTCTTTCCATTGCCTTTTCCATTTCTGTTAAATTCTCTACATTGTACAGTTTCTATTTTTTTCCAGCATAAGATTGGTTCTCAAGTTCTATAGACTTTACTTCGTTGCCATTGCCACTTCACTTCCTCCTTTGCTATGCCATCTGATTTTTGTTTGTTTTTAGTAGAACAGTTTTAGGTTTACATAAAATGAGCTGAAAGTACAGAGCTCCCATATATATATACTCTCTACCCCCACATATGCACAACCTCCTCCACTATCAACATCCCATACTGCAGGGATACATTCGTTACAATTGATGAACCTACCTGACACATCATTATTACCCAAAGTCTACGGTTTTCATTAGGGTTCACTTTTGGTGTTGTGTATTCTATGGGTTTTAACAGATGCATGTCGACATGACCTGTATCTACAACTGTAATTTTACACAGGATAGTTTCATTGCCTTAAAAATCCTCTGTGCTCTGCCTATTCATCCTTCCCTCCCCCATAACCACTGGCAACCACTGGTCTTTTTATCGTCTCCATAGTTTTGCCTTTTCTGGAATGTCATATAGTTAGAATCATCCAGTACGCATATTTTTCAGATTGGCTGGCTTTCACTTACTTTTTTGTATTTACATTTCCTCCATGGCTCGATAGACCACTTCTTTTTAGTACTGGATAACATTTTATAATCTGGACCTACTACAATTTATTTATCCATTCACCTACTAAAGGACAAGTTGGTAGCTTCCAGCTTTGGGCGATTATCAGTAAGGTTGCTATAAACATTTATGAGCAGTGTTTTGTGTACATCTAACTTTCAACTTTTGAGTAGTATTTGAGTATTTACTCTAAAGTAAATGCCAGTGAGCATGACTGTTGTGTAATCGTATGCTAAGAATACATTTAGATATGTAAGAAAATGCAGAACTGTCTTCCTCAGTGGCTGCACCATTTTTCAGTCTCACCTGCCACAAATGAGAATTCCTGTTCCTCCACATCCTTGTTAGCAATTGCTGTTGTCAGTGTTTTGGATTTTGAGCCATTCTAATAGATACGTAGTGATACTTCATTGTTTTAATTTACAATTCCCTAATAACATATAATGCTAAATGTCTTTTCATATGCTTTTTGTCATCCATGTATCTTCTTTGATGAAATGTCTGTGGAAGCCTTTAGCCCATTTTTTTTCAATCTAGTTGTTTATTTTCTTATTGTTGAGTTTTAAACGTTCCATGTGTATTTTGGATAACAGTCCTTTATCAGATGTGTCTTTTACAAATATTTACTCCCAGTCTGTAGCTTATCTTCTTGTACTCTTGATGCTGCATTTTGCAGAACAGAAGATTTTAATTTTAATGAATTCCAGTTCATCAACTATTTATTTCATGCATCATGACTTTGGTGTTACATCTAAATGTCATCACCATAGGCAAGGCCATCTAGATTTTCTCCTGTGCTATATTCTATGAGTTTTATAGTTTTGAGTTTTACATTTAGGTCTATGATTTATTTTGATTTAGTTTTAGTAAAGGGTATAGGGTCTTTGTCCTGATTTGCTTATTTATCTGTTAGTTTGCTTATTACATTGAATGTTCACTTGTTCCTGCACCATTTATTTAAAGACTATCTTTTTTCCATCGTATTCCTTTCATTCTTTGTCAAAGATCAGTTGACTACATGTAAGTGAGTCTATTTCTCAGCTCTCTATTTTGTTCCACTGGTCTATTCTTTACAATCAGAATGTTTTGGTTACTGTAGGTTTATATTAAGCATTGAAGTTGGGTAGTAACAAGTTTTTTTTTAAATATTCTTTATCACTAAATCATTTTGATAAGGGCTCTCATCATGTCATATCCTTCTTTCAAAACTTTAAGGGCTCCCATGGTTTTTTCAACTAAGTACACACTGTGTAGTTCAATTTTTGAACTCCCTGCTAATCCTCATAGCATTATGTTTCATGAATACCGTATTTTACCCTATAGTACCGATCAAACTGGCTGACCTTATTCGTAATTCACTTTGACAAAAGTGGCATGTCTTCGCTTATCCTGTTTCCTTCGCTGGACTGTCCTTGCTCATTCTTTACATAATCATCCCAAATTTCATCTCTCCTTAAATGAAAACATGCATTTGTTTTGCTCTGTCCCAAACAGACTTGATATGCATTGCTTCAATCGAAATACAAACAGACCCCTTTTTATAATCCAAAGCTTCTTTGTACTATAGTTATTCCTGTAAATAATTGGAGTGTGGACACCAAACACAAAGACAACTCTTGCTCATTTTTGTATCCTCAACATCATTTCAGTGCCTTGGTTTATTTGTTGTTTTAATGAAAGGCCAACTCCAAAAATGTTGAAAAATTCATAATGATTAGGGAAGAAACTCTTATTTCCAATTTAATGTTCCATGAATTTAGGGGGCAGACACAATGTGAGATAAAAAAGCAGGGGCCTTGTATAAGGAAGGAAATTATCAAAAAATGGAATAAGGCTGAGATATAGTGCCTGTTTAGAGTCTATAATTAAGTTAACTTAGAAAGAGGCTAGGAGGAGTATCTTTCATTTGTTTATTTTTCAACCCCAAACCAAGAAATTTGTGTGAAAACTTGTCTTTTAGTGAAATAACGTCCTTTAGCTTCTCTAGTTCCCCTGAGGTTTTGCTCAGAATTATTTTTAATAGTTTTTTCCCTTAATAATGGCCTTTGATTTTTAATTTCATTATAGTTATCATTTAAAATTTTTTTTAATGTTTATGTATTTTTGAGAGACTGAGATAGAGTGTGAGCAGGGGAAGGGCAGAGAGAGACACACACAGAATCCAGAGCAGGCTCCAGGCTCTGAGCTGTCAGCACAGAGCCCAACGCAGGGCTCGAACTCAGAAACCATGAGATCATGACCTGAGCCAAAGTCCGACGCTTAACTGACTAAGCCACCCAGGCGCTCCTCATAGTGATCATTTTTATAAGAATGTTTATATACTAACATATCTTGTTTTATTAAGGCAAAAATTGTACTAGGCAATGTGAAACTGACAAAGGATACTTTATTCAAGACCATTACAATAGGCAGCACAGGCCAGAACTGAAGTCTGAATTCAGCTGAGCTGAAATACAGTTAAAGAGGCTGAGCTAGTGGAAAAGTGCTAGAGGACTTTGGGAACCGTCTGTCACTGGAACGTGTGGAACATATTGAGTTATTCTTAAGTTTGCAAATGTTTTGCTCTGTGATTAAGCCATCTGTGTTTGCTAATTGGTGCCGATCCAAGTTAGGTTTCTACTCTCCCACTCTCCCACGTTGCCTCTGAGATAGGGTGATATCTTGCTTGACGACTATATTTCAAAGGTATGGCTCTCAGGTCCTTAACAAAGATATCCCTGAGTCTTAAAATAGGCAAGGGCCTTTTAAAAAGTTTTACATTACATCTCAAAGGGACAGGAAAAGAATTTACAATTATAAGTTTTCGAAAGTAAATGCTTTAAGAAAAAGGAAGTCAGATACCATATGGTTTCACTCTTATGTGGATCCTGAGAAACTTAACAGAAACCCATGGGGGAGGGGAAGGAAAAAAAAAAAAAAAAAGAGGTTAGAGTGGGAGAGAGCCAAAGCATAAGAGACTCTTAAAAACTGAGAACAAACTGAGGGTTGATGGGGGGTGGGAGGGAGGGGAGGGTGGGTGATGGGTATTGAGGAGGGCACCTTTTGGGATGAGCACTGGGTGTTGTATGGAAACCAATTTGACAATAAACTTCATATATTGAAAAAGAAAAAGAAAAAGGAAGTCAGGCGCCTAGAATCAGAAAGAAGCCTATCTAAAGTTTATTCAAGCAATGAAAGACTTCAGATCTTTGCCTGCTTTTGTCAAAGGCTGAAGGCACACTCTCTTGATTCTGGGAATGCGCCTTCTTTTTCGCCACATGCAAAGCTGTTTCGTAGTTGTTTTCCACAGTACATAGAAGTTACTATTAAAAGTCTTCAAAACTAAGATAAAATGACCTTTTCATATATTGCAGGGTTTTTCATGTGGCATTCGCAATTAATCTAGAGTGTGTGCACTGCTATTATCCCAACTTTAAAAAGGAATTCTTTCATACGTTACAACGTGGATGAAACTTAAGACATGGTGCTATAGGTGAAATAAGTCAGTCACAGAAGTCCAAATACTGCATGACTGCACCTAAATGGTGTATCTAAAGTAATCAAGCTCATGGAAGCAGCAAGTAGAATGGTGGTTGCCAGGAGCTGCAGGGAAGAGGAATGGGGAGTTGCTATTCAGCGAGGCCAGAGGTTCAGTCACACAAGATGCAAAAGTCTAGAGATCTGCTGTACGGCACCGTGCATAGAGTTAACAGTATTGCATTCTACACTTAAACATTTATTAAGAGAGGAGATTTAATGTGATGTGTTCTTTAATCACAGTTTACAAAAAACAAAAAGAAATTAACTCAGAGAGAGGCTCAAAATATGGGTATTTGCCTATAAGGAACAATCTAGTAATTCATAGTCAAACACCAGCAGCCCACAACAAAGCCCTAACACTTAGCCATCAGTTTTATTTGAATTCCCTTATACTTAGGAATTTGGAGCACTCAAAATAAGGAGGATGGAGTTGGGGAGGTGTGAGGTCACTTTAATAATCAACATGTGAGGGGTAACTAAGGGTCCCAAATGGATTCTAGGACATCATGTAATTGCCATTTGTCCTAGGGCATATCATTAACATTTCTGAGACTCACTCTTCTCATCTATACAAAGGTAATAGTGATACTTTCTCCCCACTGTGTTCTATTAAGGATAAGATTAGATCATACAAAACAAAGTATTCCTAAACTCCATGAATGGTAGTAATTGGTATTCTAACTACGAAATCTCAATCTGTGTTGATGCCAACCTTCATCCCTCACACCAGTGCAACCCCCTGCCATATGGAGATACTTAAGGCAAAGAGGAAAACTAAGGACACACAAATCTTCAAAGTTAGTAATCAAATCCAAACATCCTTAGAATCAGGTATACAAGTATCATTTACATTTGTCTTTCCTTAGAAGAACACTATCCAGGAGAAATAAAATGATACACACAACTGTAACTTCAAATTTATTAGTAGCCAAGTGTCTGAGAAAAAACCTAAATAACTGAAAGTAATTTGATGTTAAACTTTTTTTTAACCCAATATCGAAAATATTATCATTTCAGCCTATGGTCAATATAAAAACTATTAATGAGGGGCACCTGGCTGGCTCAGTCGATAGAGCATCTGAGTCACTCTTGATCTCAAGATCGTGAGTTTGAGCACCACATTGTCTATAGACATTACTTAAAAAAGTAAAAATAAATAAAAGTTATTAATTAGATTGCTTAAATTTTTTCCCTGAGTCATTAAATCCGGTGTTTATGTTAGACTAACAGCATTTCAACCTAAATATTAAATTTGTATCTATATAATTGATCTGTATTTAAGTTTCATTAAATTCAAAGTTCAAAAAGGCAATTTAGAGATCTAGTTGCTGCAAAGGTGCTTGAGTTTGTCCAACAAATTTAGTACCAGTTTTTAATTTAAATTCATTAAAATTAAATGAAATTTAAAATTCAGTTCCTCCTTTGCACTCGTTAAGTTGCAAAATAACCACGTGGGCCGGGGACTGTAAATGAAACAATGTTCCATGGAGAGAGAGAATTACATGATGGTCTTTTTAAATGCATTTTTTTAAATGTTTATTTATTTTTGAGAGAGGGAAAGACAGAGAGTGGGTGGGGAGGGTCAGAGAGAGAAACATTGAATCCGAAGCAGGCTCCAGGCTCTGAGCTGTCAGCACAGACCCTGATGTGGGGCTCGAACCCACGAACCGTGAGATCGTGACCTGAGCCAAAGTCGGATGCTTAACCAACTAAGCCACCCAGGCACCCCTGCATAATGGTCTTTTTTGGAGTAGATCTATTTATTCCAACCTCATTTACATTATTGATCAGTGATAGTTGTTGTTTCACAACTTCTGGAAGGAGAGATCTATATGTTTGATTCTGCCAAAAATCCTAGTATCAAATTTTCATCACATTTCCTTGTTGGGGATGGGGACAATAATCTTCTAGGGGTCCATGAGTTTCTTATAATTGTGCATTTGTGCACACATGTATTTGCTTGGGATATGACCCACTCCTTTTTTAAAAAAAATTAAAAAGTGTTTAAATAGTAGATCACTAAATTAAAGAAAAAAGCATGCTATTAATTTATACTTGGCAATATAACTGTGCATGAATGAAAATAGTGCACATAGCTAATGCATTTGTTCTTTTGAATTAATTTTATCATTATAAAAATGAATGCTTTTTTATGCATGGGTTGAGAACTAGCAAATTTGGGTAAACTCAATGTATTGTGCCAGTCTACATAAGTCCGAAACAAATATTTTTACTGTATGACTAGGCTTGCCAAGACAATAGGGATATTTCCACTCACTGGTCATATCATACTCTCACTTGGAAAAGTTGAGAAATGTTGCTATTTTTTTCTTTAAGATTCATTAAAGGGAATACATTGTAAGTCACAGATTATTTTGTTAGTGAAACATAAGCATGAGTGTAATCCCTTATGTATATTTCCATAAAATCATACAAAGTATTCTACCCTTAAGGAAATATTTATCTTTTTAATAGAATATAAAATATAAATATATATACATAAATATATATTTACAAATTACATATTATATATAAATATATGTGATTTACATATAAATATATATTTATATGTAAACACTTTGTCTTTTGCATTTTGGAGATTATGAAATGACAAAGGAATAGAGGACTTTGGGATAAAATTAATTTATCCAAATAATGCAATAATGTCATTTGGAATATAATTTCATTGAACACCAGTGGTTCAAGTTTCAATAGAAATTATATAATTTAATTTCAAAGTTAAGAATTTTACAATTCACCCTATTTAATGTTTCTGATATATAGAATATATACTTTGGCTTTATTTTTGTTTGCAATGTTGTAATTGTATCATATTTTCAATCACCCATATATATCTAATTGTTGAAACTAATTCTATTTTTTTGTTCATTATTTTTCTATTTTTCTTTTCTCAAGTCTTTATATGTGATCACAATGAAAACAACGAGAGTTGAATCCAGCATGGGAAGAAAACCCAAGTACTACCGTGTTTGACTCCAAATACGTAAGATTAAGTTTAAAAGGGGTTTAATGACACTCAATGTGAAACTGTGACATAAATATCTGCACAATACTAATCCATGCCACCATGAAGCTTTCTATTCGTACATAATATGAACTACCTAAACATTTTACTTTCAAGCATCGGAAGGCAAATGCTTTTTGGATGTGAAGTATGCAAGCATTCCTTTAGAAAGTGTAGCCTGGCTTTTAGAGCTTTGTGAATGTGACCTTTCAGTTAAGTGGGTGACAAGAGGGCTCGGTAACCTGTTCCTACATCCACTGTATGAAAGCTGTTGAAACATAAGGAAAGTGGGATATGATTTTGTAGTTTTCTCTCTGAAAGTAAATACAACCTATATTATAGAGACATTATATTTTGTCATACGAAAAAGAGAGAGATTTTTTCCTTAAAATGATAGAAACTTTTAAAATGTGAATCTGAACCCTGCTTTTTTCACATAAAAGAAATGTGATAGTTTTAATCGTAGGACTTTAGGAGATTCAAGGTTATAGTAACAATCTGCTTGAACTTGAGAAAGAAGGAAAAATGATGACATTGAATAGATTCAGAATGAGAGCTTCAGTAGAGTTCACAAATCTGAAAGAGTCTGCTAAAACTGTTGATGCTTGGAAAGAAATTGGGTTGTATCTAAAGAAATGAAGCAGAGAACAAAAGTAAATTAACCATTCAGTTTCTTTGTCTCAAGCTGGTCGCCAAAGATTTTAAAAAAGATGAATGGATCAGACATCTCACCATCAAATTTCAGATACTTACGTAATTATACCAATGATACAAGGTAGAACATAGCAAGGTTAACAAAAAGTAAACATAAACTATTTCACTGGTTAAAGAAAGTGTAATTTACTTTATGAGTCAAAAGGAAGGGAAAGACAAAGAACTTCAAATAAGAGGGGACGTTGGTGCTGTAATTTGAAAGGTTGCTATGTATGTCTTTGACAGTGTAAGCAAATGTGCGGAGTGGGAAATTTCAGGATCACATTCAGCATGCTAGGGTACACAGTACATGAGAGTGTATAATGAGACATCCTAGGAAAAAGAGAAGCTGACTAGTTCGTGGAAGACCTAAAAATGGAGGCTAAGGAATATGGGCTAATTATGGAGACCACAGAGGTTTGTCAAAGTGGGTGTACAATGGAGTGACAGGGCCAGAACACTGATTTTAGGGACAAAGACAGTTGATGTGCATGCAAACTATACTTTTGCACTGGGCTCTTGCTCAGAAGGGTAAGTGCATCTGCAGTCACTATCTCAAAAATTATAATTTTATTTTGTCTTATAGGAGAAATGTAATGACATAATGAAACATTTGTGGTGGGAGAAAGCTTGTAATATGCACCCTTGCTTATCATCCTTGCACTAAAATTCTGATTGAGCCAGGCTGCATGCAAGTTCAGCTAGAACTAAAGCCAATGCAAGATAAGTATGTTATGTCTAGAATAACTGCTAAGAAGGGGCACAGACAATCTAAGAGGCCACACTTTGCATTTAAACTAGAACACGTGCATCAAAAACAAAAAGAAAGTAATTCTGTTTTAAGAAACACAAACAACCGAGCAATCCTACCATAGCCTTTCTTATGCATTATACCTTGTATCAGCCAATCACTTAGGCTGCAGATGATGTTCCAGAAACAAAAGGGAAAGGGAGAACAACCCAGGGGACCATTTTGTTTCAATCGTTCCTTACTCACCAGTAAGCCAAACGTAGTGCATATTGGCAGAATGTTCATAAGTCGATAGCTAAATGAAAGTAAAAACAGTTGATTTAGTTTTGTCCAGCATTTCATTCCATTAGGAATTAGATACACACATATGTATAAGCTGCAAAATATATCTAACTTTGATGATCTGCATGCAAGTTAAATGTTCTTACATTTGCATGTACAACTGGAATGGCCAAAATAAACAGTGAAGTTGATGCTAATAATTTAGATCATAACTTTTATTTAATTAAACCAATCTTAAATAGCTTTGAAAAAAAACATGAGAAGCAGGAAGGAATAGAGAAGTGCTTTCCTTATTCCTCCCACTGAGTACATTTTAAATACCGAGACATTATATAGAAAGCAAACATAGAAGGCTGAAATATGGAGAGAAAAGGCAGAAGAGTTAGAGACCACAGGAATGACATAGTGGGTAAGTTTCCTGGGGTTTCATTATATCATAAATATATCTCTGAAGCTTAAAGTGGAAAAAAGCCAGCAACCTAAGGTTGCAGAAAAAAACATAACAAGGCAACAAACAAACAGCTCTTTCTGTTCAAAACAACAGAAAAATAGTAGCCTTGCAAGACAAAACATTTTAGACTATAATCTCTCTATTCCAGCCAAACGCCAAAGCAAAAAACTGAGCCCCACCCCATTCAGGTCAAGGAACTTTACAAGAAGAGCCTAAACTTCCACCCACTCCAAGAATACTGAAGCACTCCTCTGCTCTCAGCTGTGGCCATGTCAAAGGTGGCCTACTGCAGATTCAGGACCTTCAAACCTCCTGATGATGACAAGGCCACCCCCTCCCTGGCATCAAATGCAGCCCACATGGGCAGTGATGTCTAGGCAGTCCTACTCGTCCCCTTCAGGGTGACATCAGCAGCGACCCAGCCGAGAGCCTGAACTGGCTGTACTCCTACCTGATTTGGGAAGGGCTTCCCAAATCAGGTGTCAACAGGGACCAATTGAGGAACTTGAACTTTTACTCCCACCCAGAAGTAATGAGGTGGCAGTCCCTTTCTCCCCTACCAGGACAGCATGAGAAGAAGCCTGCTAAAACAGAATACTTAAATTAGACCCAAAGTCTCATAATGTAATAGCCAAAATGTCACTGTTCAGGAAAAAAGAAATTACTCATCATAACAAGAATAAGAAAGCACATGTGGGATTTAGATTATTCAAAGTTTATATGCTGACACCAAAAGCACAATCCATAACCAGACAACTGATAATAAATAAACACCAATTTAATAAATTGATATTAGAAACTTTTGTTCTCTGAAAGACCTTGCTAAAAGAGGATGAAAAAGACAGGCTGAATTTGAGAGAAAACATTTGCAAACCATATATCTGATTAAAGATGACTATTTAGCATACATGCAAAACTCTCAAAACTCGGCAGTAAAAATATAAACCATCCAATTTTAAAATGGGCAATGACAAGTACAGTGTTTTCACTAAATACAGAGATGGCAAATAAGCATGTAAAATTATATTTAATATCTTTAGTCACTGATGAAATGCAAAATAAAACCACAGTGATAGATGACTGCACACCTATCCCAATGGCTAAAAGGCAAACAAAAACAAAAACAGCAAGTACTTCCAAGAATAGGACAAAGTCTGATCGCATATACAGTGTTGATAGGAATATAAAATGATACATAAACTTTGGAAAACAGGCTTATAGTTTCTTTACAAACTACATGTGCAATTGCCATATGATCAGTCAAACTCCTGGGCATTTAACCCAGAAAAATGAAGACTTAGGCTCACACAAAAACCTGTCCACGGATGTTCACAGCAATTCTATTCATGTTTCCAAAAACTGGAAATAGCCCAGCTGTTCTTCAATGGGTAAACGGTTAAACAAACTGGTACATCCATACCTGGAATCCCGCTGAACATGAATAGGAATGAGCTACCGATATGTAACTAGAATGGGTCTCTTGAGAATTGTGCTGAATGAAATTTTTAAAAAGCTACTCCTGAGATATTATGTTTTCTGATTCAATTTACATAACATTCATGAAATGATAAAATTATAGACTTAGGGTAACATTTAATGGTTGCCAGGGGTTAAGTGGTAGGAAGGGTGAGTTTGGGAAGGAAGTACAAATGACTGTAAAAGGCCAAGATGAGGGGTCCTTATGACGAGGATGGTGATGCTCTGTACTTCATATCAATTTAATACCCTTGTGATAGAGTTTTACAAGACGTAGTTTTACCAGATGTTACTGTTGAAGGATAGTGGGTAAAAGATACATGGGATCACTGTGGATTATTTCTTATACTTGCATGTGGGTATCTCTACATGCAAAAAAATTAAGACTCATCAAAAAACAAAAACAAAACAAAAACAAAAGTCGCCATTAAAGTTGAGAGAAGCGGATCATAGACAAAAGGAACAAGCTTTATATTTAGCACCTTTAACCGTACGTTTTTACTTTTTATTCAGGAGGTCCCCATATTTTAAATTGGCAGTGGGGTCCACAAATTAGGTACTTGTTATTATTTAGGGAAGATGTGTTTGTGTTTTGTCCTCATTTTCCAAAATTTTCCAAAAATGTGTGAGACCATCAGGTAGGATACTGATAAGGCACACCTTAGAATTTGTTTGCTCTCTACTCGGGCAACCTTAAATGACTTTCAATCTCTGCCGCATGTAGAAAGGGTGATGATATCTGTTCAGAACCTCAATATCTCCCCAATTCATTCATCTTCTGTTTCTGTCAGGTGCCCTCCCCTCTACTGTGTCTCTTCTCCCAGCACTACGTTCCCGGATTCTACTCTGGCTTATTTTGTAAGTGAACTAATGTGAGTTCGCTCCTTGGTAAGTTACAGATAGTGACTACACTAGGTGGAGTTGTCACACAAAGGAAACTATTTGTAGCAAATAAGATCATGGGGAATAACTTTCAAGATGTGACTCTCTGAGTGGGGGTGAGTGAGTTTCTTTTATTTAAGGTTAGAATAAATATTCAGAAAGGGGAGTTTTGTCATTGCATGCAAAGGCAGGCAAAAGGTTGTGCAGCTGTACTTAGAAAACATACCCATACATGCATCCTATGTTATGTTAATGAAGTGTGTGTTTCTCCTTGGGTGGAATTTTTAACGTTATAATGAGATAGAAGTAACTGACACTGTATGGTCCACCTGCGCAGGTGGGAGTCCGTCCTTGAGCTAAAACTGGATTAGGCCAGCCAGGGTACTTCCTTTATGTACTTCTAAAAGATAAGGCTAACATTCCTGTGAAGAAGGGGGATCTGGGAGGAGAGTTCTTGCTGGTGACAGTTTTAACTTCATTCAGTTTCAGAAACCTGTACCCTATCAGCCCCATCTGGAATTACTCTCTCTAACCATGCCCCAGTAAGCTGTGTGGCTTTTCTGTCTCTATTTCCAAAAAGCTACAGCTTCTAGTGTCGGGAATATTCAAAATTCAGAGGCTGCAGGATCAAAGTCGCTATGGGACAAGCCAGCAATGAAACTGAGTGAAAGGAGACGGATGTAAGAAGGAAGGCACTGGTAAAGATTGCGTTGAATGTGTTTGCAAGGCTGCTCGGTACTCTATATGTCTGGCTATACAGTAATATCACCTGTTTTTGTTTGCCTGCTTGCTTTTAACCATACACTGATGTCCAGGAGCAATTCCAGAACAACTAAATCAGAATTGTCATGGGTAGAGTCCAGGCATAGTATATATATATTTTTTTATAGTTTTCTAGGAGAACAGATGTGCAGACAAGGTTAAAAAAAAAACAATCAATTGTTCCTAAGTGTAAATGAGCATAAGTCATCCTAAATGGTTTGAAAGATGTGGATTATACAGGCAATTTCTCAGAAAATTCTAAATGAAAGAAATATGTGATCATCAGAAATTGTCACTTTGACACACCCACCCCCCACCCTCCCCAACATCGCACGTCCCAAGAGTGATTCTGATGCAGAGGGTCTGTTGATCAGTATTTCAGACACAGTAATAGTGGAACACCTAATAATAATAATAATAATAATAATAATAATAATAGGTTCAATAATAATTATTGAACGCTGTACTAGAAAAGATATGTTTATCTTCTAGTACAATGTTCAATAATAGGTGTTCCACATTCCCCTGCCCTTATATATTTACATTTTAAAGAGGTCAAAGTTCTAATAAACTCCCTAAATTGTAGGTTTGTTGGTAGAAATGATAGACTCGTTTTTAGACTTCGTTACTTCAATAGTGGGGAAGGGGGTGACTCCAGGCTCTTTGTTACACAACTACACGTAAATTGTGTTCTCTTGTGAGATTGAGGGATTCTAGGAGAATCATTTTTTTTTTAATCACTTAACTAATGCTTTCAGAACCAGAATCAAGTTTGTAGTGAGGGTAGTTACTCTTGGGCAGGGTTGTACCTGGCCTGCTTGTTTTGTATCGAGCATGACAGAGCAACATATTCAGATCAACCTTTAAATTAATACAAAAAACATAATGGGGTAGAGGGAGGAACCACCAGACACCTGGAACATAGGGAAAAAGTAGCATTTGTTAAGCGTCTGCTCTTTCCCGGGTATTTTGCTAGATATCTTATGTAAGTTGTCTAATTTATTTCCCTCTTATCAACACACTGCCATGACAGATATGTTATTTAATTTTTCTAAGATGCAACTCAAGCTCAGAGAGGTTAAGCAATTTGCCTAGGGTTCCGTAGCTGATGCTAACTATAATAATAACTGTATTAATAACACTATAACTGCTGTGTGCTGAGTCTTTATTCTATTAAGCAATTTAATTTACAAAAACTATCTCCTTTGTGCCTCACAACAACCCCAGGGTGCGGTATGGGAAAACAGATGCTTAGAGAGATTAGGAAATGTGTGTAAAGCCTCATATTACCAATGCCAGTGCTGGGAGTTGAACACAGGGTGTCTGTCCCTGGGGTCTTTTTACCTCCCTATGATAATCACAAGGCACGGCTTGCATCTCTCTACAAGGTAAGGGATCTGCAGGTCTGCTCTTCATAAAGAAACAGGGATCATAGAGAATCTAGGCAGGGAGGATGTGAATGAAATCCTTTTCTTATAATTCCACTTGCTCTGTGGTAACTCATAGTAGTAAGTGAATGGCATCTAGCCCTGCATCTGGCTCTTCGCTGAGGGTGGAACCTGCTAGCGATGCTTTTTCTCCCTCTCCCTCTGCCTACCCCCAACCCCACATACACGCTCCCTTTGGCTCTCAAAAAGACATTTTAAAAATTAAAAAAAAAAAAAACAAAAACCCTCAATGGTATACATATAGTGAAAGAATAAGGATTTGGAAAGCAGAAAAAAATCTGGGTTCAAATGCTTTTTTTTTTTTTTGCTAGGTAACTAAACCTCAGTTTATCTTTTAAGTATGTGAGTAGATACTTTCAATAGGCCACTTGAAAGGGGGGTTGTAAATGAGATCAATATGCCCAGCTCCTGTCACATGGTAGGCATTTTCTAAATGTTAGTTTCACATTATTTTCTATGATCAGTGTTTTCTAATATAATTTTAAGTGGTTGTTTTGAGTGGTTATACCAGCTAATATTTTATCTATTTATATTTTCCTATATTCCATGTTACTCTTTTGAGGGTATTTGGAGAGGCTATAATAACAGTATGTACTAGTGAATGACACAAAGAAAATACAGTACTAAGGGTTGTTTTCAGACACCAAAGCATTGTTGAAGGAGAAAAGAAATAGGTAAATGTTAAAGAAAAAAAAGACTCTCAATTCCGGGATTCTATGGCCATCAGAGACCTTATGAAAGCTGATAGGAGTTCCTCAGATGTCTCAGTGGAAAATAGCTGCTTCTGGTTCTGAACAGAAAGGACAAATCAATCCCTGTTTTAAATTGAAATGATCATGGTTGTCTTCTCTCAAGATCAGTCAGCTATCCTGTTTCCCCCTCACTTGGGAAAACAAAGAAGCAAAGAAATACATGCATTTACTGAGGTATGCATATCCTTCAATATGAAGGAAATATCCTTGAGGAAGAAGTTAAAAAAAAAAAGCACTAAACAAACCGTGTTTGTGAGAGAGCTCTCACATGACCGTGAGAGCTAAGGATAGACTGGTGACTACAGTGAGCCCTTTCTCATTAGGGGAGTACATCTGAGCTTTCCAGGAAGGACAGCCAACCCGGCCATGGCTAGTTACACCTGACACTGAACCATATCTGTGGGAATGCTCTGGGCTTCTACTCAAGGGGACTTAACACTTTAATCCCATTTTTGCTGATTCCTAATTGTGTCACTTTAGGCAAGTGGCTTCAATATTCTGAATTTCTCCTCATTTATAAAATGTAAAACTATAGGTCTCAAACCTTATGGTACTTAAAACTCCCCTGACAAACATGTTTTAAAACACTGTATATACAGATTATGTTCTTTCCTATCAGGATGTGGTAGGTCAGGGGTAGGGCCCAGGAATCAAAACCATTTTAAGAAACAGTATTCTTTTGTATGTATAAACCACAATTTCTTCATCCATTCATCAGTTGATGGACATTTAGGCTCCTTCCATAATTTGTCTATTGTTGAAAGTGCTGCTATAAACATTGGGGTACAAGTGCCCCTAAGCATCAGCACTCCTGTATCCCTTGGGTAGATCCCTAGCAGTGCTATTGCTGGGTCATAGGGTAGATCTATTTTTAATTCTTTGAGGAACTTCCACACTGTTTTCCAGAGTGGTTGCACCAGTTTGCATTCCCACCAACAGTGCAAGAGGGTTCTCATTTCTCCACATCCTCTCCAGCATCTATAGTCTCCTGATTTGTTCATTTTAGCCACTCTGACTGGCGTGAGGTGATATCTCATTATGGTTTTGATTTGTATTTACCTGATGAGGAGTGACGTTGAGCATATTTTCATGTTCCTGTATATATACAATGGAATACTACTTGGCAATGAGAAAGAATGAAATATGCCCTTTTGTAGCAAAGTGGATGGAACTGGAGAGTGTTATGCTAAGTGAAATAAGTCATACAGAGAAAGACAGATACCATATGTTTTCACTCTTATGCGGATCCTGAGAAACTTAACAGAAGACCATGGGGGAGACGAAGGGGAAAAAGGAAAGTTAGAGAGGGAGGGAGGCAAACCATAAGAGACTCTTAAAAAACAGAATAAACAGGGTTGATGGGGGGTGGGAGGGAAGGGAAAATGTGTGATGGGCATTGAGGAGGGCACTTGTTGAGATGAGCACTGGGTGTTGTATGGAAACCAATTTGACAATAAATTTCATATTAAAAAAAAAGAAACAGTATTCTTTGATAAATGTCTTATGTCCAAGCTTTAGAGAACATTGACACTGATGTCTTTCAAGTTTATGGCGACTACATGTGTGTGTGTGTGTGTGTGTGTGTGTGTGTGTGTATATATATATATATATATATATATATATATATATATATATATATACCTTATTACTATTATTAGTTCTTTCTCACAAAAATTGCTTTCTGGAATTTTAATACTAAAGTTTTGTGAACCATGAACAAGTTTCTTTGGTTGGTGTCAGTAATCATACTCACTCTCCTGCTTTCCCAGTTTCCATATGCTGCCTGTAGCCTCTTCAAGGAACATAGGAATTAGCCTTGGTCCTTTGATTCTCTTTAATAGACTTAATAGAGTTAGAAAATTTGAAATGGATCATTGAGAGCTTAGGGAAATATTAAATTTTCAGTTTGAGGTGTATTTAAATTACTTTAAAATGACTTGTTATTCTCAGAAGTTTTGCTTAAATGATAACGTTGAAGTCAAATGAAGGGAGAAAGATACACCTTCTCCTATCCCATTTCCTCCGGCTCGTAAACGTGCCTCATATTGTTTCATAGCATATCTACAATTAAACAAATTGTGCATTTTATTTTAACTTAGGGATTAAGACTAAATGTTCAGTTTAAATGGGTCTTGTAATGTTTCCAACTCCTAGAGGTAAAAAACATTAATTTTTTTTTTTTTAATGCACTGAGGCAATGAAAAGCAACAATGGCTTTTGCTCAGCACTGGGAGCCATGCTTGGTTTTCTGTTGTTACACTTGCTTGCCCATTCTGGCCGGGAGGAGTTTATTCAATGGCATGGTATTGTCTAAGAACAATGAAAGGAGAAAATGTGTAAAAAGTAGTAAGTACTAGAGCAGAGAAGAAAATTTGTGCCAGATTTTCAAGCTAAAACTGAATTTTGGCAGAGATTTGCAAAATTCTTGTTTGCTATTATATCATGTTTATTGTGTGACATTTTTAGTCTCAAATATGTTGTTGGCAGATTGTTGGTTTAAAAAAAAATCCATGGAAGAAGATATTTGCAAATGACATATCTGATAAAGGGTTAGTGTCCAAAACATATAAAGAACTTGTAAAACTAGGGATGCCTAGGTGGCATCCGAGGGTGGCTCACTCGGTTACGCTTCGACTTTGGCTCAGGTCATGATCTTATGAGTTCCTGGGTTCGAGCCCTGCATTGGGCTCTGTCCTGACAGCTCAGAGCCTGGAACCTGCTTTGGATTCTGTGTCTCCCTCTTTCTCTCTGCCTCTCCCCCACTTGTGTTCTGTCTCTCTCTCTCAAAAATAAACATTAAAAAAATAATTAAAAAAAGAACTTGTAAAACTCAACACCCAAAAAATAATCTAGTTAAAAAATAGAAGACATGAATAGACATTTTTCCAAAGAAGGCATCCAGATGGCCAACAGACACATGAAAAGATGCTCAACATCACTCATCATTAGAGAAATACAAATCAAAACTACTAAGAAATATCACCTCACACCTGTCAGAATGGCTAAAATTGACAATACAGGAAATAACTGATGTTGGCAAGGATGCAAACAAAGGGGATCACTTCTACGTTGTTGGTGGGAATGGAAACTGGTACAACCACTCTGGAAAAGAGCATGGAGGTTTTTTGAAAAGTTAAAAATAGAGGGGCGCCGGGGTGGCTCGGTTGGTTAACTGGCAGACTTCGGCTCAGGTCATGATCTCATAGCTGGTGGGATCGAGCCCTGCATCAGACTCTGTGCTGACAGCTCAGAGCCTGGAACCTGGAGCCTGGAGCCTGCTTTAGATTCTGTGTGTCTCTCTCTCTTTCTCTGCCCCTCCCCTACTCATGCTCCATCTCTCAAAAATAAAAAATAAACGTTAAAAAACTTGTGAAAAATTTTAAAAATAAAAATAAAAAAGTTAAAAAGAGAACTACACTATAATCCAGGAATTGTACTACTAGGTATTTACTCAAAGGGTACAAAAATACTAATTTGAAGTGACACATGCACCCCAATGTTTATAGCAGCATTATCATCAATAGCCAAACTTATTAAAAGAGCCCAAATGTCCATCAACTGATGAATCGTTAATGGCGACGTGGTATATATATATAAAATGGAATACTTCTCAGCCATAAAAATGAATGAAATCTTGTCATTTGCAAGGACATGGATGGGGCTAGAGAGTATTATTCTGAATGAAATAAGTCAGCCAAAGAAAGACAAATACCATATAATTTCACTCATATATGGAATTTAAGAAACAAAACCAAATGAACAGGGGGGGAAGAAAAAGAGAGAGGCAAGCCAACAAACAGACTCTTCACTATAGAGAACAAATTGATGGTTACTGGACGGGAGGTGGTCAAGGGGATGCGTTAAATATGTTATGGATATTAAGGAGGTCACTAGTTGTGATGATCACTGGTTGTTGCAGGTAAGTGATGAATCACTAAATTCTACACTTGAAACTAATATTACGCCGTATGTTTAAAAAAATTTTTTTTAAATATTTATTTGAGACAGAGAGAGACACAGCATGACTAGAAGAAGGTCAGAGACAGGGAGATACAGAATCTGAACAGGCTCCAGGCTCTGAGCTGTCAGCCCCGAGCCCAACATGGGGCTCAAACTCACGAGCCATGAGATCATGACCTGAGCCAAAGTCAGACAACCAACTGAGCCACCTAGGCACCCCCTATTACACTGTATGTTAACTAACAGGAATTTATATAAAAACTAGGGCAAAAAGCTCCAGAGGGAGCCTAGGTGGTTCAGTCTGTGGAACTGATCTTGATCTTGATCTTGAGGTCATGAGTTTGAACCCCAAGTGGGGTGTGGAGATTACTTAAAAAAAATTCCATAGGACTTACACAAAAGAGACCACATACTATCATTACTTTGGGGAATACTTCATCAGGCCATCTATAGGTTAACTTCATATACAGCTACTGGACAACTGTGGCATTTTTAAGTTAACAAGCTTTCCTCCAGGTCTTGCAGAGCTGCTGTATAGCTTCTAAGGTCTTTGGATCAGTTGGTCTTTGGATATTTGTCATATAATGCCTGAATTTAGACAGTGTCCTAACGTGACACTGATTTTCTTCTCTCTTTTTTTTTCTAATTTTATTTGCTTGTTAGTCATGAGGGATGATTTATTAATTTGAGGGAATAAAATTAAAAATATAAAGTATGCTAAAATTTATGATAGGGAGATGGCCAAATAAATTATGCACAAATACAGAACGCAATCTCAACCTTAATGTTGTATCTGTTCACACCTTAAATCTGACCATCAAACTCATAATGGTGTCTCAGAGTACTTTTTATACTAGTAGTAGAGTATCAAAGCCTATCTGCATACTTATATAAAGCTTTCTTGGTTACTTTTAGAAGACTTCTCTTCTTGCATTAGATTATTAGCAATTTGTCACTAGTAGACATGGGAATTTTTTTATTGATTTCATCATCTAGCAAAATGTTTGCCTTTAATATATACTTAATAATTTTGTTTAATTCCATACTTTTCAAGATAGATGGCACTATAGATTGTAATAAAATTACTATTTACTTTTCACTTTTCAGATGAGAAAATTAAGGTTCAAAAAAGTGTTATTTCCTAGAATTTACATGGACACTTAGTGGTTAATCTGTATCACAACCTGCATGTCTTGTACTGCCTATGAGTCTAAGATTTACAACATAGTCTCCACAACTATATTCAATCATTGCTTAGTCAAGCATCTAGTATTTCATCTTGTGATTTTTTTCTTGTTTCCTGTTTTTGCCTATTTCTCACTTTTCCTGAATAAAAATGCAGTTTTAAAATAATGTTTTAATAAATAGAATGTGGAAAATACTATTTGGTTCAAATAATACTATCATTGATAAATTTGCTAAAAATGCAAAGATCATATTTCTAAGCAACATGATTCTTGATACTAATTATTTCCCTGTAGAATATCCTAATATTATTCTTGTTTCTAGCGTCCGACCTTTCTCATTCTTAGTTAAATTACCAATGGATACTGGAGTTGGTTTTTAAAAAAGTTTTTTTTCCTCCCCTGATATATATATATTTCTTACATACTAGAACTTCTAGTTGCTTGATTATACACTTAACTTAATTATCCTGAGTTATTTAAATATGTTTGGGAAAAGTCTCAAGAGATTAAACTGGTATTTTGCAATGTAGAACAAAGTAATAAACAAACACAGGATTAGGGCAATAAGCAGACAGTATAGAATTGAATTGAATTGAATTGAATTGAGTTGAATTGAATTCAAACAAGAATTGATGATGAAAAGTTGATAATCCACTCTTTCTGCCCTATTACAAAAACCAACAAACAAAATTATCAGTCCTTATTTATTGAGATGGGAAAAACAGTTAAAAATAAACAAAAAACAAAAACAAAAACAAAAAAGCAAATAGGGATTCTTTGGCACAAGCCCTACTTAAAAATGGAGGGAAAATGGGAAATAAGAAACATATACAGAGAGAATATTTCTCAAGAAGGAAAGATGTTTGAGGAAAATTTCCCTTGCCCTGTTGAATCATAAACAGAAAAGCAATGAGAAATAAAAAAACACACGTGCTTGGAGGAAAATCAATAGCAAATCCTTTGATAATCTCAAGATTACCAAATGTACTCTAATACATTCATTATTATAAAACAGGTTTTAATGGAAGACTGGGAAATGGCTGGAAGGAAAGAAACTAAACTGATGAGCTCAGATGAGCTTAATTGTGCTCCATCTTTTGACTATATGCAAGAATCTTCATATAAGGAATCTATCTATCTATCTATCTATGTATCTATCTGTCTTCTATCTATCTATCGTCTATGTATCTATCTGTCTGTCTTCTCTCTACCTATCTATATAGTTTAACTTAACATTTAACAATCCTTTTAAACGGTTATTATTTTGTCTGCTTTAATGTTGAGAAATCAGAACATCAATGGGATAATGTAACTTCCCCAAGTTCATACAACTAATGAATGTTCAAGGAATTCTAACCTGAGATAGCCTAACATAGCTGTTCTCATTACATTGTGTTATCTTACTGAAGGGGCCAGAAATTAATTCATGCTGTTGAGCAATTTCAACATTTTCTTTCTTGAGTTGAGTTGTATACATTATCTCATTTCACTGTGATATCAATGTTGAGAAAAAGAGCCGGATTTTAAATGAGGAAGAAAGGTTAAGTCTGGGTTTCCTGAACACTGATCCACATATAAGTATTACTTGTGGTGAAATTTTTACACTCCCTAGATGTAGAAAAAAATGATGTAGAAAAATTAGAAACATGATCACAAGGTGATTTTTCTATGGAACTTGTTGTCTCCCTGTTTTGAGAGTTAAGAAGTCATTTATTTGTCATTTTTGAAACTTTGGTAAAAAGACAGTAGTTAGTAGTGCTTCTTGTTTTAACATGGAATTTAAAAGTTAATAATTACAATAGTATTTTTCTTAATTTTACTCTGTGTTCATTAACATATAATTCCAATGAGAAATGGAAAGTTTTTTAAAAAAATGGATTAGATATAAGAATAAAAACACATTTATTTATTTATTTATTTATTTATTTATTTATTTATCAGAGCGAGAGAGAGCATGAATGGGGGCTCCATGCTCAGTGTGAAGCCTGACACAGGGCTGGATCCCACGACCCTGAGATCATGACCTGAGCCAAAATCAAGAGTGGGGCACTCAACTGACTCAGCCACCCAGGCTACCCAAGAGTAAACTTTTAAAGTTACAAGTTTTATTTGACATTTTATAAGGAAAATTGAAACCTTTAACAGAGTGATAAAACAATCAAAAGAACCATATTTCAAATTTTATGGTAGAAATGATTCTACTAGCTTCTATACCCTTTTTCAAATGAGATTTTTATTCTCGTTTGGAAAATTGAGAATTTGCTTTCCTTTTAAATTTTCCTTTATTCCAACTTCAAAGCTTCAATGCCTAATAAATAGACTAGTTCTTCTCCTTCCACCATCACTTTTTAAATGATTGCTTATTAATAGAAACATCTCTGATTCACACTAAATTTTATTTGAAAGAAATAAATAAGACAGGATTTCTGTAGAACTGAACAACTCATGAAAGGTTTGGATCTTACAAAATCCATCAAAATCTTAAAATTAAACCTTTTTTAAACTTCCTGAATGACTATATTCATCCCTTGAATTGCCCTTCTATTCACCCCTTCTCCTAAGTCTATAAAACACAAAATGACATAACTCTTTAAAAACATAAATGAAATTATGGCACCCCTCCCTCTAAAACCTTCAAATGGTTTCCCATTGAATTGACAAAATATGTTCCTCATGGTGTGCTAGACCTTACTGTGCCTTTCTTGGCCTCATCTACTTACTATTCTATCCATGGCTCACTTGGCTCCAGTTACCCTGGTCTCCTTGCTGTGAGTTGAGGTCCCAAATATCCCTTGTCTTAGGTCTTTGCACTCTTTTCTTTTCCTATGGCTGCTATTCCTCTAATATAAAATGTCTCATTCCTTTTTAGGCTTTATTCAAATATCACCCTAATAGAAATGTGTGCAATGATTATCCTATCTAAATAGTATCTCTACTCTACCACCATAATTCTATCACTTGTTATCTCCATGTCTTTAATTATCTATGTCTTTATATCTCCATAACTTCATAATATTTGTTACTTGACATTACACTGTATAGTGATTTGTTGATTATTTTTTTTTTGGCTGTACGAAATATAATCTACTTGATAGGGGGGATTTTATCTCTATCACCAATGGCAGTATTTTTAGGATGTGGCACAAAGTATTGGCTCAATAAATAATGCTGGAATAAATGAATCAAAAGCTGACTTTCTCACTGTTCCCATTGCCTCCTTTTCATGACACTATAGTGAGAATTGTTCTGACATTAGTTCAATATATTTTCAGTCTAGACCTATCTCTGCCCCTTGCAGGGTAATTAGCCTTGTGAACTGAGGCAATTCATTCATCCTCCCTAAAATTAACCACCCTTGCCTATAAATAATAAGATCCACACATGACTTCCTTACCTCACAAGATTACTAGAAGGACCAAATGAGACAACAAAAGGTAAAAATGCATTATAAACTTCCAAGTAGTGTTCTAAAAAGGTCAAATTTAAAAGGATGACTGAGGCATACCAAAGACAGCTATGGTGTGTATATTAACTAGCCTAGTTGATAATTTAATATCTTATTAAATTAAATACTGGAATGATGCACTGAACAATCTTTTTAGGATTTCAGCTTTTTTTTAATGTTTTATTTGTTTTTGACAGAGAGCGAGAGACAGAGCATAAGCGGGGGAGGGGCAGAGAGAGAGGGAGACACAGAATCTGAAGCAGGCTCCAGGCTCTGAGCTGTCAGCACAGAGCCTGACGCGGGGCTCAAACTCACGGAGTGTGAGATCATGACCTGAGCCGAAGTCGGACGCTCAACTGACTAAGCCACCCAGGCGCCCCAGGATTGCAGCTTTTTATTTTTTTTAATTATTTTTTTAACATTTATTTATTTTTGAGACAGAGAGAGAGCATGAACGGGGAAGGGGCAGAGAGAAAGGGAGACACAGAATCGGAAGCAGGCTCCAGGCTCCGGGCCATCAGCCCAGAGCCTGATGCCGGGCTCGAAGTCACTGACCGCAAGATCATGACCTGAGCCGAAGTCGGACGCTCGACCGACTGAGCCACCCAGGCGCCCCGGATTGCAGCTTTTTAAACACAATTTTCTTAGTACAATTCGCAATACATTTTTTTCTGGCGTAATCATTTGTTTACTCTGGCATATTTGGTATTCCTACAAGATTTTACTCTGTGTGTGTGTGTGTGTGTGTGTGTGTGTGTACACCAACAACTCTTCTTCAGATTAAAAAAGAATGGCTAGATATATAATAATGAACTGACAGATTTAAAAAAACCTCAAGGTTACATGCCAATGGCAATAAAGGGTAAGTTTTGTTGAGTGATGATGAAGTGTTCAGAAAAACAGGTGGGCATTTGAGATGATTATTTAAAATGTAATGGGACATAAAGGTGTTATCACTTTATTTTTCCCTTCTAAATTACTAGACTACCTCAGAGAAAATATTAAAGAAATTAGACAAGATTAAAGAGTCTGAATACATAGAAAAATCAAAGAAAGGAGAGACATAAATTATCCTAACCAGAATGGTGCAAGGATTTAAAATAAGGATAGATCGATAGATGGATAGATAGGTAGATAGGCAGGCAGATAATAGATAAATGATAGAAAGATTGATACATATAAACATAGTATAGATATATTTCAGATTGACCTTATTACTTATGCTATCCACACAAAGAATGTAGGTTGACTCATTCAAGGTCACATGAAAGTAGAACTGAGATTCAAGTGAAAAAACCAGTGTTGCCTGAACTATCTTAGCATTGAAATGTTAGATATGAATAATAAGTCATTATTACAAACATAGATTGCTGCATCATACCTTAGATTTACTACAAGAGATTTTCTCAAGCTAGATGCTAGGAAGCTGCTTTTTATTACATACTCATAAAGAGTGAACCCACAATTTTAAGAATCACTGTTATTTATATGTCATACCGCCTATATATTCAATACTTTTTAGCTATTTTCCCTTTATATGAATTCTACCTTGTTATCCAAATTTGTCTTGCTCCAAGGAAAAAGCAGTGGATTACAAATTCCTTACAAAGGAGGTATTTATTCCCCTGTACTCCCCTTTTCTTTTCTTTTTTTTTTGGGGGGGGGGTCTAGTATTGAAGCCAATTTGCTTTTTTCCTCTCTCTTGATCTACCTCTTGCATAGCAAACAGTATGCCACACTGTGTCACTTAGTCTTCAGATTGGCAACATAATGGGCTTTATGTTTTCTTCCTGCCTGAATGTATAATAATGTTTTAGGTGGTGACTGACAACTGGAAATAATAATAATCATTCTAATAATCATCTAATCATCCTCCATGTGGGATGTTTCTGATGAGATCTCCATAGCAACAGTCCTTTTTGGAAGCTACTGGTGTCATTTTTTGCTCGTAAATGATAATCAACTGTGATATTATTTTTTCTTAAAAATAAGTTTTGATTTTTACATTGTATTTTAAGTATTATAGAAAACTGAGAATGTCTATTGCAGTGGAGATAGAGCCTTGATCATGAAAAAGGATATCTGAGGGATCTGAAATTATAATTTTCAAAAAAAAAATCATTACTCCATACAAATATCAAAGCCTTATGCAACTCACCAATTAAGAACAAAAACCCACTAAGATGTCATGCACAGTTCAAAGAGCACTTGAGAAGCTAAGTGTATATGGAAAATTTAACAAAGAAATGCTGGGTTAAGGGTGCTGATTTATACAGAAATCTAATTAAAGTCCAGCAAGGCTATGAACCACAACCTCTCAGGTGATCTGTTCCACCAGAAAGAAATGATTTGCCTCTTGGCCTAACAAAAATTTGTAAGTTAATACCTGTCCTTACATAATAATATCCTAGTCACTATAAATTCTAGCAAATTTGGAAGCACAGAATTGCACTGAAAAAAACACACCTCGTAATCTGTTTGCCTATTTCCATGTTTCAGATAATTTTTCCGACAGGAGGAATAAGCTTCAGAAGCAATAAGTTTGTCTTCATCAAATTCAGTGTATTGTGAAATAACCATTAGGCCAGTATCAATGTAAAAGGGCTCATACAGTGACAATTTGTGATGAGCTAGCTGTTGGACAGATCCTTAAAGGACTTCAAATTGGATGATTTCTTGAATATAATATAAAGTTTGCTTCAGGCTCTTCTGTGTCTGTAAGGAAGATTAAGAAATACAGCTGAGATGAAATTCAGTGAAGTTCTGCTTTGTATCTCTTAAGAAAATGCCAGATTCCACAGTAATTCTTATTTCAGTATAAGAAACTACTTTCTGAGGGGCTATACATATGGGCAAATCTGGATTAAATGACTGAATTAAATTCTTAATAAAGAGAAGGAGAGCTAAAGAGAATAAAGTAAAAAAAAAAAATTGATCATGTCACTCAGTTTTTATAATTCCAGAGGCTCTCAATCACTTACTCAATCACTTTGGGAAGTCCAAACTTCCCACGGCTGACAAGGCACTGCGGGATCTGGTTTCTGGCTATTTCTCTGATCTCTTTCCCTAAGACTCACTGCACTCACTGCTCTTCATCCTCAATCACTGGGCACATACTTTTAAAATACACTATGACTGGGGTACCTGGGTGGCTCAGTCGATTAAACACCCAACTTAGGCTCTGTCATGATCTTGCGATTGGTGGGTTGGAGCCCTGCATCAGGCTTTGTGCTGACAGCTCAGAGTCTGGAACCTGCTTCATTCAGTGTCTCCTTCTCTCTCTGCTCCTCCCTCGCTCATGCTCTGTCTCTCGCTCTCTCTCTCTCTCTCTCAAGAATAAACATTAAATGGGGCGCCAGGGTGGTTCAGTCAGTTAAGTGTCTGACTTTGGCTCAGGTCATGATCTCACAGTCTTTGAGTTCAAGCCCTGCGTCAGGCTTTGTGCTGACAGCTCAGAACCTGGAGCCTGCTTCAGATTCTGTGTCTCCCTCTGACCCTCTCCTGTTCATGCTCTGTCTCTCTCTGTCTCAAAAATAAATAAAAAAAATAAGCAAACATTAAAAACATACACTATGACCATTCCCAAGAATTATAGCTATCATAGAGTTTATCTATGTGCCGGACACATTAATTATCTTTTTATTGTGGTAAACAAACACATTACATGAAGTCTAACCTCTAAACACATTTTCAAGTGCATAGTACAATATTGTTAACTATTAGTACAAAGTTGTACAGCACATTTCTAGAACTTTTTCATCTTCTATGACTGGAACCCTGTAGCCCTTGAACAAAAACTGCCAACTCCCCTCCCCACCCCCCGACCCCAGCCCCTGGTCACCACCATGCTGCTTCCTGCTTCTATGAGTTGGACTACTTTTTTTTTTTTTTTTTTTTTTTTTTTTTTTTTTTTCTTTTTTATTTTTGGGACAGAGAGAGACAGAGCATGAACGGGGGAGGGGCAGAGAGAGAGGGAGACACAGAATCGGAAACAGGCTCCAGGCTCCGAGCCATCAGCCCAGAGCCTGACGCGGGGCTCGAACTCACAGACCGCGAGATCGTGACCTGGCTGAAGTCGGACGCTTAACCGACTGCGCCACCCAGGCGCCCCAGAGTTGGACTACTTTAGAGAAGTCATCTGAGTGGAACCATGTAATATTTGTGACTGGCTTGTTTCACTTAGTTAATGCCTTCAAGGTTCATGCCTGTTATGCAATTATTTATAGCTTTGTAATATATTTTGAAATCAGGAAGTTTGATGCCTCCAGCTTTGTTCTTGCTCAAAATTGTTTTGGCTATTTACCGCATTTTGTGGTTTCATAAAAAAATATTAAAATTGTTCTTTCTATTTCTATAAAACTGCCATTGAGATTTTGGTAGGGATTGTGTAGATTCTATAGATTGCTAGGGGTAGTATGAACATTGTGATATTACTTTTTCCAATCCATAGATATGAAATATCTTTCCACTCCAAGCTCCTAACCACCAGGTTATATAATGTTGAAACAAAAGAGTTTAAAAGTCTCTTGATTTTGAGTACTATGGTGTAACATTAAATCAAAGTTGAAACCTCGATTAAATATTAATGTCAGGGAATCATTTTAATTTATATCTATCTTTCTCATTCTTTATGAATACATTATTCATTTTATTATTTCACTTTTCTCAAAGATTGTCATTTTATGATACAGAGGCTTGTGTCACCTACATATTAATCATGATATTACATGTTAAATATGTCTAAAACTGGCACTTGTCCCTATCCTTCAAGAAACCCACAAATACTGGGATACAACAAATGAAAATTTAGTCAAATATATTTTCAGTGATCCAGAGAGCCTTGTTTCCTTGAGTTGAGGTGGCATTTATTTTATTTTTTATTTTTTTGGTATGAAGAGGATAGGTATCAATATTGATTATTAACCATTGAAATACAATATCAACCTCTATCAATATTAATCTAATAATCTTGAACTATCAGTATCATCTATATGTTAACCTACCTACCAATTTGTCAATCCACACATTACTTTTACATTTAATTCCATATTATTTTGAATTATAATGTATTATGTATTATATTGAATACATAATTTATTTTAAATGATGTAAACTATAAAGACTATAAAAACTAATGCAAAAATGGATGGGGATTCATAGAGGAAAATCTAAGCTCAAGGACTCTAATGAATACTCCAGAAGGCAGAAAACAATTCCAAAAAGAATATTATCCATACTGGATGAAATAATTTAAAATAATGATGATGATGATCATCATAAAAATATTTGTTCAAGTGTACAGTCAATAGAGATAAAAAACCCTGGCATGAATTAGCTATTCCTTTTGCTTCAAACACATGCAGAACATGAAGTTAGCTTTTCTCAGTGCCTTAAGGACGTTTAGTAGGTTCTCAGTGAGTATTTTCTGAATGAAAGAAATAACGTTAAATAACAGAATGGAAATTTTCTCCTGTTGTCTTTCTTGGGGTCATTTATTGCTTCTTAAATAAAAGGTGATTTTGAGTGACCAAACTCTCTTGTTATAGCTTTTTTCCTGTTTATTCTGAGCTACTTTATTTAAAAGATTTTATTATAAAAACAGACTTCTGGTTTTAAAGCTAGTTAAAACCCTAAAGGAAATGGGCAACAATAGGAAAGAAAGAAAGGAAGAATATATGTGATTTTATTGTTGTTACTGATTTGACATACAAGATTTAGGCAATTCAAGATTTTGATGTATGGCATGAAGACACCAGGGATCAGGGACATGGGCTTATTGAAATATCAAAAAATGATACTGGTATAATGTGTCTTTCAAGTAACATCTTTGTTCATTAAGATCTTTGTCTGTAAACTTATGAGTAGGAGCCTTTAGGAATACACTAATGCTAAACTCATTAAAACTACCCTGTATACAAAAATAATGAGACTAGACAATTAAAAAAAATAGTATCATAGACTCCTTCCGATAAGAGCCAAATTGGGAAGATAATCTAGTCCTTACTGGTACTGTCCCATTCACTGAGAGTAGTTATTTGTCAAGTATAACAAGGTTTTGATTTAAAAAAAAAAAACTGTTGAAGAATCTTTTCTGGTACTGAATTCTATTCAGATCTGACAAGCTTAGGGTAATTAGGTAAATTACGTAGAGTAATATACTCATATATAGATCAATGCCTCCAAAACAAAATTGGTCCCCAAAACACTGTCTCTTATTACTGGCAAAGGATGAAAAGTGATACAACACATTTTTTGTTTTGTAGGAAATGATTCAATAGGCTCCAAATCACTGGGCCTGCAGGACATATAATGTGATTTGGTTACACTTTGAGTGTGGAAATACAGACCCACTGATTCAACTCAATTGGTATGGAGGGTGGGAAATAGGGGAACATCACTCCAACAACAAATATAAGACTTGGTTAAAACATATAATTCACACTTTTCTACATCTTTTATATTGTTTTTCTAGTCTCTATTTCATTTATTTCTTTTCTAACTTTTATTACTTCCTTTGTCTGATAACTTAGGTCTTAGTTTATTCTTCTTCTAGTTTCGTGAGGTGTAAAGTTCAGTTCTTTATTGAGATCTGCTTTTTTCTTATTGTAGGTGCTTATCCCTCTCAGAACTACTTTTGTTGCATCCAATAAGTTTCGTTATGTTGTGATACCATTTTTATTTTTTGAAAAGATAAATAAAATTGGAAAACTCTTAACCAGACTAAGAAAAAAAGAAAAGGCTCAAATAAATAAAATTATAAATGAAACAGAGGATATTATAGTGGACACCACAGAAATGCAATGAACTGTGAGGCTACTATGAAGAACTATACACCAATAAAATGGACAACCTAGAAAAAAATGGAAAAATTCCTAGGAACATACAACCTACCATGACTAAATCATGAGGAAACATAATATCTGAGCAGACTAATGATAAGTAAAGAAAGTGAATCAGCAAACTGCACTCAGCCATACAGTAAGAAGATTATATACCATGATCAAGTAAAATTTAACCCTGGAATGCGAGGATGATTCCATTTGTAAATCAATAAATGTGATATACAACATTAACAAATTCAAGATAAAAATCATATGATAATCTCAATAGATGCATAAAAAAACATTTGATAAAATTCAACACTCTCATGATAAAAAATCTCAAAAATCAGATATGCAAAGAATATACTTCAACATAATAAATGTTATAGCTGACATGCCCACAGCTAACATCATACTTAATGGTGAAAACATAAAAACTTTTCATCCAAGATCAAGAATAAGACAAGGGTTCCCACTCACACCACTTCTATTCACCATAGACTGGAAAGTCCTAGCCAGGGCAATCAAGTAAATGAATGAATGAATAGCATCCAAATCAGAAAGGAAGAAGAAAAATTGTCTCTATTTACAGATAGTATGATATTATATATAGAAACCCCTAAAAATGTCACCCCAAAAAACTTAGAACTATTAGGTAAATTCAGGAAAATTGCAGGATACAAAGTCAATATACAAAAATCTGTTGTATTACTATATACTAACAATCAACTATCAGAAAGAGAAATTAAGAAAACAATCCTATTAACAATAGCACCAAAAAGAACAAGATACTTAGGAATAAATTTAACCAAGGAGGTGGATGATCTGCATACTTAAAACTATAAGATATTGATGAAAGTAATGAAAGAAGACACAAGTAAATGGAAAGATATTCTATGTTCATAGATTGGTAGAATTAACATTGTTAAATACTTATACTACTCTAACCAATCTACAGATTCAATAATCCCTATCAAAACCCAATGGCATTTTCCACTGACATAGAAAAAAAAACAAATCTAAGATTGGAACAGAGCTACAAAAGACCTCAGGTAGCCAAACAATCTTAAAAAAGAATAAAACTTGAGACATCACATTTTCTGATTTCAAACTACAGTTGACCCTTGAACAACATGAGTTTGAATGGCATGGGTCCACTTGTATGTAGATTTTTTTGATAAATAGAATATAGTACTATAAATGCATTTTCTCTTCCTTATGATTTTCTTTATAACATTTTTTTTCTCTAGCTTATTTAAGAATGCAGTACATAATTCATGTAATATACAAAATATGTTTTAATCAACTGTTTATGTTATTGGTAAGGTTTCTGGTCAAGAGTTGGATATTGGTAATTAAGTTCCATTAAATAGATTAAGTTTAATATTATATGTATTCTGATACAATAAAAATACAAAAATTTAAAAAAGGGTAGCCCAGAAATAACCCCATTCATATACAGTCAATTAATCTGGACAAGGATGCCAAGAACACAAAATAGGGAAAGGTTAGTCTCATCAATAAATGATGTTGGAAAAATTGGATATCCACATACAAAAGAATGAAATTGACCCACAGCAAACACAATTCATAAAAAATCAACTCAAATGTGTTAAAGACGTAGAGACCTAAGATTGAAACCATAAATCTCCAAGAATAAAACATAAAGGAAAAGGCCTTGACATTTGTTTTATAATATTTTTTTTTTTTGCCTATGACACCAAAAGCCTAGGCAACAAAATAAAAAATAAATAAATATGATTATATCAAACTAAAAAGCTTTTGTAGCACAAAGTAAACAAATAGAGTGAAAAGGTAACACTTGAGTAAAAAATATTTGTAAGCCATACATATAATGAGGAGTTAAACCCAAAATTTGTATAAAAAACAGTAACAACAACAAAAAGCTCCTATACCTCAAACACACACACACACACACACACACACACACACACACACACACGATTTTTGTGTTGCCCAAAAATTGGGTCAGGTATCTGAATAGATATTTCTCCAAAGACATACAAATAGTCCACAGGCATATGAATAGTTATTCAACTGCACTATTCATCAGGTTGAGATATAACCTCAGTGAAATTAATCAGAGTGAGTTATCACCTCATACCTGTTAGAATGGCTATTAAATAAACAAAAGATAAAAAGTGTTGTCAATGATATGGAGAAAAGGGAACTCTGGTATACTGTTGTGTGAATGTAATTTGGCATAGCCACTATGAAAAACAGTATAAATGTTTCTCAAAAAATTAAAAATAGAACTACTATATTATTGAGCAATCCTACTTCTGGATATTTTTCCAAAGAAATTGAAATCTGGATCTTGAACAGGTACCTCCACTCTCATGATAACTGCAGATAATTCACAATAGAAAAGATATGAAAAGAAAACTAAATATCCATCAACAGGTGAATAAATTTAAAAAGCGTGGCATATACATACAATGGAATATTATTCAGCTTTTAAAAACAAGGAAATCCTGCCATTTGTGACACATGGATGAACCTGGAGGACACTATACTAAGTGAAATAAGCCAAATGCAGAAAGACAAATACTGTATGATCTCACTTATATGTGGATTGTATAATAATAACACTAATAGATACAGAGAATAAATGGTGATTGCCAGGGACTAGGAGGAGGAGGAAATGGGGAGGTGATAATCAAAGAGTACAAAGTTTCAATTAGGCAAGATAAATAAGTTCTGAAGATTTACTACAGCATAGTGTCTATAGCTAACCATACTGCATTGTATACTTAAAACTTTATAAGATTATAGACCTTATGTTTAGAGTTCCTATCACACACATAATAATAACAGCAATAATAATGAGAGCAAGAGGAAACTTTGACAGTTGATGGATTGGATATGTCTTTGGCCTTCCTGGTGATAATGATGCATGGGTATACACTTACCTCCAAACTTATTGAGTTCTATACATAAAAATACAGAGTTTTTTTTTTTTTTACTTGTAAATAATACCTCATAAGCTAATTTAAAAATCAAGGGGATTATATCAAAGAAAATAAAGTTAAAACATGTGTAATTCAATTATCCTCTTATCTTTTCCAACTATATAGCCACACATACCTAGTACCTGCTAAGAAATTATGCTCTGTTATTATGACCTTGGTAGAGATATGCATATTGATTTGAACAAGTAATATTCTGGTTAGATTTAGAGACAATATTTCATTTAGTGTTTCAAATATGACTATACTACTAAGTGAGTAAGAAGAATCACTCTGAGAGCCTTTGAGAGATATATTCCCTTGTCAATCAAAAAGGTTGTGAAATAATGAGCAGGTAGGAGATAAAACTATTCTATATTGATCATGTATTTAAAATTCCTTGGCATAAGAATGTGAATTAATCTCCTTAAAGGAGAGGAATCACACAAGTATCAAGATAAAGTAATCTTAATGAAGAATAACTATTGAATAAATGTACCTGTTTAGATTGGGGCGCCTGGGTGGCTCAGTGGGTTAAGCGTCCGATTTTGGCTCAGGTCATGATTTTGTGTTTTGTTGAGTTCAAGCCCCGCGTTGGGCTCTGTGCTGTCTTGCTTCAGATTCTGTGTTTCCCCCTCTCTCTGCCCCTCCCATGCTCATGCTCTGTCTCTCTCTGTCTCTCAATAATAAATAAATGTTAAAATGTACCTATTTGGATAAACGTAAAGGAATATGTCTCTCATACATATTTTTTTTCATGTCTAACTCCCTTTTATATTTACCCATATTATATTTTTTTTCCTTTTCCTCTCTCCTTCCAACCTTTCTGTATCCTTTATATACTTTCATATTATATGAGTCACTTTACTAGGCAAATCAAATAATGAGCAAATGGATGCAAATCCAACTATGGATGCAGTTCACTGGATGCAGGTCAAAAAGATTGGTCAGGTAAGTTTAGTATATTTCAATGTGTTGAGACTTGACTCTAGAAAAGAATAGGAGAAGTCTGTGTTTTAGCTAAGGAGACTGATATGTGTGTTTTAAAATGCTTAATACCCTCAAGTGCCTGTGTTCAATGTCACTTTTCCTACATAGAATACTACTCACTCCCGAATCATTGACTTCCACCTTGGAGAAGTCTGAATCCATCAATCTATGTCAAACCCCCTTACCATAGTCTCCTGTTTTAGTTTATTTACTTATTATTAATAGCTTTGAATTAGCTATTATTTTAATAGCTTTTAATAGCTTGCTTTTAATTTACACTTATATTCTGTGAAAAAAAAATCTGCTTATATCTATCTTATCTGGGTCTTCATTGTCACCTATGCCCTGGACCAGATTATATTCCTGCACTTCGAGTTCTTTGACAAACAATTCCTTTTTAATACTCCTGTGAATGTTTATGTAATTTTTACCATAACCAAAAGAATTCGTCCATTTTAGATAAGGAAATTATTTTCTTCTGCCCTCAGTGCTAAATCATGGACTACAAATATCAACCATATTTATATTTAATGAAAGTAATACTTAAAATACAGGCACATAATTTTGAAATTGTGAAATGTAAAAAAAAAGAAACAAAAGCTATAATTTTGAAATTGTGGAATGTGATACTGTGGTTTATAATAAAAAATCTACATATTTGTTCTTTTTTTTTTTTTCTATTTCTAGCACAGAGCTTCTAAAAGCCTTAGGATCTCCTCAATGGTAAGAAAGATAAATGTGTCTTTAAAAAAAAATTTTTTTTTAACCTTTGTTTATTTTTGAGACAGAGAGAGACAGAGCATGAATGGGGGAGGGTCAGAGAGAGGGAGATACAGAATCTGAAACAGGCTCCAGGCTCCGAGCTGTCAGCACAGAGCCCAACGCGGGGCTCGAACTCACGGACCGCGAGATCATGACCTGAGCCGAAGTCGGACGCTTAACTGACTGAGCCACCCAGGCGCCCCAAATGTGTCTTTTATTACCTTAATGAGAGGCCTTTTGGAATTCCCCTAGGTCACACATTGTTGATGGCTGGTTGCCAAGGGAACCAAACTTGTCCTCAAGGGTAAAACTTTAAGTCCGACCTGAGGCCTGCAGATAGGGGCGTGGAGCGAGAGGTTGAATCTGTCCCAACTAGCAATGATTTCATCAATCATGCCAATATAGTGAAGTCTCCATAAAAACCCAAAAGGATGAGGTTTGGAGAGCTTCAAGGTTGTGAACCCATGGAGGTGCTGGAGTGATGTGCCTGAAGAGGTTATCCGGAGCTCTGTGGCCTTTCCCTATACTTTACCCATGGCATCTCTTCTATCTAGATTTTCTGAGTTGTATCCTCTTATAATAAGCCAGTAATCCAGTAAGTAAAATGTTTCTGTGAGTTGTGTGAACCACTCTAGCTAACTAACTGAAGTATCAAAAAGGAGATCCTGGGTACTTCTGATCTATAGGCAGTAAGTCAGAAGTACAAGAAACAACTTGGACTTGTACCCAACATCTGAAGTTGGAGGTGGGGTGGTCTTGTAGGACTGACCTTTTCCCAGTGGAATCTGATACTATCTCTGGGTAGAAAGTGTCCAAACTGAGTTGAATTCTTGCACATCCTGCTGGTGTCTGAGAATTGATTGGTGTTGTGTGGGAACATCAGCCCTCATGTATTCACACACACTGGAATCCCAAAGATGGGGTCATACCACTAGAGATAGGTATAAAGTTATGCTAAATTTATTTGAATCTATTTTTTATTTTTTTAATATTTTGCATATGAAAGGATATTAAATGATATATCAAAAAAAGTCTGTATCCACCACCAGTTCAAAAGTAATCGAGTAATATATAATAATTAGTAACACAGTAACAAAATAGCAATATAGGGTATAGATATAATTATGGCTTACTTTACTTTTCACACTGAATTATACTCTATCTGTGGATTTTGTTTGTTTTGTTGTTGTTTTGCTCTGTTTGGCATTACTCTAGGATTATTGATTACTACTTACTACTATTAGTCATGGTCCTTTAGCAGGGAGCAATTTTGTAAGAATCAGACCAAAAACTTGACATTTAATAAAGGTTACTACACAATAGAATCCCAGTGTATAACCATTCAACAGACTTCAAGGGTAGTTAGATTATTATAAAGTAATACTTAAGATTGATAGATACACAGAAAATGTTATACATTTATAGTGAAAGGAAATATCTTATGATGTAGTATTATGGAGAAATTAAGGTAGATTAACATTTTCTTTATATCATATTTACATATTTCTGTCACATCCCATTTTCTTTGAAAAGACATTTATTTGAGCAGTTAGTCTCATAGCCTTTCCCTCTTAGACAAATTTGCAAATGTGTTATACCGTGTGATGACCTTAACTGAACAGAATGTAACTGAACAAAACACACAAACAGGTAAATCTACTGTATCTAAAGTCTAAACAAACCTATTTTTGCTTATGACTTAACAGATTTTTGAAAATACTGTTTTCTCTAACTTTGAAACTTTAGAATTTCTACATGCTTGTCTTCAGTACTATTTTCTCCATCAGTGGTCACAGGTAAGTTCACAGAGAGGCAAAGGATACAACACATCAGAGAGAAAGTGAAATAATCTTACCTTTCATCAACTCTAAATGACCCCTTCTATTTCCATTATCCCACTAAATTCATTCATAAAAGTAAATAAGTAATGTTATAAAACTGGTCTATTATTTATTATATGATTGAAAAAGTAAGAAAGAGGTGGGGATTCTTTATCCAAACCATGCCCTATACAATAATGATACTATCTGAGCGACTTCCAAAATTCTGAAGAATCTTCCAAGTTTTTGCAGAGAGAATGGTAGTCTTTTGTTATCAGTGTGTGGTATATGTGATATCAGCCTTCCACTCATGTAATCATTCCTTCTGTACATTTTCTGAGAAATCCCCCTGTGTCCTGTTCCTGCGTTAGGCTCCAATCAACCTTACAGCACCCACTGCAAAGCAAGGAATTAGATGCTGTTGCCAAAGAAACGTGTTTCAGTACTAATTTTGTTCTTTGTGTTTAATTGTTCCTAAATTGATGACCAGGGTTTTATTTTTTTCCCCCATAATCAGGGCAAGATTTAATGTATAAGGTTGTTGCACATTTTACATTGTGTTTTTAGCAACTTGCTTATCAGAATTAATCTGTAATAAATCCAAAACCCTGCCATGTCATTTCCCTCTGTTTTTCCTTTTTATGTGTTTTCTTTCTGAGCTCATCCCTCAGGCTGCCTACTGTCCCATCATCTAAGAAGGAATCTAAGAGGGCAGTTTGCTCAAAGCTCCTGTTCTCTGAAAACACTTCCCAAGTGTAGCCCTTGCAGGATCTCTGGGAGGGCTCCACGACTGAGATGTTTGGTCTTCATCACTGGAAGGAGAGGTAATGAATCAGTTGTAGTCCCTTCAGGCCATTCACTGTTGTCTTATGCCCTCTTGGTGAAACCAATTGGAACATTCTAAGAATGACAAAGCTTATTGGACCTGACAGAGCCAGGGTTACTGGTTGTTTCTCTGATCTTTGGAGAAAATATTGTCATAAATGATCAGGGCTAGTCATTAATCCTTTTCAGAACTCTTGCACTTGAATGAACCCCTTCTTCCCTTACTAGCAGACCTCTTTATTCTAGAATATCTCTGTCTACATCTTCTACATCTTCATATCTGTAGCTCTATGTTGTAATAGATATCCCTATTCCTACCTATATTCCTATTCATATATCCATAAATGTTGACATGCACCATAACATGTGATATGTTAAATATACATTTACATTTACAAAACACAATTATCATAAGGACAATTTATAGATAAGAGCTGTATGTCTTGTTGCCCATGGGTGCCCTCATTGCACTTAGAGTCAAGGACCCACACACACCAGGCTTTGCTGGTCATAATCTGCAGGATCATGGCCAAGTTTCTTCACTCTTGGCCTTGTTTTCTGGATCAGCTAAATAAAGAAATGGACTAAGTGATCACTAAAATCCTTTCCAACTCTAATCATCATTACATTACATTGGTACAATAGGGAGATTGTAGCAGCTCAATAAACGTGTTCCACAAACATATAAAAAGAAAGATATTTAAGAAGGAAAATGTCTCTGAGAAACAAAAGGGTCCATGAAGCTAAAGTAACTCTAATGTCTACATTCTATTGTCCATTGTCTCATCAATCCTGGATTCGTTTTTATTTTTTCACAGTAAAATATTTAACCACATCATTTTCGGTAAATCTTTTCTTAACTGAGTTTGTTATTTAACCTGTTTGTTTTATGAAATGTTACCGATAGCACAGGCTAAAAGTACCTTCTGCAGAAAAGTTAAGCGTAGATGGAAATGAACAGAGGCTATAGGAGAAAATATTAGCAGGAAGGTGACGTGTATTGAGGAAAAATTTCATTGATTTGGGTAGTAGTCAAGTACCCAGCAGACAACACTGAGTATATCAAAGTTTTCTCTGAGGAGGGTTCAGTGAAGGGACTACTTACAGAGGTATAAGCAAAGGGAAGGTTTTAAGCTACCTACTCACCCAATGTGTGTTGGGTGTGAAGAGGACAATAGCAATCATGAAGCGACCATTACCGTATCTAGACCTAAAATTAAAGACGCATGAACAAGATTACGATAGCCAGGAGAGAAATGGTGAAAAATAAGCCACCCTCCAGAAGCTGGTTCCTTGTAACACAGCCACCACCAGGAAATGACAGGAACAGAGTATGGGAATCATTACTTTACTTTTTCTCTTCTTTTATTTTCTGATATTCTGCCAGTCCCTTCCATTGGCTATCTGCACCCCAGAGGGTGACAGAGCCCAAATGACATAGGGTATAGTGGTAACAGCAAGTTAAAGAGAATGGTAATTAAACATGCAAAATAAACAGAGAATAACTAGCACATCCAATCAGTTTTGCCATTCAGCATCCATTCATGCCCTCTACTAGGAATAAGAAATTCACATTCCACCCCCTCATCACCAGCACCACCGGTAAACATGGAAAGCCTGAACCATTCCTGTTATGGCAGGATGGAGTCAACTCAGTCATATTTTCAGCAGGATTTTAAATTGTAAAGGGAGGTACCATGGATACTCGATATAAAATTTAAGAGAGAAGCGTTACAGTAAATAGCAGGAATAACATCAAAAACATTGCTCCTATAATTTTTCTTCTCTAGCACCCATTTAGCTGAACTAGATCATCACAGCTTGCTTCCATCCCTGTTTTTATTGTATCCTTACCTCTTCTAACAACTCAGCAGGTTGATTTCATTATTTTTCTGTGAGGAAATATTTTTATTATTTTTTAATTTTAAAATAATAATTTTATTATTTTATTTTATTATTAGTAAATGACTCTATCTTCATAATTTTTCTTTTCTTTTTTAAAGACTTTTTTATGTTTATTTTTGAGAGATAGAGAGAGATAGAGAGAGCAAGCAGTGATAGGGTGGGTCAGAGAGAGGGAGAGAGAAAATCCTGAGCAGGATCCCAGCTGTCAGCTCAGAGCCCAACATGAGTCTCAAACTCATAAATCGTGAGATTATGACCTGAGCCGAAATCAAGAGTCAGACACTTAACTGAGTTACCCAGGTGCCCCTGTATGCTTTATTTTTCAATGAGAACTACAGTTCTCATTAACAATTATTACTTGGGAATAAATGTATTATGACACGACTAGTGAATCCTATAGATTGCAGACATAGTTCCTCTTGCCACCACTCTTCAGTGGCAACCCCATTTCTCTTTGATAATCAGAATCGCTTGTCCCAGCCAATACAGCAGTTTTTTCGATATTTATTGGTTCAGCTATATGAGGGGATTAAAATGGTATATATTCCACCCCATGTTAGACAGAGATTCTATTCAACTCTTAGAATTTCTTGGCCTTACCTTTATATTATTCCTATGAATTCTATGTAAAATATCTATACTTACTCTGCTAGGCATTTCCTCTCTAGCTCTCCTCAATAAAATAGAGTTCCATCTTTTATAATTATTCCCAGTAGAAACTTGTGATTGCATCTTAGACTGTTGATAGTATGTGAACAATTATCTGAGCTTATTATATTAATAATTTTGAGGGCATCATTTTATAAATTGAAATGTTCAATCTGCAGTAGATAGTGACAAGTCATTAACACATGCTGGATGAATGGGTGGAATAACATAAATTGTGACCCTAAGCTGCAAGGGAAACTGTATATTATTTGAGATTTTTGTGCCAGGAAGAATTTTTAATCATTTGATTATAATTGTGATGCATTGATTATATTTTCCTTGCAAACTGTATCTTATAATAATGATATATTTTGTTTACAAACAAAACTGAAATGCAAGACAGCAAATAAGTTCTTGTGGCCATAACACGGATGGCAGAATGGTGACATGAAGGCAGAACATCCTATTTTAAGTTTCATTTTCCTTTTAAAACAAAATGGAGTTTTCTATATGCCAAAGTATCGATTGTTTTTTCTCTATGTTCTTCACGTAATAAAACTTAGTAATTTAAAGGAAACTTTGTTTAAAGATAACTCAATTCCACTTTCAAAGTAGAAATTTAGGAAGAGAAGCTAAGGCAAGTGAACTTGAGTATCATGTCACTTGATGGAAGAAGGTCTTTTAATTACTATCATTCCACACAAAGGAGCCTGAAATTGCCCACGATGAGAAGTTAATAGTTGAGAAATGCTCTGTAAAAAATGCTAAAAATGGCAATTCAGATGTGAGCCCATAAAAAAAGGAAGGTAATGATTTAAAACTGTATTTTAAAAACTATACTTAGGGTAATTTCTTAAGAATTGCAACTACTTTTGGGGGGAATAACTTTTATACAATCAATAATTCTGAAAACTGCAATTGAGAAAATGGTATCAGTGAACTTACGTTAGTCAGTTTTAAATGAAAGTTGCAAAAAGCAGTATTATTTGGGAGAAAAGAACATTATATGAAATAATTCCAGCACGCATTCAATAGACCGGTGAAGAGTAACCTGATGTTTGAATCACGGTCCACACTGTATGGAACAATCTAAAGCTATTCATACAAACAGAGCACATTCAAACAGAGTGATGACAGTGATTTACTTTTTCAGGTGAGCAGTATTTCATGTATTTTCATGTTTTCCGCAGTCAAGCTCTCTCAAAGTACCTCATTGGCAGACTCAGCCTGAAGGTAAATGTGGATAAATTACCAAGTCACAGATGATAAATGCAAGAAAACTCTTGGGAGGTACTTTTACTTCCCCAAAGATTTTGGGTGCCCAGAGAACCCAGATTATAAGTGGCTGACTGGAGTCTTACAGCTGGAAGACATGTTCAAACCAAGTGACTGATTTTATTTGTCACTGAATGTCTGATTTCATCAAAGTTTCTACTCTGTCCAGACAAGCAGGAGAATAAAGTATTCGGTCACAGACAATATTCCGTGCTTTTTCTATGTGTAGTGCAGAGGAGTGAAAAGAACAGTATCTCAATATAATTGTAATAAAAATAATAATAAATCGGGCGCCTGGGTGGCTCAGTCGGTTGAGCGTCCAACTTCGGCCCAGGTCATGATCTCACAGTTCGTGGGTTCGAGCCCTGCATCGGGCCCTATGCTGACAGGTCAGAGCCTGGAGCCTGCTTTGAATTCTGTGCCTCCCTCTCTCTCTGCCCCTTCCCTACTCACACTCTGTCTCTCTCTGTCTCTCAAAAATAAACATTGAAAAAAATGTTTATAAAAATAATAATAATGGACGATTTATACTGAATGCGTTCTATGTCCTACTTACCAGCTAAAGCATTTATAACAACCCTAAAAAAAGAATCCTTTGTATTACCACTATTTACATATAATGAAAAAGAGGATTAGAGAGGTTAAGTGACTTCTTAAGGTTTTTTGTATACCAAAGAGCCTTTTCCTTCAACTGGAATTATATATATATGATTACATATTTTTATTATATATAAATATTTTTGCAAATAGTACATATAAATATTTTAAATAAAATATTTTAAATATAAAAACTTACAATATATAATTTTTATATAATAAAAATTTTGTGTAACAAAAATTATATATTTTATATAAAAGTGTATATAATATATAATTGGTTTAATATACAATATATTTATATAATATATATTATATTATAAATCTATATATTTACTTTATAATTCTGCCCTGATTATCTCACTTGTTCTTCACAGCTACTCATTTTAAAGTACAAGATATTGTAGCTCAAAGAAGATATTTCTCTAAGCATGGAAATGTATCTCCCCACATGAGATGATTTTAATTAGTGATCTGAAATGTGTCCAAGAGACACATATATATATCCCTGTCGACAACTAGTTCACTTCTTCAAAGATGATCTTATCTCTTGAGGTACCTCATGCTTTGAGAAGTCCTCTTAATTTTTAGATATCAAGTGACCAGTGAGCTGTGCAGAGTCTCTAGGATAAGGACTGTGAATGGATCTTTATTATAATTGGAACACACTGCATGTTCGAATTATTAATTATAGAACATTTTTCATAATTTATTTTGGTCTATATATTTCAGTTAATTGGCTTTACTTAGTGTACACATCATCCCGAGCAATACTATGATGTGAATTTTAAGTGTTAGCTTTATATTTTCTGATGATGAAAGCTACAGATTACAGTGTAGGCTAAAATATAAATAACATAAGCTAGGATGTATCCTGCAGGCCATGGAAGAATGAGAGGTCTATAAGCTATATAGGTGACGTGCAAATGACTAAATGACAATTGTATAGAAAATAAAATGGCAGCTGGTCTAAATACAAGTGCCCTCTCTGGTAGGGAAAAGGCCCTTCCTGTGAGAATTTTCTCTTTGGTCCAGCTGTTTGAAACTTCTACACATTTATTACCCAGGGAATGGGGTTTAGGATTCTGTGATTTCTTCGAGAATAAACATATCAATGATTTGAAATATGGCCACAATTTTAGTGGTGGTACATTAAAAGGGTGTATCATTGCAAATACAGAACCCTATCACATATATAACAATTTAATGTCCAAAGTGAATTTGAGAGAGGAGGAATAAGTAAATCCATTTTATTGTTCAGATGAGAAACCTAAGGCTCACATAAAGTTAAGCTGCCCCTCACTGGTAAAACAGGACATCTGATACTGATTTGTGTCAGTCGGATTAAAGTCAGGAGATGGAACCACTCTACAATTTGAATGGAAAAATAATATAATATAACATTAAGTAGAAACAGGTCATGGGGCGCCTGAATGGCTCTGTTGGTTGTTGTTTCTCTAGATACTTATGGCAAAATAAGATACTTTAAATATTACAGGAGGGGAGCCTAGGTGGTTCAGTCGGTTGAGCCTCCGACTTCGGCTCGGGTCATGATCTCACGGCTGGGGAGTTCGAGCCCCGCATTGGGCTCTGTGCTGACAGGTCAGAGCCTGGAGCCTCCTTCATATTATGGGTCTCCCTCTCTCTCTCTCTCTCTGCCCTCTCCCGCTCATGCTGTCTCTCTCTGTCCCTCAAAAAGAAATAAACATTAAAAAAAAATTTAAAAAAATCCTTTAAAAAAAAGTCGAAACAGGTAGTTAATTCCTAAGAGATAAAAAGAATCGCCAAGATTATGGGAACAGCAGATACAGGGAATGGTCACTATCTCAATGGCTGAGGCAGAGTGTCCAAGAAAGAAACACACATGGTAGACTACTACCATCAACACACCAAATTAAGATCTTGTTAGATAGACTGTGCCCACCAAATGGTGAAATTTATGAAGGAGCCACAGGCTGGGGCTGCCAAATGGGAAAACACCCATTGTGATGCCAGAAGAACTCTCTTAAAAATGGCCGCTGGGTTGTCATTGAAATCCACAGGAAGGTATTACCCTAGATGTTCCACACACCTGGCTGCTGAATCATGCAGGAGCCAGCAGATAGTAAAAGAAACACTTTTCTCCTTCACTACTCCTCCTGTAGCCTCTAAAAGAAAGCATAACATTGTGCCAGCTGACAAAGGAGAAAGTTTTATAAGCTCTAGCTGTGGTATCATAAAACAAGCAAAGGAGATTAAATTTAAATTGAAGAATAAATTGGTAACCGGCAGATTATCTCATAAGGGTGTTTTATGAATGATATTAAGATATTTTGAAAAAAAAATCTAAGAATGGGTATATAAATATAAGATGGCATTGTCAATTTGCCATCAAACTGCAAAATCTATGCCGCATCATAACACACTGCTTTCTGCTTAGTATGGTCAGCGTATACCAGAAATTCATTTATCCATATGATGGTAATTTTATATGTCAAACTGACTACGAGGCCCAGATATCTGTTAAAACTTTATTTCTGGGTGTGTCTCTGAGAGTGTTTCTGCAAGAGATTAGCATTTGAATTGGTAGACTGAGGGCAAAGAAGTTTGCTGTTGCCAATGTGGGTAGGCATCATCCAATGTATTGAGGATCTTAAAAGAAAAACAAAAGTGCAAGAAGAGTGGATTTAATCTCTGCTTGAGCTGGGACATCCATCTTTTCCTGCCTTTGGACATTGGTGCTCCTGGTTCTCTGGCCTTTGGACTCAGAGCAAGACTTACATCATCGGCCCTCCATAGCTTAGGGCCCAGTCCAGTTTTGGACTGGAACTACATACCGGCTTACAGATGGCAGACCATGAGACTTCTCAGTGCCTATAATCACATAAACCAATCTCTTATAACAAATCTCTTTTTCTATATCTCTACATATCTTATCAGTTCTGTTTTTCTGGAAAACTCTTACCAATAATAATCCTTTCATTTTTATTTAACTATTTATTCATTTATGTATCAACCAATAAATAGTTATTTACCAGCTATATGAAATTTAATGTCACTGAACAACCAATACATCATTAATCTTTTAATTCAATAAATATCTCAACTTTACCTATTTGCAAGTCAGTGTTCTGAGTACTGAGTGTTCATTTATGAACAAAATACATATTTTAAAAATTTGGCCCTCATGGCCACAAAGAGTTGGCATTCTGACAGGGGTTGGGTATAAAGGAAATAATTTAAATAAATAAGTAAATAAATACATAAATAAATCATCATATTAATTGGAGCTAAGTGATACAAGGAAAAATGCAATCAAATGCTCTACCACTGAGCTATACCCCCCGATACAGGGAAAAATGAAGCAGAGACAGGGGATAGAAATTCCAGGGGATTTTGCAATTTTCAATTAGTTGTCAGGGAAATCCTCACAGAGAAAATGACATTTATTTTATTTTTTTTTTTAATTTTTTTTTTTCTTCAACGTTTTTTATTTATTTTTGGGACAGAGAGAGACAGAGCATGAACGGGGGAGGGGCAGAGAGAGAGGGAGACACAGAATCGGAAACAGGCTCCAGGCTCCGAGCCATCAGCCCAGAGCCCGACGCGGGGCTCGAACCCACGGACCGCGAGATCGGACCGCGAGATATTGTGACCTGGCTGAAGTCGGATGCCTAACCGACTGCGCCACCCAGGCGCCCCAAGAGAAAATGACATTTATGCAATACTTTAAAAGAGATGGGAAGGAAGCCACAGACATATTTGCAGGAAGAATGATGCAGGCACCTGGGAAAGGAGCATATCTTGTATATTTGAAGAAAAGAAAGGAACCACTATGGGAGGGTGGGTAGAGGGACAGTGGTAGTATCTAAAGCCACAGAGGTCTTAGAGGATAAGATTGGAGAGGGCCATAGAGGACATTATTAGGGCTTTTAAAATTTGCTTTAAGTGAGCCATTAGAATGTTTTGAGAAGAGCAATATGATTTATATTCTAAAGCAGCTAACTTCATATAATGTATTGAGAAAAAAAAACTATATGGGAACATAGATAGAAATGGAACAAACAGGAGATTATTATAATTATCCAAGTAAAATATGATAGATAATTGGACTGTGTCAGTAATGAGATCTATAACAGGTATTTGTTTTATTTTCAGTTAAATATTTACCTTGCATTCTTGTTAGGAACTCAATGCTTGGGTCTCCCCCAAATTCAAATGTTGAAATCACAACCACCACCATGCTGGTGTTAGGAGGTGGGGCCACTGGGAAGTAATTAGGTCATGAATGTGGAGCCCACTAACAGGATTAGTGCCCTCATAAGAAAAAAAAGGAGGGTTTGCTTGCTCTCTCTCTCCCTCTCCCAGGTAAAAATATGGAGAGAAAGGAGCTATTTACAAGCCAGAAAACAGCCCTCAACAAACTGGATCTAACAGCCCCTTGAGACTTGCAGCCTCAAGAACTGTGAAAAATAAATATTGTTAAGCCACTTAGTCTAGGTAATCTGTTATAGCAGGCAAAACAGACTAAGACAACTGTGAATCAAGATTTGAAATGTAATCATCAGATAAGTATAGTCATTTATTCTGTTAAGTAAACATTCAAAACTTACTTGTCTAAAGAAGCACTAGCTTTCAAAGAAAGCTAAATTTTGTAGATGAAGTGTCACTTCTCTTAAGAGTTTTAAATATTTTTTTTCCTCTGTAAATGGCTGTAGGATCTAGAACCATCATTGGAATACTAAATCCTAAATTTTATCTAATCCAAGACTATATTTTATACATCAGAACACTGTACTACATGTGGCAAACATTCCTTACAGATAAGCTTATTCAGAAAGTTTTTGTTTTCATCTTTGTATTAATTTTTTCTCTGCGTGGCTTTCTTTTACTGACTTGATTCTCAGGTATAGTGACCCAGAGTTGTGGCCAGGATATGCACTAGAATTTAGCTTACTTCCCATTAACTGTGTAACCTCAGTAGAAAGCATATTACTCATTCAAGAATTCTAACAAAATTTCCAGAATCAATTTGGTTTGACCTAGTTTGGGTCACAGTAACTACTGAATGAATAACTATGGCAATGAAGATATAATTCCTATTGGCTGGATTTGGATCATCTCCACAAACAAATAGTTGAACTTCTGTCTCATCAGAGTCAAATGAACTGAGAACAGAGTGGATTCCCGAAATAATGCTGCATCTGCAGTAAATTGATGTGAATCATAGATGATTTAATTTTATATACAGAAAGATTAAATAATTTGTTTCAAATCACAAAGTGGGTCTACTAACAAAACCTGGCTGACCCCATTTACATCTAAGTCATTTATCTTTTCATTAAACTAAGCTGTCTGTGGTAAAGATCTTTAAATCATTTTTTTAAAGTTTATTTTTTATTTATTTTGAAAGAGAGAAAGAGAAAGAGAGAGAGAGGGAGCACAAAGGGGAGGGGCAGAGAGAGAAGGAGAGAGAGAATCCCACATAGCCTCTGCACTGTCAACACAGAGCCCGATGTGGGGCTTTATCCTACAAATAGTGAGATCATGACCTGAGCCAAAATCAACAGTCAGACACTTAACAGACTGAGCCACCTAGGTGTCCCTGTGGTAGAGATTTTTAATCACCTAATATCACACACATACACACACACACAGACACACACACACAAAACCCCATCATTCTTTGTTAGGGAAGTGTAACAGTGTTTTTCAAGTAATTAAAAATCACCTAAAGCCCTGCACCAGAAAAGAGTTAGAATTATGGTTAATTTTTCTCTTTATGTTTATTTATTTTTGAGAGAGAGAGAGAGTGTGAGTAGAGGAGGGGCAGAGAGAAAGGGAGACACAGAATCTGAAGTAGGCTCCAGATTCTGAGCTGTCAGCACAGAGTCTGACATGGGGTTCGAACCCATAAATGGTGAGATCATGACCTGAGTTGAAGTTGGACCCTTAACTGACTGAGCAACCCAGGCACCCCATGTTTAATAATACATAAGGTAGTGGGGAAAAAAGTTCCTTTAATTTAATAAAAATACTTTTTTTATATCTTAAAAACATCTCAAAGACATTTAAAAAATATTGGCTATACAGAAAGTATGCACATCATTTTTGGTATATTTAGTTCAAATATGTAGATATTTTATAATCATAGTCATCAATATTGAACATAATGTTGTTCCCAAATAACCTTTATCTGTCTAATTTACATACATATGTAATTTTGCCATCAAAGATAAAATATGTCGATGTTATTGAGTTAAAAATGCAAATACTTTATTTTTTTGTAAACAGATATTTTATTTTTTAAAGAGAAATGTAGTATATGGATCAGAATAGCAATAGACAAAGTATGCAAATTTATATGTGAAATTAATAGATAAATGGATAAAAAGATACATGAAAAATGATATTTGGTAAACATAGTGGTATAACTGGATAAACTGAGGAAAGTCATTTTAGAACTATATTTTATGTCATATGTAAAAAGAAGATTTAGGTGGGTTATAAAATAAAAACTTTTGAAAGATAGATAGATAATAGATACAGGCTAGATGCTAGTTAGATTATAGACAAATAAATGATATATAGATATAAATTCCAGAGAAGAATTTTAAAAATTGGAATGTTATTGAATACTTACAGTAATTATTGCTTTCTAAAAGAAATATTTTGTGGAGAAATATTTTGGAAACACTACCTATTATAATTCTAAGAGATTCCTAGTACATGGTAATGTTTTAAAGAATTGGAGGAGAATACAAATAAAAATAAATATATTTGATTTTGTTTAACTTTCTTTTGTTTATGGTACACTTTTCTATAATATTTATTTTATTTTATTTTTTAATTTTTAATGTTTGTTTATTTTTGAGACAGAGACAGACAGAGCACAAGCAGGGGACGGGAAGAGAGAGAGGGAGACACAGAATCTGAAGCAATCTCCAGGCTCCGAGCTGTCAGCAGAGAGCCCAATGTGGGACTTGAACCCACAAACCGTGAGATCATGACCTGAGCCAAAGTCGGAGGCTCAACCAACTGAACCACCTAGGCTCCCCTCCTGTAATATTTAAAGTATCTTATTTTGCCATAAGTATCTAGAGAAACAACATTTGAGTCATATTGGACTAGATGAATCACAGTTATTGAAAAGATTGAAGCAGTATTTATTTGATTTTAATATAAACATGTATAAAACTCACAAAAATGTAAGAGTTCAAATCTACAGTAAACTCCATGGATAGAAGGACCATATCTTTTGCCATATATCTAGAACATAGCTCAGTTGATGGTTATTTCATGAATCAAAACAAATTAATCAAAAGTAGTTAATTTATTAAACAAGAGAAATGAGAATGAGGATTTTTTCATTTAAAATGACAAGTGTTGATATTAATATCCCAGCAGGTTCTTTCCTTTTCAGTATATAAAATACACAATAGACCATAGCAAGCAAAGGGAATGAATAGGCAACTTACACAAGATTAAATATAAAAATATATGTGAAGCAATATTTACCCAAACTGAGAATTTAATATTCTATATTTTATTTGTGAATAAATAATTTTGTGAAAGAAAATATTCAAAATATTAAATAATGAGCTACTATTTTCCCTATGGTACTTTCAAAAAATATAAAATAATGACAATGAAATTAAGGTAAATTGGTACACTCATACATGGCATATGACCTTGTAAAACATATTAATTGTTTAGGCTTCAACATGTAAGCATATATACATTTATTATTTACATAATATACTCAAAAGCATATTTCCTAATGAGATAATTCAAAGGAGAAAAATATTCATTAAGATGCTTATAGTAGACATTAGTTTTTTAATTCACTAGTCCTTGGTTAGAGTTTATATCCAGATTAACTTTGGAGAACTAATCCTAAATATTTTCTCTATGATTATGGTAAAGCAATTCAGACTAGTTCATGAGAACTTCAACCCCTATAGTCCCAGCGATCACATTGAGGATGAGTACGTGACCTCAACAGATGAGAGTCATTCTTGATTCCAAGACATAAATGGTACTCTTTACTAGACTTATGAACTATAAATACATTTGAGGCTGAAGTTGCTCACATCCATCTTTTCTGGACTCAAAAGAGGAAAATGACTGCATACTTTAATCAATGCCTAGAAGACAGGAGAACCAAGATAAGAAAGGAAAGTTAAAAAACCTGACGTCACTTGAGTTCCTAGATCTAGCAAATGATTTGCCCACTATCTGAGAACGGGAAAAATGGGCATGTGTTCAGGTTCCCAAGTGGCCAAGATGGAAGCTACACATAGGCCAAATAGCATGCAATCCTTCTTTTCAAGGGCAGTTTAGCTACCCCTTGCCTTTGAATAGGAAATTTACCAACAGTAGTGATCAATCCTGAATCTCCAGTATGATTCTATTTCCTGAGGAAACCAAGTAGCTGCTTGATGGAAAATCAATTACACTGTGCCCTTTCCATTCTGGAAAGAGAAGGAATTTCACCTCACAGAAAAAGACACCTATTCCTGATATGGACTTCCCTTTCCTGACTGGAAGGCTTCAGCCAACACCATTATACATGGGCTTATACAATACCTGATTCACAAGTATGGAATACCACACAAATTAGCATTTGGCCAAGAAACTGACTTCAGAGCAACAGAGGTATAGGAGCGAATCCATAATCATGTGATTCACTCATCAAATCATGGATTGCACCACTTAGAAGCAACCAGTCTCCTAGGGTGTTCAAATGACATTCTAACGGCACATTTGAAATAGTAACTTTCTGAGTATAGGATTCTATCCTGCAGGATGTGGTATACACACTGAATCTGAAACCTCTACATGGAGCTATGTCTACAACAGGAAGAACACAAGAGTCCAGACAGAAAGGGGTAGAAGAGTAGCTTCACTTACCATGATTTCCAGTGAGTCACTGAGGGATGTACTTTTTGTCCTTGCAACTCTCGGGTCTGCAGGATTAGAAGTTCTGATCCTAAAGGTAATATACTTTTTTTCAAGAAACATAGCAAAAATTCCTTAAACTAGAAATCTGTGGCCATTGCCTGAGCAATTTAGACTCCTTTGGTCACTGAACCAGCATGCAAAAAAGAGAAGTCACCAGCTTTGCGTGGGTAATTGACCCAGATGAGAAAGAGAAGTTAGGGCTGCTATTATACAATTGGGTCAGAGAAGATTGTATGTAGAACATGGTCATCTATTTGGGTAGCTCTTAGTAATCCCTTATCCAACTGGGACTCTGAATGGTAGGTATAACAATATGGCCTGAGAAAAGCATGGTTAACAGGGTCTCAAACCCTTCTAGAAAGAATATTTGGGCTACAATATCTGACAGTCCATTGAAAACAGCAGAGGTCTCAATAGTAAGAGAAATTAAGACTGGAAAGTGAAGGAGGAGAATAATGAGTGCCAACTGGGGTCCAGAAACTAACTGTGATGAGGGGGCTGAAGTTCAGCCCACTACTTTCTGTCTTCTAAGTATCTTTCCAGGAAGAAAGACCCAGAAAAGTTTTGTAGGAGTGTACCCTTATACATTTATAGACAGGTTGATGGATGTGGCACAAAGAGTGCCCTGTGACATTCAAGGTGATCTGCTATTTTTATAACCTATCAAGAAAAAAAAATATCTGTGCTGTTACAAGAGTATAGTTAGTTGACTGCTTCCATCTGGAAGTACACTGAGAACTAACCTCCATGTTCAAGCCAATGCCATGGTCATGCATGGCTGAATCAGTGACTGAGAACTGGCTTATCCATTTCCATCCTATGCATGACTTCTCTATCAGACAATCTTCGTCCTGTTGGATGGCTCCACATTGAATTGATCAATTGTCAACTGACATCATTATGAAGGCCCTTCCTGTCCACTCCCGATTTCTTTTCCCTGTCCTTTCACAGACTGCAAATCCACATCATCCCCTGAAGGCTTGCTTTCTTTTTCCAATCTGACTTTCTCTCACTTCTATCTTTCATGGGAATCACTTACCAAAAACCCTTATCCACTCCTAACTTTGTCTCAATGTCTATGCTCTGGTGACCCAAATGACACAGAACATGACTTTGAAGGGGAAGACAATTACTGATTCAGTAAAAGACAGAGGATAATTGTGCAGAAGAGTCTTGAGTAAAAAGGAAGCAATAGGGCTTAGGATATATTCAGGTAGAATAAGGGTCAATGATATCAGATGGATAATTGTAACAGCAGAGAGAACTGTTGAGGGATAATTGTAACAGAAAATGAACTGTGACACAGAAACCAGGTGAAATGATACGAATTCATTAAATTTTAAAATGAAATTTGTGATATAAAACTAAAATAAAAATATGTATATATTTTGTTTAAAATTATGTTCAATGTGCATGTATATAAACAAAGACTGTCAAGAAAGACAGAAGCATGCCTATTTTATTCTGTCAGGAAGCTAATTACATGAATTAATTTTCCCCAGAATTTGCATCATATCTTACTCTTCCCTAATTACCCTCCAGAGAGCTCTTTCTAAGCTATTTTAAGAAGGAATAGTTGTAGGCATAATACAGGAGTCTAAGCAATTCAGTAAAATTGAAATAAATTTAATTTTTTCATAGTGTGACTGACATATAAAACAGTTCATTTCATAGCAGGAAATAGATCTACATCAGTATTGTGTGTTTTTTTTCAACTCACAGAATAAGTTGCTCCAATTAATACAATTTCTAAATATGAAATATTTTTGGGTTTGTAAAATAAGTATAGAAGTTTACGGTGTCCTTGGTGCTAATTTCCAACTTTTTTTAATGACAGATGATTTCCCTTTCTGAATATCTAGATTAATTTATGATGAATTCAACTTACAAATACCATTCATGTATTTCCATTATCCCCAAGATGTTTTACTGATTTGACATACCCCAGTTTAGGGCTTCACTTTTAACAATACACTTAATTTTATTTGGTAACTAATGTAGCACATTAAAATTATGTCAATTCATGCACTATTAAAGTGAAATCAATGTTAGTTCAAATTCATATTTTTTCTTTTCAAATCCCTCATATTATCAAATGAAAGCTGTGATTCTCAATCCAGAATTCTCAATATTTGACCTTTTCCCTAATTCTATATCCAATAGACTAGCAAATGTTGTGGAATCCATGACTTTCTCTTACATTGAATGTTTCCCCTCCTGAATTTTTTCACAATCAGTTCCTTAGAAAAGACTCACTTTAGTCATCACTAGGGTCACAAGAATAATATTCCATTGCCTCCTCTCCAGTGCTCCTCCAAATTCTACTCGTCAATGCTTAAAATTCAAGAATTATTTTTTCTAGTTGCACATTCACATGAGTTTCAGTGAGTAAAAAAAAAAAATAATAAGCCCTTTCTATATAGTGAGGGGTCTGTAGTTAGGGATGTCTGTGAAGAATTCAGGTTCAAGGAATAGAGAAGGCAAGGGGTATCTTCAGAACACAATGAAGAGCAGACATTATTGAAAGATGACAGGGATGGAAGAAGAGAATGGGAAAAGAGCATCAGACTGCAAGACAACTCTAAAAAAGTTTTGGCAAGGCCTATGGAAGTCCTTGAACAAAATCTTGCTCAGTTTTATACTCTTATAACCCATAAATCAGTCAATTGTCTTATACAAAAAAATAAATATAAATAAATAAATAGAAAACCCTTAAGTGTATCATTGTTTCATAAATTAACACAAAATTTGATGCAGTTTGGGTAAGAAGGCAGACTTGGAACTTTCCTAATTCATTGTTCTTAAAGGATAAAAGTAGTTGTCAAAAATCATTTACATGAGTTCTATGAAAAAGATGAGAGCTAACAATTTAACTTTTATAGAAGGATAAAAGTCTTAAAATCTTTCCAATTTGACTTAAACAATAAGTGGAGAAGATATCTACTCTCTTATTCCACACATTATTTTTAGTACCAAGGAATACATTAATATTCCTGCATTTAAAAAAAAAGTGGAAAAGGTTTTGACTCAACTTATTCAGAATAAACCTACTAGATTTGAAGAAATGTGGTAGACAGCACATTGAAAGTGGCAGAAAAGCATTTTTACAACTAGAGGTTATTTGATTCTTTGTGATAGTTAAGTCCAATGTTGATGGCTGACTGAACAAATTACCTACTTCTTCTAGGCCTTGAATTCCTTGCCTACCTAACAGAAAAGATGTTGTATAGAACCCCTGTAGCTCTGAGTCTCTGTAATTGTTAAGATAACATTAAATTTATCACTAGTGGCAAGTAGCTTGACTTTGTCATTCATTTGTGTGTGTGTGTGTGTGTGTGTGTGTGTGTGTGTGTGTAGTCTTCTAATTTGATGCTTCTGCATTAATATGTATCACTTTTTTTAAAAGTTTAGGTAAACACATTAGATGCCAAGTAATTCATCATAAATCAGAATTTGCCTTCCTTTATTCTTCTTTAACAGTAAGTTAAATCTTGTAAAATACCTCATTGGGCAATGACCTTATTCATCATCATATCCAATTCCATCAGGAAAAAAATATATCAGTGAATATTTTATTGTCAAAAAACTTTGATAATGTGAATTTAATAGAAATTATTAAGAATATTGATAAATCAGTAATGGTAAATCTCTTTCCAAGAAGACAAACATGAGTGACGTATTTAACTTCAGGGTCTACAGTGGATTCATCTTTATTCCTCAAGTGAGAGTATAAAGAAGACCATCCCTGGCTACTGTCTTGAAATGGGAAAGCATAATCTGTGGTGGGTCAGAGGACTGCACATCAGATAATATTTTGAGGTCACTCTGGCTAGTGGGAGATATAGACAAGAAGGTAGACGATTACAGTGTAGGGCTAGATGTCTTCTGAAAATTTCAAACACATAAATATATAGAAAGTTTTGTAACACAGTTATAATACTATCTAACAAACAATAACATTTACCATATTTTAGCAGGAACAGGCTAAAGAGACATGATAATGGCAGCCATTTGCAGTACTTTCATCACCTGGACCTGAGTGTTTCCTGAAAGCTAGCTGTTGTTTTGCCGGGGGAAATAGCAGAAAACAGCAAAGAGAAATCTTGCAAGGTGCAATATGTTTGAATCTGTCCATATCTCACCATTTTCACTGCTGTCACTCAAGCAAAGCCGGAATCTCATGTAGATGTTGATAACTTTCTAAATTGTCCTCCTATTTCAGGAATTTAATGCAATCTATTTACTCTACCCAGTACACTCTTCTCCAGTTAACCAGTATCTCTTATCTTGCCTTAAATTTTGCTTCCTTCGGGGCGCCTGGGTGGCGCAGTCGGTTAAGCGTCCGACTTCAGCCAGGTCACGATCTCGCGGTCCGTGAGTTCGAGCCCTGCCCCGCGTCAGGATCTGGGCTGATGGCTCGGAGCCTGGAGCCTGTTTCCGATTCTGTGTCTCCCTCTCTCTCTGCCCCTCCCCCGTTCATGCTCTGTCTCTCTCTGTCCTAAAAATAAATAAAAAACGTTGAAAAAAAAATTAAAAAAAAAAAAATTGCTTCCTTTGAGAAGATTCTCCTGACCCCAGACAGATTAGTCATCTCCATTATCCTGGGGTTACTCTGTATTTCTGTAGAGCATATACCACACTTATAATGAACCAGTTGATGACTTATGTGAGGATCTATTCAATTTTTGTATTTCCCTTTGCCCCACCTCACCTGACAGCCCTACGAAGTCAGGATTTTCTCTTTCCTGTTCTCTGCTATACCCCACATGTATAACACAGCAAGCATTTCTTAGTGAGGGTTCCCAGGGATGGAAGAATCACAAAGGATTGCCATATTGTCTTTGCCTCTGAAATACAATTAACTTGCATTCTTTCCTTTCTAATCCCTTCTTTGATATAAATTCTATGTTAACAGTGCCCTTTTATCTGTGAAAGAATAAATAAGGTAATCTTTTGATAATAGCAACTGGTTTAAAACAAAGACAGTTGAAATATTTTTCTTCTATGAATGCAAAGAAAATGTTTATAGAGATTATTGGTGAATGCCTTCTTTAGAGGAGGAAGATAAGCCATACATTTGTGAATAAATGCAGGAAAAATACTTTATATTTCAAATTTCTTAGGGGTGAATTTTTCAGATAAAATGAGTATACTCTGAATACTCCCATTAACATTCTATTCTTCTTAACCACAGAACTGTCTTTTTTTGCATTTGTCTGTGCTTAGACATCCAGATGGCCAACAGGTACATGAAAAGATGCTCAACGTCACTCCTCATCAGGTAAATGCAAATCAAAACCACACTCAGATATCACCTCATGCCAGTCAGAGTGGCTAAAATGAACAAATCAGGAGACAATAGATGCTTGAGAGGATGTGGAGAAATGGGAACCCTCTTGCACTGTTGCTGGGAATGCAAACTGGTGCAGCCACTCTAGAAAACAGTGTGGAGGTTCCTCAAAAAATTAAATATAGACCTACCCTATGACCCAGCAATAGCACTGCTAGGAATTTACCCAAGGGATACAGGAGTGCTGATGCATAGGGGCACTTGTACCCCAATGTTTATAGCAGCACTTTGAACAATAGCCAAAGTATGGAAAGACTTAAATGTCCATCAACTGATGAATGGATAAAGAAGTTGTGGTTTATACATACAATGGAATACTACTTGGCAAAGAGAAAGCATGAAATACGGCCTTTTGTAGCAATGTGGATGGAACTGGAGAGTGTTATGCTAAGTGAAATAAATCATACAGAGAAAGACAGATACCATATGTTTTCACTCTCATGCGGATCATGAGAAACTTAACAGAAGACCATGGGGGAGGGGAAGGAAAAAAAAAAAGGGATGAAGGCAAACCATAAGAGACTCTTAAAAACTGAGAATAAACTGAGGGTTGATGGGGGGTGGGAGGGAGGGGAAAGTGGGTGATGGGCATTGCAGAGGGCACCTGTTGGGATGAGCACTGGGTGTTGTATGGAAACCAATTTGACAATAAATTTCATATTAAAAAATAAAATAAAGCAAAGATATATTATATATATACACATAAAAGAATATGTGGGTTTATACTCATCTTTCGAGCCATCATTTACCTGAGGGGCAAATGGAAGAACTGAATAAATTTACATAAGTGCAATTAATTTCTGGTAGAAGAAGTGAACATCTGCTTGTTCTCAAGGATCCTTCTGGCATTTAACAAGTGGCAAAGCCTGGAATAAATAGCTCAAAACAAATGAGCTAATTTACCTGAATTTAGCTTCCAATTCACTACCAGAATGGATGAGAAGGTTTTAAGTTTGACATGTCACTTGTAGGAGGTTCTTAGTGGACTAATAGGAACATTTAATTACAAACAAAACAACAAAACAAAACAAAACAAAATTCTCTCAACTGGCCTAAATAGCCATAAAATGCTTTGTGTTTTGTACATCACCTCTATTTCTTTTCTTTCTCTTTTCCCTTCTTTTCCCTCTGTCTCTCTCTCTTTCTCTCTCTCAAGGAATTTTTCGGTCTCATCCCTCAGTCAGGTTTCATTTCCTCTTGTAAAAATGTGTAATCGCTTCAAGTCAAATCTCCTGTAGGCTGAAAAACTAAATACCTGGAAGAATTAAAATAATTTCTAAAATGGAGTTAATGGGCTTTCAGTAACAGTTTGGGGGGCTCTTCAATTGTTCAAGGGCATAATCTCTAGTGCATGACATCTATGGATTGGTCATGACATCTGATTGGTCGAAAAACAATTTTACTACTTTCTGGATTAAATGTATATTTTAGATGACAGATGTAGCTGGAAAACTGAATAATTATAAATCTAATTGAAGGAGTGCCGGATGAGATGCCCCAAAATGGGCCACTTTGACAAAAAGATTATTTCAAGTTAAAAATGAGCAAAAAAAAAAAAAAAAAAAAAAAAAGGTGCCTGGGTGGCTCAGTCAGTTTAGCATCTGATTTTGGCTCAAGTCATGATCCCATGGTTTGCAGGCTCCAGCCTCACTTCGGGCTCTGTGCTGACAGCTCAGCGCCTGGAGCCTGCTTCAGATTCTGTGTCTCCCTCTCTCTCCTTCTCCTTCCCCCTCTAGCACTCTGTCTCTCTTTCAAAAATAAGTAAACAGTAAAAAAATTATAATAATAATAATTAAAAGTAATAAAAACCCAGCAGATTCAGGAGGCTCTCTGCCTCCCCTAACTGCCTAAATTTAGATTGGAAAAGAGAGTCTGTATCAGGAAAAAAGTCATTAACTGAGATTCCCCTTTCTCTAAGGAACTTACCTGTATAACAGATGTTTTCTAAACATCTCCTTTTACCTTCTTGCTAATGAGCTTTCTCCCTTTTGTGTCCTCAGGTCCCTCCCCTCTCTTTAGTTAATAGAAGCTTCATGCTGCCTCATTGTCTTTGGAATCTCATGTCTGTGTGGATTCCTCATGCATTCACCTATTAAATTTGATTTTCTCTTATTAATCTTTCTCATGTTAATTTGCTTCTAAGTCCAGACAGAAAAAACATGGAGCAGAAGAGGCCTTTCTCCCCAGCATAATACACACATGTATTATATTTTCTTGATAAGTGGATATCTTTATATTGCAGAAACAGACATACACATTATACAGTAGAGTTCATCTTTGAACTGATTAGCTGACTGTTTTGTGATACTTTTATTATTATTTTAATTATTTAGCTAATGGCTATAGCTCATCACAATCTTCTTTAAACTGAGAAGTCATTTAATAGAACAATTTAATAATCAAATGAGTTTCAAGAGTTAACTTATCCAATTCGACTTAAAAGTCCATTTTGCAAAATGATAGCTGGTTGTACATAAAATACTTTTCATTTAGAGGTTTTGTTTTGTTTTGTTGTTTGTTTGTTTGTTTGTTTTTACCTACTATAATTTAGGCTTTATACCAGCAGTAGCTGTAGGGAGTTATTCAGGAATTGGAGTCAGGGAATCTATATAGAAGAGTGTCTTTTATGCATTTTGGACATGCAAGAATAAGTGACATTATGTATTTTGACACTTGTCTCTTAATAAGATAGACATCCTAGCAATGGGAATTCTGTTGATCAAGACACTCAGATAAGAAACATAAAGTACTCATTTGAATGTAATAAAAGTATGAATTCATGTTAAGACTCTTGTATGAATTCATGTTAAGACTCCTTATTAGTTCCATTTACATAGATATTTGATGAAAAAGATTTAGAAGAAGAAATGTGATTGCTATTCATTGAAAACTACATTTTAGCTTTTACATATATATTGTAATTAATACAGTAGGTGGCTTTACCCTCAATTTGTGAATAAACATTAATTTTAAAGATTGTTGTTAAAAATTTCAAAGTATTAAAGATTCAAAATATTAAAAAAAACAGCTCACATCTGTATGTGAGAAATAACTACAAAATTTACAGTGTGTGTAGATAGATATGATGAGAGATGGATAGATTTGATAGATATGGTCTTGAACTAAATGCTATTTTAATATAAATGTAAAGTAATTAAAATACTGTGATATTAATATAGCAGCAGAAAAACATGAATGAAATAAAATATAGAAATAAACACATATGTGTGTGTATATATATATATATATATATATATATATATATATCTTTTTTCTCTCTGATATAATTTCATATTTAAAAAGGATACAGAACCCCTTTAAAATAAAACTAATGCTTAAATGTGCTTTTATTTTTTTTCAACAGACATAATATGACAAATGTATCAAAATACAGGTGCTATTACCCTTGAACAATTCCTATAGAAAAATCCTAATTTCAGATCTTTTTCCTCTTCTTCCTTCCTTCCATCTGTCCCTCCTTCCTTCTTTCCTTTCTTCCTTCCTTCCTCTTCCTTCCTTCCTTCTTTCCTTCCTTCCTTCCTTTCTTCCTTTCTTCCTTCCTTCCTCCTTCCTTTCTTCATACTTCCTTTCTTTTTTCCTTCCTTATGAGCATCTTGTTTTAGTTTCCTCCCATCTCTATAGGCTTTCCCCATATTACCTGGAATTCATCTTCCTAAATAATCCTCCATTGCTATCACACACTATCCTCAAACACAATGCTGCCATATAAGCATAGTAAAGACATCTTCAAACACACACACACACACACACACACACACACACACACACATATATATATATATATATATATATATATATATATATATATATGAATATATGTATATACATAGTGGTAAGATAGTTTTATACCTCAATGGTCTCAAATCAATTAGACCTCCCCATCTCCCCATCCATCTTGGTTGGGTTCTGTGGAAATTTTATTTTCCTAACTGTTCAAAACTTAAATTTCTTCAGCTACAAAATTCATTTTTGAGAGACCATTTTGGTCCTCTGAGACATGGACCTGTACCAAGATTATTCTTCCAAATTGGTTTTGTGACAGTCTTCTTTTAAGGGGACAGGAAGATAGATGGCATAACAAGAAACTATTTATAGGCATTGATTTTTAAATGATTGACAGCTAAATGCAAAGGAAATATGGTTTCATTTTCTCCTAATATGGTAAATCAAATCTGTCAACCTAAATTTCCCTCAACTCACTGTCCCTTTCATCATCCTAAAATAAGAGAATGGTTTCCATTAATCAGAGCCATAGCTTGAAGCCTACCTCCGTGCACCAATTTATCATGATTTTCTATATAATCTGGAACAAACCCATCAAATTATGTTCTCTCTTCAGTTTCTATTGATCAGTAGACACACTGGAAACAAAGGCCTAGAATTAGACTATTTCTTAGTATTTTTATTATTTTCCTTTCAGCTTTCTTGAACTGTAGGGTGCCAATTCTTTCTTTGAAATTTAGTGGATCTTAGCCTGGATATGGGCAGCAGGAGTTGAAAAGTAAACTGTATTAAAGATAATTTTTTTTACTCTAATTTGAAGCTAGAAGACTTCAAAATTAGAGTACAAAGAATAAATAGTTGTTTTGTCTGTTTTGTGACAGGTTTTAACAATTATGTGAAAACCTTACTTTTATCCTCCTTTGACATTTCCCACACAACACCAAAACAAGTAACTGGAATACATCATGTAGTGATAAAACCATCATTACCTTCTTTGAAAGAAACTTTCTTAATGTAGCAGAAACTACATTGCATCTTAGAGACAATATTTAATTATGGTCAAACTACATATGGTTTATAATCCATGTGTCAACAAAGATATAGTGCTTAGACATTTATGTAGAGAAGATTTATACAGTTTAGTCCCCATGCTTCTACTTGATAGCCAATGAACGTAGATTTAATGGCCCACTCTTTACAGGTAGACCACAGCAGGAATAAAATAACACAAGGCTTTGAAAGTTGAATAATACTGCCATTTCATGCCTGCCACATGTAATTTGCCAAAACTCATTTGGCATTTAAGCATGATCCAAATATAACATCCTAACAAAGAGTTTCCCTTCAAATATACTAAATAAGGCCAGGGAGCAGTGACACAAAATGAAATGACAACACTAAGGGAAACAGAAGATTGCTCTGATCAACATTTGTTGTCAAAAACCTCAACATAAGAGATAGAAATAATACAGGGTGTAGAGAAATGCTTATTAAGTCCCAGATATCTTCCTCTTTAGGCAATGTAATCTCATCTTCTCTGATTGACCCTTCCTTGTAAAAGGTCACCTATGTCTTTTGCAAAAGTGGAAAAGATGATACAAGTTCCTTAACCAACAAAAGAACGGCATTTTAAATCCTGGTATGTCAACAGGATTTCATAAAGCATCAGGGGTGAATGGAACATTAGATGCTCAGTTCACTGTGCTATACTGTGCATGCAATCCTTCCACAACACTGCTACTCCAAGTGGGGTGTGAGGATCACCAGTAACCTGCATCGCCTGGGACAGCTTAGAAAAGCAGAATCATTGGTATGTGTATTCAAGTTGGAGAAGCACTGCTGTTCTATCATATTGCCTCCGAATATTCATCCAGACCTACTTGAATATCTCCAGTTACTAGGAAGTCACTCCCCAGGGTACCTTTCTCAATGTTGAACAGCTTCCCAAGTAATACAGTTATTTCTTCCATTAATACAGCACAGATCTGCTTCTCTGTTACTTCTACTGAATCAGTCAAAAATCTTCCCTTTAAACTTGCTCAGAAAACACTAAGTCCCTGTTTTTCTCTCAGGAATTTAGATAACCGAATTAGAACTTGACCTATCCTCTCACTCTTCTCAAGTTACTTTAACCATTCCTCAAGTGTCACATTTTATCACTCTTAACATGATGCTGTATGCCAAAATCCATCATATGTATTGCCATCAAAGTGTGATTTCTAGAATTGAACATAACATTCTCAGTCCGGTCAATGTGGAATTGGGAAGGATTATCTCCTTACTCCATGTATTCTTCCACTATTAATACAGCCTAACAACCGCATTGTCTTTATGGAAGAGGGAAGAAGGGGGATAGCATCATTCTGTAAATGCCTACTGCATTTTGACAGATCTAGAATCCTAATTACTTTCCACTTTACAAAAGGACTGTCTTTCTTTCTCTCTGTACTGCCCATGTCAAATAGATTCTTTTCACTTTTCACTGTCCTCCACTAACCTCAACTCCATTCAATAACAGAGGACAGAAGGCCATTTGTCTGGATCCCTAGACCTCGAAAGAATGCTGTTTACAAGATACTGGAAAACAAATTGTTGCACTTAAAAGAGGGATATATAAGAAGCCGGACATTCAGAAATGGATATTTATCTGGCTCTTACCTGAAGCAACCACTACTTACTGTATTTATTCCCTTCATTTCTTCAAAATAATTAGATTCAGTACATCAGTTGGTTCATTTCAGATGATTTAGATAAGGATCTTTGCATGTTAGGAATATATTATTTCTTCTAGGCTAATGTTTTTAAAAAATTTTTTTAACGTTTTTATTTATTTTTGAGAGAGATAGAGACAGAGTGCGGTGGGGGAGGGGCAGAGAGACAGGGAATCACAGAATCTGAAGCAGGCTCCAGGCTCCAAGCTGTCAGCACAGAGCCCAATGCGGGGCTCGAACTCACGAACGTGAGATCATGACCTGAGCCGAAGTCAGACACCCAAATGACAGAGCCACCCAGGCGCCCCAAGGCTAATGTTTTTTAAAGATGATGTATTATGTGGCATCATGCCTCATGCCTAGATATTAATATTTTGATATACTATCATATATAACAGTTTTTAAAATGTATGATTTGAAATATTCTACTTTGGGGATTTATTTGGTTAAAATCTATTTTTCTTGCTGGCTGATATATAAAACTTCCTAGTAAATAAAAATGATCGGAAAATACGTGCTCTGATTTCCAAACAATGATCTGCTTTTAATAAAGGACCCTCTGAAGAACTGATGTGGTAAGCAGAATGACCTCCTAAAGAGGCCTATGACCTAGTCCCAGTAACCTGTAAATACGTATTCATTACATGGCAAAGCGGGCTCTGAAGATGTAATTAAGATTACTGACCTTAAAAAGAGAGATTATTCTGGATTATCATTTAATTCCAATGTAATCGCACAAGCCCTTAATAACAGAGATATTTCTTGTGCTAAAGGCAGAAGAAATGAGGCAGAAGGAGCAGTTAAAAGAGATTCAATGTATGAGAAGGACGCAGAGCACCTTTGATAGCTTGAAAATGAAGAGGGAAACATGATAAGGAATGCAGGTGGCCAAAGAGTTGAGTCTCCCTCATAACAGCCAGAAAGGAAACAGGGATCTATCTCTGCATGCAACTGAATTCTACCAGCAACCTAAAAGGAATGAAACCCTGCTGATGCCTTGATTTTTACATTGTAAGACATATCTTATAACAAAGACCCTAGCTGTGCCAGACTTCTGACCTACAGAAGTGTGAGGTAATAAATGGATGTTGTTGTAAGCCACTACATTTCTTACTTGTTATAATAACAATAAACAAGACAACTTGGTTCAGGGCTTCAGGGGCTGGGTGCTCTCATTCCTAAGACGATGGCAGACATGGCTATTTTATCACAGTGTACTTTCTTCATCAGTTTGGAAATATAGCCTTAAAATACTTCATAACAAAGAATCCCTATAAAACATTAGAATACTTTCAAAGAAGACACCAGATGAAATTATCTGAGCTTTGGATGATATTCAGTGAGTATTACTTGTACAAAGTGCCTTCTTCATAATTATTTTCTAATTGCTTTCCTCAATTTTATTTCCATAGCAAGAAATAACAAAGGGAGAGACGGAGAGGAAATGTGAAAATATGTGAGTTGATAACCAGCTCTGACTCTAAGTTGGGAAATTTAAATGAATCTTTCAATGAATCTTTCTTAATTTTTTCAACTATAAAAGGGTACGTAGTATCTGAGGAGTTTAAAATATATATTTTTTTCTTACAAAAAAACATTATATGGGAGGCTACTCTCTAAAGAGGGAAATGCTGACCTTCTCATGGTGGAAGTGGAGGAACACCCCAACTCCAGCTGCTAGACTCTTCTCCACTAACCCCGACTCCATCCACCAACAGAGGATGCTGAGTATTTTGCCTGGAATCCTACACCTCAAGAGAATCCTGGTTGCAAGCCATTGGACAACAAATTGTTTCATATATCTTTCATCTCCAATGTTTTATGTTTTAAAAAATAGACATATAGATTAAAAGGAGGAAAATGAAGCTTCTGTAGTGCACACTGACCCTCGTGTTCCATTTACTATCACGGTGCTACCTAATTTTCATGAGCACACATTTATGCATAAATATATATATTCAGTATTATTGATTATACAAACTAATGGCTATGTTCTCTGCCTTGCTGTAGACATATAGCCTTATTTATCTAGTGGTGTTTGTCTAATGAAAGTGCTAGAGGTGACTGATTCATTCTTTCTTTGATCCATTCTTTATCCAGTAATTCATTTCTTATTCATATATAATGTGAGAAAATAGCCTGTCTGGTACCAAATCTATACTTCAATATTAAATGCATTTTTTCTTTAAAAGTCAGATACAAATATTAACTATCAATGTGAAGTGTTAATATTAGGAGTACACCATAAGAAATTCAAGGTAATACTACTGTACTTAGTCATTTCAAGTTCTATGAGAGGCAGACCATCCTGGTTGTGTTAAAGATTCAAGATTAAATACTGCATTGATACCAAGTAGGCCTTAATACAGTATAACTTGCAGACATTCAAAAATTTCAACCGTATAATCTCTTTAAAATGAACACTTTAACTGACACACTGGACTAACTGATGGACTTTCTCCCTTCTCTACACCACAGTGACCAATATCCTCCCCCCCTCCTGCCCCCCACCATGGAACTTTCAGGTTCTGAGGCTGTTCTCCAGCATATCAGTGCATGTCCTCTTTGATCTTGCACCTCATGCTGCCAAGACATTATACAATTTGTGCTCGTTATTGTAATTGTACAACCAAATTAAGTTAAATTAACCTACAGGTAAATACAATTAAAGACATAAAGATGGCTTTTCTATGAACGTATAAAGGATTAGTAAAAGCTACTCAGTACAGTAATTGATAATTTATTATAGACATTTGAGGATAATTGTAACGTCTAGACATATTTTGCATCCAGATTGTTTCTCAAGTGTCTTTAAGTCTTGCTTCAGTGGAAAGTGTCAAGAGTGCATCACAGCTGTGATTGTGTCAGACAGGCCATAAAGAGTTGTGCTGTGGAGGGCAACTGAATGGTCAACTATAAGATTCAGGTGCAAAGGAAATAGACATTGCATGCATATATACAAATGTGTGAGTTTTACAGGCTCTCTGCTTTAACTGACATGTTTTTCTTAACGGAGTCACTTTTCATTCTGATCCCTTTGGTTAAAAAGACTCCTGTGGCACACCAAATGACCAGCTTCAATAGACCACTCAAATTCATCACTACACACAACACTGCACATCATCAGCATGAAGGACACCGTGAAGGACAAAAGGGACTAGTTGGAGTGACTGGGAAGAGAGAGATCCCTCTCTTGACTACTCACTCATATGAACTGGAAAATCTGAACTCTATCAGAAAATAATTAAAATGTTTCATTTTCATAGTGATTTCAACCTTACTAACAGGTTACCTGAACAGAGCATTTGTGTTTGTCAGCTCATATTTTGTTTTAGAAAACACTTTTTTCCCAAAGAATTGAGAGCTAGCATATTTCATCCTCAAAAACGAAAGGAAGAAACTTTACTAACTATAAGTCTAGGCAGAATAAAAATATGTAAAATGAGTAGCTGGAAAAGTTATAAATATCAGCTCATTCTTCTTTTCTTATATTTCTCACTAAATAAGTTCCAATGAGCTAGGTCAATTATTTGGGAAAAATAAATCTATTTTAAATAATCTGTTAAAACCACATTTATCATGCTACAAGTAATGGTTTGCATAAAATTACTGAAACAGCATTTTAAGACCCTTTGATGTTTGGATGCCCCATGAGGTTTACTTGTTTGTTGGTTGGTTGGTTTCTGGCCTTGAGTAAAATTGCAATGTTGGGATAAAACATTTCAGGATTTCAGGATAAAAGCACACATTTCACATCTGGGTCTTAAATTTTCAAGCTACCATCCCATGCCAAATAGAAATAATTAAAGTTGTCTTCTACCTCATATTTTATAAAGTAATTGAAGTTTCTTCATGGAAACTATTATATTTGCATCACATGATAAATGAAGTCATATATTTAAATATTTTGCCTAATAAACCCTAGTTATTGACAGTTGTTTAAAACACACTAGTGCTGGTTGTTGCTCTCTCCACCATCATTCCCCACACAGTGAAGTGAATTAGTTTCAATAATTCTGTTCAATCTGTGGAGCTATAAAACTAAGTTTTACATGTATGAGCATGTGTCAGTGTTTGTGTGATTGTGTATTTGTGTGTGTGTTACCGATGACTAATGAAGCATGAATTTGATTCTGTTTCTGTGACTTTTTGCTGTCTTGACAGTTGGATATTGAATCCTTGTTTTTGAAATCTTTACAGATTTTCAAAATGGTCTGGACTTAACAAACGGGATCATACACATTTAGTGCAAAATTAATTGCTCCTAGATGGGTTTGGGCTATGAATTCCTTTTGTGCTAAATTCTTGATCATATATCATTAGAGGAATGTGATTTTGACAGTTCTCATCTCAGAGTTTGTTATTTAGTTCAACTGTTTAAATTTTTCATAGGCATGGAATCTCCTCAGCAATTTCTTTTTGAAAATAATTTTTTAAAATCTTTATTTATTTTTGTGAGAGAGAGAAAGCATATATGCACATGAGCTACAGAGGGCCAGAGAGAAAGAAGGAGACAAAGAATCCCAAGCAAGCTCTGCACTGTCACCGCAGAGCCCAACTCATGAACTCATGAACCACGAGATCATGACCTGAGCCGAAGTCAGAGGCTTAAGTGACTGAGCCACTCAGACGCCCCTCTCCTAAGCAATCTCTTAATAATTTCTTAGATTAGCAGATAATGTTAAATTTTTTAAAATGAGCTCATTTTAAAATGATCTCCCAATATTCCTGTAAAAAGATTATTCTTGCCATCTCCTGATACAGAAGTATAAATACAAAATCAAAATATAAAGACTATATGTGGTTACACAAATTATTTCAGTAAAACTTGAAAATACCATCCTTCTGGGAACCTGGGTGGCTAAGTAATTAAGCATCTGACTTCGGCTCAGGTCATAATCTCACTGTTCGTAAGTTTGAGACCCACATCGGTGAGCATGAGCCCCACTTCCGTGAGCTCGAGCCCTGCGTTGGGTGAGCTCATGCCCCACCTTGGGTAAGCCCCACTTCTCTCTCTCTCTCCCCAACTCTATCTATTCCTGGGATTCTCCCTCTCTGTCTCTGCCTCTCGCTCATTGGCGCTCGTTCTCTCTCTCAAAAATAAAAAAAGAAAAAAATAAATAAAGAAAAGAAAATACCATCCTTCAGTTAAAAGAGGGTACTTTTGGTGACAATGCACAATTTACAACAGTTGCATTTTCTCTCCCTTATCTTTGTCAAAGAACTAAAGAGCAGTTTGGTGCATTTAATGTTTCAGAGAAGTTTCCTGGAGCATTGGGATCAATCCTCATGTCTCCAGACCTTGGTCACTGTAAGTCTGTCCTGGGCCTGAGACCCACATTTACTCTTCAGGTGCTGCCAAACCTGCTTTCTCAACTCTGAAGAATGTAGGACATAACTTGGGGTGCAGAGAATCGAATACAGTGATGTCTATAGGAAGAGAACAGCTCTCTCTGCCATCACTGTGCACCATGAGTTTGCTTTGAAATTTAATCTATCAGGATCATATTTTAATTATCTCTGTACCTCTCACACCCAGGTCCTATGACAAAACTGTACATACAGTTGCGTTTGGCAGTATGAATCAACTTGGTGTACATGGAATTGCTTCTCAAGGAATTTGGCAGTTGTACTTGAATGAAAATTTCATCTCGATGCGGTATTGCATCCACATACTGAGTCAGTGCAGCCGGAGGAAAGCTCTCCTTCACCCATCAGCAGCAAGAGATCAGGGAAAAATCACGGACTGAACTGGAATACCGGAATTTGAATTTTGCTATCTACCAGACACAGAGAGTGCAGCCTTCAGGTCACCTTAACACTCCTGACCTTATCCTCATTACTGAAATGGATGTGATAATATTTACAGTAACAACATTAGTAATAATAATGATGATGATGGAAGTACTTACGGTATGTCTGGCAAAAACTCACAACAAACTGATTCAGTAGATATGACGATTTTCCCAAATTAAAAAAAAGTTTTTAATGTTTTTTAATTTATATTTGAGACAGAGAGCGTGAGCAGGGGAGGGGCAGAGAGAGAGCAAGACACAGAATCCGAAGCAGGCTCCAGGCTCTGAGCTGTCAGCACAGAGCCCGACACGGGGCTCCAACTCACAAACCGCGAGATGGTGACCTGAGCCGAAGTTGGACGCCTAACCAACTGAGCCACCCAGGTGCCCCGTATCCCAAATTTAAAGTGAGTAAACCAAGGCACAGAGAAATAAAATAAAATAAAATAAAATAAAATAAAATAAAATAAAATAAAATAAAATAGTAAAATAAAATAATGCAGATGTCAATATCTATCCTCAAATTCTTATTTTCTCTTCTATATTAAAAACCATGGCTGCTTTTATTTATTTTTTAAGATTCTTTTGTTTTCAAACACGGTTTTGTCTTGGTTTCCATGACAACTCTTTCTCCTGGCTTTCTTTCTACCTGTCTGGCTGGTAAGAAGTGGATCTAGGGATCTGGGTATCATGAATCCCAGGGAAACTCTGTCACATGGCTTCTCTTTTGCAGTGTATTTACATCTTGTAACCGGTGCATACCTATTCATGTTTGTTCTCTGCTAACTTGAGTTCATACGTGGTTCATGATCACTTATTTCTTTACTGGGAATTTGGAGCTTCGGCTTCCATTGCTAAAGGGTCCATTCTTTTGGTTTCCTTGTTTGACTCTGAATACAGAAAACCTTCCCCATGGCCTGTGCTGCTCTGTGCTCTCTGCTTGTCTCCTCCTTTGATCTACTTTCAAACTCTGATCTAGCTCTCATGCTCACCACTGCTCCCAAAATATGTCAAACTTTATCCACCCTCAGAATCTTCGGGTTTTCTGTTCTTTCCGCCTAGAACGCTCTTATGTTACATATGATTTACCTGCCATGCTCACATCTTTAAGGTCTACAAAGTCATTTTCTATCACAGTGCTATATTTTATTTGTATTCCTTGTAGCAAAAATGCATATATCTTTATTTGCCGACCTGCTCATTATTTATCTCCCCAAACCAGAAATCCAGGAACAAAGACAAAACCAAGGTTGTTTCGTTCATAGCAGTATTACCAAAACCTTCTGCAATATCTAGCATGTAGTAGAACTGCACTAAATATTTATTAAATTGATTAAATAAATGAGAGGAAATACAGTTACCATGTCCTCATAGTTATTATTTATTGTCATCTTAAAACTATATTTATGGCTCTCTCAATAACAGAATAAGACAAATGCATCTTCAATTGCCCAAACAGTCTAGTAAGGACAAATCCCAGGTAAATGATATGTGAGTTTTTATGTGTGTTTTCTCTAGCAAGGAATTCATGATTTTCATGAGTACGTCAAATATTTGAGTAGGCTATTTTATTTTATTTTTTTTATTTTTATTTTTTTTTACTTTTTTATTTTATTTTTTATTTTTTAATATATGAAATTTACTGTCAAATTGGTTTCCATACAACACCCAGTGCTCATCCCAAAAGGTGCCCTCCTCAATACCCATCACCCACCCTCCCCTCCCTCCCACCTCCCATCAACCCTCAGTTTGTTCTCAGTTTTTAACAGTCTCTTATGCTTTGGCTCTCTCCCACTCTAACCTCTTTTTTTTTTTTTCCTTCCCCTCCCCCATGGGTTTCTGTTAAGTTTCTCAGGATCCACATAAGAGTGAAACTATATGGTATCTGTCTTTCTCTGTATGGCTTATTTCACTTAGCATCACACTCTCCAGTTCCATCCACGTTGCTACAAAAGGCCATATTTCATTTTTTCTCATTGCCACATAGTATTCCATTGTGTATATAAACCACAATTTCTTTATCCATTCATCAGTTGATGGGCATTTAGGCTCTTTCCATAATTTGGCTATTGTTGAGAGTGCTGCTATAAACATTGGGGTACAAGTGCCCCTATGCATCAGTTTGAGTAGGCTATTTTAAAGAAGTTTTAATCACTGTCTCCTTATACAGTGAAAGCGTAGTTATATATCTTGATTTTAGATATATAACTGCTTTCAGAATTGACAAGATGATAGTTTACATACTTGAAGCTTAATTTCTCAGATTCTCAAATAATTAATGATATTTTTATTAAATATCTGCTTTGTGCAAGTATGGCATAGAGGATGAAATGGCCATGGAGTGGAGGTGAATTCATGACTGGAGGAAGGCTAACACACTGCCAGTAGCTTGTAATAGAGATATTTCTTATTTTGAAAAAATGAGATTTTTTTATAATCTATACTCAGTATTACTCAGTGTATATTATTTTTCATAGAGACAATGCTTCATATAAAATATCAAGCAGTATTTGCTACCTTATCAAATTAAGCTCCATTTATCCATGCAGTTGAAAATATCAGAGATTAGTCTTTTGATAATGTTATTAATAAGACATAGCTATGATGCAAATTTTATTCGTTATATTATTGAAGACCCTCCAAAATGGCTCTGAACCTGAAAATGACTTCAAAAGCCTAGAGCCTTTTAAACTCAATGATTAATTAGGTTTGATTGTCCCAGATTTTGTGGCTGGTTTTAAAGGGTAGTCTGAAACAAGATACCAGGTAAATAGATACATTATTCCTTTGGTACCACCACTTTCAAAATTAGAATTCCCATCTACCCCACTTTCTCCTTGTTTCCAGTAAATACCTTGAACTTGTGATGGGGAGATCGATATATACCTAAATAAAATAAAGCACATTTATAATTTGGATACAAATAAATACTATGAGGAAAAAGAGGATAAAATCTAATTATAATTATAACTCAGGGATCCAGGAGACTGTATTTAGAAAGTGCATTTAAGTCAGTCTATGTAAGAACTAACTAACTAACTAACTAACTAACTAACTAACTAACTGGCTAAGTAAATAAATAAATAAAACTTCAACAACTGAAACTTGGAGAGAATATACCTGCAACCATTATAGTGTACCTGGAACCAATTTTAGCTTCCTCCTCTAACAAACAAACAAAAAACAAAGGAGGAAAAAAAATCTATGAAACTTTCTCTCAAACACTGAAACCTAGGAAATGAAGGGCTGTGACCTCTAAGAGAAGAAAAAAAAATGAGGTGAGCTCATATGATCTATCCTGGCTTTCTGCCTAAAGGTGACTTCTGAGCCACAGCACAGGGAGGGGAATCAAAGCAGAACACAGTAATTTCACTAAGTTGACAAGAGTTTGCAAAATGGGGAAGCTGAAGTGGCTAAATGTGCAGAACATATTAGATGTTTCCCAGGGGATGGGACGACTCAGAGAAAGAGCTCCATAAATTTTCACAGCACTCCCCCTCTGTATCTGTTACTGAATACTATGTACAGGATATCGAAGTGAGTTTCACAGAAAATAAATGTTAGATTAAAAGTCATTGGTGTTAAGTGACCATTACAATCTTGACAGAAGAGCTGCCAAAAAAACAAACGAACAAAAGACAAAATCCTTTCTTAAAATTTAGGGAAGAGACACAGAAATGTATATATGTGTGTGTGTGTGTGTGTGTGTGTGTGTGTGTGCATATTATATATGCATATGCATATATATATACACACATCTATATTTATATATGTATGTATGTATATATATGTATACACACACACACACATATATGTACATTTCTAGCATTTCTTTTTTTTAATGTTTTTTGTTTGTTTTTGAGAGAGAGAGAGAGAGAGATACAAAGTATGAGCAGGGGAGGGGCAGAGAAAGAGAGAGACACAGAATCCAAAGCAGGCTCCAGGATCTGAGATGTCAGCACAGAGCCAAATGTGGAGGTTGGATTTATGAACTGCAAGATCATGACTTGAGCCTAAGTCGGCCACTTAACCGACTGAGCCACCCCAGCACCCCATTTTTAACCTTTCTGTTTCACTCTTAACTATATCTGCCATAATTAAACCTTTGTTTAACTTACTGAATATTCTCAATCTAGTGTTTTTTTTTTCAAGTTTATTTATTTATTTTGAGAGAGAACAGGGGAGGGGCAGAGAGTGCAGAGCCCGACACAGGGCTCGAACTCAGAAACTGTGAGATCAAGAAATCAAGAGCCAAAATCAAGTCAGATGCTTGGCTGACCAAGCTACCCAGGCATCCCTCAATCTAGTGTTTCTAATCACAGGTGAAATAATACTTTCTATCTCTGAAGACAACTGTACATCTCTGTGGGAACCATCTCTCTGACTTCTTAATGGTGAGTGTTCAATTAGACAATTTGGACAACTTTTGTGATTGACCTTCATGAAGTCTACATAGGCCTGTTGTTTCATATTGTCTGATTTAAAATCAGATGGGTGAATATCCTATAAAGCAAGCACAATCTTCTAACAGATAAAGCATCAACTGCATGACCTCGGGGGTCATTCCATCTTAAATGTGTACGTATCTGTGATTTTTCTTTGAGTTTAAATCAACTCTGATCATATAGATACTAAAAATCTCATGAGGTTAAAACCCATTTGCCAGAGGTTTAGGTAAGCCTTTCAAAATCTCTGTACTTTCATCCCTCTCCATTAAGAATATATATATATTCTTATATATACACACATATACACATATATATGTATGTGTGGATATATATATGTATGTATGTATATATATTATTTTCTAATTTGATATTGTTTTTCTATCTTCCTTACTTTTAAAATAAATGGTAAAAGATCAATCCATTTCTCTTTTAACAAATTCATGTATGTGTTCATGCACTTCTCTTTCATAAATAAAATATTTAAGGCAGCTTACAATTCGATTACATATTGTAATTAGATTTTTTAAAGCATAAGACTAAGAGCCTAGGAAATAAAATTAGAAGAAAAATCCTGAATAGAAGTGTAGACGAAACATGCTGAGGAGACGATTAATAGTTGTTGAAGCTGAGTCGTGGGTATACGGAGAGTCGATATAGTTTGTTTTTACATTTGAATGTGCTTGCAATTTCTATAATAAAATATTTTTTTAAGATTTTAGAATTAGAATAATGTCGCCTCAAGTCACAGATCTGTCAATGACTGGCTCTATGACCTTGGACAAATTTTAATCTTCCTTAGGCTCAATTTCTTCCTCTATAAAATGAACATACATTTGCAGTATAAAGGGTTTCCATAAGAACAAAATAATGTATTTAACCTTCTAAGCCCCGTTCAGAGCCATGATTTACCCGTGTGGTATCTTTGTGTTCATTAAAACAGATTCCCTTCCTCAAAACATCTTACTGTCATTTCAAAAAATGAATTAAACATACGTATTTAAGTTGAGTACAATAGAAGCAGGGTGCCAGTGTTGTGCAGTGCGGAACATGCTCAACTATATGCAGCAGCATTAAATTGTCACAAAGTGTGTTATAATTTTTCCCATTCATCAAAACCACATAGGAATGGTAGGAAGTTGGGAACGTGGAATTTAACATCAGTTCGTGCACTTCTACCCTTGACTTGATCGATTTTCTGTTTTCATATATCCAAATCGCCTTAAACTGTATTTGTTAGTCAGGAAGTGAGAACAATATTCCACAGCTCTAACCACCAGCCTCTCCATGGAGTGGGTACTACCCACTCCTTCTGATGACTTGGATCACTTTCTAAGGTTTCCTTTTTGGTTTTTATCCCTTAGTGTCCTTTTTCTTTTTGACTATTACATTTTTCCTTATGAAGTGCTTCAAATCATTCTTTCTCAGAGAAAAAGTGGTATATTTAGATAAACACAATAAATATAAATTCTATTTGAAATGGAAAATGGGCAAAGTTTCACCTTTTCTGCAATTGCCGAGCAGGAAAACGTTCATTTTATGAATTGTGGAACTCTGTTGAGCAGAATACCAATGAGATATGGTGACTCAGCATGCTTTATAATGTGTCACTCCTGCTCTTTCTGGAATTGAGATTACACGATAACGGAAGTGGTTTTCACTGATTGTTATGAGATGAATGACATCATTCTTGAAATGATCCTATCTGTTTTGAACCTCCACAAACCGAATTCACACCTCTTACATCGACAAAAAAATACAGAGCTGGGAATTTAAATTGTAATTTTGACCTTTTATTTTTATTGATCCTAAATCCCACTTAGTAATTTATTAATTATACTTTCTCATCATAACTTTAGAATGTTATTTATTTATTGTGCATAAATTGATTTTATTTTGAATAAATATTATATTAATAAAATCCTGCCTTCTGAAATTTATTTTAATTAGATAAAATGACTATTGCTTTACTTTTTACTAGGAAGACTTTAAATATTCCCACAGGATTTTTCACTAATCTGTAAGCAATGTGAATTGAGATTATTAATAAGCTTGATCTTAATGTTATCAATAAGGGCTATAATTATATAAAATAGTTATGTTAGGAATTATAAAAGGAGTTTATTTTTGCAAAAATAATTTAATGGTAGAAAATGTATTTCCTGTGTAACATGTTTCAATGTATTTAAATAAGATATTAGTAAAGACATTATTTTAAAAGCAATTATTCTGTGGCAAGCAATTTGCATGCATTTTATCATTTAATAAAAGAAACCTACTAAATAGGTATCATTACTATTTTCAACTTATAGATGAAGAAACAAGGCACAAAATAAACAAGTAATTCTCCCATGTCCCCAAGCTAGTAAGAGACAGAACCAATACTCTAACCTTGGTCTCTCTGGTACCAAACCCTCTGTCTTCATCACCTTGTGTCCTAGGTAGTAATGAGTCATTAGCTGACAGAAGGCATCCATCCACAAGCTTATGTAGGCAGAATAAGAAACCTCAGAAGTGCAAGCGTTTCTATCTTCCATGACAGAGAGCTGTTTAGCTTAAATATTAAAATGTGAGCGTCTTTATAAACGAGGGAGATGGCCATACTTTTAAAGAAAAAAGGACCCCAAACCTCTTTACCCTAACAGAATTATTTAAGTTCACTTTGAGTTAGAATATAGAATATGGATGAGTGTGATTGAAAAACTCAGAGTCCTGTTTAACCTCCAGCTCCTCACGAAGACAATGAAATCCTGATGACGGGGGGGGGGGGGGGGGGGGGGGAGGTGGCTGAAGCCAGAAAAGGAGGGGAGAAGGGTATGTGCAGGTCTCCCAAACCACTCAGGTGACTGAGATGAAGTTCCTTCAACAAGTCACTTGAGGCTCTTCTCGTCTTTTTTAGAAAGTGCATATAATAAGAGGCAGAGCCAAAGAGGATGAGGGCTGATAGAGCCACTCTTTGCAAGAGATGGGCTGACTGACTAGCCTCTGGAAGCACCAGAATGTTGCTTCCAGTGGCAGGTAGAAGCTTAAATACACATCATTAAAATCACTAGATGAGAATATTTAATCCAATAGAATATAAAATCACTAGGAGGAACTGTGAGAATGTCTGAACTTGCTCTATGGAACTAGAATACTTTTTTTTAAAAGCAAGTAAAGAGATGGATAGATAAATTCTGAATTTAAAAAACAATATCAAGTTCTAATATTGATGACATTAATCGGCAGGACCTTATTAAGAGAGACTGGTGAGACCAGTAAGTGGTTACTGTGAAAGCAAATAGGATGGAGCTGATCCTACTCAGGTTTCTTTTCTCTAATTTATCCTAATCCTATGCCACCTACTGAACTTCTGACTTTTGCAATACTTTGTGTTAAAATGGGTATTTCTTGGTACTGGGGCTTCTATTAATTATAAAATCTCATTTTTTTCTGTCTATCGCAGCTCAACCAGCACCTCCATCAGATATTTATATTGTTTTATCTACTCTAGTTCTTACTAGCTACGGCTGGATTTTATGTAAAGCTGAAACTTAAGAAAGTTTGTTTTTTGTTTTGTTTTTTTTTCCCAAAACATCTACAAGTGCTCATGGGATCATTTCCTTTGTGGCTCAGCAGCATTAGAACTGGTACCAGAAACAAACTTTTAGCACAAATTTAATGTATAAATAGACTAATCTTTCCTCCCAGGTTTTACCCTGCAGAAGTGACTGATTTGACTCCTTCATTTATTAAACTATCGAGCCCTCCACCACAGCAATAGGATTTTTTACTATAAAAATAATTATAATAATCACTAACAACAGCAATTGCAGCAATTACATAATCTGTAGTTTGCTTTAAAACACTTCAGTGTAGCCAGTGCAATATTTCTATGTGTGTGTTCATTAGTTTTCATCACTACTGTAGAAGCAGTTAGTTAATAGATGAAGCTCTTTAATCAAATGTACTATGAAGGCTTCAACTATGTCTAAAGGGGCTTCCCTACAATGTTTGTCAGTTGCCATAGAGATATTAGTACTAATTTTTCCATGGCTAGCAGTAGTAATAAATTTATAGAATAAATAGAAATACTGTACATATTGTATTTTTATATGGCCAAGGATATAAAAATCAGGTGAGTTTAGCAATTTATACTCTGTGAGTGGATCTGTTATCTGGGGGCACAGATAAAGATGAGCCTTGCTTGTTCTAACTGGAAAAATTCGCTCAATCTGCCACTATATATATATATATATATATGTATATATATATACGTATATATACGTATATATATATATATATATACGTATATATATGTATATATATATATATATATATATATATATACACATATATATATAAAACCTGCCTCAAGGGAAAGGGAAACTTTAATGAATGATATTTGTGGAATTCCTTGAGACAGAGAACTTAAATTTCAACAAGTTTCAAGGATAAGGTTGTGTAAATACTGGGTTGTATATGTATCTTCTTCCTAATAAATATTTCTAGGTGCAGATTTAATCTGAAACTTGATTCAATGAAACAAACCAGCTGGAGGTAAAGTTATGGTTACAACTTCTTACTATCCTCTTGTGCTATTCTGTAATTGGTAATTTTCATAACAACAATCCATTTAGCATTTACCACGTGAAACCAACTTTATGGTACTGTGTAGAGTGGAGCCACTTGTGTATAGGAACCAGTCATCCACAAGTCATTATTAAGAGCTCACAGCATCTACCACAAATGACCCAAATGCTATGAAAGTCACACTGACTTAAGTAAGTGTAAAATAATAATAACAATAATAAGCCAGCATCTATTGAAGGTTTGTTATGAGCCAGAGAGCATTTTGAGTACTTAATATGCAGTGCCACATTTAATTGTCACAATAAACCTAGAAATTTAAGGAACTTTTTATCCCTACATTCAGAAGGATGCGACATACATACATTTAAGTAAACATAACCATTGCATTAATATAAATATATTTATGATTTTAGATAACATGCAAAAAGCCCACATCTCCTCTCACTGTTCTGCTTTGACTTCATAATAATTAAATATTTAATGGCCATTTAATGGCTGCTTTAATTAACTTATCATTTTTATAATACTGCATAATTCAGTTATTTCCAAAATTTTAAAAATTTTAACCATACAGAATCCACCTATAAGTATCTCTGTATTAAATTCTGGAACTTCTGTTGACATATAATCATAAACTTCTGGAGTTATGGTGCGCCTGGGTGGCTCAGTAGGTTAATCATCCGACTTTAGCTCAGGTCATGATCTTGCAGTTCACAAGTTCGAGCCCCGCATCAGGCTCTGTGCTGACAGCTCAGACCCTGGAGCCTTATTCAGATTCTGTGTCTCCCCTTCTCTCCATCCCTCCCCAACTCGCACTCTGTTTCTCTCTCTCTCTAAAATAAATAAACATGAAAATAATAAATAAATAAATAAATAAATAAATAAATAAATAAATAAAGTAAATTCCTGGAATTAGCTTTCCAGTTTAGAGTATATACATATCTGTGTAACTATTGTTACATACTACCTACTTACCTTTTGAAAGGAATACACCAATTTACCTTGGCAACAGCAATGTAACTGTGGTTCAGTGGGTGTCGTAACTATAATTATGTTTATTTTGTTACAGTAAAATTGAGGCTAAGAAGTTGTTTTAATATACTTTTTTTTTCATCAGTGACAAGGATGATTTACTATTTACTTTTCCTAATGTTAATTGACTCTTTGTATTCATTTACTTTTTCAAAATTCAGTAGCAAATGTAAATGGTTCATTTAAGCTCTATGTTTGTTAGTGTTTTAAGAATATATAAAAAAGTTAACAACCAAAAGACCTGTTTCATGAGCATCCATCCGGGATTTCCTTGATCCCAGCTGTCTAATGGACTAGGCTTCAAATGGTTAAATATATGGAACAATGTGCTTCTACTAGAAAGCCACTGAAGATCCTTAAAGTAGACCTTCTATGTAGGCATCCCAGGTGTTTTCATATAAACCGCATCTAGCAACTGATATCTGGTTCCTATGTGCTCAAAATGTAATTCCTAAAATTTCAGTTTCTCCATGTGTGACACTTTCCCCACAGTCTCTGTACATGTCATTTTCTGCCTAAAATACTGTTCCAAACCTTCCTGCAACTAACTAGGCCAGACCCCAGCTTATCGTTTCAGCAGGGGGAGTATCCTTACCTCTGCCAAATTAGGTTAGTTGCCCATTCTATGGTCCACCAACACCATGTTCTCTTTTCTTCTATAACACTTGTTCAATACCTGTATATCCTAGTAGAATATTTGTTGAAGGATGGCAGGGATATGTCTTGTTCATTGTAGCACAGTGTCTGTCATAGTCTAGGATCTTAATAAGTATTTTTAAATGCATGGATAAGTGGAAAGAGCCAACAGATACATGGAGAGCACCAACATTATTTGCTGTGTTATCAGCTCTAAGATCTGTTTCTTTACAATAACTATACTCCCCATGATATAGTTTTGTTCCTCAAATTAGAGCAGACACAACTCTAGAGCAATGATTTCAAATATATTCAACAATGATTAGGATAAGAGTAAGGCACAAGACAGAGATGACATTTATTCCAGGGAAAGAATTCTTTAGACTTTATCCCCGTTTCTAGACTCAGGGGCTGTCAGTCATTAAGGGTTTCCAAAATCTGAAAATAGTTTGCTTGGCAGAGGGCCGGCTCTCTAGGGTAAAATTACTTCCAAGTATATTTGAAGGAGTTTTTAGAGGTTTAAAATGTTGCAATGACCTATCCCAATTAAAATGGCCCATCAAATGATGTTCTCACACAGACTCCTTGATGCCAAAGTGCAAAGTGTCAGAATAGTCTGCAGGAGATCCAGACTGGCAAGAAAGTCATTGTCCGCATCGCACTCTAAAATATTATTATTCAATGTTAGCCAAACAGGTTGATAAATTCTTCTTCTGTAGAAATTGTAAGGAATAAAAGTAAGTAAACAGAGTTAAACTTAATCTAACATGATGTATACACTCCTAACATTGATTTCTTTTTAATTAGGCAAACAGGGGATTAAGAAATTGTTGAAAAGTGTATACTTTTGTTCTTGAATATATTTATTTGCTCTTTACAGAAGAAATGAGTTCCCAGTTTAGTTTAATTCTGTAAACTGAAAAGGTATTTCCAGATTTTAAGCAGTCCTTTGTCAAGGCAATACAAATTCATAGAAGTGGGAACTTACTTTTCTTATAAAAAGTGATACTTGAAAAGTGTTAAATTCATGCTGCACATCCTGTGTAAGCAATGGAACCCAGTACACTCGGTATAATCATTTCTATCACCATCTATATTGACTGTTGTTCACTCTTTACTCTGCATAATAAAAGAGACCCTAGGGAAAATATATGGTTCTTTAGCAGTTTGTAAATTTTGGTGACAGATTTTAATGACTTATAAGCCAATTTTTTTCCTAAACAAAATTTGTTGTTTTTATTTCCTTCTATTTAAATGCAGTTTATAATTTCATTTACAGGCATTATTTTTTAAATTTTTTTAATGTTTATTTATTTTTGAGAGAGAGAGAGAGAGACAGAGTGCGAGCAGGAGAGGAGCAGAGAGAGGGAGACACAGAATCAGAAGCGGGCTCCAGGCTCTGAGCTGAGCTGTTAGCACAGAGCCCGACGAGGGGCTCAAACTGACCTGAGCTGAAGTCGGACGCTTAACCGATGGAGCCACCCAGACACCCCAGTACAGGCATTCTCTTAATTGTTTATATGCCAGAACTCTTTTCCTGCTTATTTTCACAGGTCTTATCCTTATTTTGCTACTTCTTTTTATATATTTCTGTGAGGATGACAATCTATTTTACTCTACCACCCACACCTTTGTTATTTGTATTCTGTACAAGAGAATTCCAGTCTGTGTTTTTAAAAGCTGTTGTAGGGAATGTAACCTTTGGCTCTGGGCTTTTCCCAAAGCTACACTCAAACTGCCATCTGGGGCTTCAGTCATCTCAAGGTTTGACTGGGAAAGGATTTTCTTCCAATTTTATGTGCTTGTTGGCATGATTCAGTTCCTTGCAGATTATTGCACTGCAAGCTCTTTTCCTTGCTGGCTCTTGGGCAAAGGCCACTCTCTGCTCCTTACTGCATGATGCCTCTCTAGAAGGCTAGTTCATAATAGAGCCAGTAAGGTAAGGAGAGGGTGAGCAAGCCAGAAACCACTGCCTTTGGTGACTTAGTATCAGATGCGATTGATACCCCACCACTTTTGCCAGATTCTAGGCATTAGAAAAGATCATTAGGTCTAGCCCATTCTCAAAGAGCGGGGATTACATAGAGGGATGAATGCCATGAGGCAGGGATTTATCAGGAGCAGTTTCAGAAGCTATCTACTGCAGACATACAGGTTGAAGTGAAAAATAACACTGCATTCACATGTTGAAGACATACTCATCTATGTAGAGTGCTACTGGAGCCACGGAAATGCCATTAGAAGTAATAACTGAGTTCAATAGGGTTATAAAATATAATATCAATATACAGAAATCAAATCTATGTCTATGCACTTGCAACAACTAGTATTAATTTTTAAAATGTTATAATAGTATCAAAACATATTAAGTATAACAAAATATATGCAAGATCTATACATTGAAAACTACAAAACACTGCTGATAAATTAAATAATAGCTAAATAAATGAAGAGATATACCACCTATGTTAATTTGAGAGATTCAATACAGGCGCTATTTCTTCCCCAAATTGATCAATAGACTCAATGAAATCCCTATCAATATCCTAGGTATTTTTGTAGAAATGAACAACATGACTCTAAATATTTTTTTGAAGTGCAAATGACCAAGAATATTGATTTTTTTAAAGAAGAATAAAGGCTGAGTAATCACACTAACTGATTTCAAGAATTACATAAAGCTAAGGAAATCATGACAGTGTTATATAAGCATAAGATTAGATATATGGACCAATATAACAGAATATAACTTCCATAGCTCGGTATTCAGTTGAGCTTTCAAAATGCAGACAATTTAACCCAATGGTGGAAAGGGAATCTCCAAAAATGTTTTTGTTAGAACAATCATTTATTCACATGTAAAAACATATTAAATTACCTAGAACTTTGCCTTGCACTGTACACAAAATTTAACTCTAAATATATTATAGGGGGAGCCTGGGTGGCACATTTGGTTAAGTGTCTCCCTCTTGATTTCAGCTGAGGGCATGATTTCACGGTTGGTTTGTGAGTTTGAGCCCTGCATCAGGCTCCGTGCTGATAGCACAGAGCCTGACTGAGATTCTCTGTCTCCCTCTCTTTCTGCCCCTCCTCTGCTCACTCTCTCTCTCTCTCAAAATAAAAAAAAAATAAAATAAAATAAACATTAAAAAATAAATAAATATATCATAGACCTAATGTGAAACCTAAAACACTAAACTTTAAAAATTTTTTTAATGTTTATTTATTTTTGAGGAGAGAGAGAGAGAGAGAGTGTGAGAGACAGAATGATGATAATGATTGAAAATAATCTATCACCCCCCACAGTTTACTGTTCCACCCTATGGGTCCCAAATAAGAGCTGCCATGTTGAAATAATCTCACCTGACATGCAAGGGCAATTGCTGCTGAAATTTCTGACCATGATGAATTACAGTGCTAATGAGGCAGTGAGTGGGAGATGGGTTTATTGTGAGAAATGTTTTATCACACCGTTCTCAAATTTTGGAAATTCTGCTGTAAGCTTTGGAATTAGAAAGTAAAGTTACTTTGGTGATTTCAGCAAAGGAAATTAATTAACTATGTCTGGTATCAAACAGCACTGAAAATTTTTCAGAGAATCATTTCTCTACCCATTAGCATCTTTGCAATGAAATACCTCACAGCCACTTGAATGGGATGTTACCATGCATTCTCCCTGTGGCATGTAAAGAGATCAGGTTCGCTATCTTCGGTTTTGTGGATAATTAACTGATTGAGAGAATAACCCTGAGTAATTTATTCCTATATTTTCCTTCTCACTATCATTTTAGAAGTGCCTATTGGCAAAATGTATGCCCCAAATTCACTCAATTCGCTTACTAAAAAATACCTACAAGCAAGTGTTAAGGCAGTTAAAGAATTCTATTGCAAACTACCAGAAAGAGAAGCCTTGTGGTTTTTTGTTTGTTTGTTTGTTTTGTTTTAAGACAGTGGGCTAAAAATTCCAGAATCAATAGATGTATGTCATCCTTCAATTACTTTCCTTTTAACTTCCTTGTCTGACAAAGGAGCTGATTTAGAACACGTGGTGATTGATGATTCCCCTTCAGCACAATATATCACTGCTCTTTCCAGACATTTCCAATGCTGAGTAGAAAGCTTGTGTGTGCAGTCCAACCTAAGGGAATGACTAAATCATTTGGGGGAAAAAAAACAACTTAGAAATGTGTAGAGGTATCATCATTGATACAAAATGAAGGAGATACCCTGCCATTTTCAGAAAAAGACTTGTATTATGCAACATTTCAGACATACTCTTCATGTATTTGAGAGAAAAGTGTGAGAGTGAGAAACAACACATGTTTTTCTAAAAGGAAAGAGACAGTATCAGTATTTGTAGCACCTCTGTTTTATAAGGCTAATTGTCCTATGATATAAAGTATGTCAAATCACTGTCATAATTAAACTGGGAAATCATTTCTTTCTGCCAAAGGATTTACGCCAGTGGTTTGAATCTATATCTCTGACCACTTTTATACTTTTGGCATGAAGATTTCAAGCAATGATGATCATTTTTTCCATCATTAGTGCCTCACCTTAGGCTTCTTAGACGTGTATGACCTTGAAAAATAAAGTTAGTGAAGTGTGAAGGAAAAGTAATATTCTGCAAAGACAAAAGTGGTAGCGCATGAAGTGGTAAAATGTAATGGGAAGGATACAAAATGAACTTTAAGCACCAACTTCCTTGGTTGATGTTTCATCTTTAGTGTGTATTTTTAAGTGAATAAATGTAGACACACTTTCTGAATAAGTAACATAGGTCTCCAATTTTTCCATTCTTTTTGAGCTTCATTAAAGCCAGAGAATATCTTCTTTTCAGATGAGAATTCCTTGTTTCAGTGGTCAGAGCTTTGACTCTAATATGTGCACTTTAAAAATATTTCGCACATGAACACTTAGGGAGTATAGTAAAACCATCATGTATATATAATAAAAAAGTGAGGATTTTTATCTTTTCCTCCTTCATTTTACACATTCAGTAAATTGCTTGAAATTGGTTTTGCTGTGTGCTCATTTTGTGTTTTTAATAAATAACTAATTTATTTTAAGGTCTCTGAATAGGAAAACACAAACATTTTAATTTTATCAAACATACATAGATATTTTTTTTACCTTACAGAAATCAGTAGATAGTATTTGAAGAAGAATGTAATGTTATATCAAAGGAAAAATTCCTTTTATAACTCACTCTCTACTTTGGAATCCTACAGACTCAAATTGGACAGAACCAGCACTGATCAGCCATACAGTCTAACTCTACCCATTAAACTTCATTTCAGGCCATGGTAAAAACCAGAATGCCTTCAGATGATACCAGTTCCAGACTCCAAATTGTGGCAAACACATTGGTGACCATGAACAAAAATTAATCACCCAGTAGAGCTCAGTCCTGGTTTTGTGTGTGTGTGTGTGTGTGTGTGCGCGCCTGCATGTATACCTAAACAAACAACTGGGAGAAAATTAGGTAACTTTGGGTTAGACTGTTTATTATGTGATACTAAGTGTTTTTGGTGGATGTGAACAATGGTTTTATGATCACATAGAAAAATGTCTGTTTTTGAGATCTGCTTGCAATTGTAGCCAAGGTTGAAGTCTCATTATATAAATAATTTGCTTTGATAATATCCAGTCAAATGGGTGTTTATTCACTTTGAATAAAAAGGCAAATATTTAACACAAAATATTATAGTGCTTAATTTTTTGCCTGTGATGTCTCATATGAACCATCAGTTTCTTCATAATCAAATCATTTCATACTGATTTACTTATTCAGTTCAATAAGTGAATGAAGTGAAACATATTAAATCAGTGCTGAGAATGTGTCATGAAGCAAAAACTATAATTAGTCCCAGTTTGTGCACCTGAAATTTGAAAAAAAAAAATAGCCAAATGACCAAGGAATACTTATTTAAGCTTTGATTAAGGCATTTCTTAGCCAAACTGAGTCCTTTTCTTTATGGACTTCATGGTCAATGTCAGGTCAAGGCAACAGGAAAATAGTTTAGATTCAGGGAAATCCAAAGTAAGCACTTTGGAACCAGTGTTTGAGGCCTGAAATAGTCAGTAGGTTAGAATTTGTTCTAAAACCAGAAACAGAGATTCTATGAAGCAGGAACAAAGTCCCAAAGGTCATGGGGACAATTCAGGGTCAGGGAACATATTTAGGAACCAGGTCTCCAGACAAGGAAGGTAGGGAGGAATAACCAGAAGATGAGCACATTTCTACTCAACTACTCTAGTAGGTAGTGTTCCTTCCTCCCTTAACATGTATGTTTTAATTGATCTATTTACTGCTTCTAAATTTCTGAGTGCGCCATAAAACTACTCCCACATTTGAGCCTTTGTACAACACAGCAAACTCCCCCTAGGGTATAATCTCCCCTCTTCTTCAGATTTAGATAAAGTCTTCTAACCTCTCAGGTTTCCATGCCCATAACAATGAATACATTTGATTACATATTTGTCCAAAGTCATAGAACATCACGAGTGAACCATAATGTAACCCATGGAACTTAGGACAAAAATGACATGTCAATATAGGTTCGTCAATTGTAGCAAATGTGCCACTCTGATGGGGGATTTTGATAATGGGGAGGCTATGCATATGTGGAGGCAGTGGATATATGGGAAATCTCTATACTTGCCCCTCAATTTTGCTGTGAATCCAAAACTGCTCTATAAAAATAAAATCTTTAAAAAATCTGGTCTCTAGGCTATGTTATAAATTGTGAAGAACATGACTGGGATTCATAAGGAGAGAGTACATATCAATGAATTTTCTCACAGCTAAGTTTAGAAAAATACAATATTATTTTGCATTCTAAATCTTCTAGTAAAATTCATAAAGGAAAGGAAAAAAAAAGAATCCCTGGCCTTCCAGTGTAATTTTATTTAAATTCAATCCCATTTTCACCTGCCATATAATATGGATGAGAATAAGGTATGGCTTGAAGTTTGAATTCTACCTGTCCCTACTGTTTTACTCTGTAGAATCCCACAAAAAGCCGTAGTAAAATGAAAAACTATTATAATATAAATACGTTCTGCCCAGTAAATCCTCTTCTAGGTTTTAATACAAACGACTCATATCGTAAGGCTCAGAGAGGGTTGGCTATATAACTTTGGAAGCAAATGTAAAATGAAAATGCTAGGCCTCTTGTTAAAAAGAGAGGAATAAGAATACCTTAAAGCTACTAAAATAGGGGCACCTGGGTGGCTGAATCAGTTGAGCACGTGACTCTTGATTTTGGCTCAGGTCATGATTCCAGGGTCATGGGATCAAGCACCCTGTTGGTAAGGTTCTTTCTCTCCCCTGTTCACACTCTCTCTCTAAAAACAACAACAACAAAGCTACTAAAATATCTAGTGCCTCTCTTAGAAATAGTTTATTGCTGATAAAACATAATAGGGGTAACAGTGACCTATGGCAACAGCATAAATTTACAAACTGCATAAAATATTTTTGGTGTCATATTATTTTATAAAATCAATAATACTATTTTTTAAAGGTTACACTTTGACCATGAGCTTTGTAAGATGGTTTTCCACAAAATCAGCTTTTTTGGTCTCCAAAATTTATGATCTAGCCACTTATTTTTTTTAACTTTATGGTACGAAATGTTTATTTTTAATTCATTTTTTTAATTTCAAGTTTTATTTAAATTCTAATTAGTTAACATATATGGTAAAATCAGTTTCAGGTGTAAAATTGAGTGATTCATCACTTACATATAACAGCCACTTATTTTTAATTGATATATTTGAAAAGAAATATCAATTGCTCCTGACAATTGCAAGGTGACAATTTTTCATAATTTTTAATTTTAAGAAGTATCTTTCTGATGTGACTATTCCTGGAGCTGTAAGATTTTTTATAGGCTAAAACTATTGGAATAAATTTTTAAAATAACACTTCAAAATATAAGTTGCATGCATCTATGGTGATTCTCATGCATCAGTGTTTCTACAAATAGTGAACACCCCTTACAAATCAGTTTCTTGCATGTTTGAATACACTTTTATTTATTTATTTTTTTACTTTTTTAATGTTTATTTTTGAGAGAGAGAGAGAGAGAGAGAGAGACAGAGTGTGAGTGGGGGATGGTCAGAGAGAGAGATAGACACAGAATCTGAAACAGGCTCCAGGCTCTGAGCTGTCAGCACAGAGCCCAATGTGGGGCTTGAACTCACAGTGAGATCAGACCCTAGCTGAAGTCGGATGCTTAACCAACTGAGCCACCCAGGTGCTCCTGGATCTACTTTTAAATTTAAGTTTATAGTATGGTATTTTTAATGCTCCTTCTAACATTCCTTATAAATTATGAAGATTCTACAAAACAAAAACAGAAGTGAATTCATAATTTGTACATAATTCAAAGTGCCTGTTTATGAATTCTATTGTTGTATCTTCAATTATAAGTGCCTGAGGGCTTGTGTCGACCAGCATGGCTACTGTTCCCTAATCTATATGCATATCTCTATTTCTCACGCTGATGCTCTGTCTCCCATTAGATTTCACTTATCAAGTTCAAAGGTAAAATTTTCGAGAAATTTCAAACAGCCACAGCAAAGCATATAACCAATCAGGGGTTTTCTGGGAAAGGGCGTGGGCTGCATGACTGCACAGGACCCAGCCCATGAAGCCAGCCCTGGATTTAGGTTCAAGGATGCAAAGTGAATTCCTGTCTGTACATATGACAGAGGAGAACTGAGACCACTGGCATGCTTGGATACATAGATGAGGAAAGTAAAGCTAAAAGGTCAATTCCTGTAGGCTTACAAATGTGGGGGAAAAAAAAGAAAAGAAAAGAAAAGAAAAGAAAAGAAAAGAAAAGAAAAGAAAAGAAAAGCAAGCAAGCAAGCACTCACAGGACAGCTTGAGCCACTTTGAAGTAAGGCTTTGCTCAGGAGGGCTCACTCCATTAGAATGGGATGGAGGTTATCACCAGACTCTCCCTATCTCCAGAGCACACTAGCACAGATCATAAGTAAAATGTAACCCAATGGGTCAAACACTAAAGAATCTGTTTAGATATTCTTCATCCCTTGGGAAGGAGTTACTGACTCATTCATTAAAAAGTACAACCAAACTCAAGTTTTGGATCTAATTATTCCTATATTTTCATTTATAAGTAATTAGCCTAATAGACAGTAACTCATCTAAAATGAAGGAAATTATTCAATCATGTTGCATTGGTATTAAATCAGCAACTATGGAGTTAAGTAATGTCTTCTAAGATCTGAAACAAGGCAAGGATGCCCACTCCTGCCACTTCTATTTGACACAGTACTTGAAGTGTTAGAGCAATTAGATAAGAAAAAGAAATAAAAGGCATCCAAGTGGAAAGAAAAAAAAGTAAAATTGTCTCTGTTTGCAGATGACAGGTTCCTATATGTAAAAACCCTAAAGACTCCATCAAAAAATTATTATAACTAATATACAAATCAGTAAAGGTAAAGGATACAAAATCAAAATACAAAAATTGGTTGTATTCCTATATACTAACAATGAACTATTAGAAAACAAGAAAAGAAAAATAATTCCACTTACACTAGTAACAAAAGGACTAAAATACCTAGGAATAAATTCAAGGAAGGAGATAAAACATCTGCATCCTGAAAACTACAAACATTGATGACAAAATTAAACAAGACACAAACAAATGAAAAGACATCCTGCATTCATTAACTGAGAAACTTATTAAAATGCCCATACTACCCAGAGGAATCTACAGTTTCAATGCAAACCCTATCAACATCCCAATAGTGCTTTTTAAAATATAGTTTTTGTTTGTTTGTTTGTTTGTTTTCCCTCACAACTTTGAGAACACCAGAGAACATATGCCACATTAATTCAGAATCAGCTTCTGGACTATAACAGGAAATAATAACATAAATACCTTCCTCTTCATTAACATGATATTTTGGATCCTGAAACACATTTAGCTGGTTTAGGCTAACAAGGGCCTTTTATTCTTGAGCCTCATGACCAAACACAATGTTTTCATAGCACCAAGAATAAGTTCATCTTTTTCTGCCTTCCTCCCACCTCCTTCCCTCATGTTTTTCCTCCCTCGCTCTCTTTTGTAATGATATATTATATTTTAAAGTTTGTATAGTAAGTGTTTTCCAAAATCTGCCTATGGAACACCTATTCATTCATTATTTATTTGATAAATATTTATCGGGCATTTTATTAGATTCCTAGGACTACCATAACAAAGTACCCACAAGCTGTGTGGCTTAAAATAAAACAAATTTGTTGTATTAGAGGTATGGAAGCTAGAAGACAGTATTCCTTGTGAAACTTGAGGAGAATCCTTCCATGCTTCTTCCTAGCTACCATCCTAGGTAGTTTGGTGACAATCTATGGCTTTTTTTTTTTTTTTTTTGAGCTGCATTACTTAAATCGCCTATCTTCCCGTGACATTCTCAAGGTGTGTCTTCACATTGTCTTCTCCCTGCATATGTCTGTCTCTATGTCTAAATTTCCCTTTTCTATAAGCATGACAGTCATCTTGGACTCAGACCCACCATAATGAACTAATTTTAAATTGATTACTTTTGCAAAGACCCTATTTCCAAAGAAGGTTGCATTCTGTGGTAAGAAGTGGTAGTGGGGGAGGGGGTGGTCAGGAATCCAACATATCTTTTTTTTGGGAGGGGGGCAGCTCAACCTATAATAAACATCAATTATGTTCTAGACACTCTCCTAATGTCAAACATACAGTGGTGAAAATACAGAATCATTCAATTCCAGAGGTGGGAGGCATCAGTAAATAAATATAAAAAAGAAATAAATTATATGATGTCAGGTCGTGATGAATTATAAAAAGAAAACAAAACAAAAACACAAAGGAGAAAAAAAGTATAGGGGGTGTGCCCAGAGTAGGAGATATTTTATATGACCTTTTTAAGAAAGGACTCTCCAAAGAGGTGACATTTTAAAATAAATCTACTTAGACTGAGAGGCTAGACATGCAAGTACCAGGTGGGAGAGTACTCTGGGCAAAGAAGATGTCCTGTGCAAAGATTCTGAAATTGGAGGGTACTTGGCATGGTTGAGAAACAGCAAGGGACCCAAGGTGGTAGCAGAGGAACCAAGTGGAAGGATGCTAGGATATAGGGATCCTAGGAATAACCAGTGAGATGGGCAGAGAAGCATGTAAAAATGTTCCTTGATGCAAACAAAGAAGAATGTATAACAAAATATAACATGCATATATACATGTATGACTTTCTGAGTTGTGTGTGTGTGTGTGTGTGTGTGTGTGTGTTTTAAGTTTATTTATTTATTTTCAGAGAGAGTGAAAGGGCACCTTTCTGAGTCGGGGAAGGTCAATGAGAGAGAGAGAAGGAGAGAAACAGAATCCCAAGAAAGCTCTGCACTGTCAGTGCAGAACTGGATGCGGGGCTCGAAACCACAAACTGTGTGACCATGACCTGAGCCAAAATCAAGAGGCAGAGATGTAACCGACGGAGACACCCAGGCGCCCCAGTGACTTTTGTGATTCAGCTTTCTACTAAATTCACCTGGTCTGTTTAAATCACTATTAAGTTCTGTTCTTGCCACTGTAAAAATGTTCACTATTTAAAATGCCTGCGAAATTTTATTTTTCTAATATGCTTCACTTGCCTTGATCTAATGTGATCATTTCACATAATTTCTTTAAATCCCCATTTCTTTGAATTATTATAAACAATGCAATTTGTTTAATTTTTCCCATTTCACTGACTGTGGCAACATTTCCTGTTTGTTTTTCCTTTCAAATTCTGGCATCTCTTCAAACTTCAGTCTGATCTGTGTCCTATTTCTTTTACTCAGCTGAATGGAAAATTTACCAAATATCATTGGAATATTTGCTTTTATGCATAAAGTTCTGGAATTTAAATTTAAAAATGTCGATGTCTCTTTTATACCTACCTATAATTCCCATTATATATCTTCCTATCCATTGATGCGGTGGCTCACAGAAACTGAAGAATACAGTTTTGCATGTGAATTATCTCAACAATACTATGAAGGCTGTGATTACTGTTTTTACTTAGAGTAAGTTCTCTCTAGTGGAACTCAAGCACACTTCAATGTTCTTTTCCAGATACATTTGTTGATATCAAACTAAATTACTAAATTAAAAGAGAGTGGGGTGCCTGGGTGGCTCAGTCGGTTAAGCATCCGACTTCGGCTAAGGTCACGATCTTACGGTCCGTGAGTTCAAGCCCCTCGTCAGGCTCTGGGCTGATGGCTCAGAGCCTGGAGCCTGCTTCTGATTCTGTGTCTCCCTCTCTCTCTGCCCCTCCCCTGTTCATGCTCTGTCCCTCTCTGTCCCAAAAATAAATAAACGTTAAAAAAAATTTAAAAATAAAAAATAAATTAAAAGAGAGTGAATAACAATAGGGCTAACTCTTTGAGTAACATTTGTGGTAAAGTTTGCACACTGGAAATAAATAACATTTCAGCAATACTACTACTTTAAGTTGTCCCTTTTACTTCATTAGATGTCTGTAAGGTCAGTAATGTGTCCTTTTTCATGACTGATTTTAGTAACTTGAGTATTTTCTCATTTTTTCTTAGCCTAGCTTCTAAATAGTGATTTGTCAGTTTTCTTTTTGTTGTTTGAATAATCAATATTTGATTTTATTGATTTTTCTAATATGTTTTCAATGGCTTTATTAAAATGTAATTGACATGGCATACATTCACAGATGTACAGTATAAAATTCAAGGTTTTTTTGCACTATATTCACTGAGTTGTGCAATGATGACCACAAATAATTGTAGAAAGTTTTTATTATTATATCAAAAAGAAACACCATACCTTCAGCTTTCAATTTCCAGTTTCCTCTATATCTCCCAGCCCAAGGCAACCACTACTTTCTCTCTATGTTTTGCCCATTCTGGACATTTCTTATAAATGGAATCACACAATATATGTCCATTTGTAACTAGCTTCTTTCACTTAGCATAATGTTTCAAGATTCATCCATAGTGCAGTATATATCAGATTTTATCCATGTTGGGGTGGCCAAATGATATTTCATTATATGGATACAGCACCTATTATTTACCCATTTTTCAGCTGATGAATATATGAACAGTTTCCAACTTTTGTCTATTACGAGTAAGGCTGCTATGCACATGTATACATTTTTATGTGGACATCATGTTTTCATTCTCTTGGAAATATACTAGGATAAAATTACCCAAATAAAGCCCACGGAGTACTAGGGGCACCTCATGGTCATACCACTTTCCTTCAGCAGAGTCGAAATCTCTGTAACTTACTACACCCCTCTCTTCAGAAAGAACAAGGCAAAACTTTGCATTCATTGAGTGTCTAACAAGCTATCATTCTATTTTACATGTTATTTAAAACATATTAAGTGCATATTAATTCCTCTGTGTATAAACTAAAGGACTGCAATTGTAGAAATTATGACTTACCCAGTGTCACAGGAAGAGTAAATGGTAAATGTGAACCTGGATTATAAAACAAGATTCGGTTCAAGCTTATTCCACTTGCCCGAGTTGTTTAAGAGTGACCATAGCTAAAAAATATTCTTGTCATACACCTTGAAGAAGGTATCATTTTTACATTCTTTTTTACACATGACTAGACAGACACAGGGAAATAAAGTATCTTGCCCCAAACCAGATATCTGGATAGCAAAAGATGAGATTGATTCCTGAGCCCAGGCTCACTCAGAACCTGACTTTGCTGCTTTGGGCAGGGAGGAATTAATTTTGTTGAAAAGCCAACAGGGGCATTCCATTTGTGGAGAAAAATTAATATATACACAGCAAAAGAGGAAAGGAAAAAACGGGGTAGGAAGTTTGGCATTAAGAACTGATTATAGGAGTGAATAGACTTCTGTTTCCAAATAAAACCATGATGCTATGCTAATAAGGAGGCCATATTCAATCCAATTTCAAAGCTTGCATAAAAGAGGAGAGAAATTCTCAAGCCCGTTGTAGCTACATGACTTTATGAGCATCATCTCTACTTTTTGAGAATATATAATAGTTTCATTTTTTCTGGAAATCTGTATTTTCTGTCTGAATTTCACACAAATGAGCACACTAAATTACTTGCATAAGAACAACAAGAAAAGAACAGATGGCTGTTTGCCTAAGTGTCTTTTATGTTCTGAATGTAGATGTAATTCATTATGTGTGGCCTCTTATAGGAGCTTCAAAACAATAGAAATTCAAAAGGCAAAAAAAAGGTGTTAAAATTACTGATTTAGATCAAAGAGATATTTATTGGTGTATAGACACTCTAAGAAGATATTGATAAAAACTGCAAGGTGCAGAAATATATGTGTAATATGATAACACTTGTGCACATGTGAACAATTACAGAACAATGCTTACCTGTGAATAAACATATATGGATCAAAGACATAAAACATGGATGGGAAAGATATACTCTACTTTTAAGGTAGTGGTTGCTTCTAGTAAAGGACTCTGAAGAAGTCTAAAGAAGACAAAGGATGCCTGGGTATCTCACTCAGTTGAGTGTCTTGACTTCAACTCAGGTCATGATCTCTCAGTCTGTGGGTTCGAGCCCCATATCACGCTCTATGCTGACAGCTCAGAACCTGGAGTCGGCTTCAGATTCTGTGTCTCCCTCTCTCTCTGACCCTCCCCCACTCATGCTCTGTCTCTCTCCATCTCTCAAAAATGAATAAACATTAAAAAATTTAAAAAAAGAAGTATAGGGGCGCCTGGGTGGCTCAGTCGGTTGGGCGGCTGATTTCGGCTCAGGTCATGATCTCACAGCTCATGAGTTCAAGCCCCACGTCGGGCTCTGTGCTGACAGTTCAGAGCCCGGAGCCTGCTTCAGGTTCTGTGTCTCCCTCTCTCTCTACCCCTCCCACGCTCACGCTCTGTCTCTCTCTCTCTCTCTCAAAAATAAACATTAAAAAAAAATTTAAAAATAAATAAAAAATAAAGAAGTATAAAGAGGACTTCAACTGTAAACGTATTACTTTGTCTCTTAAAAATATCTTGAATAAACATGGCAAAATACTGAAATATGTTAGCATTTTAATAACATAAGCATATGTTGGTTTAAAGATGCCTCTCCTTTGACCTAATAATTTAACTCCTGGAAATCTATATCATAAAAATAAAAGTGTCAATGCACCAGTATTGAAATAACTTTATATGTGGAATTGAAAAAAGTGAGACCTGTAAAAACAGAATGAAATGGTGGTTATCAGAGGATTTTAGAGGCAAAACTGTGGAATAAGAGTGATGGTGTTTAAGGGCAAAAATGTGGAGTGAGTGGTAAATAAGCCACAGAGATATAATGTACAGCACAATGAATATAGATAATATCACACTATAATTATGAAATGTGGTAAATATCGTTACATCAGCAACATATAAATGTACCGAGGTAACACTGCACGTCTTAAACTTATACAATGTAAGATATAAAATTTATTCAATAAAAATACAACATCAATCAATAAAATAAATACTGAAATGACTCAATAGATCATGTTATATCCATATCATGCAATGAATTTCAAAACAGGAGAGGATTTGGAGTGATTTCCATAAGAAAACATGATTTCTATATTGACAAAGCAAAGCAAAAGTTGGACCAATATGTATATGTTTTCTGTTAAATTATCATGGCAAAAGTATGTGAACATAAAAAAATATGTGTAAAGAATTAATACTGAGCATGGAGTGGAGTGTAAACAGATTATCTAAGAGACCCAAGAAACAAGTGGAAGTCATAATTCAAACTTTGACTATTCACTATAATTTTACATCTCTTCGGTTTTTTCTCATGGGGTCTGAGGTGAGATGCTAGAGTGGGAAATTTTTTTTTTAAATGATCTCCAAAAACAGAAGTATTGAAGATATGTATCATTTATACTAACTTGCAAGTTGATTATTTATACTATATCTTCTTTTACTTAAATAAACATTTAAAGCAAATCTAAAATGTGCATTAACTTATTAAAATTATCATTGACTCACTTTATATAAATTTGAAAAATCGGCAGAAATTTTTTTGCAATAAAATCCCAGGAGGCAGCCCTCATCCGATGAATGAGTGCTCAGTGTGGAGATACAAAGGCAGCATCATCTTCCTCATTTTTTTTCTTTTTTTGCAAAAAATTTGACTTTGCAAAAATTAATCAGAGATCTATATAGCAACAAATATACATCTAATTTATATCAAGAAGAAGACCACAACAGTGTTTCATATCAGAACTCAAAGCCAGTAAAGAGTGAAGCTCAAAGCAAGGACTGGAGTGCTGACGCTTATTTGGAAGTTACCATGAAGGAATGAGGACGTAGAAAAAAAAATGTGAGGTGAGAAAAAATGATGGGATGCATGACTTTGGTGGCTTCTGCTGCTTGATACTCTAAGATAAGAAACAGCAGGTGGTTCTGCAGGTGCATTCACTTGGCCCTTGGAAATTTCCCATACGGACAACAGAAAGAAACCATTCCAAACCAAAAATGTATCTACCTGGCTCCCTCCTATCTCCTCTTCCTCACTGGTTAAGTTCACTCTATAGGGAATGAACGTCTTTGCGCTTCATATCTCCATCTAAAGCTTCCTTCAGTGGGCCCTCAGTATGTCAGGTCCCATACCCTATGATGTCATGCTTTATTCAAATTTGAAAGTGGAGGAGCAACACAGAATGGGTGGAACACAGACAAAGTGAAAGAACAAAACAAGAGCAAGGACAAGAAGGGGTAGTTGAGGGAATCACAGAAAGTACACAAAGGCTCTGTCTACCACAAGCAGCTCGAGTCAGAATGCAAATACAGACTACTCACTCTGTTAGAGCTATTAGAATATTGCCTTTTGGCAGAAAAAAAAATATTTGTACAGAGTAATAACAAAATAAACTTGACCAATTTTGTTTGGGACTGTGAAATAATTCAAGAGTATAGGAAAATTCATCAATAAAGAAAAAAAAATCTCGTAAGTGGATCTGACATAAAGAGGCCAAATGGTAGAATTTGTTTATTCAAAGTTTAACAATATATTCCAGTGAGTTAAACAGAATATTTTTTATTTAAAACTTAAATAATACCTAAAATTTTTAAATAATTGTATTTTAATATGAGAGATATATTCTAATAACATTTTTGAGGAGGCTTCATTACCAAAACCAGATAATGATGTTTCAGAACCAAGAGGCCCTTGCTATCTTGAATCAGCTTGCCACTCCACTTTAGCATACCAAAACGGTGGGTTTGAAATATGATTCAAATTATTTCTCTCTGGATAATACTATAGTTTCCAAAATTTTTTAGGCAGAACAGTAGTAGGTTCAAAGGCCTTACGGCTAGGTCGAGTTTGACACATTTAAAGACCAGAAATAAGGCAATATGGCTAGATAATACATAGACTCTATGGATGGGTTTTGTTATTATTTTAAGTTTAAAAGAGAAGCTAATAAAATGTACATTTAACACAAAGTATCGGCTGCCATGTCTATTAGTGTGTGGTGAGAATGGGAGCTTAGACATGATTCAAAAGAGCTGCCTCCCAGGAATTTGTGCCATCTATGGAGGCGGCTCTCATCCATGAATGAGTGCTCCAGAGGAGATGCAACGGCACCATCATTTTCTTTAACTTACTACTATTCTGATGGGCCATCCCAACTTCATATTACCTCTGGGATTGGCTGGAAACTTTGTGGCATCTGCTGCACAACTAAATTTCCCCTGTGCCACATCCCACTTCCTTTCTTCCTTCACAGGTATTGTTCTAGAAGCTCTCCCCTTAATCTTCCTGAATGTACCGCTTCAGAGTCTACTTCTAGGAAGCAGATAAAAGCCATAGATTTTGTTCAATTTCAATATACATAATGAAATAAATATACATTTCCTCATTTGTCCTATCCAAGGCCAATACTAAAAAAAAAAGAATACTTAATAAAGCACCTAAAATCTAGTGGAGGTCCATGCAGCATGAGAGAATACTCAGGAGTAAATTAATCAAGTCAAAAGATGCTATCTGAAGGCACCCAAATTGAAGCTGCTTCAGATTTCACAGTAATCTGATTTGACTGCTCTGAATAGCCAGCTTATATCCAATGATTGATAGGTGTTAGAAGGTAAAAGCAAGCCCGTCTCAGCCCAACTGAAGACTTACTCTGATGTGCTAGTCTAGCTCCCAACATGTCTAGGATTTAGGCCAACGCTGCCACAATTCCTTCTGACCTCTTCATCTGCCCATGCCTGTTTCCTTCCACTCACTCATGAAAGTAATGATCTCAAGTGCACTCCCTAATAAAAAGTCCTGCATGCTAAATTGCGTCTCAGAATCCACTTCCCTGGGCACCCAATTTGTGATAGCATTTATAATCTGATGCTTTAAAAATTGATACAGCCTTAAAAAAGAAGAAAATCCTGCCACTTGCACCAACAAAGTTGAACCTGGGGAACATTACATTAAGTAAAACAAGCCAGGTGCAGAAAGGCAAATACTGCATGATCTCACTTATATGTGGAACTAAAAAAGTCGAATTCATAAAAGCAGAGAGGATATCAATAGTTTCCAGAGGCTGAGAGGTGGGGGGAAATGGGGAGATGTTTTCCAAAGGGTACAACAGTTCAGTTCTGAAGGATGAATAAGTTTAGAGATCTAATGTACATCATGGTGACTATGGTTAATAATATTGTGATATATGTGAAATTGGTTAAGAGAGTTGATCACACCACAAGAAAGGAATTGTAACTACATGAGGTGATAGGTATGTTAATTAGCCTGACTACAGTAATCATTCACATTATATGTATGCCAAGATACACTACCATACATTTTAAATACATGCAGTTTTTATTTGTCAGCTACACTTCCATAAAGATAGAAAAAGTAAAAATTACAAAATTTAAAATATTGATATATAGAGAAGGTCAATAATCTGGAGAATAGGAAACTATAAAAGGGAGAGTCACATCTCCAAGGGGAGTCAAATATTACTCTATTTAAATTCTGTCAGCAATTATTTATTGAATACTTCCTACATGCCAGACACAGGTTTCTGTTCTGGAGAAACAAAGATGAAGAAAGAGAAGCACAGGTCATAGTTTCAGAGAGCTTACAGTCTAGTGAGTCAGATGGACACCAATCAATCATAGACGTGAAATTATACAACACAGTGAAACAATAAACAATGAGTGCACGTGACAGGGAAACTAAAGAGTCAGAAAAGCTTTCCAAGAGAGTCAAAATTTGAACTGAAATATAAGATGAGTAACATTAAAAAGATTCAAGGAGGTGCCTGGGTGGCTCAGTTGGTCAAGCATCTGACTCTTGACTTCTGTTCAGGTCATGATCTCACAGTTCGTGGTATCAAGTCCTGTATCTGGCTCTGCACTGTCAGTGCTTGAGATTCTTTCATAGTCTCTCTCTCTCTCTCAAAATAAATAAATACACTTTTTAAAAAAAGATGCAGAGTATGGTAATTGGAAAGAATTTGGGGCAGAAGGAAAGTATGTGCAAAGGCAGGCAAGAGTATGACATATGCAAGAAACTCTAAAGAGACCAATGTGGTACAGCTCCCATTTATGCAGGAAGAGTTGTCAGAAATGACACTGGAGGCCTAGGAAAAGACTTAATCCTGTACGACATTCTAACCAGTGTATTAGCTTAGAACAATGAGAATGAGTATGAAGAGTGTGAACAAAGGAAAACTGAACAATCAACCTTAAACACACAAGAATTTATTTGTCTTGCTTAGTAAAGAATACAGCAATATATAATCCACGGCTAGAGCATTTATTTAAAAATGTCATAAAAAATCCAGAAACCCTCTATTTTCCTGTCTTCAAATCCTTAGCATATGGTATTTAGCCTGTGATAGGATAATTGCTGTCATCTCCAAAACATGGAATGGAAGGGAAGGGCATAAAGGGCAATGTCAAACACAACCTTACCGGGATACGTCTGATTATACTACATTTGCCAGAACTTAATAGCTGGGCATAATTTGGCAACACCAAGCTGCAAAAAGGGTTATGAAATTTGAGTATTTTGTTTTGTCAGGCTTTATTATAGGAATCAAGGGAAAGGGTATCTCTGAAAGTCTTTTGCAGCAGCCAACAGAAAAAGCCAGAGAAGCAGGAGGAAAGTGAAAAAAAATATGGTGTCTTTATAATTAATTTTTTTTCAAGATTGATAAAGTTGTTAATAGTGTTTAGTGCCACCAAAAGTTTAAGCAAAATGGTAATTAAAATAACTCAATGCATTCAGAGACAAATAGGCCAATGGTAACATTAGGGAGAGTTGTTGGCATGGAGTGAAGGTGAAGCAGCCAGATTGGATTGATGAACAAGAAGAGATAAAAACACAGAAGCATTGAATATATGTGGGCTAACTGGCTGTGAAGGAGAGGAGAGAGGATCATAATTGGAAATTGAAATGAGTTGGAAAGGCTGCTTGGTTTTGGCCCATTTATATTTTACATGTGCAGTGCAAGGATGCTTACCCCCTAATGTTCAAATCCATATGGATTTCCACAACGGAGAGAAATAGGTTGACAATACAGAGGAAAGAGAATGAACAATACACATTGTTAGAGCCTGAGATGATGAAAGAATATGACATTCAGAGTGCAGGTGGAGGAGGGATTGGTGTGGAAGGAGGTCTCCCAACTCCCATATTACAAAGTAAGGGGAAAAAAAAGAGTAAGGGCTCAGTTGCAGTGATGTATGCAGGTTTACAGTAAAAGTTGAGAGTTCTGCATTTTAAAAAAGTTGAGGATTCTGGTTGATGGCTAAATGCTTTAGAACTAGAAAATGCATTTGTCTACTGAAAATGTGGAGGATAATGTGAAGGTTGGAAGGGAGTAAGCACAGGCAGTATGAGGAGATAAGAGAAGGTGTAAAGCAGTTGCTGATAAAATAGATTGTCAGGAGAAAAGTAACAGTATGTAATAAGATGGTAATTACAATGAAGGCATATACTAACTTGTGATGGTTACCATGTATTTATAATTCTTACATGTTGCACAGTGTGCTCTTTTCCCCCTAGGAGTTCTCTTTTGCCCATATATAAGCAAAGAGAAAGAAGATAACAGAACTTGGATTTGTCAAATGTACACAAAATTATGGAGAATTTAGAAAATGTAGAGTAAAAACAAGTAACTACTTAAGCTATTTTAGTCAAGCCTAAATAGTAAGGGAAGGGAAAACAAGGCAGGCGTGACAAGAAATAAAACAAGAGGGAGAATTTTGTTATCAATGGCGTAACGAATACAGAACCAAATAGCCTCAATGAGGTTAGAAAATTATTACACTTGTCTATTTTTGCTTCTGTTGCTTGTACTTTTGGTGTCATAACCAAAACTCATGGCCCAAACCAGTATTGAGAATCTTCTCTCCTATATTTTCTTCTAGGAGTTTTACAGTTTCAGGTCTCATGTTTAAGTTTTTGATCCATTTTGAGTTGATTTTTGTGTATGATGCAAGATAAAGACCCAACTGCATTCTTTGGCATGTAGTTTTTGTTTTTCCCAGCATCATTTGTTGAAGTGACTACCCTTTTCCTTTTGTGTATTCTTGGCTCCTATATAGTCAAAGATAAGTTGACTACATATGCATGGGTTTATTTCTGAGCTCTCTATTTTGTTCCATTGGCCTATATATCTGTTTTTATGCCAGTACCATACTGTTTTACTTATTGTAGCTTTGTAATATGTTCTGAAATCAAGAAATGTGATGTCTCCAGCTTTGTTCTTTCTCAAGACTGCTGTGGCTATTTGTGAAAGCAGAAGGGCAAATACTGCATGATCCCACATGTATGAGGTAAAATAGGTCAACATATAGAAATAGAGAGTAGAATAATGGTTTCCAGGGGCTGGGGAAAGAGAGAACTGGGGAGTTATTGTTCAGTGGGCATAAAGTTTCAGTTATATAAGATGACTAAGTTCTAGAGATCTGCTGTGTAACTTTTTGCCTATTGTTAACAATACTTTATGTATACATAAAAACATTTTAGGAGTAGATCTCCTGACAGTAGGTCTCATGTTTGGTGTTTTTACACAATTTAAAAAATAATTACAGTGGTAATGATGAAATAATAAGCAATAAATAACAAGTGTTGGTGAGGATGTGGAGAAAAAGGGAACCCTCATGTACTGTTGGTGGGAATGTAAATTGGTACTTCCAAGGAGGAAAACAGTATAGAGTTTTCTTAAAAAAATTTAAAATAGAAATCCCATATAATCCAATAATTAAACTACTGGGTGTTCACCCCTCCTTAAAAAATTAAAACACTAATTTGAAAAGATATATGCAGCTCTATGTTAATTGCAACATTATTTTAAAAAGCCAAGATATGGGGGGGTCGGAGGGAAGATGACAGCGTAGGAGGGCGCTGGGCTTACCGCGCGTCCTGCTGATCACTTAGATTCCACCTACACCTGCCTAAATAACCCAGAAAACCGCCAGAGGATTAGCAGAACGGAGTTTTCGGGGCCAAGCGCAGACGAGAGGCCCATGGAAGAGGGTAGGAAGGGCAGCGAGGCGGTGCACGCTCCACGGACTGGTGGGAGGGAGCCGGGGCGGAGGGGCGGCTCGCCGGCCAAGCAGAGACCCCGAGTCTGGCAGGCAAAAGCGGAGGGGCCTCATGGACTATGTTCCGACAGCAAGCGCGACTTAGCGTCTGGGAGGTCATAAGTTAACAGCTCTGCTCAGAAAGCGGGAAGGCTGGAGGACAAAGGGAGGGAGAGCTGCTGAGCCCCCGGACGACAGAGCTCAGCTTGGCGGGGAACAAAGGCGCTCGCCAGCACCATCTCCCTCCCCCATCCCCCAGCCAAAATCCCAAAGAGAACCAGTTCCTGCCAGGGAACTTGCTCACTCCACGCAAACACCCAACTCTGTGCTTCTGCAGAGCCAAACCTCCGGCAGCGGATCTGACTTCCTCCCGCTGCCACAGGGCCCCTCCTGAAGTGGATCACCTAAGGAGAAGCAAGCTAAGCCTGCCCCTCCTGCCCCCATGCACCTTGCCTACCCACCCCAGCTAATACGCGAGATCCCCAGCACCACAAGTCTGGCAGTGTGCAAGTAGCCCAGACGGGCCACGCCACCCCACAGTGAATCCTGCCCCTAGGAGAGGGGAAGAGAAGGCACACACCAGTCTGACTGTGGCCCCAGCGGTGGTCTGGGGGCAGATATCAGGGTGGACTGCGGCCCCGCCCACCAACTCCAGTTATACACCACAGCACAGGGGAAGTGCCCTGCATGTCCTCACCACTCCAGGGACTATCCAAAATGACCAAACGGAAGAATTCCCCTCAGAAGAATCTCCAGGAAATAACAACAGCTAATGAACTGATCAAAAAGGATTTAAATAATATAACAGAAAGTGAATTTAGAATAATAGTCATAAAATTAATCGCTGGGCTTGAAAACAGCATAGAGGACAGCAGAGAATCTCTTGCCACAGAGATCAAGGGACTAAGGAACTGTCACGAGGAGCTGAAAAGCGCTTTAAACGAAATGCAAAACAAAATGGAAACGACGAAGCTTGGATTGAAGAGGCAGAGGAGAGAATAGGTGAACTAGAAGATAAAGTTATGGAAAAAGAGGAAGCTGAGAGAAAGAGAGATAAAAAAATCCAGGAGTATGAGGGGAAAATTAGAGAACTAAGTGATACACTAAAAAGAAATAATATACGCATAATTGGTATCCCAGAGGAGGAAGAGAGAGGGAAGGGTGCTGAAGGGGTACTTGAACAAATTATAGCTGAGAACTTCCCTGAACTGGGGAAGGAAAAAGGCATTGAAATCCAAGAGGCACAGAGAACTCCCTTCAGACGTAACTTGAATCGATCTGCACGACATATCATAGTGAAACTGGCAAAATACAAGGATAAAGAGAAAATTCTGAAAGCAGCAAGGGATAAACATGCCCTCACATATAAAGGGAGACCTATAAGACTCGTGACTGATCTCTCCTTTGAAACTTGGCAGGCCAGAAAGGCTTGGCACGATATCTACAGTGTGCTAAACAGAAAAAATATGCAGCCGAGAATCCTTTATCCAGCAAGTCTGTCATTTAGAATAGAAGGAGAGATAAAGGTCTTCCCAAACAAACAAAAACTGAAGGAATTTGTCACCACGAAACCAGCCCTACAAGAGATCCTAAGGGGGATCCTGTGAGACAAAGTACCAGAGACATCACTACAAGCATAAAACATACAGACATCACAATGACTCTAAACCCATATCTTTCTATAATAACACTGAATGTAAATGGATTAAATGCGCCAACTAAAAGACATAGGGTATCAGAATGGATAAAAAAACAAGACCCATCTATTTGCTGTCTACAAGAGACTCATTTTAGATCTGAGGACACCTTTAGATTGAGAGTGAGGGGATGGAGAACTATTTATCATGCTCCTGGAAGCCAAAAGAAAGCTGGAGTAGCCATACTTATATCAGACAAACTAGACTTTAAATTAAAGGCTGTAACAAGAGATGAAGAAGGGCATTATATAATAATCACAGGGTCTATCCACCAGGAAGAGCTAACTATTATAAATGTCTATGCACCAAATACCCGAGCCCCCAGATATATAAAACAACTACTCATAAACATAAGCAACCTTATTGATAAGAATGTGGTCATTGCAGGGGACTTTAACACCCCACTTACAGAAATGGATAGATCATCTAGACACACAGTCAATAAAGAAACAAGGGCCCTGAATGATACATTGGATCAGATGGACTTGACAGATATATTTAGAACTCTGCATCCCAAAGCAACAGAATATACTTTCTTCTCGAGTGCACATGGAACATTCTCCAAGATAGATCATATACTGGGTCACAAAACAGCCCTTCATAAGTTTACAAGAATTGAAATTATACCATGCATACTTTCAGACCACAATGCTATGAAGCTTGAAATCAACCACAGGAAAAAGTCTGGAAAACCTCCAAAAGCATGGAGGTTAAAGAACACCCTACTAACGAATGAGTGGGTCAACCAGGCAATTAGAGAAGAAATTAAAAAATATATGGAAACAAACGAAAATGAAAATACAACAATCCAAACGCTTTGGGACGCAGCGAAGGCAGTCCTGAGAGGAAAATACATTGCAATCCAGGCCTATCTCAAGAAACAAGAAAAATCCCAAATACAAAATCTAACAGCACACCTAAAGGAAATAGAAGCAGAACAGCAAAGGCAGCCTAAACCCAGCAGAAGAAGAGAAATCATAAAGATCAGAGCAGAAATAAACAATATAGAATCTAAAAAAACTGTAGAGCAGATCAACGAAACCAAGAGTAGGTTTTTTGAAAAAATAAACAAAATTGACAAACCTCTAGCCAGGCTTCTCAAAAAGAAAAGGGAGATGACCTAAATAGATAAAATCATGAATGAAAATGGAATGATTACAACCAATCCCTCAGAGATACAAACAATTATCAGGGAATACTATGAAAAATTATATGCCAACAAATTGGACAACCTGGAAGAAATGGACAAATTCCTAAACACCCACACTCTTCCAAAACTCAATCAGGAGGAAATAGAAAGCTTGAACAGACCCATAACCAGCAAAGAAATTGAATCGGTTATCAAAAATCTCCCAAAAAATAAGAGTCCAGGACCAGATGGCTTCCCAGGGGAGTTCTACCAGACGTTTAAAGCAGAGATAATACCTATCCTTCTCAAGCTGTTCCAAGAAATAGAAAGGGAAGGAAAACTTACAGACTCATTCTACGAAGCCAGTATTACTTTGATTCCTAAACCAGACAGAGACCCAGTAAAAAAAGAGAACTACAGGCCAATATCCCTGATGAATATGGATGCAAAAATTCTCAATAAGATACTAGCAAATCGAATTCAACAGGATATAAAAAGAATTATTCACCATGATCAAGTGGGATTCATTCCTGGGATGCAGGGCTGGTTCAACATTCGCAAATCAATCGATGTGATACATCACATTAACAAAAAAAAAGAGAAGAACCATATGATCCTGTCAATCGATGCAGAAAAGGCCTTTGACAAAATCCAGCACCTTTTCTTAATAAAAACCCTTGAGAAAGTCGGGATAGAAGGGACATACTTAAAGATCATAAAAGCCATTTATGAAAAGCCCACAGCTAACATCATCCTCAACGGGGAAAAACTGAGAGCTTTTTCCCTGAGATCAGGAACACGACAGGGATGCCCACTCTCACTGCTGTTGTTTAACATAGTGCTGTAAGTTCTAGCATCAGCAATCAGACAACAAAAGGAAATCAAAGGCATCAAAATTGGCAAAGATGAAGTCAAGCTTTCGCTTTTTGCAGGTGACATGATATTATACATGGAAAATCCGATAGATTCCACCAAAAGTCTGCTAGAACTGATACATGAATTCAGCAAAGTTGCAGGATACAAAATCAATGTACAGAAATCAGTTGCATTCTTATACACTAACAATGAAGCAAGAGAAAGACAAATAAAGAAACTGATCCCATTCACAACTGCACCACGAAGCATAAAATACCTAGGAATAAATCTAACCAAAGATGTAAAAGATCTGTATGCTGAAAACTATAGAAAGCTTATGAAGGTAATTGAAGAAGATATAAAGAAATGGAAAGACATTCCCTGCTCATGGATTGGAAGAATAAATATTGTCAAAATGTCAATACTACCCAAAGCTATCTACACATTCAATGCAATCCCAATCAAAATTGCACCAGCATTCTTCTCAAAACTAGAACAAGCAATCCTAAAATTCATATGGAACCACAAAAGGCCCCGAATAGCCAAAGTAATTTTGAAGAAGAAGACCAAAGCAGGAGGCATCACAATTCCAGACTTTAGCCTCTACTACAAAGCTGTAATCATCAAGACAGCATGGTATTGGCATAAAAACAGACACATAGACCAATGGAATAGAATAGAAACCCCAGAACTAGACCCACAAATGTATGGGCAACTCATCTTTGACAAAGCAGGAAAGAACATCCAATGGAAAAAAGACAGTCTCTTTAACAAATGGTGCTGGGAGAACTGGACAGCAACATGCAGAAGGTTGAAACTAGACCACTTTCTCACACCATTCACAAAAATAAACTCAAAATGGATAAAGGACCTGAATGTGAGACAGGAAACCATCAAAACCTTAGAGGAGAAAGCAGGAAAAGACCTCTCTGACCTCAGCCGTAGCAATCTCTTACTCGACACATCCCCAAAGGCAAGGGAATTAAAAGCAAAAGTGAATTACTGGGACCTTATGAAGATAAAAAGCTTCTGCACAGCAAAGGAAACAACCAACAAAACTAAAAGGCAACCAATGGAATGGGAAAAGATATTTGCAAATGACATATCGGACAAAGGGCTAGTATCCAAAATCTATAAAGAGCTCACAAAACTCCACACCCGAAAAACAATAACCCAGTGAAGAAATGGGCAGAAAACATGAATAGACACTTCTCTAAAGAAGACATCCGGATGGCCAACAGGCACATGAAAAGATGTTCAACGTCGCTCCTTATCAGGGAAATACAAGTCAAAACCACACTCAGATATTACCTCACGCCAGTCAGAGTGGCCAAAATGAAGAAATCAGGAGACTATAGATGCTGGAGAGGATGTGGAGAAACGGGAACCCTCTTGCACTGTTGGTGGGAATGCAAATTGGTGCAGCCGCTCTGGAAAGCAGTGTGGAGGTTCCTCAGAAAATTAAAAATAGACCTACCCTATGACCCAGCAATAGCACTGCTAGGAATTTACCCAAGGGATACAGGAGTACTGATGCATAGGGGCACTTGTACCCCAATATTTATAGCAGCACTCTCAACAATAGCCAAATTATGGAAAGAGCCTAAATGTCCATCAACTGATGAATGGATAAAGAAATTGTGGTTTATATACACAATGGAATACTACGTGGCAATGAGAAAAAATGAAATATGGCCTTTTGTAGCAACGTGGATGGAACTGGAGAGTGTGATGCTAAGTGAAATAAGCCATACAGAAAAAGACAGATACCATATGGTTTCACTCTTATGTGGATCCTGAGAAACATAACAGAAACCCATGGGGGAGGGGAAGGAAAAAAAAAAAAGAGGTTAGAGTGGGAGAGAGCCAAAGCATAAGAGACTGTTAAAAACTGAGAACAAACTGAGGGTTGATGGGGGTGGGAGGGAGGGGAGGGTGGGTGATGGGTATTGAGGAGGGCACCTTTTGGGATGAGCACTGGGTGTTGTATGGAAACCAATTTGACAGTAAATTTCATATATTAAAAAAAATAAATAAATAAATAAAATAAATAAAGAAAGAAAGAAAGAAAGAAAGAAAAAGCCAAGATATGGAAGAAGTCTAAACATCCATCAATAGATGAATGGATAAAATAATATTTCATAAAAAGGAATGAAATCTTGACATTTGCAACAACGTGGATGGATCTGGAGGGTATAATGCTAACTGAAATAATTCATTCAGAGAAACACAAATGTCATATGATTTCACTAATATGTAGAATACAATAAACAAATGAATACATAAACAAACACAAAACAGAATCAGATCTATATGGTTGCCAGAGGAAGGGAGTTGGGAGGATAGCCAAAATGAGTGAAAGGAGTGGAAAATGGAGACTTACAGTCATGCAATGGGAATAAAAGGCATAGCATAAGGAATATAGTCAATGTAATAACAATGTATGGTGACAGATGGTAGCTACACTTGTGGTGAGGCCAGCATAACATATACAGATATTGAATTACTATGTCATACACCTGAAATTAATGTAATGTTGTGTGTCAACTATCTTCAAATAAAAATTTAAAAAATCTTTTGCCAAACTAAACAATAATAATAAATAATAATAACAATAAGTTATTAACATGAAATATTACGGTTAAAGATCAGTAGAATTACTAATTTAGAAGATGGAATAGTTTAAAAATTTAAAAAATAGACATCAATGGAAGATTATCCTGCTTACTATCATGTGATTTCATCTGCTTTTTATGGGACTATAAAACAAAGAAATACAAAATCACTTTTTGTTTAGCAATGAATAACTCTGAAGTGCCATATTGGGAGGTCTTCAATGAAAGTTACTTCCAAAGTATGCTATTATAGAAGAAGCAACAAGGCTATATACCAATAGACTTACATAGAGGTGCATATATCTTCTTCGTTTGTTGTCTTTATGAATTTGGAAAAATCACATAATATTCATTTCAATTCACTCACAAATAAATTGGGGATAGTAACATATTCCTCCATGGACATTCTCTAATAAGTGAGATCATAAATGTGAATCACTAAGCACAGTGCCTAGCATTTAGTAAAAAAATCAATGCCTATCAATTAATTTTATTCAATATTCTTGAATGATTATTTGGTTGACATGAAAAATTTTATTCATTACAGGAAACATTGCCAAGACATCAATATATAATTAGATTAAGGGAGAAAATGGTCTTAATTTTGTGTCCAGTAGTCATTACAATTTCCTAGCAACCTCATTTAAAATGGGAATGACTTCGTAATTATGCACTTTCACTGAAAATCATGCATGATGATATAAAATATGGCCATTTGGAAAAGGAAATAATTTGCTTCCTTATATTTTATGATGGCAGACTGAACCATCTGAAGTATGGGAAATGTGTTATGGTTATGGTCCTAATATCTGTGAACTGATAAAATGAAAGCACTGAAAAAAAACAAGTAAAATATTAGTTAAGCAAAAGTATACATTTATTTTCAATAAGATAACTAAATATGTGAAGTTTAGTGGAGGTTCATGTGACATGAAATTTGTCTGTTTCCCTTAAATGCCTGAAAAGTTTACTTTTTCAATCAGATCCTTTTCAACATTCTGATGATTCTGTTCAAGCTCATCCCATGTCCTTCCTTGCTTTTTGCCTTTTGATTCCGTTCACCTGGATTTCCACTATCTTAATGGTGTCTTAACTGCTCTTTTATTCTCTACAGCTTTCTAGATCTCTCACAGCTGCTAGACTGACTTTTCTTATAGCTCTGGTTCTGTCTTATTTCTGCTTAGAAACCTTTACAAATTACTCTTATTGTCAATACAGAGTCAAAGCTTTTTAGTTCAGATTTTAAAACCATAGGGACGAGGCAGCATAGACACCCTGAGCTTGTCTTGTCCCTGAAATTCAGCCAGATCAGAACGAAGCCATTTTGAACACCTATGAAATTGATCTGAGGATTAACACAACAATCTGCATAACCTGAGCCACAGAACTTGGCAGGTGCTCAGTGTGGAGAGGTGAACTGAGGGAGAGAAAAGCCATAGAGGGTAGGGAGCTGTTTTTGCAGAGAGAGGACATAGAAAAGAAAGGGAGAGAGTGCAGCATACCGGGATTGTGCAAGAAAAGCACTACCCCAAAAGTAGCTGGAGAGAGAGCGAAAGAGTGACAACACTTGCAGCAGACTGAACAAGAAATCTGTTCCCCAAAACCACTGATGGGAAGAAAAGAGAGGGTCTCAATACCACCAGGATTTGACAAGAAGTGGAGCACAGAATCTAAAGTTTCTGAGCTCGGTGCCTGGTGGAGCTCTAGTGAGGAACCAGGGTGAATCCCTAGGAACAGGCAGGGTCAGAGGGGTCCATGTGCCACATGGGGAAAAGTGGTTCCCTTGCTTGGAGAGAATTTGGTAGAGACCATACAGCCTCCCCGTAGGCAAAAGTCCCAGAGGACCCTGGAGAGCAGCCATGTTTTCTGATATTGGGACAAAGATGCCAGAGTGTGATCAAACCTGGTGCCTGCTGTGCAGTGTGGTTTGCCATATCTCTGAACCTCTGCCACTGCACAGTCACATGAACATTTTCTGGAGCAAGCAGGCACCCAGCCATTGCTCAGTGAGACCCTCCCCCAGAGAGTTGGCGAGGGTCCAAGCTGCAAGGGTCTCTGAAGTTTGGGGATTTGAAACACACCTCATTTGAGATAAAACTCTGGAGGGAGGTGTCACTTGGCAGGCAGACAACATGGACACTGACAGGGTAGAGGCAGGGAGTGGACAGAGGCCTGAGACAAAGGATGGTGCTTGATGTGGGTTGGTGAGAATGCAAACTTCCTGTACCAGAGACTAGGGAGCTGGGTGAAGCCATTTCCATTTCTCTGCTCATGCATACACACACACACACACACACACACACACGGGCTTGCACACCACACTGATCCACCCCAGTAAGCCAAGAAGCACCACCTAGTGCAGTAAGAGCCGTTACACCAAGTCCAGCCCAACTGTGCTCACCAAGCACATTCCCTAGAAGACCAGCACAAATCACTCTACTGCTTAGTGTACAGACTATAGAAGCCTTCATAATTTCAGTTCTAGGGAAACCTGGAGGCAAATTCATTCAGGTTTCATTCTGTTTGCTGGTTAATTTATTTGTTCATTTCATTTATTCTGTTTTTGTTTAATTTTTTTTCTTTTTTTCTCTTGTTTTTTCCTTTTTCTTCCTCATTTTTGGATACAGAAAGAGAAATTTTTATTTTTATTTTTTACTCTACTTTTAATTTTTAATTTTTAAAATTCTATTCCGTTTTATTTCATTTTATTCTATTTTATTGTATAATTGTTTTAATTTTTAAATTTAATTCTTACCATTTTTTTTTCTTTACACCTTTTCTCTATTCTTTTAAGAATTTTTCAACAAGCAGACCAAAACACACCCAGGATCAGGCTTCCTTTACTTGATATTTTGTTTTTAATTTTTTTTTACTATTATTTCTTTACATTATTAATTTGCTTCTTCCTCCAAAATAACAAAACAAAGGAATTCACCCCAAAAGAAAGAAGAGAAAGAAATAACAGCCAGACGCTTAATCAACAGAGATATAAGCAAGATGTCTGAACTAAAATTTAGAACCTATGATAATAAAATACTATCTGGGGTTGAAAAAAGCATAGAATCCCTTTCTGTGGAGATAAAAGAAATAAAATATAGTCAGGATGAAATTTAAAATGATATAAATGAGATGCAAACTTGAATAGATGTCACAGCAAGGATGGACAAAGTAGAGCAATGAATCAGCGATTCAGAAGACAAAATTATGGAGAATAATGAAGCAGGAAAAAAAGGGGGAAAGAAAAGCAAAAGAGCATGATACAAGACTCAGAGAACTCAGCAACTTATTAAAAAGGAATAATATCTGAATCATAGGAGTCCCAGAAGATGAAGAGAGAGAAAAAGGGGCAGGAGGTATATGTGAGCAAATTATAACAGACAACTTTCTTAATCTGGGGAAGGACAGGCATCAAAATCCAAGAATCACAGAGAACTCCCATTAGATTCAACAAAAACCTACCATCACCAAGGCATGTTATAGTCAAATTCACAAAATACACAGACAAGGAAATTATGAAAGCAGCAAGGGCAAAAAAAAGTCTTTAACCTATAAGGGAAGACAGATCAAGTTTGCAGCATACCTATCCATAGAAACTTGGCAGGCAGAAAAGAGTGGCAGGATATATTCAACGTGATACATGAGAAAAATATGCAGCCAAGAATTCTTTACCCAGCAAAGTTGTCATTCAAAATAGAAGGAGAGATGGAGTTTCCCAGGCAAACAAAAACTAAAGGAGTTCGTGACCTCTAAACCAGCCCTGCAAGAAATTTTAAAGGGTGGACCTTTGAGTTGAGAAAAGACAAAACACACAAAAAAGACCAAAAGCAGCAAAGACTAGAAAGGATGAGAGAGCATCATCAGAAACACTAATTCAACAATAAACACAATGGTGCTAAATTCATGTCTTTTAGTACTCACTCTAAATATTAATGGACTAACTGCTCCAATCAAAAGACATATGAGAATGGATAAAAAAAAAAAAAAAAAAAAAACCTATCTTACAAGAGACTCATTTTAACCCTAAAGACACCTGTAGATTGAAAGTAAGGGGGAACTATCTATCATGCTAATTGTCATCAAAAGAAAGCTGGTGTAGCCATACTTACATCAGACAAACTAGAGTTTAAAATAAAAACTGTAAAAAGAGTGAAGAAGGGCATTACAGTGCAACTAAGGGGTCTATCCACCAAGAAGATCTAATAATTATAAATATTTATGCCCCCAATGTGGAAAAAAACAGGTATACAAATCAATCACAAACATAAAGAAACTCATTGATAGTAATACCATAATAGTTGGGGATTTCAACACCCCACTTAAAGCAATGAACAGATCATCTACACAGAAAATCAACAAGGAAACAAAGGCTCTGAATGACCAGATGGACTTAACAGATATATTCAAATCATTTCATCCTAAAGCAGCAGAATATACATTCTTCTCTAGTGCACATGGAACATTCTCCAGAATACATCACATACTAGGTCACAAATAAGTCCTCAACAAGTACAAAAAAATCGAGATCATACCTTGCATATTTTTAGACCACAATGCTGCAAAACTTGAAATCACCCACAAGAAAAAATTTGGAAACACCAAGAATACTTGAAGATTTATGAACATCCCACTAAATAATTAATAGAGTTAAACAAGAAATTAAAGATGAAATTAAAAACTACATGGAAGCCAATAAAAATGATAACACGACAACCCAAAACCTCTGGGATGCAGCAAAGGCAGTCATAAAAGAGAACTATATAGCAATCTAGGCATTTCTAAATAAGGAAGATAGGTCTCAAATACACAATATAACCTTTACTAAAAGATCTGGGAAAAGAACAGCAAATAAAGCCAAAAACCAGAAGAAGAAGAGAAACAATAAAAATTAGAGCAGGGGCACATGGGTGGCTCAGTTGGTTAAGCGTCTGACTTTGGCTCAGGTCATGATCTTGTGGTCCGTGGGTTTGAACCCTGTGTTGGGCTCTGTGCTGACAGCTCGGAGCCTGGAGCCTGTTTCAGATTCTGTGCCTCCCTCTGTCTTCGATCCTCCCCTGCTCATGCTCTGTTTTTCTCTCTCTCTCTCTCAAAAATAAATAAAACATTAAAAAAATATTTTTTAAATAGTGAAAAAATCAATGATATCAACAACAACAACAACAACAACAAAATAAAACAAACAAGGGGGAAAAAAAACAGTAGAGCACATCAATGAAACCAGAAGTTGATTTTTTGAAAGAATTAACAAAGTTGATAAACCCTTAGCCAGGTTAGTCAAAAAGAAAAAGGAAAGGACCCAAATAAATAAAATCACGAATTAAAGAGGAGAGATCACAACCAACACAGCAGAAATACAAACAATAACAAGAGAATATTATGAGTATTTATATGCCAACAAATTGGGCAATCTGGAAGAAATGGACAAAATCCTAGAAATGCAAACTACTGAAACTAAAACAGGAAAAAATAGTAAATTTGAAGAGACCCAGAACCAGTAAAGAAATTGAATCAGTAATCAAAAATCTCCCAAAAAACAAGAGTCCAGGGCTGGATGGCTTTCCAGGGGAATTCTATCAAACACTGAAAGAAGAGTTAACACCTATTCTTTTGAAGCTGTTCCAAAAAAAAAAAAAAAATGGAAGGAAAACTTCGAAACTCATTCTACGAGACCAGCATTACCTTGATTCCAAAACTAGACAAAGACCCCACTAAAAAGGAGAACCACAGACCAATTTCCCTGATGGAAATGGATGCAAAAATTCTCAACAAGATACTAGCCGACCAGGTCCAACAATACATTCAAAGAACTATTCACCACAATCAAGTGAGATGTATACCTAGGATGCATGGCCGGTGTAATATCCACAAATTAATCCATGTGATACATCAGATTAATAAAAGGGTAAGAACCATATGATCCTCTCAATAGAGGTTGAAAAAGCACTTGACAAAATACAGGATCCTTTCTTGATAAAACCCTTCAAAAAAGTAGTGATAGGAGGACCATACCTCAAGATCATAAAGGCCAAATATGAAAGACCCACTGCTACTATCATCCTCAATGGGGAAAAACTGAGAGCTTTCCCCCTAAGGTCAGGAGCACAACAAGGATGTCCATTGTCACCACTGTTATTCAACATAGTGTTAGAAGTCCTAGCCTCAGCAATCAGACAACACAAAGAAATAAAAGGCATCCAAGTCAGCAAGGAGGAAGTCATACTTTCACTCTTTGCAAATGGTATGATACTCTATGTGGAAAACTCAAAAGACTCCACCAAAAAACCACTAGAACTGATACACTAATTCATCAAAGTTGCAGGATATAAAATCAATGTACAGAAATCAGTTGCATTTCTATACCCCAATAATGAAGCAAAAGAAAGAGAAATCAAGGAATCAATCTCATCTACAGTTGCACCAAAACTCATAAAATACCTAAGAATAAACCTAACCAAAGAGGTGAAAAGTCTATACACTGAAAACTATAGAAAGATTATGAAAGAAATTGAAGTAAACAACAACAATAACAACAACAACAAAAAAACAGAAAAACATTATATGCTCATGGATTGGAAGAACAAATATTGTTAAAATGCCAATACTACCTAAAGAGTTATACATAGTCAATGCAATCCCTATCAAAATAATGCCAGCATTTTTCACAGAGCTAGAATAAACAATCCTAAAATTTGTACGGAACCACAAAAAACCTGGAATAGTCAAAGCAATCCTGAAAATAAAAATCAAAGCTGGAGGCATCACAATTCCAGACTTCAAGCTGTATTACAAAGCTATAACCATCAAAACAGTATGGTATTGGCACAAAAGGAGACACATAGATCAATGGAACAGAAGAGAGAACCCCAAAATAGACCCACAGATGTGTGGCCAACTAATATTTGACAAAGTAGGAAAGAATATCCAATAGAAAAAAAGACAGTCTCTTCGGCAAATGGTGTTGGGAAAACTGGACAGCAACATGCAGAAGAATGAACCTGGACCACTGTCTTATTCCATACACAAAAATAAACTCAAAATGGATGAAAGACCTAAATATGAGACAGAAAACCATCAAAACTCTGGAGAAGGAAACAGGCAACAACCTCTTTGACCTTGGCCGCAGCAACTTCTTACTTGGCATGTCTCCAGAGGCAGGAGAAACAAAAGCAAAAATGAACTATTGAGACCTCAAGATAAAAATTTCTGCACTGCAAAGGAAACAATCAGCAAAACTAAAAGACAACTGACACGATAGGAGAAGATATTTGCAGATGACATATCAGGTAAAGGGTTAGTATCCAAAATCTATAAATAACTTATAAAACTCAACACCCAAAAAACAAATAATCCAGTGAAGATATCAAAAGACATGAATAGACACTTTTCCAAAGAAGACATCCAGATGGCTAACAGACGCGTGAAAAAATGCTCAACATTACTACTCATCATGGAAATACAAATCAAAATCACTATGAGATACCACCTCAAACCTGTGAGAATGGCTTAAATTAACAACTCAGGAAACAACAGATGTTGATGAGAATGTGGAGAAAGGGGAACCCTTTTACACTACTGGTGGGAATGCAAACTGGTACAGCCACTCTGGAAAACAGTACAGAGGTTCCTCAAAAATTAAAAATAGAACTACCCTATAACCCAGCAATTGCACGCCTAGGTACTTATCCAAAGGATACAAAAATGCTGATTTGAAGAGACACATGCACTCCAATGTTTATAGCAGCACTATCAACAATAGCCAAAATGTGGAAAATAGCCCAAACGTCCATTGACTGATGAATGGATAAGGATGTGCTATATATATTCAATGGAATATTACTCGGTAATCAAAAAGAATGAAATTTTGCCATTTGCAACAACATGGATGGAAGTAGTGTATATTATGCTGAATGAAATAAGTCAGTCAGAAAAGACAAATATCATATGACTTCACTGATATGTGGAATTTAAAATAGAAAACAGATGAACATAAGGGAAGGGAAGCAAAACTAATATAAAAACAGAGAGGGAGACAAACCATAAGAGACTCTTAAATACAGAGAACAAACTGAGGATTGCTGGCAGGGTGTTGGGTAGGGGGAAGGGCTAAAGGGGTAAGAAGCATTAAGAAGGACACTAGTTGAGATGAGTGCTGAGTGTTATATGTAAGTGATGAATCACTAAGTTCTATTCCTGAAAAAAGTAGGTATTTTTGATATAAATAAAATAAAATAATAAAATAAAACAAAATAAAATAAATGTCAACATAAATAAAATAAAATAAAATAAAATAAAATAAAATAAAATAAAATAAAAACCATAGGGATTTAGCCCCAGTCTACTTTTGAGTCTTGTTTCTCACTGACATATTGAAACCCTATAGATCAACACCAACTAAAATCTTATTTTTCTCCAAAATGTTTTCTAATTACATTAGCCTAAGCTCCTATAAACTCTATCTCTAATGATTAATAGCTCAAATAATAGCTTTATTGTACCCCACATAATAATATATTACTAATACCCATTATTTCTGAGGTTTCAAGGGCCAGAAACGGGAAGAAACTTATTTTAGGCTGATATTGTCCTTTTTCACCATATTGTGGAAGAGGGGAAAGGCACCACAAGGACTCCTCCTAAATGTTGGGGAGACACTAACCAAAGTAATTTAATCTGTCATGCTTTGTTCTGCAAAAGTAAGCTCAAATTCTGGACTTTTTGTGGGGTGGGGTGAAGAACTTCTAACTTAGAGGTAAACATTTCAAACTGTTGGGTTAGGCAATGGATTCTTAGATATGGCATGAGAAGCACAAATGAAAAAGAAAGATAAAGAGAACTTTACAAAATTTAAGCTTTTGTGCCTCACAGGACAACATCAAGAGAATGAAAAGACAAACCACAGAATGGAAGAAAACATATTCAATTAATATATCTGATAAAGGACTTATATCCAGAATATATTTAGATTTCTTAAAACTCCATATATACACATGCACAAAATATAAACAATCAATTTATAAAAATGGGCAAAAGATTAAACACTTACTTCTTCAAAAATATATACAAATGATGGGGCTCCTAGCTGGCTCATTTGGTAGAGCATTTTGAGAGTAGAGATTACTTAAAAATCTTGAAAAGTAGATATGTTTATATACACATATACATACACAAGTGATTAATATGCACATGAAAAGATGGTAAGCAACATTACTGATTAGATAATGCCAATCAAAACCACAATGATATACCAGTTAATAACCACTGGGATGGCTCAAATAAAGATAGCAATGATAGTAGTTGTTAATGAGGATATATGACAAATTAAAGCTCATACACTGCTGATCAGAATATAAAATTTTGCAGCTACTTTGGAAAACATTGTGACAGTTCCATATAATACTAAACACAGAGTTATTATCTAACCCAGTCATTCCACTCCTAAGTATATGCCCAAGATAAATGAAAACATACATCCACACAAAAACATACACACAAATAGTTCATTGCCACGTTACTCATAACAATCAAAGAATTGAAACAAATGTCCATCAAATGATGGATTAAATGTGGTGTATCCATACAATGTGATATTATTCAGCAATAAAAAGGGATGAAATTTTGATACATATCACAACATAATCATATCACAATAGATTAAATAGATAATAGATAATCCTATAGAAATAGAAATAGATTGCCAGAAACTGGGAGAGGACAAGAGAATGGGGAGTGACTAGTAATGGGTCCAAGGCTGCTCTATGATGTGATGAAATTAGAGTAATGGTGGCACGACTCTGTAAATATATTAAAACACATTAGTTTGTACACTTGTAAAAAAATGAATTTTGTAGTAGAATTGTACTTCAATAAAGCTTTTTTAAATTGGTTTCTGTTAGATGAATTCTATGAATATATTATTATTGGAGGAATTTGTGTAAAAGTTTACCACAAACCAATGCAGTAGAGTCACAGCCACTTAGAGAAGCTGTTAACATTGAAGGCGAGGTGATGGAATGCCAGGAAAGATAGAGCAGCAGTATAAAGTCACCTTTGGTAAAGTAACAATTTAGGTGATTTCATCTTTGTTTCTTCCAGTCTTTTTTTTTACTAAATGTTTTAACGAGTATACAATGAATGAGGTGGAATCTAGTAGATAATTCTTTCCCATTCTCTCAGTTTTAGTCACTTTTTGCATAAGGCTGTTGTAGAATTAAATGATACAATTAAAACATTGGTTACTCCTATGTTGACATTAGAAGCAACTAATGATAATGCTGCAGTTAGAGAAAATCTGTAAGAGAAAATTATCTTACTGAGTTAATCAACTAGTTACTCTATTTCTCAGCAAAATTTGAAAAGAGTTAAAGGTTAAAGATTCCTGCAAGCTCCGATGACCAAAAATCACGTCTTGATCCTAACGCAAACATTTTTCTTTCCAAACGTGAAACTGCACAACATACACATACTGTTAGAGAGCATTCCCACGTACTATAATAGTGGTGCTGTTGATTACTGTGGCAGTGGTTGTAGTGGTGGTCATAGAAATTGGGGTGGTGGTGGTGATGTTCTAGAGAGGTGATTCTCTAACCTGTCAGCACACTAGAATCATCTGGGGGTAGCTGTTGTACTTCAATTTCTGACTACCCCCCCCCCGCAAATGACTATTCTGTATATCTGAGCTGAGGCTTAGGAATCTCTCTTGCAAAACTTACGTGGGGAGATTTTCTTGCAGACAGTATGCAAACTAGCATTTAGGGACAAACTGTCTAGATCTCACTAAAGCACTACTAGCCTGTAAGTACCTTTTAGCACACCTACTGAATAATATTCAAAGCAATTGTGCACTCTGCTTTATAAGAGTTAAGGATTCACATAAAGCTTCTATTATGAAGTATTTTTTAGATAAGCATAAATACAAAAGGAGAAAGAATCAAAATAAAGACTGCATCATCCTTTGTGTATATTTTTGTAATTTTTAGATCTCAACCACCATCTTTCAGGAGAAAATTATAAACCCATTATTATTCAAAATTAAAAATTAAATAGATGATATGATTAAACACTACCTGCCTGGAATAATTTACATATCAGTACGGGGACCAGAGAGAATTATCTGCCTTTTCCAAAGTCATTCTCTTTCATGGTTTTAGAATTGGGATTTTAACTCTTTTGAACTTGAACTTGAATACATTTTATTAAACTATACTGTTTCTTATATAATTAAAGAATTATAGGATTTATTTCTTGAGTTTTTTTTTTCCTATAATATTAAAAATCAAGTAATTCCTTTCAAAACATCATTGTCATGAATATTGTTCACAGGGAATAAAGCAGTTTGGACATTCAAGAAATCTGTAATAATACAAGGCTTTCAACCTATGCTATTTAGTTAACTAAATCTTCTTCCCAGATCCTGACTGACACCTTGTCACCAGGCCCATCAACCCTATACTTTAAAGCTCCAGCATAATTAGTTCATATTATTATGAAGCAATTGAACGTTATATATTTTATGTCATTCTTAGCCATTCATAAATGGCTAGCCACTTTTAGTATTTATAAGAAATATAAGCTATTCAAAATGGCTTATTCTGTGGAAAATATATTTCTTTTGTCTTTTATTGCTTTTTTAAGATAACTTTACTGGATAGTACCAGAGTAATTCACACCAATTACCACACTATCATTCAAGAAGTGGCAAAATGCTTTAGAGATATATAAATATCACGTTGATAGAAGAAATTTATAATATTTGTTCCCAGAGTCATCTTGTAAAATTGTATTTTCATAATAAAAGTTCTCTAAACTATACCTTCTGGCAATTGATTACTTCTTCTCTATACAAAGCTGCTTATGGCACTGGGTAATTACCAATATTTGAAAAGAGCTTTCATACACTTGGCATTTATAGCAAGTAAACTGCCGTTTGTGTTTTATCTGACAATGTTCCTAAAGAGATAATTTTATTACATTTTTTGACATTTTACTTTTAATATTCCTTGGAAAACTAGAACCATGTCAATAATAATCACTGACTACTTAGGCCACACACACAAAAAAATGTATGTTGCAGCTTGGAACAAATAGAACAAACCTAGCAAGTTTTTTCACTGGAAGAGAAAAAAACTGACCCTAACATGGCCCCAGGAGACACTAGACATACATACACACACACACACACACACACACACACACACACACACACACACACACATATATATGATGTGTGTACATACATATATAGGATGTATATATATATATATGTATATATATGTATATCTTATTGATAATATTATTAAAAAGAAATATAAATAATTTCATGAGAAAAGCAGTTGCCTGGGAAATAGACAGTAAATCCTGAAAGTGGAAATTAACACATGTACTAAAAGACTTCTGTTGGCTTCTCCAAATAAACAGTCACCATTTTTTGCTCTATTCTGTGTCCAAGGTAGCTGACCAATATGAAAACATGATTAGCTCCCTGGCTTCTGGACTTTGGCTTCTGTTTGAGTTTGACCAATGAGAATGAATGCCAACAATAGAAAGAAGAGAGAGAAAAGAAATAAGTCCAGTATATTTATTTCCCCAGCTTCCTTCGTGCAGGGCTGCCTGAGAAAGCTTGAGCAAAGACCACAGCACAGAGTATCAGATGATACTTTCTGCAAAGATCTGTTCAGGTAATTGTTGCCTGCCTTTACTCACAGGGGTGGTGACCACGAACTGCTATTAGGATCCTCTTTGTATCTCACTGTAGTTTATGGCTTATTTACAAACTACCCATCTTTTTGCAAATTGTTCCTTTACTATATGTGCATTGAGTGTGCCATCTATTTCTTGCCATGACAGCAAATGTTAAATCTATATCCTTTGTTTTGTTTAACTCCCGAATGGAGCTGATTACATTACCCATTTTCTTTCCCTTCCATTCCTTAACTGTTCCTTCTATATCCCCTGTATTATTGTTTCATTATCCACACAATATCAAAGTCTGAAACTGTGTGTCTTCCTAGATTTTTCCATCTCTTTTATTTTTCATCTCATACTTGGCCATTTGTGATTGATTGAACTTTTTTTTTTCTTTTATTGAAATTCCTTATCTTGGAACATCTTTTCTCTTTTGTTTTCTTGGAAAAAAAACATTTTTATTTTCAATACAACCTCATATGTCTTCCAGTGAGTTGACTCTGAAACTTTCACCCATGCTAGGTCTAGCTAATGATTCTCATCCTATTTCAACACCCCACACTTGCCTCTTTTTTTATGGAGTTGTAATTTAGTTGTTACGTGTTTCCCAAATCAGACAGATATATTCACATTCATTTCCTATTCCTGAGGTTTATCAAAGTACTTAAGGAAGTATAAGTGCCTAATGAATGTTTATTAATTAAATTAGATTCACATCAATATCTGGTTTGTTGGTTTTCATGTAACATCCTCAAGATGCCAGAATTCACAGCCCCTGGTTTCCATGGATAAAGGATTACCTGGGCCTGCACTTCTTACCTATGGTGAGAAGGGGAAGGTGTTTACTGAGGAGATAAAGGAACAGGACACAGGAGTGAAGGATTTGTTCAAACTCTCCAACTGTGACAAAATCTGAGCTCGGTAAGCAATGTTATAAACAAACAGCATCTTAACTTCATCCTTTCAATACCACTAAATTGGTTTGACCTCTAAATGAATTTCTGATGCTTCCAATGAGAAGTTACCTTTATGAATAAGGTGCACCTAACTGTACAGACAATAACTTGTCACAGCTTCTGGTTGGTTTCACTGGGTCCTGCCTTTCAATATAGGTGAGGCTGGTGGCATATTTTGACAACTGTATAATTTATTTTGGCAACATGAACTCTCCTTTGATGCCTTGTTCTGACAGGCTCTACTTAGATGACATGCTCATGGGAGAGAAACATTTTACAGAGAGAGTTAACAGCCCTTTTGATGTTTTCAAGTATAATAAATAGCTCTAAATTTTAAACAGTGCTCGATTTTTAACAACTAAAGTAAACGTTTTGCCTATGACACTTCAGCATTCCAGAGCCACAGGCCTGTGTAAATGTCCAAAACCATCCTTGTCTAAACAAGGGTAGCAGTGACCATCTGCCCTCCCCCTGCCCCATTTATACCCAGGACCATGTTGCCCTGTAGATTATCTAATCCTTCTACTTTTATTCAATTAAGTTAAATTTAAAGTGGCAAAGAGAAGAACTTTCCATATGCTCTCTACCTCATGATCTGGGCTAGGTGGTAAGAGACCAGAAGTAATCACTTCTCATCTATGAACAATTTTCCAAACTATTACCAAAACTAATAATCCTTATTCCAGACTACATTATTCCTTTTGTTATATTCTTTTAGAGGAAACATTTCTTCTTACCACAGACAGCTGAAGGAATAGCACAATTAAAAGATAACACTTTATGACTTTCTTTTCACATTAAAAGCTAACAGAATTAGATACTTCCTCATCTTCTGTATTCAGTGACATGAAGATGAGAATGATTGATTCGATGTTTCTTGGAAAAGAGAAGCTTTGGGGAGCCTGGGTGGTGGCTCAGTTGGTTGTGTCTGACTTTGGCTTAGGCCATGACCCCACGGTCTGTGGGTTCAAGCACGTTTGGCTCTGTGCGGACAGCTCAGAGCCTGAAGCCTACTTCGGATTCTGTGTTTCCCTCTCTCTCTGACCCTCCCCTGCTCACACTGTCTCTCTCTCTCTAATAAATAAATAAATAAATAAATAAACACTAAAAATAATTTAAAAAAAGAAAAGAGAAGTTTTTAACCAAACTCTACAGTCTATCTCCACAAACAGAAACAAAACTAACTTTGAAAGTTCAAATACATTTTCCTGGAGACTTTATCTGATTTCTCTGCATATTCTCATTTGGAAAACTTGATGAATTCAGTTATAATCTTCTATTCCTATGCTGTCCTTCCCTAAGGCTTCTCTTCTACAAGCCTCTCTTCAACTTTACTCTTCAAAAAATCTTTTTTTAAAAAAAAAGCTATTTAGGGGCACCTGGGTGGCTCAGTTGGTTGGCGTGTGACTTCGGCTCAGGTCATGATCTTGCGGCTCATGAGTTTGAGCCCCGCGTTGGGCTCTGTGCTGACAGCATAGAGCCTGGAGACTGCTTCGAATTCTGTGTCTCCCTCTCTCTCTGCTCCTCTCCTGCTCATGTTCTGTCTCTCTCTTTCCTTCAAAAATAAATTAAAAAAAAACTATTTAATATTCCAAAATTTTCTTTTCTGATAACCCCAGGCTTTCAAAAGCACAATTGTTTTCTGTATTTTCCAGAAAACAAATGCAGATATTCATTAGTAAGTATTCTTAAAGACTTCATATGTTATATTGATTTAAAATTCTAAAGAAAATGCTTTTCTCCTATGTCATGAGATATGCTGGGGATGGAAGCCTGTAACAGTAGCAAAAAAGATGCAGATCAGACAGACAGATAGACAGACAGACAGATGGGTAGGTATAGATATTGATGATATCGGTCTAGACATAGATGGATAGATATACTACATATATTATAAAAACAATTATTTCCATAATTTCTTAAAGCCAGCATGAAAACAAACTTATAGAGAATATCACACGTAGGTGTGATGCACCTGATGGGTGTGTAAAAGGAAACAACTGTCATTATTTGAAGGAACTCAACCATCCCTTTGGATTTTAGCAACAAGCTAAGTGGGTTTACATCCAAAATAAAAGAAATATGGTAATAAACTCATGAAACAAACACCAATTCTGAATTCAAAATAGTGGATTACTAATGGAGAATTTAACAGTGTAAGTCAACAATAATTTTCTAGCTTTTACCCTAGTAATAAATTTAAAACATCCCTTCGGTTTTTATTTTGTTAATATTTTATTTTAATTCAGGAAACTCATCAGAGGGAATTAACTAAGAAAGATTGTCGGTTTTATGTTGCAAAGAAATGTAGATAGATTAAAAAGTTTGCTGTCACTGTTCTCTGTATTTTTGTTAATAAACCATTCCTCAGATACTGTCTCCCAAGAGTGTGTTGACAAATCAGGATAAAACTATTTCCCAACCACCCACTAAACTATACACTCCTTCTCGCATACAGATACTTATATTTTTCCTCCAACAAGACTGACTTTCCACTTACTCTATTTAGTTTCTGTTAATTCTTCATAGTTCAATAAACCTTGATATAACACAATTTATTATTTGATTCATAAATCTTTCTTTAATACATCATGTAATCACTTCAGAAATCAGGATTATAGTATTAAACTGAATTTTCAAAACTATAAATTCTTTGAAACCTGCATTTTTATCTATTACTTCCTTTATCCTGACTTCTCTCCATCCCCCAGGGTCCAGCACAATGCTCTAAACAAATTAAATATCATACATTCCACTCTATATCAGATTATAGGTGTAAAGCACCTAGCAGGGAGCTGGTGCATATTAGTTAATCAAGCAATTTACTTAAAGTAAACGCTATTTAATGCTCAAAATTTGAGTACCAGGCAGATTTTTTAAAGCTTTTTTGGGTACTCTATATAATTCTTTAGAAACTAGTACTCAGAGGAAGGGGGGGGGGGAATGGTATTCAACAACACAGTGTTATTTCAAGTATGATTTGTACTGAAATGATATCTTTAAAGAGTTGAAAAGAATATATATAGTCAACATACATAGAGCTGAAAAATATATTTGTAGTCAACATAGATTTCTTTTTACAATGAGAATATATTTCAAATAATAATGTCATAAATAAAATTAAGAGAATTTAGTGCCAGTAAGCCTGCATTACACCAAGTAATAGAGAAATTTTCTCAGCAAAATTATATAAGATGGAAACTCAGAACTTCAATAATAAATGAAAAACTAAATGGTAAATGTATGTGTAAATATAATATTTTCTCTAATAATTTCTTTAAAATACACATGATTAATTAAAGAACAATTTTCAGTTGCACTGTGGATTTTATAGCATACAAGAGATGGAATGAATATAGCAAATATTCTGTAAAGAACAGGCAGCGTTGTAAGTAGAACCACAAATTTTCAAGGATTTTTTATATGAGGTAAGGTGGCACCATATTAACTCTAATTAGATTTCCAAAATTGAAGGAAATATATTTTAGTTACTTGAACAACCTCTAAAATGAAGTAAAATAAAATAATATAAAAATGCTTGGCAATAAAGTTAGAAAAATTACAATGGAATTACAAATAATCTTTATTCAACTCAGAAAGAGTATGAGAATGGTAGAGATGTAACTGAGGGTCAGATTTGGACAGATCTCCTGTACACTGAGATTAGCATGGATTAGCATGAAGACCAGGGAAAACCTCTGCAGAGTCTTGATCTTTGATTCAAGGTTGATTCAATCAACCCAGGTTTGATTTCCCCTTTAGGAAGATCACTCTGGGTCTTAGTGAAGAGTAGATTAACGGGACATTTAGATAAGAGGAATATAAACAAATGAGAGAATTATTATAGAATCAAAGTAAAAATCAGGAGAGCCTGAACTATGGCAACACAAATGAATGGTATTAGAAAAGAAGGAAAGGATATCAATAATTTTCACGAGAAAAAAGGTGATAAGATTTCACAACTGACTGGATTTAAGATTATGATAAAGGTTAAAGGAACCTGAAATAACTCAAGGTCCTGATTTGTGTGGCTCATCTAACTTTATAAAATCTTGTAATAAGATTCTCAAACTTCAATGAGAAGGAACATTGTTCCATGTCTATTCAGTGACTCCATCTTTGTTCCCTGAAATTCTTGGGGTTCTGGTTCAGGTTGAATAATGTCATTCTTGAGAGTTTAAGATGACACTTGTAACCAGTTCTCAAGTCCAATACTACAAATTCTTCCTAAATATGAACTGCTATTCCAGCATTGGTTAGGCAGTTCTGGATGGATTAAAGCCTGAATTTTTTCAGACATACATCTATACTCTCAAAATTTAAATGATAGGTAAACAATGAGGTTCTTAAATAATTACAAAATATAGTAATTGTTTTATATAATTTTATATAATTTTATATATTTATATAATTATAATAATATAGATATATTATGAAAATAAAAATTATTTATTTTGTCAATGAAATGTCAAAGTGAATGACTGTAAATAATGAAATATACTACTACCCCTGGCTTAAATAGCCAAATATAAATGATAAGGATGGTCCTCTCCAAATATACTTTCCTGGCCTACAGTTACACAGGTCAAGAAAAGCCATGAAAACATTGCAAAGTCTTAACACCGTTTACAGCCCATTTCTTTTTTGAGGAAATAATACTGATTTTCTGAGCATTTAAATATTGATTCTACTTTCTTCTTTGTTTTTGTTTTACTTCGCAAAATGTATAAGCTTGCTATCTACAAAGAAATCTGTGCCGAAATTAAAATGAAGATTTGTGTATACCTATTCGTGCTGTTTCTGAATGATGCATTATCAAGTTTTTACTCTTTAATTATTACTTTCAAATAATATAATAGGGCACTAGCATTATATAAAGAGTTGTTTTGTAGATATTCTGTGTATCACAGTGTGGTATCAGTTGATGTGCACATGCTATTAGAAGTTAACACAGTGGGGTGCCTGGGTGGCTCAGTCAGCTAAGCATCTGACTTTGGCTCAGGTCATGATCTCACAGTTCATGGGTTCGAGCCTTGCGCTGGGTTCTACGCTGTCAGCTCAGAGCCTGGAGCCTACTTTGGATTCTGTGTCTCCCTCTCTCTGTGCCCCTCCCCCACTCATGCTCTGTCTCCCTGTCTCTCAAAAATAAATAAATGTTAAAAAAAAGTTAACATGGCAAATTAGCATATGAGAAAAAAATGAGTAATAGCATAGTTAATTTTGCTGGCAATCTAAGTGACATTCACAGACAGAACTTTCTCTGAAAGGCCCTATGAATGCTGATGAGAACTTTGGTGTCAGGCACATGTCTGCCAGAATCAAGGGAACATTTTGTCATGATGATATTCTGTTAGCTCCCTAAATAGCCAACACATGTCTTCCCATTAGAAAGAAAGTGGCAGCATTGGAGATGGAGTTCACCTTGCCCAGGAATGGTCCTTTCTGACAAGAAGTCAAATGTTATGTGACAGAAGCCTCACTCAGATATACTCCAAATAGATTAGATGTCACATGAAGCTCTGAACCATACAAGTCATTGCTATGAAAGAGGTGACACATAGGTGCTGAGTGACTCAGAGAATCTCCTTCATTCAACTGCTAGGCAGGAGACTGTCCCCAGATAGGGTTGTTGTGGACTGAACTGTGTCCTCCCAAAATTCCTATCATGAAATCCAAAATTACTAGTACCTCAGAATGCTCTTATATTTGGAGAAAGGACATTTAAAGAGGTGATTATGAAAAAAATGAAGTCAGATGAGTGCGTCCTAATCCAACATAACTGGTATCTTTATAAGAAGAGGAAATTAGGACACAGGCATATAGAGAGGAAGACCATGTGAAGACACAGAGAGAAGATGGCCGCCTATTAGCCAAGGAGAGAGATCCTCAGAGGAAACCAACCCTGATGACTCCTTGATCTTGGACTTCCAGCCTCCAGAACCTTGAAGAAATAAATTTGTTTCTTAGGCCACCTAATTTATGGTATTTTTTAATGGTAGTCCTAGCAAACTAATACATGAACATGAGCTCCAGCCCAGGTGGTATTCATGCTGTCATTTAACCAGGTCTCTATAAAGTATGTCTCCAAAGGAAACAGAGTTTGTCCCTGAATTGCAGAAAATTTGGTGTGACTCATCTAATTAAAACCATATGCCAGTGTCCTTAAACATTTTTGTTGCCAGTGCTGTCTAGGCAGTGACTCACCGCCACCTCTTTTTGACATTCAGAAACAGGAAGAATAGTCATCCTTTGATTTTAATTTCAATTACCACAATTATATCTTTATGCACATGGGAAGATCCTGTATATCTTGGCAACTAAACCAGTACTGAAATTTAAGAGTGATTTGCAGTTCTGTGTTTTCATCAAGAAGCAGGTGTTCAGAAAAGCTTCAAAAATGTATAAACAATAAATCTATTTTTGTCCATTTAATGAGTTGCCATTACTGTAAATAGAAAATGCTAGAAGATTAGAATTATGGGGAAAACTCAAGATGTACATTGGTTGTGCCTCTAGGTAGAAGCTTACTAGCTCAGATTTCCAAAAAGAGTTTTAATAAGAAAAAATTGCTTCAACAGCACACAGAAAACTCTCTTTCTAGTTTATGACTGATTCCAGCTTCGGGCAAGGATGCACATTTTGATTAATTAAAAGATCCAACTGATATGATGCAGGACAATTAGTAAATTTTTACTCCACATAAAAATTCTGTAATCAGTTTGCAAGGTGGAAAGAAGGAGACATAAAGTACTATGAAAAGAGTCTTTTCAGAAACAGAAAGAGGAAGCAGCCTTTTAGATGCTTTTCCTCCTTGATGTAGCATAATGATCATGGAAGAAAGAAACCAGGGGACAGAGAAGTCTCCCAGCAAAGGTTGTTCAGGTGAAAGATCTTGAATTCACTTTTTATGAAAAATAGAGGAAGACAAAAAGCAAAAAGGGGCTGATATGTTGCAATGCCTACTTAGAAGTAATTTAAGACTCAGTTATTTTAAAAAGAACTTTTAGTTTGTGTAGTTTTAATAATATTCTTTAACAGTGTCCCCACATGGGAATATAGCATCCTAGCCTAGAATGAATTTTATGTAAAAACCCAAGGCATGTACATATAGAAGAAAATCAGAGGGGCAAATATAATTCAAAGAGGATATAATTTCAGACTATTCCAGAACAGAAAACATCTCAGTCCAGCAAAGGGGCTTTACCAGAACATAGCAACGAAGACATGAGAGTCTTTCAGATTCTTTGTGTAAAAATTTTGTAGCTGTCAACTGTATCATCGTTAATGTTTGTAATCTCATGCCAAACTATAATCAGTGATTTTACAAATCCAACAGTTACCAAAATAAATGTCAAGGGTTATAAACTTTTCCAGGTATTATTAGATGCATACATCTAGACAGGTCAAGCTTACATGTATATCACGATTTTGGCGTTTAGATTTGCTAACCTAGATAGCTAGGTTTTCTTTAAGGAACATGTTATTGACAATTCGCTTGTGTTACTTATCATAAATGAATAAATGAAGTACTCAGTAGACAAACATAAATGTCAGGGTCCATGGTCTTTATCCTACAGGAGGGAATCAAACAAAAGAGCAACAAGTAACTTTACATTGTACTAGAAGAGTTATTTGTTGTTACTTCCTTATGTTCGTGTCATGGTCTGGGTTAGAGGTACAGTTTTAAGTAGAAAAACAAGTCAGAGACTCTGGATGGAGAAAATAGCCAAGTAGTTCAGATTATAGGACACCCATATGCTGTACTCATTTAGATGTTATTGAGTTAAAAATGTAATAAAAAACTGAATCAAGTGTAATTAACTTCAGTCCTACATGTGGTTGAAGTGGTAAACATATAAAAAATAAAATATAAGGAAGAAAAACAAAAGCTCCTCTCCACATAACAGGCCATATGAACCCTGGCTATTTGTCTTTCTCTTTTTTGTCTTTTCCTTCCATGAACCAGGATTAGTAAAATGTCCTTGGCATTAACAAGTATGAGAAGAAGCCCTACTATTTTGCTCTCTTTGTAACAATCATCGCCCTCTTGGAACTTAAGTTATAAATTGAACCAGGTCTTGCTTTCTGGACATGCTTGGCTGCCTAGGGCAACTCATTCTTTGTTCTGTTTTTATCACACACCCATGTGAAAAGCACTAAATGCTTCAGGATCTTGTACCAAGTGATTAGTCAGAAGATAATAAGTTATAAAAAATAAGATAATCAGTTATTACTATCTAGATGTAAGTTTAGGACTACAGTTCTAAGTATTCATACTCAAGTCTGTACCACTACAAAGTTCTGTCCTGGGATTTATGAGCAAGGCTAAGAAGAATGAGACACTGTTACATATTTAGCATTGTTCCCTGAGTTTATGAATTCTGAGCCATTAAAGTCAAGGCAGAATTAGGGCAACATTAATTAGCTTAATATAGCTGGGAAAAAAAAAACCACAAACATATTTCCTGGTTTTGTTTTACATTCTTAATTTCCAGCATCAAGTGGACCCCATAAGCCCTTCTCACATTCACCTTGTATTTTTCTAAATCTTAAATGCCATTGGTCAGCTAGGTGATTATTTCTTATGAATTCCCCTCTCCTGATAACCTCTAATACCTTCTGTTTATAACCCAGTCTCTTCTTTTCACCTTGCTTTACCACATCCACCCATAGACTTGCACCTTTACCCACGTGCTCTGACTAGTCTCTTATTGTAGTTGGTAAAATTTTGTGTTCCAGCGAAGCCAGTCACACCACTTGTGCACTAGATCTCGTGCCCACTTGCCTATAAAAGATCATTGCTCTAGTGACCATAGTTTCCTACACCCACATCATCAATTTTCTTCTCTTTGTTCTTTTCTCATTATTCAAACTAGATGTTGTTTCTCACATCCTTGAATTCATTTTTCTACCACCCTATAGTTCTTCTTATGTGGCAAAACAAACAGAAAACACTTTCCTTGAATAGCTTTCTATATTGTGTCTTCTCCCATTCCATCTTGAATCCGTTTTAATCAGCGTATCAAAGTCTATCAAACTTTGATAGTCAACTAGTCTATCAAAATAACAGCTGTCCAGATCTTCCATGTATCAGACCTTGCTACATCTGATTATAAATTTATCATTAGTTAATGATGCACTTGGTCGTTTCCTCCTCCTTGGAACATTGCCTTCTTGGCTTCCAAGTCACCAAGTTCCACTTGTTTTCTTCTCTTACCAGTCTTACTTTTTTTTTTATTCTCTTTTATTGGTCTTCCTCATCTTTCCGATGTTTTAGCAATGGAATTCCTTGGGCACCTGGGTGGCTCAATTAGTTAATCATCTAACTCTAAATTTCAGCTCAGGTCATGATCTCACAGTCTGTGAGACTGAGCCCCACATCAGGCTCTGTGCTGACAGTGCAGAACCTGCCTAGAATTCTCTCTCTTCCTCTCTCTGTTCCTCACCATCTTGTGCTCCCTCTCTCTCTCTCTCTGTCTCTCTCAAAATAAATAAATGGAGTTTAAAAAAATTTTAAAAAGACAAAAAAAAAACAGTGGAATTCCTTGAGATTTACCTAATGGAACACTTCCATCTATATTAACTTTAATAATGATCTTGTCCAGGCTCTTGCCTTCAGTTCTATATACAGAATAATGACACCTAAATTGTTCAACTGACAACTCCAGACTCCTCTATCCAGTTGCTAACTCAACAGCTCAACTAAATTGTCTACCAGTCATCTCAGTGCTAATATCTCCAAAACCAAATCCTTATTTCCTAATTCTACTGTGCATGTGGTCTTCTTATCCCACTTAATGGCAGCTCCTTCCTTCTAAACGTTCAAACCAAAGTATCTTGAATAATTTTTAACTAATCTTTTGTTATACCTTCTAAGTTACTACAACAGTTCATCCATGACAGTTCCACCATAAAAATCTATCACTCATCATATTCATTACTAACAATCTGTACATACCCCAGCATTTTTATCTCACTTATTATGGTAGCTTCTAGCTGACCTTGGTAGTACTGCATTTAACTTTGTGTGTTTGTATATTTTTCAACAGAGTGTAAGAATGATTCTGTTAGAAATTAATCTGATCACTCTTCTGCTCCAAGCCTACCATACCACTCTGAACAAAAGTCAAAGTTGTTACTAAAAGGTCTACAAAGCAGTATTATCTGGCTCCTTGTTAACTCTCTGACTTCTAGCTGTCTTCTCATGTTTCTAGTGCTTATTCTATCTGAGTCACATTTGCCTCCTTACAGTGCCTCAACATATTACTCATGTTACTACCCAAGTCATTTTTTCATTTATTTTGCCTGAAATGCTCTCCACTCAGATACCCACTAGCCTATCGAAATCTTTCAAGCTCTTACTCAAATGGCATCTTCTTAGTGAAGATTTTTCCTGACTATCCTATTTAAAATTGAAACCCTACTCCCCCAATTCTGTAGCCATTCCCTTATCCATTCTTCTCAATAACACTTAAAGTTCTGACAAATTATTACTACGCTTTTGTTTTTATTCATTTTCTTTCTCAGAATAGAATTTTGTGACTCCGTATGGTTCCTGATCAGACCAGCAGCATTAATCCATGGCAGTATTTTACTAAGGCAGAATACCAGACCCAGACCATACACCACACCTACTGAATCTTAATCTGCATTTTATTTTATTTTATTTATTTTTTTAACGTTTATTTATTTTCAAGACAGAGAGAGGCAGAGCATGAACAGGGGAGGGGCAGAGAGAGAGGGAGACACAGAATCTTAAACAGGCTCCAGTCTCCGAGCTGTCAGCACAGAGCCGGACGCGGGGCTTGAACTCACGGACCGTGAGATCATGGCCTGAGCCGAAGTTGGACGCTTAACCCACCGAGCCACCCAGGCACCCCTTAATCTGCATTTTAACTAGATCCCCGGGAGAATAATGCACTAGAACTCTCACGAGGGCTAACACATTTGCCTGCTTCTTTCTAGCATACAGACAATGCTAGTTCAATATCTATTAAGTTAATGCATGAATTCCTTAGTCTTAATAACATGCAAGCAGTACCAAATCCTACATTCTACTCCAATAGCAAACAAGGACGGAGCGGATGAGAAATGATGATGGTACTGAGTGAGGTGGCAATAACAGGAGAATTACAAATCTTGTGTTCTGTCAGGTATGATGTGGCTTTGCCTTTTGCAGAATGAAAGCAAAAATCCAAAGTGCACTTAAACTTTACGGTCAGCATTGCACCCTGATACATCCAGTCCCACATCGTTTCTCTGTGAAATAACTAAAATTGTAGACTTTATAAACACATGAGCTGAGGCTGCAATTAAAAGAAAAAAAAAACTTAAGACAGAAATAAAACGTTTTATTGAAAACTGAAGACACTAAGCTTAAAGGCAACTAACCTGAAAAGAAAGAAAGAGTCATTTAAAAATATTTTGAGCCTTGGGAGAAATGTATTGCTTTACCTACTCAAAACTGAACATAATATTCTTGTAAATAAACAAACATGTAAGCACAAACAGTGATCATCTCAGGAAAATAACAGAGTGGTCTACACAGATTATATTAAAAGGCAGAAATACAACCATGGGCTTGTTTTCCAAGGGTCTAAAATCTAATCTTATGTTTTTCATTTAGTGAGATTTTCATGCTGTATAGAATTTATTGTTCTCATCTCCATCAAGTCTGCTAATTTTGGCCTGCTGATAATTTGCACATGATTTTGCTGACAACTTGGAAATTCTGCATGTGTGGTTGATATGAAATTCTAATAATTGCTCCCTCTTAGCACAGCACTGGATTCTACTGTGAATAAATTGCCATCCACTTACAAGTGGGTCAACAATGGGCAGAAAATGAGATATTCCTAAACTGTTACCATCCAATTAAATGAGAGCTGCAAATTTTTTGCACTATTATAAGAAGTAATATCTTTTAGAATTACAAGCTTCTTCAGCTATAGAAAAATTAAAGCAAAAGGCTTGGTTCTAACTCACAAAATGTTTTGATTCGGTTGCATACTGCAATTTGTGGGAAAGAGAGGACATTTAAATCATTGATACCAAAATTTTTCAGTGTGCTGACACTTGAAATAATTGTAACTATATTTTGATTAACATGTATGTCATTCAGAACAACATAGGCATAGCCTGCAAAGGGATTCAAAATAAGTAGAGAAAATACTATTTGCAAAAAGAAACTGAAGAAAATGAGAGGATAAATACCATACCACTCCAAGCAAAAGTCAATGTCGTTACTTAAATAACAAGAAAAACACAACATTTTACGAGATAATGGATGAGAGCGCTTACTGAAGAAGAAATCAAATCAAGAACTTAAACAGGGAAATAGCATTTCCAGTCTAGATTACAAAGGTCAGAGGCTGAAATTCTATTCTGTTAGGCACCTTTGCTTATTTCATGACATGGACCCATCTCTTAACCATCTGATCCTTGATTTTGTCCTTTCTAAAATGGAGAAAATAGTATGCATCATAAAAACCTCATTCTCTGATATTTATAAGATTAAATATGATGAGGGTACCTGGGTGGCTCCTTCCTTTATATGTCCAACTCCTGATTTCAGCTCAGGTCATGATGTCATGGTTCGTAAGATTGAGCCCCGCATCAGGCTCCATATAGAAGGTGCAGAGACTGCTTGGGATTCTCTCTCCCTCTCTCTCTGCCACTACCCTGTTCTAATGCTCTCTCTCTCGGTCTCTCTCTCAAACATAAACATTAAAAAAGGAGTAAATATGATGAACTGTGCAAAACTGTCATGGAAAACTAGATAATCCTAAACTCATAAGGTTGTAACACTGGGCTTAGAGGACAACTGTTGGGGACAGACTTTATGTTTTTGTTCAGTCCCTTTCACATTGTGTGAGTTGCCATCTTTTAAAAATGAGAGCTGGGAAGTTGCATAGCAGAGAATAAGAGTTGCAGTGAACTGTAGTTGATAAAGTGTGTAAAGGCACATGTATAAACATGTTTGAACATGCTAGCTATATGTATGAGTAACTATTGTGTCATTAAAAAAAATAATTCTTTTTTTTTTTTTTTTGAGAGGGTCAGACAGAGCATGAGCAGGGGAGGGGCAAAGAGAGAAGGAGACACAGAATCCGAAGCAGACTTCAGGCTCTGAGCTGTCAGCAAAGGGCCTGATGTGGGGCTCGAACCCACAAACTGTGAGATCATGAAGTAAGCTGAAGTCAGATGCTTAACCAACTGAGCCACCCAGGTGCCCCTAAAAATTATTAAAATAATGTAACGAATAAAATAAAATAACAAAGAATTGGAATCAGAGGTGACCCAGAAAAATAAAAACACCATTATTGAGAGCAGGGGAACAAGAGTTGCAATGGGATGAGGATTTGGTCATATTTTTGAGTCATCTATTAAGCCAAAGGTAGTACTTCTAGGTAGCACTTAAGCCAAGCTGTGAATAATACATAATCTTCTATTATGCTGTCAAAGATTTAAATAACCAATCAAGTTTGCTAAATGAAAATAGTGGTTTCAGTAAACAAACACCATGAATACTTACAGAAGCACATATCATCTGATTACTATTCATGGTTTAAAAATTGTTTTTAATGTTTATTTATTTTTAGAGGAGAGAGAGTCAGAGCATGAGTGGGGGAGGAGCAGAGAGAGGGAGACACAGAATCTGAAGCAGGCTCCAGGCTCCGAGCTGTCAGCACAGAGCCCGATGCAGGGCTCAAACTCACAAACCGTGAGATCATGACCTGAGCCAAAGTTGGACGCTCAACCGACTGAGCCACCCAGGCGCCCCAGAAACACTATTCATGGTTTTAATGTAATATCCTTCACTATCCAAGTAGAAGAGATAATGTTTAAGTATATTTCACACAGAAAAGTCAACAGTTCTGTGAAATTCTCAGGCTATCCATAGATTTATGAATAGTTATTAATCTACTTAACAATAAGAATGTTTAATATTAGTATATGTTTAAGAGTGTATAAAGAGCTTTCCTCAGCTTTCATCTGCTCCCCAAAAACCAGTTTTGCTATCCTCATTTTACATATGAAGGAGGCTCCCAATGGTGAGATAGTTTGTACAAGGCTATCAGGTAAAAGTGTGAAAGCAGGAGCCACATGTGGATATTTTTATTTATATTACCCTATAAACACTGCTGATCCTTTTTCACCACTTGATTTTTTCCTGTTATTTGACTAAGTAGATATGTGGTTTCGACAAACCTTGTTGCCCCAATTTTTCTGGGATAATGACTTATAATTAATAATTATAATTTTAAAAGATAAAAAAGTAAAACCTATATAAACAAAACAAGAATAATTGCATAGAGAAAGCAAGTTCATTGCATATGGATTCCGTGTGATCTGTTAGACTCATTCTCAATCTGCCTTACTCTACATGACTCAAATTCATTACAAATAAAAAATTACATGTAATAGGCTATACTCTTCTCTAAAATTTGCACGTGATATTGTCACTCAGCTAGTGTTTAGATACCTGCTGCCTTCCTAAGAATTTTATTCCCTCACTGGATTCTTCTGAATGAAAGAACATTTATTTTTAATTGAAATCAGTATCTCCATTCTATTGATTCCCCAAATCAAATGTTTTCCCAGTATACTTTTCTGTTTTTCCCTGAAAAATGACAAAAAAATAAATAAATAAAACAATTAAATGACATATAAATGCTTATTATGTCATATTTATGTCCAACTTATAATCAAAGGAAGGGATTCATTAAAATATTCCATAAGATCCAAGTAAAAAAAAATGTATGTACAGTTTATACTGTATGATAATTGATGAAGTTTTGGGGTGATGGGGTGGTCTGGAGCTGATGGACAGTTAAGAATTCTTGAGGATGTCTTTGGTGCAAAAGGGTGATTTTATTAAAGCATGGGGACAGGACCCATGGGCAAGAAGAGCTGCACCTGAGTCGTGACAGTTAACTCATTACATACCCTCACGTTGGGAGGGGGTCAAGGGAGTACATCTCTAAGGGATTTTGGAAGCAAGGTTTCCAGAACCTTGAGGGGCTAGCTGTTGCTAGTGAAATGCCATTTATTCCCGTTTAATAAAACCTCAGTCATGAGACCCTTTAGATGTATATTGGGGGACCACAAACTTAGAATATGATTGCCAGCATATATCTTAGGGAAGTTGAGATAAAAGAAGTAGGCTTACAGGATCACTGAGATTGGAATAATGTTAAGCCAAGATTCCCTTTTGCCCTTAGCAAAGTGACATCATCTAGGCAGCTCCTAGAGGAGGTCACTGTGCCAGTTTCAAGGACTTGTCAGTGGGCTATAAGCAGTAAGGGGATTTAATTTTTCATTGCCTTTCCCACATCACCATGGCAAGCACTTAAACCCCTTTTCTTTGCTCTTGGGTAACCAGGAGTGTCTGAGGAATATCACACATATTCTACCTGGAGGGGGGTAGGGTGGGGTGTGGTGTGCCAGCCTGTATTTTGCCCTCAGCCTGCCCCATATTCCCTCATCAATGATAACAAAGTATATGGATGTTTGTAAATACACATTCACAAATGGTGAATTTTACTGCATCCACCATTATAGTACCATAAGAAATATTTGCCTCCCTAAAAATCTCTTATGCTCCAGCGATTCATCCTTTCCTTCCTCCCCACAGATCCCAGAAACCCCTAATGTTTTCAGGGTCTCCATAGTTTTGCCTTTTCCAGAATGTCATATATCTGGAATCTTGTAGTCTTTTCAGATTGGTTTCCTTCATTTATCAATGTGTAAGTAAGATTATTCCATGTTTTTTTCATGGCTTGATTGCTCACTTATTTTTAATTGCTGCATAATATTCCATTGTATGAATGTACCAAACACTGTTTATCCCTAACACATTAATAATATTTATTTTTCTGTTGACTGAACATGGTATAAATCTGTATTTATTCAGACATTCTACAATTACCCATGTCAATAGTTTGTATTTTCAGTGTAAAGGTCATGGACATATATTTAAAAAATATATATTTACCCCTAAGGAATTTAGCTTTTTTATGTCATGAAGGCTATTTTTAATCTCTATTTATGATTATCTAAATATCTATTATGATCACAATTTATTTTTGTATATTGATCATAATTCTGCAACTATGGTAAGCTAAACTATTATTTCTAATATATATTTTATAGTTTACTTCATGATAGTAATACTATCTATAAATATAGTTATGCTTTCTCCATTTCAATTTATACACCTTTTATTTCATTTATCTTTATTGATTTATTAAACTGACCTTCAGCACAATGTTGAATAAGTGTAAAGCAAGATGTCTTCTTCTCAATCTTAGATAAAAACAGTCTTTCAACATTAAGTATGGTATTAATTATAGATTCTCCAAAGATCCTCCTTCTCAGGTTGAGAAAAGTTGCATTTTACAGTGTCAATTGGAATGGTGATAGTGGGCTTGTCTTACTTCTGCTCTTACAGGAAAAATGCTCAACCTGTTGCCATTGCATTTGATATTAGCCAATGATCTGGTTTATAATGGCTTTCGTTATGTTTAGGAATGTTACTTCCATATCCAATTTGTTGAGAATTTTTATCATGAAAGGATGTTGAAGTCTGTCAAATTCTTTTATTTTTCTTCATCTGCTGAAACATTCATATGATTTTACCTTTTATTCTATTAATGTGGTATATCATATTTATTGATTTGTACATGTTGTGACATTTTGAAGCCCAGGAATAAATCCCACCAGCTCATGGTGAATAATCCTTTGAATATACTGTTGTGTTTTTTTCAGTTTTCTCAGTCCCATTTCCTAGGTCCCCAATCTTTAATTAAACCATACAATACATAGCTTGAATTCTATTAATCCACATATTTTTCTATCAGAAACTGGATGCTTTGAATATAAATATAAGTTGTTTTTGGTCTATTTATGCTACTTAAAGTTTGAATCTTCTTTTAAAACTGTAAGTGAAAGCTTAGTTTTTACAAATTTGCTGATCGAAATATGAGATGTTTAAGAGCTTTCAAATATTTTAAGCAAAGAAAATATCTGGCCTGTACCATGAGGCTAACGTGAGATTGCTGTGCAATGAATGTGCCACAGGAAGTAGCATGAGTAGGATTTAGTGCAATGAGGAAAAACCGGAAGCACGATGCCCAACCAAGGAACTTTTTTCAAACATGATGTAGTTGAGGTCTGAAATACAGTGAAGACTCATGAATCGGGAAAAAGTGAGGATTCTAAGTGTCTGCAGAAAAGTTAGCCTGATTTCCTGATGGTTTGGATAGTATGACCAGAGGAGATATAAACATTGCAGGCATCTCCAAGATTCCAGGTTAGCGGAATCTCAGGCAAGACCCATTAAGCATCTAGTCTTAAAAAATGGTGTGTGTGTGTGTGTGTGTGTGTGTGTGTGTGTGTGTGTGTCTGTGTCTGCGTGTTTATAAGACATGACAAATGATGAAAAATACCACCATAGCTAAATGCTTAGTTTAGTCCTATTTAGACTCTGGTGCTCGGTAATCATAGGAGAAGGCTATGACTTGAGCTTTACTTTGAAGTCAATAGGATGTGCATAGTTTGGCAAATGCCCCAGAGAGTCATGCTGTTGCGTGATCCATTCCCTTGAGAGTGGGCACCACTTATGACTGACTTGCTTCCAATACACACACACACACACACACACACACACACACACACACACACACAACACACACACAAACACACACACACACACTGCATGTCACATCTGAGCAGAGCAGCGTAGAGTGGGATGTGAGATGTGAGATGAGTGCCCTCCCTTGCTGGCTCTAAAGAAGAGAGCTGCCATCTTATGAGAGAAACTGTGAGTGTCTTCTAGAAGCTCAGATAACACTCTGTGAGAAGATAGAGACCTCAATTCCACAGCTGCTACCAACCGCATTAGCTTGAAAGAGGACCCTGAGCCCCACAAGGGAGTGCAGCTCTGCTGACACCTGAATTGTAGCCTTGTGATACCCTGAGCAGAGTATTCAGCTGAGCCACACCTGGACTTCTGACCCTCAGAAATTGTAAGAAAATATATGCATATATTTTCAAGTCTTTTAAATTTGTGGAAATCCATTGAGTAGCAACAGAAAACTAATACGGCAGAAAAAAAAGAGTATATTCTAGATATGTAAAGCCACATGGGCTAAGGTGCAAAGATCAAAATAAGACTGGTATGTTTATTCTTTATCTACACATACACTGAATAAATATTTTGTGAGTGCCTACTGTGTGCTAGAGCCTCACTACGAAACCAACAGGGGAACTGAAGTTAAGGGAGATTCATTGACTTACCCAGGGTAACAAGCAGAAATATGGAAGAATGTAAGAATTCTATGGGGACAATGAAGTCATGTTCTTGTGACTTCACAACTAGTAGGGTCTCTGAGCACTTGATCTCCATCTTTGGGTGTATCTTATTTTGAGTTCTTTCCTTTGCCCTATAGTTTAAATTTTGGATAAGATTAGCCTGACAGTACTTGTTCACCCTAGTGTCCCATGAGGCATTAGAATAATTAAAAAATGAGTAACTTAGATTATTTCTGTGAAGTATTTAGTTTTTTAAAACAAAATTACACTCTTTCTCTACTAAGTTTACTGGAGTGTAGAATAGAATGCTGACGGTGAAAAAATAAATAGATCTTAAAGAAAACAAAACAAAAAAGTACGTGAAAGCAATACCAAATAAAGCCATACCTGACTTTCTCAATCTCCCTTTTTTCAGTATATTTTTAAGGAAACACATTTTTTATTAATAGTGATTAATAAATTTATTACATCATAAAACAATTTTATGTATGGTACATAGATTATAAGGTTAAAACAACTGTCGATTTAATCACCCACAGATTTTGTTTTTGCATCTTTGTGTTCCTATGAGAAATGCCTGTAATTCACTATTAAATACCACTAATTATGATGTCTTTTTTTTTAATTTTTAAATTTTTTTTAATGTTCATTTATTTTTGAGAGCGAGAGAGAGAAGGGGAGGGGCAGAGAGAGAGGGAGACAGAATCTGAAACAGGCTCCAGGCTCTGAGTTGTCAGCACAGAGCTTGATGTGGGGCTCGAACCCATTAACCATGAAATCATGATCTGAGCTGAAGTTGAACGTTCACCTGACTGAGCCACCCAGGAGCCCCTATGATGTCTTTCAAAGTTAACTGTATCACATTGGTTTTATAATCAATGAATTTACAATCAATTTACAATCAATGTAAACAGAAATTGTAGTACTTAAATTAGTTGAGAACTATTTAAGAAGCTTCAGGATTGAATGAAAAGAAGAAGGCTTTTCAAGTTAGTTAAATTGGATTGAATCTTGTGATTTGAACTTTGTAAGATTTTTCACTTTTCTTAGTCTTTGTTTTCTCATATAATATGGTTTATAAAAAGGATTTTTTAAAGATAAATTGCCAGAAAACCTAACAAAATAATCTTAGCAATGATCCAAAAAGATAGTAGCCAAATATAAATACATCAATAAAAATAAAAATTAATTATAATTTCTAAGATTATTGAAGTTGATATAAGTGAAGACAATATCTCCAAAAAAAATGAGGCAACTCATAGATGATTTGTCATTTGGGGAAGAATAGTCTTCCCGGAATATACACACAAAAATATTTTCCTAAAGAGACTAGCAGTGATTATTCTTTCTTTTTATCATCTTTCAAAGACATATTTCATAGTGATCTGACTACGAGAGAGAGATTGTCTTACAACTGAGGTAGATAGAATAGTAAATATAAGGTTATTTCATATATTTTTTTTCTTTTAGAGCAATTATTTCAGCTTAAGTTTAGTTTACTATTAAAATTGAAATATTTTTCTTATAAGAAATTGTGAAATAAATATTTTGGCATATTAAATGATTAACACTGCAGCTTTCTTTGGGGTTGTAAGCTTTTCATGTAGCTTGGAATGCCTATAATGTCACTCTCATTGCAATCTTCTGATGCATTCCACTGAAATTAGCCAAACAAATTACTAAGGCAGGTGGAGATACAAGAAGAGCTGTTAAACCTTATTTCTTAACCGGAGGGTTGTCACATAACCTTCTTCCATCTTAATGTATCATAATCATCAAACACAATAACTTTTGCATTTAATAGTGTAGTTTATTTAACTGCATCCTGAAACATCCCTACTATGTTCCACTTTGAAAACAACCTAGCATTTCCCAAGAGAAAAGTGAATCAGGGAGAAAACCTTGATGTCAGTGAAAGTAATAGAGAACAGCAACTACAATCACAAAATCATGGCATAAACTATTCACTAATGCCTAGAAACTCAACCTTTGAAGAGACCAGGCACAGAGGAGTAACAAATAACCACACTTGCAAACATCAATCATGTTTTGAAGGGGAAAAGAAGCAAAAGCAATCAGGGGCTCACATACCAAGCTGTTTAGATCGCTGTTCCTCTCATTGTACATTGGATTAGAACACAATGTCTAGACATATTGGCTTTCCAAATTTTAGTATCATGTATCTTGTGATAGAATAGAAAAAAGTGTATATCATGTCTGGAAAAAATAATATGCCACTATAGCTGATAATGGCAAACTATCCCATCATCCTTCATATAGAGCGATTACAGATCTGTGTGGCAGTATTTCAAAGCTGTGGATAAACTCAGTAACATAAGAGGCTGCATCTCCTTTATACCAAATACTTTCATAAATAAGAGAAAGATGGGATACATAGATTGTCTTCTAGTCAGACTGCCTAACTGATCACTTCGCGTAAATTTCACAAACAAACAAAGAAACAACTACTTTAAACTGTACCCAAGGAGACAAAGATGAAAAATGAGAAAATGTATGGAAGGAGTGCCTGATACAGGGCCAGACTCAAATCAGTGATAAGTCAGTGTGAGCTGTGGCCTTGGAACATCTTTGAAAAGTCACTATTTTAAGGTATTGAAACCAAAATCCTATTCAGGTAGGGATGTCATGGAGATGCTTTGCCACGCCACATAGATCAACATCAAAAATAACAAGAGTTCTAGTTTTATACCTTCTAAAACTATGCCATCTAATCACCTACATTAAAATATCAAAAATATAGATTTTGGTTTCCTCTGATGTTGACTAACTGGAGAAACCAGACAACTACCCAGAGATTGCTGGGTAATCCTGCAGCTAGTACTATTATTAACACTACACATTCCAAAAGAACCATAAGGCAGTTAGTTTATACTTACAAAGTGTTTACACTCTGGTAGGGAGAGAAAATGTCCACAAGAGAAATTAATGAAGATTAGTTACAATACCTGAAAAACTGAGAATCATGGACTAAAAGCCACCACAAAGTAATTAATTCCTCCAGCAAGCATCTGGGAAATAGAGATACAAATTTCAGAGAGACATGGTTGTGTTGGAAGACAGTGCTCCATGAATATATTCACATTTCTGCACAGTCTAGGCTTTGTGAGTGAATAATAAACATGCCTTACAAGTTAGAGATACTTGTAGGAAGTTAGAAGGATTTAAATTCATATCTTTTCGGGAGCCATTTGCGTATTTCTAGGATAGAAATGTTCTCTCTTCCCACAAAAGTTTTGTTTATATTCCAAGGCAAAAACTTCTCTTTCTGGAGGAGAAGAGGGGCTGATGTGCCAGTGCCCTATATAAGAGGCTGAGTTTTATAATTTAGGAATTCCTCTCCTCCTGTGGTTCATTTGGCCTTTATTGGGTCATCCTGTTGGAGAACTGGGAGTGGGGAAGTGATACAAGACATAAGCTGTTTTATGAGTAAATGGTCTGTTCTTTGATCCAGAGGTCTCTTGTATGTATATATAAATATATATTATGCATGCATATAACCCTCACCCCACACACACATATACACACATACAACATGCATTATGGCAGGCTGACTCATTAGCTTGAAAATTCCAAGTAGGACAACTAATCAGATTCTTTATAGTTTCAAACTTAATAAGTTACCTTCCCCAAAGAGCTGACATTTTGGTGGGGCTTACGGTTGCTAAATATGAATATCAAAGTAGCCAAAAGATGCATCAGTATTCACTGTGGATTCTAAGTTCTTTGACAGAAATAAATACAAGGGGTATGGGAAGTCAGAGAATATACTAATAACTCTAGGAGTAATGGAAGTTTATGGTTTTGTCAGATTCCTTGCCCCACAAGATTAAAAAATAATAATAAGAGTAAAAAACAATGACAAGGGAAAAAGCCTTTTCTAATAAAATGAAATAGCATGCATTAAAAGCAGAGGGGCAATGATTATACAGTTCATTCAGATAACACCAGATTATTAATTATGACACAGAAGCAATGTTTGCAGAAGGAAGATAATTAATATTTCTTGATCTGCTACATACCATGTGTTAGATTCTTTACATATATTAACTACTTTAATCTTCACTCTCTCCCTGTTTGGGAGATTGCTATTCCCCACATTTTACAGATCAGGGAATTCAAATAACATGCCAGCCAGTAGATAATTGAGAAACAGTGGAACTAGCATTCAAATCTATGTTTCCTGACTTCAAAATCTATGCTGTTTCTATTAGGCCATGGCACTGAGCTCATTTTTATTTATTTTATCTTTTTTCTTATTTTTGAGAGAGAGAGAGAGCAGGAGACAGGCAGAGGAAAGGGACAGAGAGAGAATACAAAGCAGGTTCTGCACTGTCAGCGCAGAACTTAAGGTGGGGCTCAAATTCACAAACCCAAAGGATAATAAATTGTGGTGGCATTTATATGAAATGGCCAGCAGAAGTAAATCCTTTGAGGCCAAAAGTAGATGACTTGTTTCTAAAGAATCGCGATGAGCAGGGAATTACAAGGCATGGTGTTCCTTTAGGGCTGACAAAAATATTCTGGAATTAAACCCTGATGATGATTACACAGCATTGCAAATATACTAAAAAACACTTATTTGTACACTTTAAAATAGAGAATTTCATGTTATGTGAACTTTATCTTAATTTTTAATAGAATATGTGATAACAAATATCTGGTGCACAGATTACAAATATTCTCTTCTATGCCAATGGAAGACATCATTAACCTTGCCAATGGTCTGTTCTCCTAAGCCTATCAGGGCTTCGGATTTGTTTTTCAATACAGTACACAGGACAAGTAGCCATTCCAATACTTTCCTCAAAATAGACTTTCTCAATTGACTCCATCCATAATTGCTTTTTCCAGATAACATTATACAGGGTACGCTGGGAATGCTTTAGCCTGTGTCAATCACTCCATTATTTTCTCACCAACATATTTTTCTGCCATCTACACACATTCACCTCCTTTTCACCTCCTTTACCACCTGTGCCTTTCTTTCTATATTACATTACCTTCATTTATCTTCCAAGTATTTGAAAGACAACAAGTGATTCAACCATAGACTAATCTAAAGGAAAATATAAAGACAAAAAATTTAAGGACTTCTTGAGTTTTCACAAAGGAAGAATGTTAGCATTTGAAAAGTGTTCTGTGATAATTGTAGCTGGATTATATGCTTTGCATTACAGTGTCCTTTATCCACCTTCTAAATGGATTATCGAACCAAAGTCAGAATCACCTATGGTTGTTATGAAAGACAAGTGTTTCCATTTTCCCACAATTAAATGGAAACCAATAAAATTGCATGGCATTTTGTAAATCCAAAAGAATCCATTATTGTTAAAGGCAGCAAGGGGTGCAAACTGCATAGATAAGATGAGATTTGGAGCATAATAGCCAGGGAGGCAATCACACATTTAAAGCATAATATTCACAGATAAAGTCATTAATAGCACTCTGCAAAGCAAGACCATAGGGCTGAGAAGGTTAAGGGCTATTGCTTCTCTCAGGGATTTTCTCCTCTGTATTGGAAGCTAAGATTTAAAATATACATATACATATGCATATATATATACATATATATATACACACACACACATATACATATGTGTATATATACACATATATACATATGTGTGTGTGTGTATATATATATATATACATATATATATACATATATATACAAACACCACCCATTCTTTATGTGCGAGGCCTACATTCTTAGAAGGAAATATTTTAATTCATTCATGTTATTGATCACTTATAATCCATATATTAGACTGCTTGGCTATTGGGAGTACCATTATAAATGCCACTAAGACATTCACTGCCATCAAGTAGCTCAACAGATGTGTGTGTTTGTGACGGGATGTGGGGAGTGCTGTATGTCCTTAACTATTTATCATGCAAGGCATAAGGTTTCTTTTTATTTTCACTCTAGACTGAACCAGGCTTAATGGTCCTGTGGCTTGTATTAGCAAATTATTTCAAGGAAAACTGCTTTTTCTCTCTTAAAAACAATAGCATACAGGGTTTGCCACAATTTATGATAACAAATCTAAATAAAATCACCATCTTTGTTAATAAGAAGTAGCCAACTCAAAATTTACTTGTTTTCTGCAGTAGAGATGAAGTGCATTGTCTGTGCCAGTGAATAGGTCTGGGTCAGAGCTGATCTTTGCTGGTTTTCCTCCTGAGTGTTCAATCTAAGCCACTGCCTTCACACTGCTACTGATGTCAATAAATCAGTGTCTCCTTGAATGTCAGGATTTGTCTTCCAAAACTTTATCATGTCTAATCTATTCCATGAGCTATTCATAAGGGCATTTTTGGACTTCTTTTTTGCACACCACTACATTTTTCATTAATCCGAGTTGTTTCTGTACCAAAAATTCTGTTAGCATTGTGATTATAAACAGTATAGAAATGCAGCTGGTCTGACAGAATGATGAAGCCTTCGGCACTGAAATAAGATTTCAAAAATTTGTCTAGACAGGGTGAATTAATTTTTCCTTTTTATTTTTATACACGGAAACCAACAGAAAGGAATTGACCACCTCCTCCCATTTTTTAAAAATAACCATGTGGCTTTTCCAGCATTTGGATCATCTTGAAAAAACTAATCTCTGTAGAATTCATTCTGTCTTCATCCAATCCATGAGGAGTCGCAATACATATTGAAGTAGAGATAATTATTTATAGTTAAACTTTCAAGTAAGTATCTATGCTGATCTCTAAAATTACTAGCCAAGGAATAGCTGTGTGATCACACTGTTTTAGTGAGGTGATAAATTCATCATCACTGAGCCAGAATCGCTGTTTTTCCTGCTTATCTTTTCCACCAACCTAAATCTTAATGACTTTAAACAACTACTCAGTTTCTACCTTACAAAGAGCTACTTCTGATCATTTTAGTTCCCATCAGAAATAAAGTGATTTATAACTTTAGTTCTGGAGGCAGACAGACCTGGACTGAACCCTTGACTTCCTCTTTCACTAGCTGTGCAATTTTGCAAGTTGATTAACACTTCTTATCTCAGTTTCCTCACATGAGCAATGAGAATCTTCTCCACTTACTTTCCATATAATTGTTAAAAGACCTCATGTAAGGAACACAGGAGAGTGTACAGTTGACATTAAGTAGTTGGACCATCACAGCACTGTGATCACCACAATGCTTAAACTCAGTCTGTATCACCTCTACCACTCTGTGGACCTTTCTGATTTTATTTAATTCTGCATGCATTTCTACTTTATTTCTTTAACTATTTTTTAACATCACCAAAAGCAGAAACTGAATTCATGTATGTATTTGTTATATAGAGAGTATTAGTGATAGGGCAATAAATAAGATCAGGAATCTGGTTACTGTAAAGAGACATTCTTTCACAGTAAATTAAAAGTTACTTTTTGACTAGAAAAACAAAAGAGAAAGAGAAGAAATAAAGAAAGAAAGAAGAAGAAAGAAAGAAAGAAAAGAAAGGGGGGAGGCAGGGAGGGAGGTAAGGAAAAGAAATACAGGCACTTGCATGTACCTATACACATACAAAAAAAAAAAAAAGACTACTACAAGCATTACATTTCCCTTCCTTAGAAAAAAAGTTTGAGCTATAGGTTTCAGAGTGTGTGAAGCAGATCATGTCATCTGAAGGATTCTGGGAATAAAATTCAGTTTAAAGATGTCAGAAGCAGAGGAAGAAAAGCAAACCTGGAATTCACATTGTGTTAGGGTGACTGTGGCAGGCATTAAGGTAGTCAGAATATTAACCTTTCCCTTATATCAAACCAACGTAATTAGAATATTAATGTTACCATTATCTAGTCACCATAATTAATAATTGTAGAAAGAGATTTTATTTACACCCCTACTGAACTAATTTATCAAATGCATAAATATAATTGTGATAAGATTACCAGTTTGCTCATTAGTTCATTAAGTCATTTCCAATGAGCTCTGTGTGTGTGTGTGTGTGTGTGTGTGTGTGTGTGTGTGCGCGCGCGCGCATGCGCATGCATGCACATGCTGTGGAGCATCAAAGTTGGAACTCCAACACTATTTTCCCCCAATATCAATATATGAGAAATTTATGTTTTATGTTCTTACTTCAGTTTCCTTAAAGCAAACAATCTCTAGGAGAAGAAACACAAAAAAGCTTAGGTTTAATTGCTCATACATTTTCCATTTCCACTTTGAGTCTTTGCAGGAAAGGCTCATTTCATCAATGAGATTATAGCCCTTTTATTTTTTAGCCCAGAAGGGACGCCAATTTTTCAGTGAGATGATATCATCTTGATCTTAGAGTCCACTTCTGTGGATTTTTCTTTGTATCCCTCTCATGCTTGTCTGAATGACTTTCAGGATATCAAAATACCTTATCTGGTTAGGTAGTACTTGTTGTTTGGTCCTAAGGAAAGCTATTCATTAACTTTCATTATGCAAGAAATATTGAGAGCTTATTATGAACCTTGAACTATTTTAAATTAGATATATCACTCAACAAAGGAGATAAAAATCCAGGTAATAATGGAGCTTACATTCTAGACAGGAGCAGATACACAATAAACAATAAACATGATAGGCAAGCCTAAATGGCTCAGTTGGTTAAGTGTCCACCTCTTGGTTTCAGCTCAGGTGATGGTCTCATGGTTTGTGAGTTCGGGCCCTGAATCAGGCTTTGCCCTAAGAGTGAGGAGCCTGCTTGGGATTCTCTCTTTCCCTCTCTTTCTGCCTCTTCCCCACTTGCTCTCTCTATCTTTCTCAGAATAAATAAACTTAAAAATTAAAAAAATAACAATAAACATGATAAACCATAACATATATTAAAACTTAAGTGTTATGGAAACAGTAGAGCAAGCTAAGAGGCAGGTAACAATTGTAATTGTACTTGGGGAGTCAGAGAAGGGCCTCACTGAGAAGTTTAAATTTGAGCTCAGACTTGAAAACACTGAAAAGTGAGTGAGGTATGTATTTGGGCAAGGACATTCCTAGCAGAGTGAAAAAAATCAGAGCAAAACCTAAAAGCAAAGCATACCTAGTGTATTAAAAAAGCAGCAAGGAAGAATGTGCCCAGAACAGTTTAAAAGAGGGAGTAAGTAGTAGAAAGTATAACCAGAGAGGCGAGGAGGTTGCCATATATGATTTGTGGGCCACTGTAATGAATTTGATAATGTATCCACACAGGTCCTTATTGATTTAATTCCTTAATTTTAGTGGTGAGCTCCATCTCATGCTAAGACTGATATTAAGTATAAATGAGGACCCAATAGGGAAGGTGCAGTTTTAGAAGGGATGATAGTTTTTTTCTACATTGTTAATCCATCTTTTTCCTCTTATGGGGCCTTTGCTTTAGAGACTTATTTATCTTTAGTGGACAAAGTGGATTCAGATTGGTCACAAGGGAGAGAAAACACACAATCTTCTGCTGATGTGTGCTTAGAGGGAAAAAAGTTTTAGAAAAGGGAGGAAAGGGGATTTCTGTTGTTTCTAAATGGTTTCCAACACGATTTACTAGGGTAAATGGCCTCATACATGTCTGAAGACAAATGAGGGAAAGAAAGCATAATTTTGATATCATAGTATATCCTAACATAACCCTCAAGAAAAAAGACAGATGAAGGATCCTGGCTTTTATCTCAGCATATATTCCTAGTTTCATGACAACTTTAATAGAAAACTCTTGCATAGCTTTGCTCTGTAGCTATCAATCCACTGTAGGAAGTAATCATGGTGCCTCCCTCTTGAGATCTGTTGTGAGGATGAAGACAATGACTGCTACAAGGTAAGCATGAGCTACTCAAGATGACTAGCATATTAATTCACTAATGGGTTGGGAGGCTATTATTTTAATTATTACTTTCCCTTGGAAGCTGTTTCCAGATTCTACACTCCAAATCTTCTCCTCCGTCTTTCCTATATTCTGTTTTCTCCACTCTGGATGTTAGTGTTATTTACCCTTGGTTCCATTCTATGCACAACAATCAAAAGTATCAATTCCATAATTGGACTTTAATCCAGCCATTCCCACCACAACTCGGCCAAGGAAGACCAGAATTTATTTTAAAGATAGTTATCTGAGTGGCGCCTGGGTGGCTCAGTCAGTTAAGTGTTTGACTTCAGCTCAGGTCATGATCTCACAGTTTGCGAGTTTGAACCCCGCATCAGGCTCTGTGCTGACAGCTCAGAGCCTGGAACCTGCTTCAGATTCTGTGTCTCCTTCTCTCTTTGCCCCTCCCCTGCTCATACTCTCTCTCTCTCTCTCTCTCTCTCTCTCTCTCTCTCAAAAAATAAACAGTAAACAAATTTTTTTAATTAAAAAAGATAGTTATCTGAGTAGTTATTAAATCAATTTGGTCAATTTAGACAGCAAAGTAAGAGGATGCTAGTTAAAGAAAACACCAGACTCATTTTCATCAACTGTTACATTTACATCTTAATATATCTGTAATTCTCTACTTCACTTGGGCAGAATATTAAAATGACACATAAACTTACTCATTTTTTTTATTCAGCAGTTACTTGTTGAACACCTACTAGGTCCCAGATATTATTCTAGGCACTGGATATATTAATGTACAAATTAGAGACTGTCTCTGCTTCATGAATTTTCCTTCTGGTACTGAAAAAAAGGATAATAAGCAAGTGAACTAATATTCAGCACTAGTAGGTATCATGTAGAAAATATGAGTAACTTAGAACATGGTGGCTGCAGGTGGGACAGGATGGAGTGGATGAGTGTTCAGGAAGTCTTGGCATGTCTGTACACATCTTGGAACTTGAGGACACAGAAGATCCAGCCATGTGAAGAATAGGGGAAACAGGAGTCCTGACAAAGGTGGTAGTAAGAGAAAGAACATCTTGGGATGCAAGAGTTCTCAGAGTGTTTGAGGAAGACAGAAAATGTCAGTATGACTGGCTTGGTGGACTGGGGGTGGTTAGAAATAGTAGGGATGAAAAGGAAAGAGGAAGGCCAAGTTTCAATCATAGAGCACATGGTAACACAGCATTTCCCCCTAGAAACCAAACACAAATATATAGAAGAAGGTAAAATAGAAGAAAAAAATGAAAGAAAGAGAAAAGAAAGAAACAACCATGGAGACAACTAGTAGCATTTCAGCAGATATTCAACAGTTTCTGTCTTTGAGTATTTTTGTGTTTCTGTTCTCTAGTTAATATTATTTTTCTATTTCTGCTACCTCTTTCACTGTATGTATTTTGGAGATTGCAGTTTCCTCACATGTTCTCTCCCATGTTCTAATTGTTCTATGCCTCCCCATTTGACATATCCACGAGACACAGAACTTATTAACTCTCCTTCAGGATCCTTTAGTTTAAAGCTCTAAATATGGAGCACCAGCCATGTATCAGGCCTAAGCTAAGTTGCTTGGGCTATAAACATGTGTAAGACACCATCATTGCCTTCTTTCAAGCCATACCCCATACTTCAGACTCTACTGACTTTGGCATGAGTCAATGGCCTGGGCTTCACATCTCTCTGATTTTAGCTGAAGGGACAGGCCCAGGGGGTATTGGCTTTATCAGATCATTAAGGCCCTTAATTATATTGTCAGAGTTTTGAGGGAGGAAACTCTAGATAAGCATGGACTTTATCCTCATATGACATTCAAATAAAATATTAAAACTATTATAATAAAATAGGGTTTAATCTGTCACTTATTTTACCAGATCATTTTGGACTTGTTCGTGAAGAATGTTTATTCTCCTGAGAAATAGTTACTATAGAGACAAAGCAGTAGAATACAATAGGAAAAGACTGAAGGATCTTTTATATAGTAAGCTTGAAATATCAGGACTACAAGTCTGCCTTCCAGACCCTGACAATTTTGATCCTACAGAGAAAGTATAGCATTCGACATCCTTTTAAATTGAAGGTTGTTCACCCTCTCACTCCATCCCTACTTTCAGCATTATAAGACTTTTTAAGTAATAAAAAGTGAGATGACAGAATCATAAATTCTAAGATGTATAAAGGCTCTTAAAGGTCGCATCACCTACATTTTATGAGTTGGATGGATATCTTCTATACCATAAAAATTCAGCATACTTGGCTGAATGTTGGCAAAAAATCTGTGATCAAATTTCATTCTTATAACTTGTGCTAGAAGTAAGGCATTAGACAAACGGCTTCTCTGAGAACTGTTAAATTATTTTAGTGCAGCCTTTATCCCTATCTTGCCAGTATGATATAATTACCATAACAACTTTGTTCTAAAATTTCTGGGTAATTCAATCTGACAAACAAAATGCAATATACTGACTACAAATTATGGGTTATAGGAAGATAATACCCTCCCAAAATTAAAAAAAATGTTAGAAATAATATTGTTCTTTAAGAGATAAATTTTGAGATCAATATATAATTGGGCAACTACAAATCTACTATGTCTATGGATTTTTCTATTTTGAACATTTCATATAAACGAATCATACAATGTATGATCTTTTGTGAATGGATTCTTTCACTTGGGTAAATGTTTTAAAAGTTTATCCTTGCTTTATCATATATCAATATTTCAGTCCTTTTATTATAAAATAACATTCCATTGTATGATTATACCACATTTTACCTATTTATCAGTTGACAGACATTTGCGTTGTTTCCTCTTTTTGGCTATTATGTATAATGTTGCCATGAATGTTTATGCACACGTTTCTGCATGGACATATGTTTTCATCTATCTTGGGTATATACCTAGGAGTGTTTTCATTTCTCTTGGGTATATATCAAGGAATTGCTGGGAAATAGAGTAAGTCTATGTTCAATCACTTAAGGAACTTCCAGATTGTTTTCCAAAACTCCTACAGCAATTTATGTTCCCAACAGCAAAGAATGACTATTTTCTAATTTTTTCACCTTCTTATCAACAATTATTATTTTAAGTCTTTTAAATTCTGTAGCTTCAAAGACAAGTTTTGGGAATGAATTCACACTTTACTTTTATTTGATTCACAAAAGTTGGTTTCAGCAAGGACAATCATAAATAATTCTGATTGTGTGTGTGTGTGTTTCAATATAGACACGCAAAGACAAAAGCAAATTGACAAAAATAAGCCATAATCCCACCTCCCAGAAAAACTCTGGGCTTGTTGATGATGAACATTTAAAGAAAACAGAAAATTACACTATGAGAAGTGAAAAGTATTCCTATCAAATATTAGTAGTTTTATTTCAAAAGCATTCTCTATTCACATTTAGATTTTCTTGCTTTCAGAAACATTCTGGTTTATATACCTGATACATGCATAACACACCCACAAGCACATATCTGTGTTCTTGTCTTTTGTACAAAATAGATAGATCATGCTTTATACTCTTATGTTCCCTTCTTTTTTTCAAACCAAAAATATTTCTTCAAATTGATATTTTATATCAGTAATGACCCAGCTCACTTTTAAGTAGCTAGTTTTTCATTCTAAGAATATATATGTATATATATATATGTATACACGTACGTATATACATATATATATATGTTATATATACTTTTTTATTTTTTAAATGTTTATTTTGAGAGAGAGAGCACACACGGATGCAAGCAGGGGAAGGGCAGAGAGAGAGAGAGAGAAGGAGAGTGAGAGAGAGAGAGAGAGAGAAGGAGAGTGAGAGAGAGAGAGAGAGAGAGAAGGAGAGAAAGAGAAAAGAGAGAGAGAATCCTAAACAGGCTCCACACTGTCAGAGAAGAGCCCAACATGGGGCTCAATCTCACCAACCGATATGAGGAGTTGGATGCTTAATCGACTAAACCATCCAGGCACCTCTAATCTGTTACATATTGATGGATATCTTTGTTGTTTTTAATTATTTACTGAAATAAAAAATACCATAATAAAATCCTTGTGCCTATGTCCTGGTAACTGTTTGAAAATATATCTGAAGGAGAAATTTCTTTAAATGGGGATTGTCAGGCAAACAAAAAAGAGATGAATTTTTTTTTAATTTTAGATACATAAAACTAAATTTTTCCTCCAATTACATTGTCTCAATTTACAGTCCAACTAAAATCTTCCTACACCCACTCTTTCCTTTCCCAAATATCATGAAAGAATATTTATAAAGTTTGTAGTTAGCTTTACTGTTTAATTAGAGGTTTATGTTTAGAGTGACACATACTGAACAGGTAAGTATTGATACTTCTATAATTTAAAAAAAATGGGAGATCCTCTGCCCATTTTTTAATTTTTTTGTTGTTAAGTTGTATAAGTTCTTTATATATTTCAGATATTAACCCTTTATGGGATATGTCATTTGAAAATATCTTCTCCCATTCCACAGGTTGCCTTTTGTGTTTGTTGATGGTTTCTTCATGATGCAAAAGATTTTATTTTGATGTAGTCCGCATTGTTATTTTTTGCTTTTGTCTCCCTTGCCTTAGGAGATAGATCTTGAAAAATGTTGCTACAACCAATGCCAGAGAAATGGCTACCATATGCTTTCATTCATATGTGGAATCTAAAAAACAAAACAAATGAATAAACAAACAAACAAAAAAGGGAAATCAGACCTATAAATACAGAGAACAAACTTATGGTTACCAGAAAGAAGAGGAGTGGGAAGATGGGCAAAGTGCATAAAGGGGAGTGGGAGACACAGGCTTGCAGTTATGGAATGAATAAGTCACAGGAATGAAAGACACCACCAAGGGAATATAGTCAATGATATTGTAATAGTGTTGTGTGGTGACAGATGGTAGTTAAACCCATGGTGAGCAGAGCATAATGTATAGAGATGTTGAATCACTATGTTGTACCCTTGAAACTAATATAAATTGTGTGTCAACTATACTCAAATGAAAAAATATATATATTTAATTAAATTAAACTAAATTAAAAATACAAGTATTTTAAAATTAGAACAGAAAGATAAAAATGTCATCTAGAGCAATGGCTTCTATTAAATTTAACCTGGCGGCAAGAGAAATTTACAATTTCTATTTAATATCTTCCTAAGATTTGTGGATTAATCAGCAGTGCGAAATTAATCTTCTACTTTGACTTTTATTCCTACACCTTGTTAGATTATTTTCAAGCTCCAGCTCCTTGGCACATTGATCCAAAAACACTTCCATGGATTCAATAGCCATCCTCCAAATAAGTCTATTTCCACAATTTAAGTATATTAAAGGGTTATGCAATCAACCCAGAAATACCAAGAAACAGTAACGGTAAATATATAAATGCACATCTGGGGAATCAGACCTTCCACTAATGTGAGTAACCCTAGTAAGTCCCTTCTCCTCCCTGGCCCTCAATCTATCATGAGAGACAGCAGATGCCCATGACTCCTCCTTGTCCTCACTATGAATCTCACACTGAGAAAGGATACTCAATATTATTAGAGCTTTCAGCCACAGAGAACTGCCCTGGAGATGGAGATACACATCAGGCCTCCTGCCACCACTGCCATCATCATCATCTCTTAAATATAAATTAAATGTAAGATTATACTGCCTTTAATAGTGTCTTTTTCTGCCAAGAGCTGGCTTCTTTACAAGAAGATTTCTATTGTAAATGAATTTTAATCTTGATAACATTTCATGATGTATTCTTTCTCTCTCTCTCTCTCTCTCTCTTATGGAGAGAAGAAAACCAACACATTAAGAGCCATACCACTAAGGATAGTGGAGGTGATATTCAAACTTACGTCTGTCCAACCTCAGTTTCCTGAAAATCTGGAGTGTATAGCAGGACGACTGAGATTCCATCCCATTAATCTGTGTTCTGCCTCAAAAAATAATCCAAAAATTTCAGAACATATGCTTACTCATATGAGGACCTGTCTTCCCTAGCTCTTCAAGGGTTTTTTTTTTTTTAATTTTTTTAATGTTTATTTATTTTTGAGAGAGATAGAGAATGAACAGGGGAGAGGGAGGGAGGGAAGGAGGGAGGGAAGGAGGGAGGGAGGGAGGGAGGGAGGGAGGGAGAGAGAGAGAGAGAGAGAGAGAATATGAAGCAGGCTCCAGGGTCTGACCTGCCAACACAGAGCCGATGTGGGGCTTGAACCCACAGACCGCAAGATCATGACCTGAGCCGAAATCAGTTGCTTAACCGACTCAGCCACCCAGGTGCCCCAAGTGTTTTTTTTAAAGGTGATGAATCAACAAATTCAGGAATGGAAGAAAGATAGTTAGTCACAGATAGCAAAATGAGCTGGGGTGTATCTATTCCACATTTCTTAGGAGTGTCAGTTAGCCTCAATGTAAGAATCAAACCTAACCATGCAGGAGATTTTTCTCAGCCAGAAGAGGAAATATATCTTCAGAGTAGTCTCTGAATGTTCAGAGTATTCTCTCAGCTCCTACCTTTTGCTTTCTATTACAAGTGAGAAGGAAGCATGTTTACATATGACAAAATAAAATTACATTCTTGGCTAATCTGTGGAAGTTACTTACTCAGGTATATTATTTTTCTCTCCAGGAATTACCACTGATGGAATAGGGATAATTTAAGTGGAAGATCTATAATTTCTTTATTTTCTTATGCCAAAATCCCTTTTTCCCTTTCCTTTCATGTCTCACCCTTACTTTGCTAGTCTCTTGATTTATGTTTTCCTGTAAACATTGCAATCTACTACATTGTAAAGCAACTGTCCATGTAATTTATGTTGTGTACTCAGAATTATTGTCTTTTGAAAATGGGTATTCAGGAGAAATCCAATCTGTTTGTTCCTTGACCGCCTTTTAAATGGTAGTTTTAAAACTTTTATTCTGCCTTTTAAACATGTTAAGCCTAGTTAATAAGGCAACTATATCAGACGAGCTTCTGGAAGCATAGGAAAACTCAAAATGCTCTAAGAATTTTGTACAACATTAGAGATCTTTTAGACATCTAGCATCATGACATGATGTATCACTTTATCAAGTGATTAAAAAACAAAAAAACGCAAACAGTTCATGATTACCAAATGCGAGATAAGGTTTACATGTAATCTCCTACGTTCGATGCTAAAATTTGAAAAGTTAAATGAGTGCCAAATAATTAGTTAACATAAAAAAAAAAAAGATAGTAAATATGGCTAAAATGCTCCCTTTTGAGAGTAACAATAATGTTTATAAACGTAACTGTCAGATCAAAGAAAATGTGGACACATGTATATTGAGGCATTATTTTTATAATAAAAAATTGTAAAAAATTATAATTATAGTATCCATTGCTAGCAACATGCAGTAAAATTGAAGCATAATTACATTACTTCTCACATTGTAAAGTGGTAAAAACTTTTTTTAAAAAACAAGGTAATATGTAGTCATAGTTTGAATTACTTCATATTTTCTCTTCAGGGAATTTATTTAACAATTACAGCTCAATAGAAGAAAAAAATTTAGAGCTCACTAGTGTATCATTTATTTTTAGAAAAAAAAAGATTATGAAAAGGTGAATTGTATAATAGCATTGAAAACATACATTAATACAACTGATATTACATATCTATTAAATTCTCATTACTATAAAGGGTAAAGAGAACCATGAGAAACAGTTTTTATAAGGTTATATGAAATCATAAAACAAAGTTCTATTTATATAATAACTATAATTGTATGTGTATGTGCACTACATACACATGTGCGTATACGCATATTTTGTAACTCACCTTCCCTGTCAGAATAACGGAGAAAAATATTATTTACTTCATAATTGTGTTGGAAAGATTAAATGTGATAATGCAAAGAAAGTGCTGAAAGCACTTTCTAACTCAAAGTAAGCCTTCTATAGATGCAGTTTATTATTTTGTTTGTTATAAACTGACAAAAGTCAATTTGAACTTCACCACTGTAGGTATTTTGGGTATATGGGCAGATAGTATCTAAAATCACATAAACTATGTGACAAATATTAAATTTGTAATTAATTTTTGTTCATTTTTTTAAAATAGTTGCATGTGGCTAGCTTCTATCAAAGTGGACTGCCCAGCTCTGCACAGGTGCTTGGACACAGGACCAAAACTGAATCTCCACCTGGGAGAACTAGCTGTTAAATTCAGTAGATTTCTATATCTTAATAATATCAGAGCACATTTCTAATTAACCCCCATATCTTAATACCATGTATTTCTTCAATGCAAAATATTTATTATCATTATTGTAATTAGGAAAACAGTCTAGTGAAGGCTAGATTAAAGCACTTGTAGAGCAGCACATTGGAGGGTACGTTACTGATTAGAGAGCTACTAAATTGACTATCACAAGGTAGAGATGAGACCAAACTAACACCTATAGGCTTTTTACATTGCTTATAAGCATGAGCGTTGGGCTCAACTTCCAAACTCTTCTGTTAGTGTTGATATTTTGACCTTTTCCCATGGATCCTGAATGTTCTTAATGGCATCTACAATGGTGAGCCTTTTCCAGAAAGTTTTTAATTTACTTTGCGAGATCCATCTGAGAAATTACTATCTATGGCAGCTACAGCCTTAGGAAATGTATTTCTTAAATAATAAGACTTGAAAGTTCAACTTACTCCTTGCTCTATGTTAGCGGTTATGAAAGTAATATGAATCTCACTAAACATTTCCATCAGAGCCCTTGGGTAACCAGGTGCATTATCAGTAAACAGAAATATTTTGAAAGAATTTTTTTTTCTGAATAGCAATTCTCAGCAGTGGGCTTAAAATACTCAGTAAACCATTTTGTAAACAGATATATTGTCAGCCAGGCTTATTAACTGGCCTAATTTCAATTAATATTGTCATGCCTCAGGGAATAGGAAGTCCCAAGGAGAGGGAGAGAGAGGGGAACAGCTGGTCAGTGGAGCAGGCAGAACACAGACATTTACCGATTAAGTTTTCCATCTTATATGGGCTCAGTTCATGGTGCCTCAAAACAATTACAATACTAACACCAAATATCACTGACCACAGATCATCACAACAAGTAATAACAGGAAAATTCAAAACATTGTGAGAACTACCAAAATGTGATACAGAGACACAAAGTGGGCAGATGCTGTTGGAAAAATGGCGCTGATAGACTTGCTCGATGCAGGGTTGCCACAAAACCTCAATTTGTAAGAAATGCAATATCTGTGAAGTGCAGTAAAACAAAGCACAAGAAAACGAGGTATGTTTGTAGTACCTTCTTCCAGGGGAAATTCATGAGTACAAGTCAGCACCTCATTTCTTGGGTGCCAAATAAAATAGGTAGATTGTAATTTATTACTTGTACTGTTTAATATTATCTGAATAACATTGGATAGAAAAAAGCCAAAGGTGCGACTGGGTGGCTCAGTCGGTTATACATCTGACTCTTGATTTCATCTCATGTCATGAACTCATGGTTCGTGAGTTTGAGCCCCGCACTGGGCTCTATGCTGACACCGTGGATCAGCTTAGGATTCTGTCTCCCTCTCTCTCTGCCCCTTCCCCACTTGCTCTCTATCTCCCTTTCAAAATAAATAAAAATAAATTTAAGAAAAAAAAAAAGAAAAAAGCCAAAATTGTTTAGGGCATGGTTCAGCATGGAGGATGTGGACCAGCACCCAGTAATCCTCAAATTCACTTTTCACAGACTGATTGAAACTCCTCCCAATTTGTAAGGCTTTATAAATGGGAAATTATTATCACAACCATGTACTGAGCACTTGCTTTGTATCAGCCATTTGGGGGTGGCCAACTGTTATACATGCTGTATACTACACAATCTTAGGGAGCACCATTTTCTTGGTGATGACTGCAATTATATATTACAACAATTTACTGGTAAAGTGTATTGAGGAAGAATCTTCTTCAAAAACATACAAAGTTATCACATAAGTTACCTGTTCTCTGAGCTGTGCTTAAATATTATATGCATTATCGTTTTTTCCTTAAAATATTCTTATAATAAATATTACATACATTTACATATATAATATATAATAATATATAATAAATGTTAACTTAAATTTTTCAGATGAAGAAACTGAAGCTAAGAAAAATAGGTATTTGCTCAAGATCAAATAGCTGGTTACTTGACAGACCTAAGATTTGAAACTAGGACATTGTAATTCCAAAGCCAATACTTTCAACCCAAATTCCACATGAAAATGATGAATACGGAGGGGTTTCAGACAAAAATATTTTAGTGTGAATAAAAGGTCTAGAATTATATTTAGAATATATCTGACAGCATTTACCAAGTTACTTGGTTTACAGAGAAGATGAAAAGAGCATCTGCCGTGTTGATAGACATAGTTTGTCATTCATATAACAGAGGATATCCATCAACAAGCCAAGTCTCTCTCTCCATGGAGAAATACTTTCATGTAAATTATTCTGAAGACATCATATACTGAGAAGACAATATGAGAATGCATGTCACATTTACTTATCCAATATGATTATTTGTTCCTAATGTATAGACACTAATTCAAAAGGGCTTTTGGAAATAGGATAATTATAGTTGCTATAAAAAAATTTAATGTTTTATTTATTTTGAAGAGACACAGAGAGAGAAAGAGTGCAAGAGGGGGAAGGGCAGAGAGAGAGAAACACAGAATCCGAAGCAGTCTCTAGGCTCTAAGCTGTCAGCAGATCCAGAAACGGGGATCGAACCCACAAACCATGAGATCATGACCTGAGCCGAAGTTGGATGCTTAACCGACTGAGCCACCCGGGTGCCCCTAAAAAACAAATTTTTTAATATAATAACTCACTGATGGAAAAATCATTTCAAAGATCTATCTGTTGTCAGTTTGTATTTTCCAAAGTTCGTCTTTGAATGCATCCGCATTTTCACATCTTGCATCTGCTGACTATTTTCATACAAAATCAGCTGACAGACTCCTGGACTATTGACTAGTCTGGTTACCAGAATGCTTCTGTAAGCACAGAGTGTATTTTGAAGACTGAATGTGCCCTATACTGTTCGAATCACATTAGAAACAGCTTGAAAATGTAATTCTCAGTTACTTTGATTTAACTGAAGAATGTACTATACTTGGAATTTCCAGGACAACATATTAATCTTTCATCTCCATTATCTGATGGTCTTTATTACACAACGATGAACATTATTGTGATGAATCATATTACCTGAAAAATATAACTATTAAATCTTTTAGAATGTTACTGGATACAATAATTTTCAGCATCCACGAAATATATTCATTGAATACTCCATGAGATTTCTTTTAAAACTCACAATAAGCCCCGGCTTAGATACAATTATTAATATGTTAATAATGAGGAAATTAAGACAGAGAGAAATGTGTAACTTATTTAAGGGCCCAAAGCTATCAAGTGCTGGAGTCAGGAAACAAATACAGCCTTCATCATTGCAACGCTCTTACTATTAAACATTATTCTGTACTTTTTATTCATGTTTGTTTTCTATTTGTTTTAATCAAATATCAAATCATACATATAAATAGGGTCTGAAATGTAACTTGTGCTTCTGTGTTTCATCAATTCCATCCTAACCCCTTTGTTTTAGGCTGGCGCCATTCTTCCCGAGATGCAGCTTCCTTTCCAAAATTTCTAAAGTCTGGCCAATGGGTTACCCTTCTGAAAACATAGATCTAATCACACATAACTCCCTTGCTTAAGAGTGTCTCTCTGTTGTATATTGAATAAAATTAACATCCTTAACTCCATGTTTTCAATATTTAATTGTCTAAATACTATCTGAATATTTATTTAAAATGAAGATTCCCGGGGCACCTGGGTGACTCAATCGGTTAAGCATCCGACTTCAGCTCAGGTCATGATCTCACGGTTTGTGAGTTCAAGCCCCGCATTGGGCTCTGTACTGACAGCTCAGAGCCTGGAGCCTGCTTCAGAATCTGTGTCTCCCTTTCTCTCTGCCCCTTCCCCACTCATGCTCTGTCTCTCTCCCTCAAAAATGAATAAACGTTAAAAAAATTATAAATTTGTCTGTTTTCCACCTAAATATGCTCATCCCAAAGAGCAAAGCCCCTAACTTCACACCTTACCACCTTTTGCCCATACTTTACTGCTTTAACAACACGCCATTTAGATCCCAGTGTCCGGTGGTCTTGGAACTCCTAAGCTCAGTTCTCAGGAATATGCCACCATCTTTTGGCTCCCCCAAAATGATGATGCTATTGATTTTTTCTCAGATCAGTGCCCTTCTTTCTCATGCTCTAGCCCAAGGCACTATCATCATCTTTCATATCACGTTAGCTTTCAGAGAACGTCATAAAAGAACCTCCCACAGTCATTACTGTTTCCAATTATTTTGTAAATTCCTCCAAGCTTTCACATTAAGCTCTTCTTGTGTTGGGATTCCATCCTTTCCCTAAAGTAGTAGTTAAAACCCAATTCGCATCTGCAAATGGCTTATCCTACAAAGATAAATGCCATTGGCTTCCTTGCTTATCCATATACTGTTACTACAGTGGGCGCAAGGTGGACTTCAGTGTCTGTAGTCTCTCACGGATAAGAGGAGAGCACTGATGGACCTGGGGGAATTTGGGGAGAAGGGTCAAGTTTGAAGGAAAACATACTGAATCTGTCATTCTGGCTGTGGCTTGTCTTTTTATTGCTCAGCTATAATAGTATTATACCAAAACTATTAATTCAATTTTAAAACCCCACAATATTTCAACATCAAGCATATTTGAGAAATCTATGTCTTCTTTTTGAGGAAGTTTTGACTTCATAGGAATATATACTTACCATATTGTGTCTTGCCCTAGCTACTTCATAAAGTTTTGGCTTATTTGAAACTGGAGGCAAGTAGATTTTATTACCTCAAGGTTAAGCATAGGTAAATGGCCTGTTAAAACATTTTCTATATAAAGCCATGTTTTTATACCTTTTTAGATAATCATGTTTACTTTAATTAGCTACATATTTTAGGCCATAAATAAATATATTTCAGACATCATTATTACCTATTCTTTGGGTTGATCTCTTAATATAGTGCATTTTCTAACTAATTTCCATTTCCTCAAAGTATTAGTGATTAAAAAATAATAATATAGGGCACCTGAGTGGCTCAGTTGGTTAAGCATCTGACTTCAGCTCAGGTTATGATCTCACAGTCCATGAGTTTGAGCCCCACATCGGGCTCTGTGCTGACAGCTCAGAGCCTGGAGCCTGCTTCAGATTCTGTGTCTTCCTCTCTCTCTCTGCCCCTCCCCCACTCACGTTCTGTCTCTGTCTCAAGAATAAACATTAAAAAAAAGTTGCTAAACAATAATAATAATACAGAGCACTTTTCACCTGGAATTCTTTATTCCTTCCTTCCTTCCTTCCCTCATTTGTTCTTTTCTCCTTCCTTCCTTTTTTCTCTCCTATCATATTTGCGGCAACTTGTCATGTATGATCTATAGTTAGATGAATCAGATTAGGAAGCTGAGGGCCAAAATAAAGGAAATAGGAATTTATGCTATTAATAAACAGTTACACAGACATGTGGAAATATTCTGTTCCCTGAAGCCTATCTTTCGGCTATGGAATACTCACACCTTCTCAAACCATTCACATGATATTTAGAATAACAATGTAGGAAATTGTGTTCTGTAATATAGCAAACATTTCACTTTAATAGTAGATGTGCTTGTCAGTAAGTCTGAACCTTCCAAACCAAGGATAGCGTTATACTCTGTGGTTCTTTGTCCCAATACATAATCAAACCCCAAATCCAAGGTATGGAAAGAGTAAACTGATTCCTTGGTTAAACAGAGCATCATTTTATGTTTTCCCTCAAAAGTATTAGTAATTTTTCCTAAGAACACAGCTTTTATTGATTTTCTTAGAGCATTTACCAGTCATATGAGAAATAATTTATCAGTACAGGTTCTGATGTATGGGAATTTTCATGATTAGTGTCAATTTCGATCATCTCTGTAGAAAAACTCTGCATGGTTGGTATTGCCTTCCTACCTGCCTGTGTTCTTTCTTCTCTCTCTCTGTCTCTCTCTCTCAAGATATCTAGTAAATAAAAAAGTGGAAGTTCCCATGTGTTTTATGGCAACTCTTTTTTGAAATCAGGGTAGACTGGATGCAAATCCTAGATTTGGCAGTAAGCTTCATAACAATGATTGCATTCGTTTTTTATTTGTTTGCGAAACAAATTACCATAAACTTATTTTAAGAACACCCATTTATTATCTCGTGGTTTCCTTAGGTCAGAAGTCTTGGTATGACATTAGTTCTCTGCTTAAGGTTGCATGAATTTAAAATTAAGGTGTCATCCAGGGCCGAGGTGTCATCTGAGACTAGGGGTCCACTTCCAAGCTCATGTGGTTGTTACAAGAATCAATTTCCTTGTAGCCACAGAATTTATGAAGGCTGATTCTTCAAGAAAAGAATCTCTCTGACCTTTAGACCTTGAATTGAAAACTCATCTAATCAGGTCAGGGCCGCTGATAATATCATATTTTATTAACTAAACTGATTAGGGGTCTTAATTCCATCTGCAATATTACATTTTACCATAAGTATACACAATCCAAGAACGATGCTCTGTCATATTCAAATGTCTCACCTGTATTAAAATGGAGGACATTATTTAAGGTTGCGAATCTTTGGGAGTTACATTAGAACTCTGCTTACCTCTCCACATAAACTTGATAATAACTCTGTATTTTTAGCTTCCTGACTTAATATGGAAGGTTACTGAAAGAATTGAATACTATAATTCATATAAGCCACCCTGTATATTGCTGCATTACCTGCAAAATGATCTATTACTTGAAAATAATGATCGTCAAGCCTACTATTTCCACTACAGATTTATAAATGTCAAACTGAGGCATAAGGACTATAAGAATTTGACAGTGTTACTTTGTATACCATCTCTTCCTGACAAGAAGCCTCAAGTTTAGGTGTAAGTAAGTAACTGAGTGGAAGTAAGAATAATTGGTAAGAAAAAAGTAGAAATATACTGAGTAATATCACTAATAATATGAATCAAAACTAACAGTTTATAAAACAGTAAAAGAAAAATAATGAAACTTGAAAATTATAAACTTCTGAATTTATAATATTTTGGACATTTGTGTTAGGGCTCACTCAAAGAATAATTAGTATAAATATTATGGAATTAATAGATTTATATGAGAATCAGATCTTATACATGGTGGGAGGTGATTTAGGGAAGTGAGGATCTGTAACAGAAAGTTGGAGGATTATAGAAAGAGACCTTAACCGTTCATCTAAAGCACGGGCTTGAGTGAACAAGTTGGAGTACATAAGGAAAGAGGAAAAAGAATGCGCATCAACAGAATAAAATAAAATCACAAAGGAAGAGTTTGTGTTTAAGTCTGGGGGAAGCTATTCCCTCTATGCAGATACTGCCTCTATTGGTCTATAGCCAAGCACCTGGTGATGCACCTGGGCTTGCTATTCGGGGAGATGAGACGATTAGTTGAATATAAAGTCAGGAGCATGAGTTCAAATGGAACCCAAAGAACATTTCTGTGATTGTCAATCCTGTATCTTATGGCAATGACCTTCCAAGTGTAATGCTTCTGTTTCACTTCTGCCTTCCAAAGTTTGTGGAAGTTTCTTTTTTTGGCCAACCTGACTTGGAACCATAAGGCAAAGTTGATACCAGGAACATAGTTCCCAGCTTCACCAATTGGTAATGTGCAATCCATCAAAACATCAGCTTAATAGAAATTAACCATGAACAAATTCAGCCCTAACCATAAATTCAATAAACCAGTAAGTTATGGTTAATCATTTATAAGTCTATGATATGAAAGGCCTATGGATATCATTCTCATACATGGATTTCTTTTTTTTATTATTTAATTAAGAAGGGCATGTGAAAAGGAAATATTTATTGAATCTTATAATAGATGAGTCAATATACCAGGAGGTCTCCCTATAGATGGTCTCCCTCAAGTCTAAAACAAACCTTCACAATTCAATAGTAACATACTTTTTTAAAAGATGTCAAAACTGAACCTAAGAGTCACATACAAACTTTCATTTATTTAATATTGTTTGTTGCAATAGTACATAAGCGAAACAGATTTAATAATATTGAATTGCATACAAATAGCTTACGATGAACCATTACTGAAATAAGGACAACAATAGAAACAGAATTTTGTAAAACTTGTCCGTTATATAGTCCAATGCTCTTATGCAAAGTCCTCATATAATGCATTCTCCAATGGATATAAATGCAAACATCATGACAACAAAATGTAATTTGCTTTTGACCTTTAGAGACTGATGACCTTAGATTAGTTACATAAACTTTTATAAATCTCTATTATCTTTTCTGTACAAAAAGGGTAATTATATCACACAACTCACATTTGTTGAGAGAATTAAATGAGAGGATAATTTTTCATAATACCTAGGTAATATTAAATACTCAAATAATGCCAACCACTATGAGTGAAATAAAAATACCAAAAATCTGATCATCCGTTCATCCATCCATCCATCCATCCATCCATTCATCGTTGACTGTCAAGTAGTTCAGCAGAGGTAAATGTAATGCCAAACTACAGCTATCGTATTAGTCCAGAAGATTTTGCCATAAAATGCTCATATATCCTCTTTGCCATTGTATTTTATTTCATTCTCATCAGTACCACTCCACATATCTTTTATAATAAAGTCCTCCAGAAAACTTTTGGGGAAAAGAGTGGTAATAAATCAATAATTAAAGAAATACCATTAGCCTTGTCTTTCATGGGCAGTAATTTTGCCCATTGAGTATGACATGATTACTATTTTTAATTTGGAATATTTACTATGGTTGCAATATTACCTTGCAATCAAAATGTTAGAAGCCTTCATAACTCTCTGAACCATATAAAACCCAATGATGCATTTCTCATAATGGCAAGGACAAGTTTTTTTTGTGTGAATCTCTCAGTAAGCTGACTTAGTAATAATTCACCTGCCTTCTGAGAGCTGATCTAAGCAGCCTGTGCATATCAAAACTTTGAACTGTAAACCATTTGGAGGAATGTAAAAAGAACAACACATGCACTGGTGTCAGTGGCTCCTTAAGAAAATTCAATGAAACTGGTAAGAAACCCCAGATCATATACTAGTGATGGTGAGAATTGCTTTTTATTAAATTTAATATCAGACAAGATGATTTTATTCATAATAATTAAATAGACTTATTTCCTATAGTCTTCTATTAACATTATGTACTGGGACTCCTTGTCTTTTAAGGATGCAACTGGATGGAAAAACTAGTAATATCATTTCATGGTTCAGTGCTGCAAAACTGCTGCACCTAATAGAGTATTGACTGAGGCAAGCAGATATACAGACAAACAGTTAAGAACAGTCCCAGGACACCTAAGAAGTTAAGTGGCATTACATTTTAGTTTGGCAAAGTGTGCACACAATTCCCTTAAGAGCTGCTGTCACACTATTTCCAGTTGTTCCCTTAGAATAAAAATGCTGACAAACATCTAGAAGGCAATCAAGAGCTCCTGGGAACAGAAGTTCCTTGGCCTTAACAGAATCAACAGAATATCCAGTGACTCTTCTGGCAAGATTATTTTCTTCCTGTAATATATGAATGAAACATGTCCTTTGAGCTTTCTATGGCATTTGCTCTAAGTAATTTCTGTATAAAATGAAAATATAAGTGTAGGTCAACAATTAAGTAAGTTAAAATTTATTGATGGCCACTTTTTTGCAGGTTCTCAAAAATAGTCATTATTGTTATTATATCAGCTGGGTTTCTATTAAGACTGTTTTAAATCACAAGAGGAGGATCATTTTTTTTCCCCAACAGTGACTCCATGCAAACTAGGGAAAGAGAGTTCTGGAGACAAATTTGGCAATTGGTAGGAGAAAGCAGAACAAATAATATACCTTTCCTTATGTAAAGAACTAAAAGAAACCAAACAAACCTGATAGTATAGAAATGTAAAATAAGATTCAGAGATTCTAAAATTATTTTTCCTGCATCAAAGTTTAGCAAATTTAAGAAACATAACTAGAATAAATACCTTCTGATTACCAATTACTATTTTGCATATTCAAATATTGATAATGGCAGGGTTTTTACTTAGTGTTTTCATGTACTTCATTAAATCCTTAATTTAATTAAATTGTATTTAATACAGCACTAATTTTAAATTAATTTAATCCTTAAAAAAATTTATAGCCCAAATTTCCTTGTGTTTAAGTTCTCCAACATTTGAGATCACATTTTCTCTTACTATTTAGACAAAACAAAGATGGGAAGAACTATTTTCACATTTGATGGTAATTCCAAATCTTTACCAAGATTTCTGTAAGTTTCCAAAACGGATCTGTTGGACTAATCTTACTGCAATTCCATGTTCTTTTTGAATTTGATGAATTTTTTTCTCAACTACTCTGTATGTTCTCTTCTTTCTACCTAATATGAATGCAAATATGGGTGTTTCTTAATCCCAATAGCTCATCAACTTAATAGATTTGTGTGTAGCATATTTCCTGAAAGTTTGAAATCATGATGCAATTTGAATATTGCATATTAAATTATATACAGTTCATGAGATCAATAAAAATCTATATAGATATATATATATACAAACATACATGATCATGTGCGTGTGTGTTCATCCTAAAGATACTCCTGCCGTGACATTTTCTCACTCATCAACTTTCTCCAGCATATCTTCTAGGCCTTGCTATTACTGTGATTGTGACTCCCTTCTTCTCTTCTTATC